>NC_134152.1:17226071-17829285 GCF_033958435.1 Carettochelys insculpta
GAGGCACTGAATATGTATTTCAGTGCTTCATTAGTAATCTTCAAAATGGCCATTCTAAAGTTTTGGGCTAGTGTAGACATAGCCAGTGAGTTTAAATAGTTATACCCTACCTGTGTCACACACACATATATATCTCCTGCAGAAGCCCTTTCCAATCAATACCTCAGAGCACTGAGTGAAAAGAACAAAAGGTATTTTTAAGTTATCTTGGTTGTGTTTCCATTCATGTTGGTTCCAACATTTTATAAGAGGTTTGTTTTTTTTCCCCCCCACTAGTGGCTCTTAAGGAGTCACATTTCATCTTCTGAGTCATTTTCCAAATGAAACACTTAATAACAAGGTAATAGCTGCCCTAGTGATAGCTACAGACTAACACAGCTACCTCTCTGTGACTAGTGATAGCCGTTAAGTAATAAGTGTAAGAGACACATTTTGAAACGTATGTTAATGGGATAATTGGAGCTGCAGCTGAAATTTACTAGGTCTAGTACAGGATGCAATAGAACCACAAACCTGCTCTCTGCTGCTAATTCAAGAGAACCCCTAGACCTAGTCTATATTACAGAATTAGGTTGACAAACAGCTTATATCAATCTAACTCCATAAGCATCTACATTAAAATGCAGCTCCTGTCTCTGTAGCTTGTCCACTATGCTGACATAAATCCACCTCATGAGAGGCCTAGTGCTGAAGTCGATGCAGCTAGGGTTCATGCAGTGTCCTTGGAGACATTGTGTGACTTAGATTGACTGTTGCTGTCTTTCTGAAGCCATCCTGCTGTACCCACACTGATGGTTAAATCTATGCAAGCACTCCTGGTGAGAATCCGCCCTGCCAACAAAAGAAATGGAGTGTAGACATGCAAAAATGATTTCTTAGACATTTACTTTACTTTAGACTGACTAAATTTTGAAGTCTAGGCTTCCTCTTAGTCTTTGTCCCTTCTCAATATTTCTTTTACAGCCCTGCTGCCTGTCTCCACTTTTCATTTATCTTCTTACCTATGCTCACTTTTGTTCTCCCCCCTTTCTTTAATGACTGTACTTTTGACTTATTCTTTTTTCCACACCCTCCTCAACTCCCCCTATCCAGCCCTTCTCTACCACCTCCTACCCCAATTTCTGTTGCCCCACCTGTGCCCTCTTACTTTGCTTCTCCTCTTGTGCCCCATGCCTTCAGGTCAACTGAGGGTGCCCCAGCACTTCCAGGCTCCAGCCAAACTCCAAACACAAGACCGCTGCAATTTTCCTTCTCCTGTACAGTAGATTAATTGGTGGCTGCAGCATGAAGCTGCTGAAGTTCCACAGAGAGGGCATCACTGTGCATAGGTCCCTTTCAAATGAGAATAAACAGTGTTTCTTTCTCCACCTGGAGGTGACTCAACCTTCCTGAGAGTATTCCAAGTTAACCATACAGCTTCTAACAACCTCCTGTTTAAAGCACCAGAAAAACAAACAGTCCCTGGCCATGTCTACACTAGCATTCCTCTTTCAAAAGAGGTATGCAAATGAAAAATAAAAAATGCAAATAAGACTCAGACTTACCTATATGGAACCTCATTTGCATATTCTTTTGAAAGAACAAAAGCAGCATAGATGCAGCTCTTTCAAAAGTAATCCCCACCTGAGAAAGAACGCCCCCTTCCTTTTAAAAAAAAAAAAAAGTTCTTTCATAGACAAGGATTTCTTCCAAAAGAGCTGCATCTACACTACTTTTCTTCTTTAAAAAATATGCGAATGAGGTGCCATATATGTAAATCTGTCCTCATTTGCATTTTCAATTTCCTTCATTTGCATGCCTCTTGAGAGAGGAATGCTAGTGTAGACATAGCTCCTCTGTCCATTGTGAGCAGGTTTCACTGTATTTGTTTTCCAGGGGCATTCATATTCTAAATAACTAGCAGCACTGTCAGCCTGCAAAGGCGCTCTGAGACATACTCTTTACTGTTAACATATTGAGAAATAACGTGAAGTTCCATATAAACTATGACATATGTCATATGAATGAGCCAGCTCGCATTTGAGTCACACTTCAAGCATCATTGCCAAATGCGCCAGAGGCTCACAAATCTCCAGATACAATGTGGCGTGGCCAAATCATTACTCAGCCAGCCTTTACCATAGTGTTTGTGGGGTTGATTAGTTATACTCCACCTTCTCCTGTTCCCTCCACATTTGTAAAATTTTATCCAGGGTCCATCATGATATCAGCTTTATAACTGTAATGCATTTACTGACTGACATTTCTAGTTACCAAAGAGCTGCAAAATAAAACCTCCAGGATGATTTTATACTGTGGTAGCACATGGAGGCCCCAGTCATGAACTCATCATGCTAGACAATGAACAAACATAATAAGAGAAAGAGACAGCCCCCATCTCACTGAACTTTTATATTGGGTTTTTACTACAGACAGTATTTTCTTATTCTTGGCATACCTCAGCCTTGTGTATTGAAAGTCAGGGTCTGTTCCCTTTTCTGTAATTAATTCCTTGTCAGTTTCACTTTCCAGGTTGCCAGAGGTGTAAGGTTTGGAATAATTAAAATAAAACCTAGCTTGCTGTATAGTGTAATCACAAAGCATTTCACAAACCACATCAGTATCATTATTCCTGTCTTACTTGTCCAAAGTCACTCACCAGGTCAGTGGCACCACTGGGAATTATACTAAGGTATGCTGTGTCCCAGCCCACTACCCTGCCCACTGGACCAGCAGTTCTCAAACTGTGGCTCATGATCCCATTTTAATGAGGTCACCAAGACTGGCATTATACTTGCTGGGGCCTGGTGCTGAAGCCCAAGTCCCAGTACCCAGGGCTGAAACCTAGAGCTCCTGTCCTGTGTGGTGGTGCTCAGATTACATCCCCTCCAACATGAGCTGAAGACCTTGGACTTTGACTTTGCCTTTCCCTCACCTTGCCCTGCCCCCATCCAGGCTCAGCCTTTGGCCTCCCTGCTGGGGTTGTTTAGTAATTTTCACACTGCTTCACTCCGCCATGTTACTGTCTGTCCAAACACCATGTGGGGATTTTTGAATTGTTCTTACAACTGTTTCCTTTGAATTATTTTTTAAAAGGAAAAAAAAACCACACACACACAGACCCCCACCCCAGGACTAATAAATCCCTCCTTTAGCAAAACCTGAAACTGTCACCTGATAGCAATGGCCAATGCATCGACCCATTCTTCAGATATGGCATGTGGTGAAACAGAGCAGTCACTTCACTCTAACTGATGCAGGAACGCTCCCACAATGCTCTCACTCTCTGCCACTTCGGAGAGTCAGAAACTGGGAATGGGAATAGAAATCAGGCCTCCCCTGTGGCTATGTTGAGGTACTACAGTGTTGGATAACCAGCAGAGTTTTTTCTTTAGATGTATCTCAGCTGCTTATTGAATCAAAACTATACTGATTTCTAGTTGTAAATTGTATGCTTGTCTTTATTGACTGTGAAATCAGGTGCTTCTTAACATCTGAACTAGCTTACGCCAAAGTTTACAAACCTCTCCTCACAAAATAAGATGGTCAGTAGTAAATCAGTTTTCTCAGGGATGAGATGTCAAGCTTCAGCATTTCAATTTACAGAGCTGTGTTAGTTTCTTAATATTTAATAAAGCCTGCAATGAATACATTTTATAGCTGTAATATCATTTACTTGGTACCTCAAATAATAATTTGCGCATGAAGACCTCCATTTTGAAGGTAAACTTTAGATTATCTGGATGAATGAACACATCAGAATTTTGTGTACCACAGTGGGAGACTTTAGGTTGCTCTGTAGAAGTGCAGCTGATCAACAGGAACCACTTAACTTGGGATGTAACTACTGAATACTCATTGTGATGGAAGGGAAGTTGCTATGTAATAATCTTCTGAATACAGGTCATGGAAGGGACGTTATTATTCTCTATTGGGTTAGAAAACTTTCCAGGATGAATGCAGTGATCTAACTTACAGTGGGGTTGTCGGATGAACAGACAGTGAAGCAACAGACTGGCTTCCCAAAGAAGAACATCTATTTGCACACGGAGCTTCAAGAATTCTGTCTCCAACACCAAGCGGAAGGGCACAGATGAGCACAGTCAGTAGAGGGTCACTGTGCCCCGCCCCCCAAACAGCATGGCTCTTTTTCAGGATAATCCTTTTAAGCCCATCGCAAGCAGGGCAGCACACGCGGCATCATGATTTGCTGAGGATAAGCAAACAAAGGTGAATCTCCCCTGTGCTATCCATTACAGAACTTCCCCTATTTCACCATATCAGTCTTCTCAGAATCACAGAGCATGATAGCTGCATGAATATGGCCAAAACCCTGAACCTTTAGCTACTCCGCTTTCTGCTGCAGGTGTAACCCTTCTGCCATTAGCAGTCAGCAGCAACTAGGGCCAAGTTCAATATCTAGAGGTTCCTTTTCATTTATCCCACAAAGAATCAGCTCAAGGCCCCACCCAGTAGCCTGGGAAATTCACACACCCCTGGGTACCTTGGGGAGGCAATGCTTCTCCACTCACAAGCACAGAGTCCTAGTGTAGAAAAGAAACTTTTAATGAAAGAGGGAGAGAAGTCACATGGCATTAGCTTGGGAAAATACCACCACCAGAGTTCATAACGAGCCCTCAAGCAACCATTCCAGCTCAGAGGATTGAGCAATGTCCTTTGCCTCTCAGACTCACCAGTCCAGCAAAGTAAGGGTCCCATTCACATACCCAAACTTTAAATGCCCCACTCACAGCTTTGTCCAGTCTGTGCTACCCCAATACATCAACCTGATGATTTCCCTCATTGAGCCTGAGGCAATGCCACCTTTGTGCTGGTCTGGTGGTCCTCTTGCTCCTGCCAGCCACCCTGCTGGCCACTCACCAGTTGCACCCGCTCCTGACAGCTGCCTGTCCACTGCTTTGTGGGTTTGGCTCAAGGCAAAACCCTGTGATTTCAGCTCTCAATCTCACCATCCACTAGGGTGGAATCTCACACAAAAGAATACAGACTCCAGCATCCAGTTTTTAGTTCTGCCTTTAACAGTGCAGGGTGGGGTGGGGTGGGGTGGGGTGGGATGACTAGTCAAACCAGGGTTATGGCTATATGGCCAACACTCAGTTTGGCAAAAAGGCTCCTAATCAGCTGGTTCAACCAGTAACCCCTTCCCCCTTGCTGCCTCCCAATGCTCAGATGGAGGGAGCCTCCCGTGATCCATACCTTACACAGTGATGATGACCACCCTGCACCCCCACAACAACTTCAAGCATTGGTAAAACTCCACAATTCTTACACTGGGTGATAGCATAAATTGTGACTTTACAACATGTCACAAAGATGAAACCCTACCGCTTCATCTGCTACCCAAGGCATTACATAAGCACACCTTTGTATTTCAATGCAAGTGATCTTGAAAGGATGTGTTCCTCACATTCCTGCAGCAGGGCTGAGCTCCTGCTGACATGTTCCTTACACTGTGATGCCAGAGCTCTTACTGCTGGCTTGATCAGGAAAGGTGTGGTACCATGGAGGGTGGAATAAAGCAGCCTCCCCAGAAACTTTCTGAGAGAGATTCCAGAGTACATTGATGAGAGCTTTGAAGAGATGGTCAGAGAGGGTTCTCACGCCATCTCCGGGTGTATTAACAAACTCTTCTGGGGAGCAACTGCTGTGTAGGTGGACTGACTGCCACTGTATCCCAATTGTTCAGGGCAAATATAGGATTAAACCCAATTACATTTAACCACTGTAGCAGATTACATATGTAAACTCACCAGAGGTGCCCTCCCTGCCATGTGGGTCCAGCAATAATCGGTCCTGAAAAAGGATTAGCTCCAGAGTTAAGAAGAGTTCCTGGATGTCAGTGACAATGAGAGTGACTTATGGAAGAAGTACAAGGGGTCATGTCCCCCCACCCCAACCACTGTGGGCAGAAGGGGCAAGGGGGTCAGCCAGCAATTGGCAGTGGAACTAGCACAGGAGGGGGCATCTGACACCTGCAGTAGAGGTCCAGCATTCCCACACTCACTGGCCCTGGTGGGGCAGGCGCACCAAGGTGGGTCCACCTCATTGTGCTGCCCCAACTGTGTCACATGGGGGAGGGGTAGGACTACGCCTGCAGCCACCAGCAGAAAGCTGAGTGGTATGGCCAGGGAGAGCAAAATGAGCTGGAGCTGTGTTGCTTCACTTCCCTCGCTTCTTCCAGTGAGTGCAGCCTCCCTCCAGCCCCGTCCTACCTTGGCATGTTTGTGGCTCAGACCTGGAGTGACAATTTGCCTCCCTTGTCTTCCGGTACACTTGCCAGTACTCCTTTATATTCACATGGTACTGCTGCACGTCTCTGCTGTACCTTTTTTCCATCATGTCCTGTGAGATTTTGGCATAGATGTCAGCATTTCATCTGCTTCAGAGCTCTGCCTCACACATTTGTCCCCCTACACAGCAATGAGATCCAGTATCTCCACATGCTCCAATTTGGTGAGGCAAACAGCTGAGGGAACGGCAGTGCAGGAAAGCAAGGGGGAGGGAACGTTTCATGTGCCCCTCAGGGAGATGTGCTGAGTAAGAGACCCCCACATCTTTCTCATGCACTTCCCCTCCCTCCCAGACCCCACACCTGTGCCCTACATCCTGCCCAGACCCACACCCCCCCCACCCACTCTGCAGTCTACCTCTTGCCAAAAGCTTGCAACTCCCTCCCTCACCCAGATCCCACACTCCCATCCCCATCCTGCTTCCTGGCAGCCCTCTCCCACACACTGAACTCCTAATCATGGCCCCACCCCAGAGCCTACGGCGGTGGGTGGTGGCATAAGAGTTAATCCAGCCTGGAGAGAACCGCTGAACTTCAGTCTTCCCTCATCCTCCGCCTCGCACCCCATGAGGCTGCAGTGAGAGGGGCGTGAGGTGTCTTTTTTCTGCTTTTCAGTTGGGGCCAGAGTAGCATTAGTTTGAGGGTTTGTTTTGCTTTGGTTTTTGCTTCTGACTTTTGCGGGGCCCCCAATGGATTTTTCTGTGGATCAGTGCCCCTCCCCCACAATGCAAATGTTCCCAACCCCTGTTATGAACAGAGGCAGGGAATTAAGATAAAAACAGAGAGACTTACCATTAAAGTAATGCAAGGATCATTAGATGATCCCAAAAGTACTCTACTCAAAAGATAGGCAACAAAGGGTGGGAATAAATGGTGAGACTAGAGAGAAATAACTAGGGGTGACCCTCAGGGCTCTATACTGGGACAAAGTGCTGTTCTTCACAATCATAAATCATTGGGGGAGGGGGAGGAAGATGTAAATTGTTAGGTGGCAACATTTGCAAATATACACTTTTTTCCAAGACTGCAAAAAGTTACAAAGGGATTTCCCAAAACTGGGTGACTGGGGAACGCAATGGCAGATAAAATTCAATGTTGATAAATGCAGAGTAATGTGCATGGAATACAATCCCAAATATGTATACAAAATAACGGCTTTTAAATTAGCTGAACCTATCAATAAGGGGGTTTTGGAGTCAATGTGGATAGTTACCTGAAAATATCTGCTCCATATTTAGTGACTACCCAAAATTTAACAAAAAACACACTTACAGAAAACTGGAACTCATTAGTAACAGAGAGGAAGCCATGCTAGTCTATACACTATCAAAACAAAAAGCAGTCAAGTAGCACTTTAAAGACTAGCAAAATAGTTTATTAGGTGAGCTTTCGTGGGACAGACCCACTTCCTCAGACCATATCCAGACCAGAACAGACTGAATATTTAAGACACAGAGAACCAAAAACAGTAAGCAAGGAGGACAAATCAGAAAAAGATAATCAAGGTGAGCAAATCAGAGAGTGGAGGGGTGGGGGGGGAAAGGTCAAGAATTAGATTGAGTTAAGTATGCAGACGAGCCCATTAGTCTATAAATGTGGTGTCCAATAAATCCACCACTTACCACACGTGGTAGATAGGACACTGCATTGTGGCCAACCCATGGCTCTCAAGCTGCATGCAGATGCATCTGATGAGGTAAATGCGTGGTTGCATAGGTGGTGTAGCAGGGAAGGATTTGGTCTCTTTGACCATGGGATTCTGAGAAGAGACGGGATCCACCTCACTAAAAGAGGAAAGAGCATCTTTGCGGGCAGACTTGCAAACCTAGTGAGGAGGGCTTTAAACTAGGTTTGTTGGGGGAAGGTGACACAAGCCCGGAGGTAAGTGGGGAAGGAGGAGGGAAAAATCAAGTGGGTTTCCTGGGTGAAGAGGAGAAGGTGGGCCAATCGGCCCCTTCTCTAAGATGCTCGTACACTAATGCCAGAAGCCTGGGGAACAAACAGGAAGAATTAGAGGCCCTGGCACAGTCACACAAGTATGAGGTGGCTGGAATAACGGAGACTTGGTGGCACAATTTGCATAACTGGAGCACGGTCATGGAAGGTTATAAATTGTTTAGGAAGGACAGACAAGGAGGAGGAGTTGCGCTCTATGTGAGGGAGCAGTATGATTGCTCAGAGTTCCAGTATGGAGAAAATCCAGTTGAGTGTCTTTGGGTTAAGCTTAGAGGTGGAAGTAACAGAGGTGTTGTTGTAGTTGGTGTCTGTTATAGGCTGCCAGATCAGGGAGATGAGGTAGATGAGGTTTTCTTCAGACAGCTTAGTGAAGCTTCCAAATCACAGGCCCTGGTTCTCATGGGAGACTTTAATCATCCAGACATTTGTTGGGAGACCAATACAGCAGCACACAGACAATCCAGAAAGTTTTTGGAGACTATTGGGGATAACTTCTTGGTACAAGTGCTGAAGGAACCAACCAGGGGCTGTGCGCAACTTGACCTGTTGCTCACAAACAGGGAAAGAACTAGTAGAAGAAATGGAAGTGGGAGGGAACCTGGGCTGCAGCAACCATGAGATCGTAGAGTTCAGGATCCGGACGAAAGGAAGGAGGGTGAGCAGTAACATACAGACCCTTGATTTCAGAAGAGCAGACTCTGACTCCCGAAGAGACTGGATGAGCAGGAACCCTTGGGAAACAAAGATGAAGGGGAAAAAGCTGAAGAGAACTGGAAGTCTCTCTGTTACTATTTTAAAGAAGTCTTACTGAAGGCACAGGAACAAACAATCCCGCTGCGTAGTAAGAAATGCAAACATGGTAGACAACCAGCTTGGCTTAACAGGGGAATCCTTAGTCAGCTTAAATTCAAAAAGGATGCATACAAGAAATGGAAATGAGGACAGTTGATTAAGGAGGAGTATAAACATACGGCTGGAGAATGCTGGGCAGTAATCAGGAAAGCGAAAGCACAATTGGAACTGCAGCTGGCGAGGGATGTGAAGAGTAACAAGAAGGGTTTCTACAGGCATGTGAACAATAAATGGGTTATCAGAGAAGGTGTGGGGCCATTACTGGATGAGGGAGGTAACCTAGTGACAGATGATGCAGGCAAAGCTGAAGTACTCAATGCTTTTTTTTGCCTCAGCCTTCACAGACAAAGTCAACTTCCCAATGATGGTCCTAGATGATGCAGTATGGGAAGGTGGAGGGCAGCCATGTGTGGGGAAGGAACAAGTTCTGAGCTATCTAGAAAAACTAGTGTGCACAAGTCCATGGGTCTGGATTTAATGCACCCCAGGGTACTGAGGGACTTGGCAGAGGTCATTGCTGAACCTTTGGCCATTATCCTTGAAGACTCTTGGAGATCAGGGGAGATACTGGATGACTGGAAGAAGGCAAACGTAGTGCCCATCTTTAAAATAGGAAAGAAGGACAATCCAGGGAACTATAGACCCGTCAGCCTTACCTCAATCCCTGGGAAAATAATGGAGGGAATCCTCAAGGAAACCATTTTGAAGCACTTGGAAGAGGGGAAAGTGATCAAAAGTAGCCAACATGGATTCACCAGGGGCAAGTCCTGCCTCACCAATCTGATCAGCTTCTATGTTGATGTAACAAGCTCTGTGGACATGAGGTGGTCAGTGGATGTGATATACCTTGAATTCAGCAAGGCTTTTGATACAGTCTCCCACAACATTCTTGTCCATAAGTTAAGGAAATATGGATTGGATCCTTGGACTATAAGATGGATAAAAAGCTGGCTTGATGGTCAGGCCCAACAGGTAGTGGTCAATGGCTCAATATCTGGATGGCGGTCTGTTTCAAGCAGAGTGCCTCAAGGCTCGGTTCTGGGGCCGGTGTTATTCAACATCTTTATTAATGACCTGGATGAGGGACTGGGTTGCACCCTCAGCAAGTTTGTGGATGACACAAAACTAGGGGGAGAGGTAGATATGTTGGAGGGTAGAGAGAGAATCCAGAGGGACCTGGATAAATTGGAGGACTGGGCCAAAAGAAATCTGATGTGGTTCAATAAGGAGAAGTGTAGAGTCCTGCACCTGGGGCAGAAGAATGCCAAACATTGTTACAGGCTGGGGACTGACTGGCTCAGCAGCAGTACGATGGGAAGGGACCTAGGGGTTATGGTGGATGAAAGGCTGGATATGAGTGAACAGTGTGCCCTTGTAGCAAAGAAAGCTAATGGCATACTCGGGTGCATTAGGAGGAGCATTTTGAGCAAATCTAGAGAAGTAGTTATTCCTCTTTATTCCACACTGGTGAGGCCACATCCGGAATATTGTGTCCAGTTTTGGGCCCCCAGTATAAAAAGGATGTGGATTTGCTGGAGCAGGTTCAGCGAAGGGCAACAAAAATGATTAAGGGTCTGGAGCAAAAGACCTATGAGGATAGGCTGAGGGATTTGGGCTTGTTTAGTTTACAGAAGAGAAGACTTAGAGGTGATTTAATAGCAGCCTTCAACTTCCTGAAGGGGAGCTCTAAAAAGGAGGGTGAGAAATTGTCCTCGGTGGTGTCAGATGGCAGAACAAGGAATAATTGTCAGAAGTTGAAGAGGGAAAGGTGTAGGTTAGATATTAGGAAAAACTTCTTCACCAGGTGGGTGGTGAAGCATTGGAATGTGTTGCCTAGAGAGGTGGCGGATTCTCCATCCCTTGAGGTTTTTAAGTCCCAGCTGGACAAAGTCCTGGCTGGGATGACTTAGTAGGGGTTGATCCTGCTTGAAGCAGGGGGCTGGACTAGATGACCTCCTGAGGTCCCTTCCAGCCCTATGATTCTGTGAAGTGGGTCTTTGGCCATGAAAGTTTATGCTCCAATAAATCTGTTAGTCTATTTTTTTTCCATAATCAGCCTATGGAACTCTTTGCCAGAAGATGTTGTGAAGACCAAGATTATAACAGTGTTTAGAAGTGAACAGAATAATTTCATGGAGAACTGATTTCTACATGGCTGTTAGCCAGCATTGGCCAAGATCCAAGTTCCACAGAGCCTTTACTTTTGCTTTCAAGAAGCTGAGATTGGGTGATGTGATGAGTCACTCAGGCTACATCTACACTAAGAGAAATCTTCAAAATAACCATGATAATGGCCATTTTGAAGAATACTAATGAGGATTTTGAAGCTGGGTGTCGTTTTCGAAAGGGCCCTGCCATCTGGATAATACATGCGGGAGAGAAATGCAGCAATTTTGAAGACCCATGGCCAGCAGCATGCTAATGAGGCACTGAATATGCATTTCAGCACCTCATTACTATTCTTCAAAATGGCCATTAGCATGGCTATTTTGAAAATTTCTCTTAGTGTAGACATGGCCTCAACGATTGCCTGTTGTGTTCATTCCCTCTGGGGCTCCTGGTATTGGCTAGGGTCAGAAGATTGGAAAGTGGGCTAGACAGAATTTTGATCTGATCCAGTAAGGCCATTCTGATGTTTACATGGATCTGCCCCCTGCTGTAACCCACTAGACTCCACTTTCTTTCCAGAGCTGAGGTAAAGACCCCATCAGAACCCCTGGGATCTATGTTCTTACTTTGCTACTAACTCCACAGAAATATATTAAAATTTAAACCAACAGTGTCCCCTAAGGGACGTGCCACAGCATGTCAGAATAGGTTATTAGTGGAGCTAAATGGGTCTAACATTTGTCTTTTTTATATATGAATTAGATACAGGGTTTCTGTCAGCTCATTGCTAAATTATCTGCCAGAAAACTAGTTTTCAATGTCCTTAAATCAAACTAAAAAGTTCTCAAGCCATGGGGTTTTTTGCCCCCCCCACCTTTTTTTTTAACTTCATCTACCAGTAAACTTAAGTTATCATAAATGGAAACAGTTTGGTTAGCAGGGGAGCGTGTGTGTGCTGAAATCAACCTTTACAGACATTTTACCAATGAAATCAAATTCTTTCAAACTTAGATATTTGGAATAGAATACAAAACAAACTAACATCTGTTCTGTGCCCCTCTCCACACAACCAAGCTCATTCCAGCCCCCTTCATTTTTTTCAGGCGATTTCTCAGTCTGTAGCCTCTGATTCCTTTTAGTCATACAAAACACAATCAGCTAAACAATGATGGTACATATACCAGCTGGTTTTATGTAACTCTTCTCTTATTCCTAGGGCCCAACCATGAGGCTAAGAGTTTCTCTGCTTGCTTAGCATATGTGATGTGGGTACATTGTCAATGCCCACATTCCTCTTCTTCATTATTCTCATCCTCTGTTCTCATTTCATTTAAAGTGTCAGAATCTGTCACTTTTCTGCCAATTTCATGATGGCTTCCATTGGCAAACATCCTGAACTCTGCTGTAGTGATTTCTGCAAAGGGAGAGGACATGGTTGTGTTCCCCAAAAATTCCCACTAAAGACCACCCAGGGTTAAACTAGTATAGATTTATTGGACTGAGAAATTATCACACCACTATATGGTTAAACTAAAGAGGCTAGAGCTGCCAGTAAAGGTTTAAACTAAAGAGGGAACCAGCTATCTTTGTCTCTCTCTCACACCGACAATTACATACACACCATCATTCATTCACACACATTCAGGCACTCACCCAGGCACATGGGTTGCAGAAAGAGCCGAAGCTTTTTGGGTCTAGAGGGTGTGTCTGCTGATCAGGACTGCAGAGCTGGCCAGGAAAGACACTTGCTGCAGGAAGAGTAGTCACTCAAAAAGAGTACTACTTCCATCTACTTCGTCCTTTTACTGCCTCTGTACAACCCATGTGACTCATTCACATTCCTCACCAAGGAGCATGGCCAAATTTCCCTTGATCCAGCAGAGCAGCAAATCTCCTTTGCTCAGGCTTGATTGGTTTGATGACTCATCAGCTGGCTCCACCTGCTCAGCCTTGCAGTTTCTAGTTCCACTCAGCGGTCTCCATTCACACACACATTAGTATCTGAGGGGAGAATGCAGTTTAGAGCACATTTCAAGCAGAATGGATGAAAGTTACAAAAAAGATTATGAAGTTGGAAGGCTCAGCAATCACCAAGTTTACAGTAAGTTTCTGGATTTATAAAACAAAGTTGTTGAGATTTAAAAAGTTGCAAGTTTTCACAAAGATTACAGAGTTGCAAAGTCTAAAATGACAAATTGCGGAGTTTAAAAGGCAAGGCTGCTGAAACAATTACAAAGCTTCAGAGAGTTATTTAAAAACCATCAGTAATGAAGTGACTTAGAAGAGAACTGCCCCTGTCCCCACAGCAATGAAGCAGTCAGGAGGTTTTTGTCAGCCTCTAAGTCCTGTGTTGGCAGGGCCTCACAGTTTAGTGTATTTCCAGGATATCCATGTGTAAAATCAAGTAATAGTTTGGATGGAGGCTTTTATGCAGCAATGGCTTCTTTAGCCTTGTCTTGGATGATGTCACTTTGGCATCTGAGTCTCATGTTTTCACACCGCCTATAGGTATGATTCTGGCTTATAAATTATTTTGGGCAGAAACCATACAAAAATCAATGTGGTCTACTTTCAGCCACAAATCACTTCAATTGTAGGGAGGGTTTGTTGATTTCAGTTTGAACTGGACATGCCAAGTAAAACTCCAGACTACAAACTGAAATAATTCTTTGTGTGGGTTGATGCAAACAAACTGCTCTATTTTACTATTATGCTCTACAGCTGGAGAACCCAATAAGTCCAGCTCAGATTAGTCCTTAGGGTAGGAAAAGACATTCACAATTTCTACTCTCTGATGATCCTATTATCTCTTTATTTGGTTGCATAACTCTATTGCCGATCTCTAGGGAGAAACTTTTACCATTGCTTGATTCACCAAATCAGTATTGCCAAGCACAGGTTTCCTATAATAACTTCTGAAGCATAATGTGGGTAACAAAGACAGCTGGTTAAAAATTTTTGTTTGCAAGTTTTTAGACAAAAATGGCATTGTTGCCAAAATGGAAACTTCTGTGAAAAATTAACTTATTTTGACTAAAAATCACTTTAACTAGAAAAATAAACAAGAAATTCAGAAGATATAGATTGCCAGATTAAACTTTTTGTTTAAGAACATAAGACCGGCCATACAGAGTCACACCAAAGGTCTATCCAGCCCAGTATCCTGTCTGCCAACAGTGACTAATGGCAGACACCCTAGTGGGAGTGAACAGAACAGGCAATCACTGAGGGATCCCTCTCCAGTCATCCATCTCCAGCCTCTGACGAACAGAGGCCAGGGACACCATGCCTACCCATTGAAGCTAATAAATATTGACAGACCTAATCCTCATGAATTTATGTAGTCCTTCTTTGAACCCTGCTAAACTCTTGGTTTTCACAGTTTCCTCTGACAACGAGTTCCACAGGTAGACTGTGCACTGTGTGAGGAAAATCATCCTTTTGTTTGTTTTAAACTTGTGACCTATTAAGTTCATTTGGTGACCCCTAGTTCTCAAGTTATGGGAACAAGTAAATAACTTTTCCTTATTCACTTTTTCCACACCAGTCATAATTTCATAGACCTCTATCATATTCCCCTTACTCTCCTCCTTTCTAAGCTGAAATGTCTCAGTCTTTTAAATCTCTCTTCATAAGGCATCTGTTTCAAACCCCTAATCATTTTTGTTGCCCGTTTCTGAATCTTTTCCAATGTCAATATATCTTTTTGGCCGTTTCTACACATGCCACTTTCAGTGGCATGCTAATAAATGGCCTGAAATATGCTAATGAGGCATGGATGTAAATTCCCTGCACCTCATTAGCAAAATTTTGGGAAAGAAGGGGCCTCCGGAAGGAGGACTTCCTTCCAGAAGACCTGCCCCCAGGGGCTGTGCTTCTACATGCTGTATTGGAGTCCAGCAGAGCGTCTTCCGGACTCCAAATCATGTGACCTTATGCTAATGAGGCATGGGGAATTTACATCTGTGCCTCATTAGTACATTTCCAGCCATTTATTAGCATGCCACTTTCAGAGAAAGTGGTATGTGTAGAAACGGCCTTTGAGACAAGGAAATCACATCTGTATGCAGTATTCTAGATGTGGGATTACTGTGGATTTATACAGAGGTAATAAGATATTCTTTGTCTTAGTCTCTATTTTAAACCCTTTTTAAATGATCCCTAACATTCTGTTTGCTTTTTTGGCTGCTGCTGCCCTTCAAGTGGATGTTTTCAGAGAACAATTCACAATGACACTAAGGCAGTGTCTACACTAGCCTCAAACTTCGAAATGGCCATGTAAATAGCCATTTTGAAGTTTACTAATGAAGTGCTGAAATACATATTCAGCGCCTCATTAGCATGTGGGTGGCCACGGCACTTTGAAATTGACGCAGCTCGCCACTGCGCGGCTCGTCCCAACGGGGCTCCTTTTCGAAAGGACTCCGCCTACTTCGAAGTCCCCTTATTCCCATGTGCTCATAGGAATAAGGGGACTTCGAAGTAGGCAGGGTCCTTTAGAAAAGGAGCCCTTTCAGGACGAGCCGTGCGGCGAGCCGTGTCAATTTCGAAATGCCACAGCCTCCTGCATGCTAATGAGGTGCTGAATATGTATTTCAGCACTTCATTAGTAAACTTCAAAATGGCCATTTGCATGGCCATTTTGAAGTTTGAGGCTAGTGTAGACATAGCCTAAGATCTCTTTGTTGATTGGGTATGGCTACATTAGTTCCCATCATTTTATATGTACAGTTGGGATTATTTCTTCCAAGGCACATTACCCTGCTTTATCAACATTAAATTTCATTTTCCATTTTGTTGCCCAATCACCTAGTTTTGTGAGATCCTTTTGAGGTTCTTCACAGTTTGCTTTGTTCTTAACCATCTTGAGCAGTTTAGTATCATCTGAAAATGTTGCCACCTCGCTGTTTGCCCACTTCTCCAAATCATTTATAAATATTTTGAAGAGGATTGGTCCCAGTACAGACCTTAGGGAGACACCACTAGTTTCCATTCTGAAAACTGGCCATTTATTCCTACGCTTTGTTTCCTGTCTTTTAACCAGTTATCAATCTATGAGAGGACCTTCCGTCTTATCCCATGACAATTTACTTTAGTTAAGAGCCTTTTGTGAGGGACTTTCCTCTGGAAATCTAAGTACACTATATCTACTGTATCCCACTTGTGCACATGCTTGTTGACCCTCTCAAAGAACTCTAGTAAGGCACAATTTCCCTTTACAAAAATCATGTTCACTTTTTCCCAATAAATTATGTTAATTTAGTTCTATTCTTTACTACAGTTTCAACGAATTTGCCCGTAATTAGATTTACCAGACTATAATTGCCAGGATCTCTACAGCTCTTTTTTAACAATTGGCATCACATTAGCTATCTTCTAGCCATTAGGTTTAGAAGATGATTTGAAGGATAAGTTACAACAGGTGGACAAACAAAACAAATATGGAGAGGGGAGGTGGAAGAGTGTGTAACAACAGAATAAGAATCCTGGAACATGGAACAGCCAGTGGGCTGGGGCTGCTGGCCAGCAGGGAAGCCTGCCTAAGGCTACATCTAGACTACAGGATTTTGTCAAGGTCAACAAAACCCATGGAGCATTCAGATTGCCAAGTGCATTCTGTCAACAGTAAGACAACAGATCTCAGCACTTTTGTCAACAGCCGTACCCTGCTTGCCACAAAGAAGGACACCGCTGTCGACAGAGAACTGTTGCCATACTGCTGGTCTGGAAGTTCTGGGGGGGCAGCGGGCTTCTGTTGACAGAAGAGGGCTCTGGGACACTGCACAACCCTGTCTGCTGCAGTTCTGGGTGGCTGTTTTGCCGATAGAGTGTCTGGGCAGTCTGGGTGCTCTCTGTCAACAGAGTGGATTACTCTTTTGATCTGCCTTGCTGTCTGTACATGATCAGTTGACAGAAGTTTTGTGGCAAGGTATCTTCTGACACAGACTTCTTCTGACAAATCCATGTAGTCTAGACATAGCCTGAGAGCGCTGCTTAGGTAAGCACCACACCCCAACTCCTTCCCAGACCATGCACCTGCTTCTAAACCCCTCCTTCAGGCCAGAATCTTTTCCTGCACCCCTATTCCATCCCAGAAACTGCACTCCAATGTGCTGTCCCATGTCACCACCCAAACCCTCTGCAACCCTTTCCTCCCATCTCAGGTCACAACTCCCGCTCAGACCCTATCAGCCACTCCTACCCCTCTTCCTGAGTGCAGAATCCTGTCCTGCACCCAGACTTCATCCCAGACTGTGCACCCCAATTGCCTGCTCCAGGTCACAGCCTCCCCTTCAACCAAACTCCCTCTCAGACCCCATACCCTATCCTGCAACCCACTCATATACCCTGAACTCCTTTCTACCTCCAACTTCCATCCCAACCCCCCACCCCAACTCCTTAGAAAAGCACAACCCTTGACCACTTACCAAACCCTTGTAGTGGCTCGGAGTGGTCCTACATCAAAAACTGTTGTCCACTTCTGCTCCATCTCCAGTTATAAAGATCCTGGAGGTCCTCCTGACCTGCACAAGAGTCATGTTTACAACAGCCATGGATCTTTGGCCTCCTCCTTATGTAACCATTTGCATCAGTGCCAAATAAGCTTTCCATTCTGACTAGATAATATTTTAAATCCTCTTTGCAGTGGTGTAAGTGATGACACAGAGTAAGGGGGCACAGTGAATTGGGAGTATCAATCTCAAACATTTTATAAATACACAGAATACCTCTACTGCAGAGAAAATGGATTCTGCCCCTTTTACTCACAGTGAATGCTACTTTGTGCCTCAGTTAGCCCCATTTCATTGGAGGAGTAAAGTACTGCTCAATGAGGGTAGCAGAATCTGGTCCTGTTATTTGTTAGGCACAGAAACTGTATTTTATTCAGCCAACTAATTGCATGGCTTTAGAAACTATGCTGCTGTTCAGGTCTGCAGATAGCCAGCTTTGAAGTGAAATAAAATTGTTGCTGGTCTCCAAAGGCAGCTTTCACAGCACAGATCAGCTTTGGAGCCTGGCTATCAACCCTGCCTGCTGAGATCCCTCTTTCATGCAAATTATGACTTTTTCTGTGAGTAAGTGATAAGCTTTTTTAACTGGCCAAGTAACCTAAGGAAAGAAAATGTCTCTGTATCTGCATGAAGAGTGGCCTTTTTTTGCACGTGTTTTAGAATGACCTTAATTTCTATGCAATGAAATCTTGCTCCTTTTAATGATTTAGCTGTGGTGGGTGACAGAAAAATGGGAGTGGGAGGGAACGAGAGGAATTGGCACATTTATTTCTCCCTGATGATCTCATTTGAAAACACACAAAATGAATTTCAAAATTCACTTGAACTGATTCACTCATCGAATTAAATTATCTTTTATTATAGGGTAGTTTCTGAGAAACTGCGATTAATCTGTCATGTAAATGTTCAGATTTCCAATTAGGAAATGATCATCAATGAAGTTTGGTTTACTTCTGGGGCTGTTTGTAACACTTCTTTTGTGATTTTTTTCTAGAGCCAGCCATCCCTTTATAAGACTGTAAAGACCCCCAGGCTACATCTACACGTGCAGCCAACATCGAAATAGCTTATTTCGATGAATAACGTCTACACATCCTCCGGGGCCGGCAACGTTGATGTTCAACTTCAACGTTGCTCAGCACAACATCGAAATAGGCGCAGCGAGGGAACGTCTACACGTCAAAGTAGCACACATCGAAATAGGGATGCCAGGCACAGCTGCAGACAGGGTCAACGGGCGGACTCAACAGCAAGCCGCTCCCTTAAAGGGCCCCTCCCAGACACAGTTGCACTAAACAACACAAGATACACAGAGCTGACAACTGGTTGCAGACCCTGTGCCTGCAGCATAGATCCCCAGCTGCCGCAGAAGCAGCCAGAAGCCCTGGGCTAAGGGCTGCTGCCCACGGTGACCATAGAGCCCCGCAGGGGCTGGAGAGAGAGCATCTCTCAACCCCCCAGCTGATGGCCGCCATGGAGGACCCAGCAATTTCGACGTTGCGGGACGCGGATCGTCTACACGGTCCCTACTTCGACGTTGAACGTCGAAGTAGGGCGCTATTCCTATCTCCTCATGAGGTTAGTGACTTCGACGTCTCGCCGCCTAACGTCGAAGTTGGTGCCGCTACTTCGAAGTAGCGTGCACGTGTAGACGCAGCTCCAGAGTGTTATGTATCTCATGAACTGCCCCTGTATAACAAGGTGGTGGGGGGATGATCAGAAGTCCCAGGAATGCTATTTTTTAATTAGTTTCCTCTCCTACATAGCTGATAGTAGTATTTTGGAAATAGAAGTGTTATCTGTTAAGTATCAGAGGGGTAGTCGTGTTAGTCTGTATCTGCAAAAACAACAAGAAGTTCTGTGGCACCTTATAGACTAACAGATTTTTTTGGAGAATAAGCTTTTGTGGGCAAAGACCCTCTTCGTCAGATGTGCATCACATGCGCCTGACGAAGTAGGTCTTTGCCAATGAAAGCTTATGCTCCAAAAAATCTGTTGGTCTATAAGGTGCAAAGGACTTCTCGTTATCTGTTAGTGGAACGTAGCTGGTTTAACAAAAAAAAAATCTATATACAGATTATTGTTGCTCTCAAAATCATAGGTGCTGATTTACTGAGATCCTGCTTGCCTCAGACACCACCTCCAGCCCCTCCTGCATGCATAGAACAGCTGATTGCAGTGGGGGAAGGGGGGAGCTAATCAGCAGGTGGTGCTGAGGTAATAGGGGAGACACACGGACCCATGGTCTGCAGTGGTGCTGAGCACCCATGATTTGGTTTTTTCCATGCATGCTCAGACCTGGAGTGCCTACAGAGTTGGCACCTATGCTAAACCAGTGTTCAGACACAGGTGGTACACTACTGAAATGCAGTCTCTCCTACCGTCAACCAGAATAACTGGAAACAGGAATGTAACCCAGTAACTACGTTCCCAGATCCATATCTCAGTTATCCTAGTCAATGCAGAGTAACTCCAATAACTGTTCATTTTAACAGTTACTCCTGTGTAACTGAAAATAATATCAAGCCCAATTGTGAATGAAAAGATCTGGATTTAAGAGGGCAGAATATAGTCACAGAACCACACATAAATGCAGGATTGGAAGCAGGGGCAGCAGATCCTCCCCCAAAGTGTAGGAGGGCAGGAACCCCACCCCTTGAGGCTCTTCCCTTCCTCCTCCTCTTCCCACAGAGACCCTGCTCCTGGCCAAGCTGGAAGCTGGAGTAGGGCTGAGGGGTTAAAACAATCCCATACCTTGTTCCCACCTCCCAGACAACCTGCCCAGAGAGTTTAAAAAAGAACCAGATAAATTCATGGGGGATAGGTCCATCAATGGCTATTAGCCAAGATGGGCATGGACAGTGTCCCTAGCCTCTGTTTGCAAGAGGGTGGAAATGGGTGACAGGGAATTGATCACTTGATGATCACCTATTCTGTTCATTCACTCTGGGGCACCTGGCATTGGCCACTGTTGGAAGACAGGATACTGGGCTTGATGGGCCTATGGTCTGACCTAGTATGGCTGTTGTTATGCCCAGGTGGAGGGTGTAGACCATGGCTCACTACAGGCGGCCATGTTGGTCTTAGCCCAACCCACCTCAGCCACGCAGGTCAGGTTTTCTAAATGTCCTATCTTTTTTATTTTCTGTCCCCTCTGTTCTCTCCAATTTGTCCACATAGATCCTAAAAATGTCACCCAGAACTGGATGCAGTACTCAGATGAGGCCACAGTAGAATGGTCTAAATCAGGGCGATTAACTCCCATGTCTTACAAATATATAGCCCTGTCATTACACCCTAAAATGGTAATAGCTCTTTTCACAACTATATCACACTGTTGAATCAGATGCAGCTTATGATCCACTGTAACCCCAGATCCTTCTGAAGAGTACTACCATCTAGCCCAGCAATTCTCAGATTGTGGGCTGAGATGCCAAGTGGATTCCATAACTCTCAAGTAACCGGCATTTTAACCATAAGTACATTTTAGTTACATTTTCCATACGTACAGTATAGTCAGAGCAAATACAAATAAATGGAGCAAATACAGTATAAGTTGACAGTGTACAATACTATTGTTGTTAGTAAATAAAGTACTCTGCATACATTTTTGTTTGTTTCTTAATATCTAATCTTGCTTTTCTTTAGTATTATGCATTGCCAGGTACACCTCTCTATTATGGGGAATATTTGAATATCCACCAACCTCCCAGTCCTAGGGCTGCCAGATATGAAAAAGTTTACTGTAAATTAGGGCACTGAACAGCAGTCCTGAAAAAAGTGACTTTTTATTAATGGAATCATAGAATCACAGAATCACAGGGCTGGAAGGGACCTCAGGAGGTCATCTAGTCCAGCCCCCTGCTTCAAACAGGATCAACCCCAACTAAGTCATCCCAGCCAGGACCTTGTCAAGCCAGGACTTAAAAACCTCGAGGGATGGAGAAACCACCACCTCTCAAGGCAATGTATTCCAATGCTTCACCACCCGCCTGGTGAAGTAGTTTTTCCTAATATCTAACCTACACCTCTTCCTCTTCAACTTCAGACCATTACTCCTTGTTCTGCCATCTGACACCACTGAGAACAGTTTCTCACCCTCCTCTTTAGAGCTCCCCTTCAGGAAGCTGAAGGCTGCTATTAAATCACCCCTAAGTCTTCTCTTCTGTAAACACAGGAAAGTTTTGATTGAATTTGAATTTGAATTAGAATTGGAATTGGAATTCAGCAGCACCCAGCCCTGCAAATATAAAGGGTGCCCATTACAAAATAATTCCTTTGCTCATCACATCGCACCACATCAGTAATAGCCATCACATTGCATTGGTAGCAATTGCATCAATAGCCCTCTCCTGCAATCATGAGTATTCAGGGTAGTGATCTACCTAGTATCTCTCAGGGTCAGAAGGGAGCCCCAGCGTTGACCCACCAAGAGATTCTGGATTTTCTTGTGATTTGAGGAGTTCAATCGGTGGTGAAGAGGCTTCCGGTGGCCAAGAGAAACACAGCAATCTATGACCAGATGTTGTGCAAGATGACTACCTGAGGTTACTCCCAGGACTTAATGTAATGCCGGGTGAAGGTGAAAGTACTCTGGGAAGCCAAACCGCAGTCAGTGGCAGCTCCACAGACCAGCCGCTATTATCAACAGCTGCACACGCTTATGGGGAACGACACCATCATGGAGCCCAGTCTCAACTATGACACTTCTGGATGCCCTGCTATGGAGTTCAGGGTGAGCCCAGAGGAACTGGCTGCCCCAGAGGAAGAGGGCAATGGAGAGGAGGAAGGGAGCTAAGAGCAGGGGACTGAGGAGGTTCTTCCCAACAGACTGGAGTTTTTCACAATAGACCTGGCGCTGGTCCCCTCCATGCTGGGCTCCTCCACTCCAGTCACCTCCAGGCCAGTCTCCAAACCCCCTAAACCAAGCTGTTCAGGGGAGTATTTATTTACTGTGCATGCTAGAAGTGAGTTGGGGGTGGGTATAGGTATAGGGTTGTGTATGGGTACAGGTTTGTTAGCTATGTTTCTGTGCTGCATGTTGATGTTTCTTGGGATGGAGCACTTCTTCTTTTTGGAGATATTTTATAAGAGGCCTCATCCAGGCACTCTTGTTTTGTTTTGCTTTGTTTTTTTCACAAGGTTCTTGGGAAGTCCTGACTTGTTGTGGCTTCTACGGTTAGCACACCTTGGCATTCCAGGCAACTAGATAGCTATCTGGTGTCATGACAGCACACAGCATTTTAGCACATTTTCCAGGCTTTTGGTCACACAGCATGAGCAGGTGTTTTGTTTTGTTTTTTTCTCCACAGCTGTTATCTTTAGGAGGTGATGTCTTCTTTGGAAACCTACAGGAATTTGCATCAGATTTTTTTATCTTGCTTCCTGCCCCTTTACATTTTTCTCCAGCATCCAGTAGGAGCTCTGTTTCCTACCCCCCAATGTGGTTTGCAGGCTCTGTGGGGCTTTTCCCCTTCCATGTCCCTTTCCAACCAGTATTTATTTTCATTTTTCAGGAATCCCCCTGTGCCACACAGCTGCTGGGCTCTCCAAAGCATTTCCACACACACAAGCTATTTCCTTCCCCACCAGCATTTCTTTTTATTTTTCAGGAATCCCCCATGCCACAGGGCTTCCAGGCTCTTATGGGTGTCTCCCCTCTCATGTCCTTTTCCACCCAGCACTTCTTTTCATTCTTCAGGTCTCCATGCAGGACCCCAGCATTTTTTTGGAATATTTTTTCTTTACATTCATTTTATTTTACATCAACCCCCTACCACCACCGCACGCTGCCATCCTTGTGGCTCTAATCAAACCCTTCCCCATCGTCCCCTCTGCACAGCTTGATCATTGCAGAGGATTGCTCCTGGAATGTCTGAATTTTTTTCCCCTGCCCCAGGACACCTGGCGGCTTTCCCTGTTTCCAACCCTCCCCTTCCCCTGAAAAGAGGACAATTGTTTATAGCTTACTGTGTCCACAAATAAAAATGATGGATAAGTGACGGCAAATGCTGTATTGTGAAATGCACACTTACGAGCCCATCCTTAATAAGTATTTAGAGGCCTTCAAAAAGGTAACTTTCCCTGATTGTAGACACAGAGACCCAGAATGAAGCCACAGCCAATTTCATAACGACAGTTATGAGGCAACTGAGGTCCTGCGCTCCTGGCTGCAGCTGCAGAGGGACTCCCAACACAGCCCTGTAGGGTCCAATACACTGCTGCCCGGAGTCCCCTGAGGAGAGGTCACCCACCCCCATCATCGCAGTCCCCACACGTGGGGAGGGAGGGCAAAGAGAGCCCACTGCTCCAGCCCCAAGGGCCACTGCAAAAGGCTATTTGGGCACCCTTGAGAAATCTTTTCCCAGCCTCTTAAACCTCTTCTCACCCCAAAATAAAATCATTCCTTTGAGCTTGGTGTGATTTTGTGATGTGCAGGAGTGGTTGAGAACACAAATCGTAGTGGGGTTTGGGGGCAGGCTGAAGGCACAGCTGCCCACTGATATTTCCAGGTTGGCAGCAGACACGCGGCTGATGGAACCAGTCGGTTGGGGGAGGGCTGAAGGCACAGCTGCCTACCACATGCATTATACATACTGCAACTTACCCCCCTCACATCAAGAAGAATTCATTCATTAAGACATGGTCTGATTTATTGGAATTATGTCAGAGAAATACAGCAGTCGCATGTGTATTACAGATCATCATGAAGCCATTTTTTAAAGCTTCCCTTATTGCTGCTGTCTCAGCGTGGCTACTGGGGGATGGTTGTGTAGGCGGCTGCGAGTAAGCCCAGCCTATGGCCTCACCTTCAGAATTCCAGATGGATGGGAAAGTCTCCCACCTGGATTCACATATGTTGTGCGAAATAGCGGCTGTAATCACAGTGGGGACATAAGTTTCAGAAAAGTCCAGATGGGTCAATAAGCATTTGAACCTCACTTTTAAATGGCCAAAGGCGCATTCCACCACAATTCTGCACCTGCTGAGGCTGTAATTGGAGTTTTCCTTGCAGGCGTCCAGTGCTCCTGTGTAGGGCTTCATAAGGCAAGGGAGCAGAGGGTAAGCAGGGTGCCCAATATAACAATAGGCATCTCCATGTGGTTTTCTGATCAGGGAAAAAAGTCCCACCCAGGAGCTTTCTGTACAGTCCAGAATTTTGGAAGATGGGCACATCCTGAACCCTCCCTGACCATCCCACATTGATGTCGGTGAAATGACCTTTGTGGTCTACCAATGTCTGCAAGTCCATGGAGAACTACCCCTTTTGGTTTGTATACTCAGAGGCCAGGTGATCCGTGGCCATGATGGAGCTGTGCATGCCATCTATTGACCCACCATGGTGAGGAAACCCCTGGGCAGCAAAGCCACCCACTATTGCCTGTACATCTCCCAGGGTCACGGTCTTCCTGAGGAGATGCCAATTGATTGCATGGGCCACCTGCATCACCATGGACCCCACTGTAGATCTGCCCACCCCCAATTGATTTGCCACTGACTGGTAACTGTCAGGCATTGCAAACTTCCACAGTATGTTTGCCACTCACTTGTGAACTGTTAACGCTGGCCTCACAAGTCCATAACCACCACTTCACTGCCACCAATGAATTCAGGGCAGCCAGCAACTCCGAGTCCTTGGATCGCAGTTGGGAGATTTGTTCTTCCAAACCATCATCGTCAGCAGCAGCAGCAGCAGCACAATTACGATATTGAACCGTCACTGAGCTTTGTAATTGAAGGCAAAATTGTGTGACAGCCAGTGTGGTTGCCGAGATGAAGCATCTGGGGATCCATGCTTGCACTGGAATGCCACCGCAGGAAATGGCACGATCTCCAGTTCATTTTCATGTGGTTACTGGTGCTCTGAATTCTGGGACAGTATTCTGGGATTCAAACATGAAACACCCCTAAACAACCTGTGCTAAGACACAGTGGGATAGGTAACCACAATGCACTGCTCATGCTGTCAAACTTGTACAGGGCAATGGGGACACAGAAATTCGACAGGAAAAAAAGGTGGGTCAAATTTCAAGAAGCTTTCTGGACACATTTCGAATTCATAATAACAAACCTAGGAGTTTATCTTGTAATGTAGATGCAGCCTAGGTAAAGTATTCCTACACTTCACCACACTCCTGGTGAAACAGTTTTTTCCTAATATACAACCTACACCTCTCCTGCTGTAATTTCAGACCTTTGCTCTTTGTTCTGCCATCAGTCACTACTGAGAACAGCCTCTCTCCATTCTCTTTAGAGCCCCCCTTCAGGAATTTGAAAGCTGCTATCAAATTGCCCCTCAGTCTTCTCTTCTGCAAACTAAATAAGCCTAAATTCCTCAGCCTCTCCTAATGGGTTGTGTGCTCCAGCCCCCTAATCGTTTTCGTTGCCCTCCAGTGGACCCACTCCAATGCCTCCACATTGTTTCTATACTGGGGCCCAGAACTGGATGCAATACTCCAGATGTGGCCTCACCAGTGCTGAATAGAGAGGAGTAATAACTTCCCTAGGTCGGCCAGAAATACTTCTCCTAATGCACCCCAATATGCTGTTAGCCTTCCTGGCTACAGGGGCACACTGTTGACTCATATCTAGCCTCTCATCCACTGACATCCCCAGGTCATTTTCTGCTGCACTGCTACTTAGCCAGTCAGTCCCCAGCTTATAACAATGCTTGGGATTTTTCCATCCGAAGTACAGGACTCTGCACTTTTTCTTGTTGAACCTCATCAGATTTCTTTTGACCCAATCTTCCAATTTACCTAGGTCACTCTGGACCCTTTCACTATCTTCCAATGTATCTACCTGTCCCCTCAGCTTAGTGTCACCCGCAAATTTGCTGAGGGTCCAATCCATCCTTTCATCCAGATCATTAATAAAGATGTTGAACAACACTGACCCTAGAACCAAGCCTTGGGGCACTCCACTTGAAACCAACCACCACTCAGACATTGAGCCATTAATCACTACCCATTGGACCCAACTACCAAGCCAGCTTTCTATCCATCTTACAGTCCATGTATCCAATCCATGCTTCCTCAACTTATGGGCAAGAATCTTGTGGAAGACTGTATCAAAAGCTTTGCTAAAGTCAAGGTACATAATATCCATTGACTTCCCCATGTCCACAGAGCCAGCTACCTCATCTAATCCAACCCAGTGCTTCAAGCAGGACCAGCCTCAATTGTGTAATCACTTGGAGCCCTCCAAAATCTATTTTGTCCTATGTGAGGACTGCAGGGTTAAACTCCAAGCCTTGATACTTGTTCTAAAACAAGACAGAGCAAAATACTGCTGTTTTTCTAATAAGAAGTTACAAGTTTCAGTAAAGCTATTTTCCACAGCTCTGGTTTTGTGTGTATCTTATTTTTCTCTCTCGCTCTCTCTCTTGCTCTCTCTCACTCACACACATGATCATTCTTCATTGCCACAGAAATACTAGCCTTCCCAGGAGCCTCGTTAACTGTAATCTTCTCACTACTGCAAGTCAAGTTTTAAACATAAAAATGCACAGAGACAAGTTGTAGAATCCTCTCACAGGCTGAAATATACAGTGTGTGAAAGCCCATCAAAGAAGTTACTATTGCATGCAGTTTTTTAACATTCAATAACATATCAAAGCATATTTGAGCCAAGTCTTTTAAACCCAATCATCCTAACACGTAACTAGACGAGCATAATGATGTTTGTGTGGTGTGTTCTTTCATTAAAAGCCATGAACCAAAATTGTATCTGACTTCAGTGGGATAGCCTCTGCATACATATCAGGCATCATAACTTTTGTGTAAAGAATGGAGTTTGTGATACGCTTTTGAAAGTATTTTCATCAGTTGTGACAAACTGGCTTGTACTTATAGACCACTGCCCTTCACTGGATGGATTCAGGATTGTGTGTTACTGGCTGGTTCTCTTTTAGCTTAGGTATTAAGGTCCTATGCTTTTGGAGCACCAAGATCTCAGTTCTTTCCTCACTGCCACCATGTGGTTCTGAAAGGCTGGGATGCAGAGCATCATAACAACCACGAAGTCTATGCTTGTCCTGGGTTTAGTCATGCAGTGCACTGTACAGTCAGGGCTATAACATGGCTTATCTATGGAATTTTTGAAGTTAGCCACATGAAAGGAGAGAGAGTATGTACCGTGCCCAAACTCCCAAGCCTCTGAGAACATAATGCAAATACCTCTCTGCTTCTTGTTTGTTGTGCCAATAGCAGAAGTACTAATAGTGGGTGCCGCACAATAATTAAATCTAGGGACTCTCAAAAATAACCCAGAAAACTGCCACCATCCTCAAAAATTAACCTAATCAAAACATCCAAGCAAATGACACGAACAACAGTCAATCAAGCCAGGCCCTTTCAGAAGTCCATAGAAGCCTGAACCACTTCCAGCTTTCAAGGCCCCTAGCCATAACAAAAAGAAAAATGATGTTTTTTTACCAAATCACATTTCTTATTTGCTTAAATTTGTAGCAATAAGTTGAGAGAGTGAATCACATTTTGGTCTGATATGGATACGCATTAAAACAAGATGGGAAATTTATCAAATGCCAAGTACTCTACAACTGTCAACATTTGGGGCCCCCTTTGAGCTTGAGGCCAAGGCCAAATGTCCCTCCTGTCCCCGCTCAAATTGGTCCTAAACCAAACTAATGGTCAACTAAGCTCTTGTATGTATTGCAACTTGCAGGACTAAGGTTCTGATGTCAACTAAAGGGCAAGAGCTCCTTTAACTGAGAATGCGCAGGTGCCTAAGTTCTAGGTAGCGCACATTTAATTCCCCTTGCTAAGTCTACTGGTACCTCATTGAACTACAGTTCAAATCAAATAAAGCATAAATGAACTTTCTTCTCAGATGACTGCAAAGGTATTTGTTCATCTGCAAAATGGAGTCTTTGCAATCCTTTGCTTCCATTGCAAATATAAAAATTGCTAATAAGCATAAATTGTTCAACAGATCCATTAAAAGCAGTTACCAAAGCTGAGTATTTTAAACAGGGCACAATTAAAAAGATCACGATGTACAACAGAAGAAAAATTGTTCCCACATTTCTTATATTCATCCCTTAACTTACAGACTGTGAAAAGATCAAAAGTCAGCGAGTTAAATGTAATTTTAAGACAGACATAACTCCAGGTTTGTAGAAGTGTGAAGGGTTAATATGATAAAACATTCATTGTAATCGTGTGCCACAATATAGCTCTCCCTTTTGATAGGGAGCTTTATGTTTGTGAAAGAGACAGCTTTTCTGTCCTTATTTAATGTTGTAAATTGCTTCCTTTAAAGTCTGCCTTTCCCTGACTCAGCCCTACCTGGACTATTTTAAACAGAAGTTGGAGACTGATTGGCTCCATATTATTGTCACAGTGGCCCTTTCATTCCAGAGAGGATTCTAATATGCATAGGGCGTTTTTTTAATCAAGGTGAATTGAAAAAAAAAGTTGGAATTCAGCCTAAGATGAAAACCTCCATAGGGACTCTGCAGGATTTTGCTCATGCAACTAAACTGATTTCCTTGCTCTTGTTTCTTGCTTCAGGGAACTTTGCTGAGGTCTAGACAAATTCATTATAATGTCTCTCTTCATTAGTGTATATCAGGAGAAAAGGGTTCAAATAGAGAACATGATAAAGTATTGGGGAAATAACCTGAGCATTCTGACAAGTGTTTTTTTAAGCGATTCAAAAACAAATATTGACTTAACGTTCCCATCATTCACTGCAACTTGTTACACAGCAGCCTGGGAATCAGATGATGCGTGGGACTTCGTGGTATTACTGCTTGCAAGATTTGGACTGAATTTCAAACCCACTCAGACTGAATAGGGATTTGAAGTTTGCAATGTTGTGAACATCAGCCTGTCACGTTCACAGGGCTGGGACCAGCAAACATCACTTCCTCTGAACCTGATCTGACAATGAAGAGAGCTCCCTATTCTTACAGTGAAAGCAGCACACAGAGCCCTAGGAAATCTGGGCTGCTAAGATCAGACGGTTGTGCTACACTTTCAGTCCCTGTGCACTGCTCTTGCAGTCCTTCGCCCTTAGTCCATCAAAGTGACAGCCAACATACTAGACCCCCCTTTGCTGGTTAAAAGCAGTGTTAAGCTAACCCTTTGTGCCTTGGGCTTCAGCGAGTGTATCTGTACATGTTGAAGTGCAGGATCAGGGAACATTTTGTTGTTAAGATGTCAGCGTGATCACTTTGCTGTCAGTGTATTTTTTAAAAGAGCACGTGACTGGACTTCAGAATTCAGAGACTTTGCAAATGGCACCATTCATGATACAGGTTGAACCTCTCTCATCCAGCACCCTTGGGACCTGATTGGAGCCAAACGAAAGAATTTGCCAAACCTATATTGTCTAACAAATTACCAACACTTCCACTGCTTACTGGGCTTGTAGAAGACAAGTAGGGGTAAATTACAACTAAATAACAGCACAGAACATTGACAGCCAGAACTGGGGGCTTTAAATAAACCTTATGTGACCACAAGAAACTGATATGTGGATGTCTGGCTAACTAAATCATGCCAGATTATGGATGTTGCCGGGTGAGAGAGTTCCAGATTAGAGAGGTTCAACCTGTACTTGAACAATACTTTGTACATACAGTATGATCTTGTTCCCTGTGAAATCCACAGAGGAACACGTGAACTGAGAAAGAATCCATCTGGCCATATTCATATAGCACCAGTCATGCAAGCATCTTGCAACAGTTTATAGCCATTAGCCTTCACAGAGCTCCTGTAAACATTGCATGGAGGATTAGCATCAAGGAAGAGCTTTTTGGGTCCCCAAAAGGCCAGCTAATGATTAACAAAAGTGGCAGTGGAATCTGCTAGATCTCAGGGACACTTTAGGATTTTCATTTTGTTACATTTTCAAATTTTTCATGTTGCCCCCCCGGTCCTTTTTCCTGCTTTTAACACCTGTCAGGATTACATTCCCGTTCCTTTACAGCCAGAGAAAGAGGCAGAGAGTGTGACCTCAACAAGAGGTCATGGAAAGGATGGGGCATGGAATGGAACGTAGAACTCCTGAGCACCAGTATCATGTTGTAAGTGCGCTTGAACATCCTTTCTTTTCATTAAGAATGAATTATTCAACGAAATAATCCAGCTACAAAGCTAATATAAACCCAAAGCTCTGTCCTGCCTCATATTCTTTCACTTACTGAGATGGTAATTTCACCGGCTGAATTTTATCCTTCTCCTATCAGAAATGAAATTCACCTGGTTTGAGACACCTTTCATAGCTCAGGTAGGCACAATAATACAGTGCCTCTCTCTGAATGAGACACCTAATTCTGCTAAACTCCCATCTGCTTTAAGTTAGTTCCCCTACCTTCTATAATCACCAATCAGTACACATCAAGTGCTAATTATTAGGCATCTTCGCTCCTGGCTTCCTTACTTAGAGAGTCCCCGAAACTGATAGGAAACATCTCACTGTACTTTGTGTGGTAGTGTTGCCGATTCTTTTTTGATGGTAACACTCAGCCCTTCAGGAAGGTACTATTGTTTCAAAAACATTTGTTGAAAAGGGGAGGGTTTGGGGCAGGGCAAAAACAAAAGACACTTTACTAGACAGCAAGATGAAGGAAAATATGATTAGTTCCTTCTTCATTCATACATCTCATTTACACTAGTGCAGGTATGATTTCTCACTGTGTAATGTAAGTGGTGCCCAGAAGTAATGGTTTCATATGTTGACTATGACTGTTCTTGGCTGTAATATTTTTCCTATGGACTAACATCTTCACAAAGTCATCATGTAAAGTGCTCCAAGCACCCTGTAAATAACTTTTACTTTTTGTAATTAAGGACCTCCCCAATGACACCATTTGGCTTCATGAAGCAAACTATAAAGTACCAAGAGAGATTATTGATGGAAAGCTTAGAACTTTTTAACTCTGTAACAGATTGTGTTTTAACTTTGGAGTGTTTTTTGTTTGTTTGTTTTTTGGTTTTTTTTTAAGTAAACTGTTAATTTCCCAAGACAGCGTAAAGGAAGCACATTCCTGCAGGCTGAAGTGGGAGGCCAAAATCCTCCAGTGGGGCTACCACAAGGATACCACAGAAATCATGATTTCAAGTCAGCGTCTATACTCGTGCAGAAAGTTGACTGCTGATATGCAATTTTACATACACCTTAACCCAGAACTTAACCCCTCATTCAGTCTGAATGTGATGGATGGCCAGGTGAGTTTGACTGGGTTTTGCTGAAAAGACTGAGCAGAATTTGGCAACTAACTGCTGGGCCTGAAGCATCTGTTCCAGGTTGAGGTTGGACTCAATATGGACCTCTCCTTGGTTTGTTGCATCTTCCACCTGGGGCCCCAGTTCCAGGTCTGGTGGGTAGACAGTTGTTAATAACCCTTCCTGGACCTTCCAGGGACTTACAGAGTAAATCTGTCGCCCTTTGTGCTTATCAGACTTTCCATCTCACAGTTCACTGGACCCACTGGAGTTTGGAGTCTGTACTAGGTAGTAGCACTAACACCTGATCCGCTGGTTGGAACTCACGGAGTCTTGCTCTTTTGTTATAAGTCGTCTCCTGGGCCCTCTGAGTTTCAAAGAGGTTTTCCTGTGCAAACATGCTTCAAGCCTGTCTCGTAGGTTAAGCGCATATTGCAGTACGTTAATGCTTTGGGATGGTTGTTCCTCCTACATCTTCTACATACGTCCAAAATCCTCCACGGCTGCCTCCGATACATGAGTTCAAAAAGTGAAAACCCTGTGGAGGCCTGGGGGACTCCCTTGACTGTGTACACGAGGGCTGGGAGGAGCTGGTCCCAGTGGCGTACATCTATTAGAACAAACTTGCGGAGCATTGACTTCAAAGTCTGATTGAAGTGTTCTTCTAGTCTGTCTGTTTGGGGGTGGTAGACTGACAGCTGGATAGTCTTGATTTTTAACAACCAGCAGAGTTGCTGCACTGTTTGGGACATAAAGTTTGTCCCCTGATCTGTTAGGATTTCCTGAGGGACTCCAACCCGAGTGAAAATGTTCATGAGCTCAGTCACCACTCTCTTGGCACTCACCAAGTATAGAGGCACAGCTTCCAGGTACCAGGCTGCATAGTCGACAATGCTGAGGATGAATTGGTATCCGGATGTACTCTTCCCCAGTGGACCAACGATATCTACTCCAATCTGCTTGAAGGTTATACTCAAGTGGGAGGGGAATTAATGGGGCTTTCTCCGCTGGCCAGGGTGTCATGACCTGGCACTCTAGGCAGGCGGCACAAACACCTACGACCTCCCTGTGGATCCTGGGCCAAAAGAAATGTGCCAGGATTCTAGCCAATGTCTTTTCCCTTCCCAGTTGTGCCATCATGGGGATGGCATGGGCAAGCTGGATGACCTCCCTCCAGTATGGTCAGTGCACCAGGAGCTGATGGTGCACTTTTCATCTGTGGGTCCTTATCTACATGGCATAGGCAGTCTCCCTGGATTTAAAAATGGGGAAACTGTTCCACTTGATGGGGTCCTATGGTCTCCCCATTTACTACTGCCAACGGGTCATAGGCTGTGCTCAGCATCCATCTGCCCATTGCTCTCCCACAAAGTCCAAGGGGTGCATTAGGACTGCTGATTCAGGTAGTGGGGTTGGCTCCCTCTCAGGCTGGCTGGGGCCTGGGCTCACCTGGGCCTGTGCTGGCCCCTGGGAAGTCCCTTGCCTTGGATCTGCCACTTCCCATACTCCTGCAAGAGTCATGGTTCTCTTTGAGCAACTCTCAAAGGCCAGGATTGCCATTCCCTAGCTGAAGGCTTCCCAAGTCCCTCTAGCAATTCCCCAAAATATCTCCAGCCTCTGCCCACTAATACTGGGTAGACAAGGGTTGGGGCCAGACCCAACCACCAATGGCTTTTCATGATTCTATACTTGCAAGGTCAGCCGGGTGCAAAGGTACGCCTTCACATCCCCATGGATGCCCGGCAGCCTGAGGGTGCCCTGAGGAGAGCCAAGGTCAGGCACAAGAGCTCGCCAAATCAGGGTCTGGGTGCACCCAGAGTCAATCAGCCCAATTACCTCTGTCCTGTTGATGCACAGGGAGATGATCAACTTGGCAGGGTCCTGGGGGCTGCAACCATGTTCATGGGGCCCAGAGGTTCCCAAAGTTATACTCCATATATGGGCAGTCTCAGGACCAATGCCCAAAACACCCACATGTAAAGCTGTCACCCTGTTCTGGAGTGGACTTCAGGGGTGGGGGGGGCAGTTCCTCAAGGTGACCTGGGTGGAAGGGTGTGGAACAGTTTCTCCATGCTGGGGAGTCAGTGGGGGCCCTGGTTCCTTGTCTCGGGGGCACCTGGTTTCCCAAAGGAGAAGCTATTGAGCTGGTCCAAAGCCCAGGGGTTGAAGTACAGGGGGTAACCCTAAGTCCCACCTCTTTTGAGGCCCAGGGAGGGGCAGCAATTGCTGAGGTCCACCCCAGCTTTGTGACCTCTGACTGCTCTTAGCCATTCTTGTCTGGGTGCCTCTCACCTGTCTGGGACCTAGAGAGGGAGCCATCCCTGTGGCCTTGGCTGCTAGATAGTTCTCCATCAATGGGTGGTTCTGCATCACCCACTTCCTTCCCCCAGCAGGCAGAATCTGGGTGAATTGCTCAAGCAGGATCCGCTCAGCCACCTGCACCCTGTCTTTGTTTCGGGCTTCAGCCACCTTCAGCAGGCTTCCCACAGCTCCTGGGTGACCAGGTGGAGTCAGGCTCTGGGGTGGGATATTGCTCCCCCACCATGGAAGCACTGGCAGGAGGTCTCCTCTGACATGTCCAGGGCATCCAGGATCGCGCCTTGACCTGGGCATAGTCCTGAGAAGCCACAGTGGCGAGGGCCCAGTACACAGCCTGGGCAACCCCCATCAAGTATGGGGCCAAAATGGCCTCCCACTGCTCTCAGGCCCCCAGGCTACTGTGGCCACCCACTCAAATGTTTGCAGGAATGCCTCAGGATCATCCTTCAGTCCCATCTTAGTGAGCTTGCTAGGTGCCGGAGCAGGTGCTGACAGCTCAGCCAGGGTCCTGGATTGCAGCAGGGAAGTCACCTGCTGCATTAGCTGTTGTTGGTAGGTTGCTAATTCCCCAGTTAGCTGTTGCTGAACCATCTGTTGGAGCATCTGCTGCTGTTGTAGCTGCTGCTGGCTGGGTGGCATTTTGCTTCACCATTCACTTCAGCAGTGGCTCCATTGCGCTTCAGTGGCTGGGCTCCCACTCACTAGGTTTATGGCTGTCACTGCAGTAAGGCCTTCAGCAGGGCTGGGGCACTGGCCATATTCTCCAGCACATGTAGGTGGGTCTCACTAGCACCCGGGTGGTCTAATGTCTAGGTGCCCATGGTGCCTAGGGACCCGAGGAGTAGGACTTCAGCCCACGCACTAGAGGCTGAAGCTTCAGTTTGGGGCCTGCCTCCGAGAGTTAATTTTCCCCTCCTTAGGGGGGGTTTCCCTGGGATTCTCCCCCTTGGCACCTGGGCGGGGGTGGGTTGGAGGCTGCATCCTCCTGAGGCAGACCCAGGAGCAGCTTTGGCTCAGAACCTGTGGGTGCCGGTGCCAGAGCCAGCTCCTGCCTCTTGGCTGGTCAGCCCTGAACTGGGCTAGCTTCCCTCCTTTCATCCTGCCTCCAGGCCTGACACTGGCTGCAGGTGAAATGGGGCGGGGCTAAGTGGGCAAACTGGCTCTATTTAGCCCCTACATTCTGAGGCCTTCTCCTCAGTCCCTTACAGACTCCTTCAGATGATTTCAATGTATAACCACTTTTACTTAGCTTCTAATCTCAAGTCTTACTGTATCGAAGTAACTTTTTTGTTAATTAATTCTGCTCTTTTAGCTGTTCCAAAACACAGCTTACATTTGATCAGCAAGAAAACAATTTTTCTGAAGTTTAAAACAGCGCAGAGCCACAGCAATGAATCCATGCAGGACCCATGGGGCATCACAAATACAACAAGGATCTGTCATTTGACGCGGACTGGAGAGCCATTTCCCTTCTTGCTCCTGTATGTGTGATGCATACAGCTGAAAGAATTTTAAAACATTTTGTTGTACAGGGAAAGGTGACGTGTGGACACCGTTTCTACCAGCAGTTTGGAAAGCTCATGCAATGACTGTTAAGTAAATTCAGCACCATGCTCTTGTCTGTATTACCTTGATCTCAGAATAGGGAAATCGGAAATAATCCCAGTTTCACAGAAAAACCATGCTAGCCTGCTCTTGGAGAATGGCTGTGTTCAGTTAACTAGCATCTGCTGGGCTGGCTGCCTGGCCAGGACTGGTGGCAGGGATGCCAGTGGTGCAGGGCCATTGGCCCCAGCTTGATTAACCAGCACATTTGATTATCTGGTAACCCACATTACCCAAGGATGCTGGATAATCAAGCTTGTACTGTAACTTACTTCAGTTATAAAACCATGAATGTTCTGGTTCTTTTTGACTGTGGCAGCAGAGTGGAGACATAAGTAACTCCAGAGGTGGGCAATAACTTTTGATGAGGGAGCCACTCCAAGAATTTGGAAAGTGTTCAAGGGCTGCACTCTTCTGTGATGTTACTGGAGGAGGTGTGAGGTCTGGGACAGAGGTTGGGTACAAAAGCATACTTGTGGTAAGGATGTGCAGGAGGGGGTGTGGGGTCTGGGAAGGAGTTTGGGTAATGGAGAAGGCTGTGACCTGGGGCAGGGGTCTGGGATGTAAGGTCTGGTAGGGGGTATAGGTGTGGGCAGAGGGTTTGGGTTATGGGGGGTGGGAGGCAGAAGACTGAAGGGAGGGAGAGGCTGGAGTGTCAGAGGCAGCCACTGGCTGGAAGACTTACCTGGATGACTCCTGGCAAGCAGCCCAGCAGGGCCCTGGGACAGGCTCTCTGCCTGCTGCAGCCCCAGACTGCTCTAAGATGTTCCTTGCTCCACAGGGCTCTCTGCTCCAGACACTTTGCACACTGCCCAATACCCCAGCAAAAATCTCTCCGTTACTATCGGCCAGGCACCAGCTAATGGGAGCTGAAGTATTCTGGAAGAAGGTGGGAGCCGTGCGTGAAGCCTCCCCCCGCCCTCCAGGCTTTGGGAGCAGAGAACTACCTACAGAGATGCACACAGCAGGGAGCTGCTTAAAACAGCGGGGCCGCATCTACACTTGCATTCCTCTTTCAAAAGAGGCATGCAAATGAGTTGCAGATTTACATATCTGGCACCTCATTTGCATGTTCTTATTTCAAAAGAGCTTCTTTCCAAAGAAGAACACCAGCATAGACGCTGTTCTTTCGAAAGTAAACCTCAACTTTGAAAAACTTTTTTATGGGAAGAAGGACTCTTTTGAAGATGGGGTTTACTTTCAAAAAAGCAGCACCTACACTGGTTGTCTTTTTTTGAAAGAAGCTCTTTCAAAATAAGAACATGCAAATGAGGTGGCATATATGTAAATCTGCACCTTATTTGCATTTTGATTCCCCTCATTTGCATGCCTCTTTCGAAAGTGGAACGCACGTGTAGATGCAGCCAGGGTGTCTGCTCTGTGCCTGCAGCCACTGGGCTGGACCCTGCCCACCGCTGCAGACCCTCTTGCTCCCCAGTGTCTACTTTGTCTCTGTTCCTCCCTGCTGCATTGTGCAAGGGGTGCCTGCAGGGCATGATGGGGGAAACCAAAGCACCCTGGGAGCTGTAGTTCCTTGAGAGTTGCTTTGTGGAGCAGGGAAGGAACTACCTTTCCCAGCATACCCTCAGCTGCTAGCGATGGGAATGGGAGGTGGATGAGGGGGTAGTTGTGAGACGCCTGCATAGCACTCACCGTACATGGACAGCAGCCAAAGTGTACCTGGATGAAGCGGTGGATATCTTTACCCAGAAGTTCTCTAGAAGACTAGAGCTTCAAACTCTCCTTAAAGATGGGAACAAACTATGAACATATCTTAGACACTGCCGTGAATTTAGTGACATGAAAAAAAGTTTGCTATTCCCTAAAATCTATGAAATTACTACTAACTATATACAGTCTTCACTGAAAAACTCTGGAGACAAAGTCAAATATTTTGGAATATAGTTTTTTACTTATAATATTACAGCAGGCTCCCAGACAGTAATTTTTATAGAACCTTTATTACTATATGAACTTGTAGTAAGTTATAACAAAATCATTTTACCAACCATTGTTTCTACGCATATTTTTCATTTATCTCTCTTATGCACACTCATTGCATGACTATTTTGAACTCCTTTATATTTAAAAAAAAACGTGGTCCACATTTTCAACAAAAGCACCCACCCCGATGGAAGTCCTGCATATGGGCCCACCCTACCCATCTGTAGTCATGTTGCCATTCTTCCCTTTGCTTGCCTACATTAACATGACAGCAACCAAACCAATGGGGGTTTGTTTGTTGGGTTGGCTCTATTTTTTGTCCAAAGGGCGGCAGTGCTACTCATCTTTTGTTCTTCAGTCACCTTTCCTGAATGGTTTATTTTGATTCCATCTAACATTAACATAGTGGGTTTAGGCAGCAAAATAAATAGCATGGAGACAGCATGTTTGGTTACAATTAGCTTGCTTCATTCTTTATTTCTCAGCATTCAGCTCATAAATTGCTTGTTCCATTTATGTGACTTGCATGTTTCATAGTTTGAGACAAATGGATTGCTGGCGAAATGCAGTGTTTTGTGTTCCATAGGAGAGATTAGATACTAATAACCAGCACTGTACAGGCCCAATTCTGCAAAAAAGTCAATGAGAGCTCTTCCGTTCACTTCAGTGGAGCCATGATTTCACCCATGATGTTTGGCAGAGTTCATTTTAACTAGAAAACAATATTGCTTAGAGCAGTGTGTCCCGAATGGTGTTCCACAGAACCTGGAGGTTCCGTGAAGTGAAGATAAGTGTTCTGTGAGAAAGTGACCAGAGGTCGGCAACCTGCAGCTCTGGAGCCACATATGGCTCTAAGGAGTCATTTGCAGCTCCAGATGCTGCCATCGCTACTCCGCTGCCACCACTGAAAGAGTAAAACTAAATTTAATTGGTTTAAGAGCTGTCAGGGTGGTGGGAGGGATCCGGCCATTAAACCAATTGAATTTAGTTCCATTTTTCTAGTGATGGCAGGAGAGAGAACCGCAGAGATCCTCTAATCCACAAAGTAGCCAGCGTGTGTGCAATGGGGGTGGGGCAAATGGACCCAATGGCCATCCAGAAGGGGAGTCAGATGGGTCCTGCAGTTCCTGTGTTGTCCTCACCTTTCACTGGCTGCAACTGGTCTATCGCTTTGCCATAGGGCAGCCAATAAAACCAGACACTCAGGACTAGAGTTGGAAGCGCAGCGGTGGCTAAGGTAGGTTTATCCACCATGCTGGGTGAGGAGGAGCTAACTCAGGCAGAGTTTGTTCAGGTGGGGTGAGGCTGGGGGGGCCTCTTTGGGTAGACGGGTTAGTCCCGGGGGCCAGTTTGGGGCAGAGGCAGGTTAATCCTGGGGGCAGGGGCAGGTTTGGGGCTGAGAGGGGTTAAGCCTATATAAGACTGTTATTAGGGGTTCCACAAAATTCTTTTTAATTTAAAAGGTTTCTGTGGCCAAACAACATTGTCAAACACCAGCTTAAGGAATCACAGAGATTCACTGGGACAATGAAGGTATGAAATCTAGCGTGCACACACGTACACACACACATGCACGTGCACACACTCTCACACACACACACACACACAGGACTGAACTTCTTACTAATCCCCCAGGGCAGATCAACAATATAATAATGTACAAGCACTAAGGTACGCATATGGTCCCATCTGCTAGAGGAGGTGCTACCTACACAAATCATTACAACTCTTGTCCCACTAGTTAAATAAGAATTTAAATAACTCCTCAGAAACAAGGCAGTCTGTCATCCACGCGGGTCTCCATGTCCGCCTGCCATATGGACAACTAACTCATAGTTGGATGTACATTATCACTGAGTCCAGGATTCATGTCCTCTAGGTCAAGCCTATCCAGGCTCTCTCAGAGAATGACGGAGGCCCAGCCCACTTTGAGGTTAGAGGCCCCAGCCTAGCCCCAGGATCCTGACATATCTAACTTCTCATCCACAAAGTCATACTAAAACCAAAAGTACACACACAAATGAACACTTGAGACATGTATTTATTATCAAGTCCTTATACCAATAGCAGGTACATTAAAAATGTAACGTTTAAGTGTAAGTTTCCACTGCAAGCAAAACTCTTCATTTTAGGAATGCTTTTCTGGCTTTGTTGTGTGGAAACTCACTTATAATTGAATAAAATCTAATTCACATGCAACATCACTAAGCCTGTTCAAGTGCTCTTGTTCCATTGTAGAATGATGATAGTTCTTACCTGTTTGAACACGTTGAATGTGCATTCACCTGGAGCCACTGATGCAGGGAGACTGACAAAAATACATCATGCAACTGTGATATTAGGGAATCCAGTTGACAGGCCGAGATCAAATATTTCTTGAAGAAGTTCTTTTTTCTTGCAGTCCAGTTTAAAATTGGTGGCACATATACGTTTCAGGAAGAGGATCTTATCACAGAGATCTCCTGAAATTTTGTTGTAGTACCTTTGTTGAAACTGTTCAGCTGCTGAATACAGATCCTCACCACTTAGTTGTCTGAACTCCCAAAGGAATCAAAAAGGGTACAAATTTGTCACAGTGATTCAAACTGATTTGTAAGACCAGATTTGATGGAGTTAGTAGTATCAAAAAGACCACTGACTCGATAGTGCCTTTTTGCATCAGATTAAGATGTTAGACTGTGACTAGTGGAAAATTCAGATAAAATGGCAATGCCCTGTGCTACTGATTTAGGCTCAGGAAGAACTGAATCCCATTGATCACGAATCTTTTGAACATCTTTAAGAAGTCGTTCAGTGTTATCCCTCTCTACATCTAATGTAGCATTGTGTGTGTCAAATACAAGATTAGTTTTGTGGATCATGTTTAGCAGCTTCATCCACATGAACAGCATTAAAATGTGTTTAAATCTGGATGTATACTTCTGAATTGACTGAAGCTGTGCGAGACTGTGCTAACAAAACAAAACAGCAGAAATGTAGCACTTTAAAGACTAACAAAATGATTTATTCAGTGATGAGCTTTCGTGGGAGGGACCCACTTCTTCAGCTCCGAGACTGTTCAGTGAGAGTAAAAGATGCAAACTCACTGAAAGCCTTTCTCACCAAGTTCAAACGCTGTACAACTGGTTTAATGCCATCAGTTCATGCTGACCATTTTGTTGTCGACATGCCTTCAAGGGAAGCAGGATTCAGAATTTCCCACTTTCGGGACAGCTACTGAAGAGGATGTATAACTGCTGGGTTGTTCCAAAGTATGTGATAGCTTCCTTGCATGATTCGGCACAATCAACACCAACAAGTTTTAATGTGTAGTTGTCACAACTCTAGCAAATAAAGTTTGGGTTTTGCTCAAGAACGACTGCTTCTACTTCATTGTTCTTCCCAGCCATATTGGACTCATTGGCATAGGTTTGGCCAACGCAGACTTGAAAATTTAATTTGAAGCCTTCCAGAATTTCTAATACACGAGTGGTGATTTCTTTTCTAGATTTTTTTTCATTAAAGTATTGACAAAATTAATGATTCTTCAGTTGAAAGCTTTGAACTTTCTGCAATTTTAACATATTGAACAATCAGGGTCATCTGTTCTTTATGAGAACAGTATGGAGTTACATCAATAATAATTTTGAAAAGTACTTTCCATGTTGTATCTCTTCAAGAACTGTGGTTTGCAGAAATGCCTCCACAGAGCTCAGTCAACAAAAAGCAGTCCTGTAGTACTTTAACGACTAACAAAATGATTTCTTCATTGATGAACTTTTGTGGGACAGACCCACTTCCTCAGCTCAGTACAGTAAATCCTGATGTCTTGACTTGAGCTTAACTTGCGTTAACATGAGTCAATATCCTGGGGTTCCCACAGGTTGGGGGCGGGCAGGACCACAGCTCCTCCACCAGCTCCCCACTCCATCCCCAGGTTCCCCCAGCTGTGTGGCTGACAGGAGCAGTTTTCCGGTCCCTGAGCGTGGCCTGGTTCCCAGCTCCAAGCCACTCTGGAAGCCAGGAAACTGACCGACTGCCACCTGGTTCCTGGCTCCCCCCAACTTGCACGAAATTTGAGTTATGTGAGGTTGCCCAGGAATAACTTGGAGATCTACTGTAAACTTACTTTGTATTTGGTAGACAGATAATGTACTTGCATGTGTTTTCCGCTCTCTTTTGATTCACGATCACGCTTAACATGGCCTGATAAAAGTGGATCATACTTGCTAAGAAGCTCAAGTATACCAAAAAAGTTTGCATATGTAGGGTCACCAACATGTTGACTGGAATGAAAGAAAACCAATCCCTGTTCAGAAAGAAAAAGAATGTATTCACTATGTGCTCAGGAGTTTTTTCCAGTTATCAGTTCTATGTTAATTTCATTCATGAGTAAGTTTCCAACTGAATTGTCAGCTAGTGCTGTTCCACTAGATGACTTCCATGTAACACAGTTATCTTCATGTGCAGGTATTCAGTCTTTCAACTTCCTCCAACTTCTACTGATGCTCCAACCAGAAGGATCAGACAGTACTGATGCATTTGAAATATTACTGTTAGAAGTGAAATAGGGTTCACAGTACAAAACCTGCTTTCCATGTGCCAGCAGAGTCAATTTCTTATGTAGATCTCACCATTTGGAAGAGCTTTTGTCGGCAGATGAGTGGGAAAAACATGATTTTCAGCATCTTTCAGTATATTACTTGGCAACTGAAAAAAACTAACTTTAAGAAATGACTGCATTTAAGGAACATTGTTCTTATCAAAATGTTCAAAGCAGATTCTGATGCCTCTGTTGTTATACTGTGTCCTGTGCTAGTCAAAAGTTCTTGCTCTTGTTGTTCAGCATGTCCACAGTCCCCATTTTCTGCCCACATGGTCACTAAATTGAGGTAGATTCTTCATCTATCATTGCTGTTAGCATTTCTCTGTCTTAATTCATGACCTCATTTTGAGGCAGTGGCACTGAAATATCATTTGTGGGTACAAAGTTTTCATCATCAGAACTTGGAAGTGTCACTATCAGTTATCTACGAGAAACGATGCTATTGGCTTCAGATGCTTAACTGCTGCTTCCCTCCTTCACTTTCACCATCTATTACTTGCACCACTTTCAAAGCTTTGCTTAATTTTTACAGAGATTCTTTTAAAACACAGTGGCACACACTAAATTAATTTGCTAAAGGCTATTGATTATACAAAATGTTAATTGTATAGGCTTCACAAGGAATATTATATAACAACAGTTTGGGACTGTTATTTTCTATGGCCCTTATAGCCTTATTTCAAGTCTTGAAAGTTTATCTGCTAACATGTTCCCATTATTAAACTCTTCTAATAACTGATGCATTATTATGAATATGAACATGGTGTGATTGCCAGATTAGATATAAAGTTTATTGAATAACAAGAATTAAAAGTTTATTGTCACAAAAAAAGCCTATAAATGTGAATGTAAAACTGGATGAAGTAGCTTACAGATGAGCCTGATATGGTTACTGTATATGAAGACTCATAAGGTAAAACAGGAATATGAAAATCTCCTATGCTGAGAGAAACAGCAAATGTAAAGGTTAAACTCAACTTCACACCAAGCAAAATAACGTTACAGTAACAGAATTAATCACAACTTTCAAAACCTCTAAACTATGCGAAGACAGGAAATAGTGTTTCATAATGTAGAATTGCTAATGACAGAAGATACTTCAGTCTCTAGTCACACAGAAGAACGCTTGGATGTGACTGAAAAATTGGGCGAAGGCCTGAGGTCCCGTTATGATTTAAATCAATTTTTCAGGTACATATAGGAGTTGCAGAATTGTGTCCACGACGCTTTGCTTCTAAATTTGCATTCTTAACACTTTCACATTTCACATCAATAACCAAGCAATGGCCAATATGTATTTAAACGTCAGTCTAAAAAGCACCCACTCACTCAAATTAAAGCAGATTCCATATCTGGGGGTGTATGTGCAGCGGGTTGAAAAAAGTGCTTACAAGATGGAGGGAAGAATGCAATTGTGTATTTTTGCATCAACATTGCATCTGTGAAGTAACTAAAGTAATCCCTTTCTCCATAGATGTTTGTCAAAAAGTTTCTATTTCACAGTGGGTCCAAGTTATTTAAAATATCTTTGATTAATATGTTAATTGAAGAAATTGATCTGAACTATTGCATCAGCACAGTGATTGGTAGCTTGTGGAGATTTTGATCTTTGATAATATGCCAGTGTGAAGACTGATGCCGAAGTGCGGCACACTAGGCTGCTGGGAAATTGAGGTGGCAGTCAGCTTCTCTAGGTCTTGTTCAGAGTTGGTTCAAAAAAGTCATCATGATGTCGAAGGGTAAGGGTAAGGTACCTACAGTCTGTGATCCTGTAATGAGTTGTTTGTTATTTGTATTGCAGTAATGCAGTAATGCATCTGGGTAGGGCTGTCCCTAGAATTTACGGGGCCTATGCACACTCTCCCCGACATGTGCCCCCTCATATGATTTGTTCCTGCTCCCAGCCTGGTGCCCCCCACGCTCACCCCGCTGCATGGGATTGTACTTGGGAGAGTCCAGAAGGGAAGACTTTAAATGCCTCCCCCGTCTGCTGCAGAGGCTGACACTCAGCTCGGGGAGCACTCCAGCCTCCACTGGGGGATGCCAGGCTCAGGAAGTGCAGATGACGGGGTGAGGAGAAGGGCACCTGCTTTGAGACATGGCAATTTAAAATGGCCCAGTGCTCCAAGCAGCCACCACTGCTATCACCGCAGCAGCTGGAGTCCTGGGCAGCATAAGCAGACAGTGCTAAAGGGGTGGCTGGGGAAAACTGGTCCCCAGCCCTGTTCCTTTTGGGTCTGGGAGATGCCCTGCCCCCAGGGCACAGCAGTTCAATCAATAGTCCTGGGCTGGGCTCAGGGGACTGATAGCGGCAAACAGGTCACCGCCCCTGCCTCACCCTCCAGTGCACACATCTCCATAATCTAGGTCTCCCCAGGGACGGCAGGCCTGGGTCAGCTCACGCACATGTAAACATGGGAGCCAACCTACTCCGACCTGCTGTCTCCAGTGATGCCAAATTTTGGGTGCCGCACACAGCCACAAATTGTGCGTGTGCCAAGGGACAGCCCTGCCTCTCAGCCCTAACCCTGGCTCAGGTCCTCCTCCCTGTAGTCACTAAACAACAAGGTGAAAGCATGAGCTGATGTCACCAACTCTCCCTGCAAGGCAAGGTCTGTCTTCCCCAGAGGAGTTCTCCACAAGCCTGAGCTTTCTGTCTGCTTTGGGGAGCTGCAAACTTTCCTCCATGTCAGGCAGCAATTCACATTCTGCAAGGCCCAATCTGCAATGTACAAGAAAAGCTCAGGCTACGTCTACACTACAAGATAAACTTGAATTTAAAGCAGTTAGCTCAATATTACCATGTGACTGTCTTCACCTTAAGTACCATTAGCTCGATTTAGGAAGCACTAATATCGATAGCACAATATCATCTGAACCTGCTGGGTGGAGCATCAAGTTTGAATTTTAAAGTTTGATTAAAAGTCAGTGTGGAAGAGCCACATCTTAAAATTGAATTTATTAGCCTCCAGAGGCATCCTGCACCCACAATATCCCACAGTGCTCCACTCTGGCCACCGCTCTCCAGCTGCACAGGAATTAGGTAACAGGAAGACCATGAATTTCAAATAACCCCTGCAGGGAGTTTGTGGTTTTGTCTCTACACTAGGTATTTTTTCTGTGCTGCCTGGCACCAGCAAGGCTGCAAGGCTGTTTTGGGAGTCGTGCCTGCATAAGATACTGAGAAACTTCTTTTTGGTGATTTACATATGTGCACACGCGTCGGGCGCCATTTCGAAGATAACTTCGACGTTAGGCGGCGAGACGTCGAAGTCGCTAACCTCATGAGGGGATCGGAATAGCGCCCTACTTTGATGTTCAACGTTGAAGTAGGGACCGTGTAGACGATCCGCGTCCCGCAACGTCGAAATTGTGGGGTCCTCCATGGCAGCCATCAGCTGGGGGGTTGAGAGACGCTGTCTCTCCAGCCCGTGCGGGGCTCTATGGTCACCGTGTGCAGCAGCCCTTAGCCCAGGGCTTCTGGCTGCTGCTGCTGCAGCGGGGGATTCATGCTGCATGCACAGGGTCTGCAACTCGTTGTCGGCTCTGTGTATCGTGTGCTGTTTAGTGCAAGTGTGTCTGGGAGGGGCCCTTTAAGGGAGCGGCTGGCTGTTGAGTCCGCCCTGTGACCCTGTCTGCAGCTGTGCCTGGCACCCTTATTTCGATGTGTGCTACTGTGGCATGTAGACGTTCCCTCGCAGCGCCTATTTCGATGTGGTGCTGCGCAACGTCGATGTTGAACATCGACGTTGCCAGCCCTGGAGGACGTGTAGACGTTATTCATATTTCGATGTCGCCACATCGAAATAGGCTACTTCGATGTAGGCTTCACGTGTAGACGTAGCCAATGTTTGCTGACTGTGTGTGGCAGCAATACGTCAACTTTTTGAGGAGCATGTCGGGAGGTGAGGATAGTCAAATTCAAATTTATAAAATCCAGAGTTGCAAAGCCCATACTAATAAATTTGAATTTATCTCGTATTGTAGACATAACCTTAGCCATTGCTGAAAGCTTAGGGAGGAATTGGCCTCTTTTGTTGTTTGGTTCCACTGGAAAAGAGAGATGTGCCTTTTACACACACTGCAAAAGGACTCGGCAATTAAGCAGAATTATCAATCCTTTGGGTAGCAAGGAAGGGAGTGCTCTTTCTTCTGTTTGTCCTCTGTTGTACAAGTGTCCTCAGATAGCAAACCTCAAGAGATAGGGACTTTACCATTGTTTTAACCTAAGCCACCCGCTGCACAGCACCATGTGCAGTTACAGGGTAGAATTGGGTAGTCTGCCCCCTAGAGGCAGTACTGCAAACTGATCAGTCCTCCCCATCCCATAGCATGGCTCTCTAAGGCTACATCTACACTAGCACACTACATCAAAGTAGCCGATTTCGACATAAGAACATTGAAATAGACTACTTCAACGCGTATCATCTACACGTCATCCACGGCTGGTGCCATCGACCTTCAACGTCGAAGTAGCGATGGAGACCATCAAAAGCAGCTGCCCCAGAAGGAAATGTGGAGCGGCCACACACACAAGTGCTCCCCGTCAAAATAAGGGGCCAGCAAAGCCGCTCCCTTAAAGGGCCCCTCCCAGACACACTCGGCCTGTACAGCATGAGATCCACAGAGCCGACAACTGGTTGCAGACCCCATGCACACAGCATGGACCCCCAGCTGCAGCAGCCAGAAGCCCTGGGCTAAGGGCTGCTTCACGCAGTGACCACAGAACCCCGCAGGAGCTGGACAGAGCGTCTCTCAACCCCTCAGCTGATGGCCGCCATGGAGGACCCCGCTATTTCGACGTAGTGGGATGCAGATCATCTACACACGCCCTATTTCGATGTTGAACATCAAAGTAGGGCACTATTCCCATCTTTGGATAGAAATAGCGATTTCGATGTCTTGCCGCCTAACATCAATTTCAACATCGAAATAGCTCGTGGCACACGTAGACGTGACGCGTACTATTTCGACAGTGTGCCAGCTACTTTGAAGTAGCCGGCTAGTGTAGACACACCCTAAATGTTTGGATTGGTCTGATTTTAAAACCCTGAGGAGACATAGGGAGAGAGGAAAGATACCCTGGGAAGAAGTAGCACCTCCAGTGAATTCTGGTACTCTTTAAGGGCCTGGAACCTGAGTCTTGGAGACAGGGTGGGGCAGGGCTCCCCTCTCAACTAGATAATACAGAGAGAGCAGAGAGAGGGTCCAGCACCTTCTTTCATAGGACAGATGGCTAGAGGGCCCAGAGGAAGCAGGGGGCTGCGATAGATAGCTGCAAAGCCTGCTGATCCTGAGTGAGGTCAGCTGAGGGAGGTAAAGTGCAACCCTACTCCAGTAAGAGAGCTGGAATCTTCTGATAAAGACAACATTTGTGTAACCTATTCAAGCTCCATGAGGAGAGCTGGAACTCATGCCAGAAGGAGAGACAGCAAACCGGGAGGGGATGGGCAGCAGAGCTTAGAGGGCAAGCTTGGGAGGAACCCTGAAAGCCAGAAGCTATTTTTGTTTATTTGGGACTTATTGTTATGTCCCTTTTTGCATGAGGTATTTTAATAAAGGGGCATCGTCAAGCGTGAAGAACATCTGAAATGAAGTTGGCTTTTTGAGAGGGGGAAGTGAGGCAGAGAGTACTTGCAGTGCCACACGAACTCCCAAGGCAGGCATGCCCTATGGCACTGTGCTGTATGAATAACTTTAAAATAGCTGCATTTGCATATGGAGCTTGTACATAAATTTGCATTTCTGGACTTCCTGCTTTGTCCCTCCATTTATATTACTTTCCTCTCATTAGTATTAGAGCATTTTACAGAGGTCAATGATTCCAGCAGCTCAGCTAAACATAGGGTTTGTTTCCTTGGAAGAGGGATTTTTTAAGAGTAATTTTCATTGTTTGCCATTATTGGAAAGTGGTAGCAAAATACTGAGCAGCAAAGTTTGTGCCCAGTCCTCATGGGAGCATCTCACAGACTCAGGCAAATGTAATTTACTGGGATGGGAAAGGTAGTCCAGTGAAACTGTCTTTAATATCTTTTTTTTTCTGCCTATCTAATATGAAAGAGTCTATGACTCATATTTAAAAAAAAACAATTAGTTCAAAACTTCAAATAGAATTGAGATATTTAACTCTAAGACAACTAAAATGAAAGCTATGTTCTGAATTAAAATCTAACTACCAAATTACTGACAGCAGTGAATGGACGAGGGGAAAGTTTAGGCCAAGTGCTCATCAAACATTTTATCTGGATATCTCAAGCTTTCAGGATTTGGCTACAATCCCCTACCACAAGCATTTTTCAGAACATGCCTTGGTCACAGGGGCTACGTCTACACGTGAAGCCTACATCGAAGTAGCCTATTTCAATGTGGCGACATCGAAATAGGCTATTTCGATGAATAACGTCTACACATCCTCCAGGGCTGGCAACGTCGATGTTCAACATCGACGTTGCACAGCACCACTTCGAAATAGGCGCAGTGAGGGAACGTCTACACGCCACAGTAGCACACATCGAAATAAGGGTGCCAGGCACAGCTGCAGACAGGGTCACAGGGCGGACTCAACAGCCAGCCGCTCCCTTAAAGGGCCCCTCCCAGACACACTTGCACTAAACAGCACAAGATACACAGAGCCGACAACGAGTTGCAGACCCTGTGCATGCAGCATGAATCCCCCGCTGCAGCAGCAGCAGCCAGAAGCCCTGGGCTAAGGGCTGCTGCACACGGTGACCATAGAGCCCCGCACGGGCTGGAGAGACAGCGTCTCTCAACCCCCCAGCTGATGGCTGCCATGGAGGACCCCACAATTTCGACGTTGCGGGACGCGGATCATCTACACGGTCCCTACTTCAACGTTGAACGTCGAAGTAGGGCGCTATTCCGATCCCCTCGTGAGATTAGCGACTTCGACGTCTCGCCGCCTAACGTCGAAGATATCTTCGAAATAGCGCCCGACGCGTGTAGCCGTGACGGGTGCTATTTCGAAGTTAGTGCCGCTACTTCGAAGTAGCGTGCACGTGTAGACACAGCTAGGATGAGCTGTGGTTTAGACCCTGTGGTGGTACCTCTCCAGAGACAGGCTTTCCTTCCATCACTTTTCTCCAGCTTTTAACCCTATTCCCACTGGTCTTAAGCAGGGGAGTTGCACCACAATCTACTGCCTGTGAGGAAATAACAAGGCCAAATTATTTTGTGCCCATGAGACCTTATGCCTCCAAAAGGCTGAGTCCTGACTCAGAACAGCTTCTTCAACACACAGGTGCACCCAAAAGAATCTGAGGTTCCCAGATGGAAGTTAGAACAGTAAAAGGCTTGTTTCCTAGAGTATGACCTCAACTCTAGCCTTTCCTTCCAAGTTTGAATAAGGTCTGCTCAGCCCAGACACCCCATATTTCTACAGCATCTTCTGACTAAATCTCTCTCTAGCCACATCTACACGTGCCGGCTACTTCGAAGTAGCCGTGCCAACTTCGAAATAGCGCCCGCCACGTCTATATGTGGCGAGCACTATTTCGAAGTTGACATCGACGTAAGGCGGCAAGACATCGAAGTCGCTATCCTCATGAGGAGATGGGAATAGTGCCCTACTTCGATGTTGAACGTCGAAGTAGGGCACATGTAGCCGATCCATGTCCCGCAACATCGAAATAGCGGGGTCCGCCATGGTGGCCATCAGCTGAGGGGTTGAGAGACGCTCTCTCCAGCCCCTGAGGTCTATGGTCACCGTGTGCAGCGGCTCCTTAAAGCTCCCCGCCCCCTGCCTTCCTGTGCAGGAAGCTGAGAGAGCGTGCAGGCAGCAGTACAGCACGCCTCCTTGCACCCCAGAGACACCCCCCCCCGGCTACGATGGCCGTCCGCCAGCCCCCCAAGCTGTGGGCACCCCCCCAAGGGGAGCCAGGGCACCCCCCCAAGGGGAGCCAGGGCTCCCAGGCTGGCAGCCAGCCAGGGAAGAGGCAGCGGGGCCCCTCCTGGACGGAGGCCGAGCTCCGGGACCTGCTGGGGCTCTGGAGTGAGGAGGAGGTGCTCCAGGTAATGGAGAGCAAGAGGCGGAATGCGGATGCGTTTGCTCAGCTGGCCTAGGGCCTGGCTGCCCGGGGTCACCCTGCCTGCACTCCTGCCCACATCAGGAGTAAGGTCAAGGAGCTGCGGCAGGGTTACGCCCGGGCCTGGGATGCGGCCAGCCGATCTGGGACCACCCCCGTCACTTGCCCCTTTTACAGGGAGCTCAGGGAAATCCTGGGCCCCTGGCACACCTCCTCCCCGCTGGCCACTCTTGACATCTTGGCTGATGAGCCCCAGCAGGCCCCAGAGGCAGAGTCCACCCCGGAGGCAAGCCCCGCACCACAGGGGCCCCCCCAGGAGCCCACCCCTGGGATGCCGGAGGAGGAAGAGGAGAGGGAATCCTCCTCCAGTGACGGGGGTCTCCCGATCGCCATCCTGTCCCGCAGCTCCAGCAGGACGTCCGCCCACAGGGTGTCCCCCGACGGTGAGCGCGGACCATCAGGTATGTACCCCCCCCGGTGCACACCCTCGGGGTTTGAGGGGCGGCGGCAACAGACATGACCAGGGCCCTCCACATGCCCAGATGACCATGGCCCCAAGGACAGCAGTGGCATGTCCCTCAGAAAAGTGCATCAGTCCCTGGCCCCACAGCATGACAGCGCCATGCCCCATCCCTGGGGATGGGGGGAGCGGAACCTAGGGTCCCCTGGGGGGAGGGGGTGGGACACCTATCAGCAGCAGCAGCATCTCCCGGGGACGGGGATGGGGAACCAGCAGCAAAGGGGTTGGGGGACAAGGGCCACAGCTCAGGGCCCACACCAACGGCTGTCTCCACTCTTCTTCCCCCCCGCCCCCCGGTGTTCCGCAGCTGCACCATCAGCGGGATCGGAGAGTGCTGGTGAGGTGTCAGTGGTCCCGGAGAGCCCACCGGGGCCATCACTGCAGGCCAGCCCCTCGGCGGAGCACCGACCAGCCCCAGGGCGGGGACGACGGCGGACCCAGCACCACCCCCGGACAGCGACAGACCCCCAGCCTCTGGCGATCCTCTGGCGGCAGCTGGAGGTCTCAGAGCAGCACCTGCGGGTGGACGAGTGGTGCCTCCATCTGCAGGAGCGGACTCTGGCCTGTCGCCAGGAGGTATGGGGGGCCTTTATGCGCACATTTGAGCGAATCGTGGACTACCTGGCCCCCCATGCCATGCCGGCCGCCACTCTGCCCGCCCTGCCTGCTCCACCCGCCTCTCCACCCGCTGCTTCACCCACTGCTCCAACTGCCATCCCACCACCGAGGGGCCTTCCGCCGAAGGGGACCTGGGGCCTGCTGACACCCTCCGGCCGTATCTGCCGGTCCGCCCGACACCCAGCCAGCCCCAGCCAGGGCTGAGGCCGAGGCGAGGGTCGTGGCCACCAACCCCCAGTGCTGGACATTAGGGGGTGCGTGGCCCAGGATGTGCCCCACCTCCCCCTTTGTACATCTCCCCTTTTATTTGTGTTGTAAATAGTTTTTATTAGACCCCTGTTATTTTATGATACCTGCCCCCCCATGTAAATAGTTCTCCCCTTCCTTGTGTTCCACTGTTTTTTGGTTATCATATACTATATAATATTTATATTTGTTGTAATAATATAATAATAAGAATTCAACATTTTGTGGTTTCACGAACAACAGGTCTATTTTTATTTGCAAGAAAAGTTGGGGGTGTGTGCTCTTGGGTGCTCTGTGGTGTGGGCGTAGGGGCAGGGAGTGTTGTGGAGGATGGGGGGGCCAGTGGGGGGCCTGCCAGCGTTCACCCTGCAGCCTGGTCGAAATGGGCCCGCAGGGCCTCCCAGACCCAGCTCCCCTCGGGGTCCACCTGGCGACTGGGGGCAGCGGGTGACTGCACGTCGGCCCTGCCAGCCTCCACAGCCCAGCCCTGAAAGAATGTCTCCCCCTTGCTCTCCACCAGGTTGTGGAGGGCACTGCACGCGCCCACAATCTGGGGGATGTTGGTGGGGCCCGCATCAAGGCGGGTGAGGAGACACCTCCAGCGCCCTTTGAGGCAGCCAAATGTGCGCTCAACCACCTGGCGCACGTGGTTCAGGTGCGTGTTGAAGCGCTCCTGGCTGGCTGTGAGATGGCCCGTGTAAGGGTGCATGAGCCAGCCCCGGAGGGGGTACGCCGCGTCTGCGACAACACAGAGGGGCATCGTGGTGTCCCCCACAGGGATCTCCTGCTGGGGGATGTAGGTCTCTGCCTCCAGTCGGCAGCACAGGCCCAAATTCTGGAATACCCGGTCATCGTGGGTGCTGCCAGGCCACGCAACATAAATATCCAGGAAGCGGCCCCAGCTGTCCACCAAGGCCTGGAGGACCACCGAATGGTATCCCTTCCTGTTCAGGAAGCGTCCTCTGCTGTGCTCTGGAGCTTGGATGGGGATATGGGTCCCATCCAGAGCCCCGAAGCAATTTGGGAAGACCAAGGTGGCAAACCCCGTGATGGCGGCATCCGGGTCCCCAAGCCACACGAGCCTGTGGAGAAGAAGGGTGTTGATGGCGCGGATGACCTGCAGGGGAAAGACATGGGAGAGCACCAATGAGGGGTGTGCAGGGTGTGTCTGGCCCTCCCCTCCCAGGGCTCCCCTCCCCTCCACCCCCAGGGGTCCCCTCCCCTCTCCTCCCAGGGCTGCCTCCCCCTCCCCGTGGGTCCTCTTACCTCCATGAGGACAGCCCCAACAGTGGCCTTGCCGACGCCAAACTGCTGCCCCACGGATTGGTAGCTGTCTGCAGTGGGCAGCTTCCAGACAGCGATGCCAACCCATTTCTCCACTCTGAGGACATGCCGCTTGGCGGTGTCCTGGTGCCTCAGTGCGGGGGTGAGCCACTGGCAGAGCTCCAGAAATGTCTGCCGGCTCATACGAAAGTTCTGGAGCCAGCGGTCATCGTCCCACTCGCCGAGCACCAGCCACTCCCACCAGTCGGTGCTCGTGGGGTAGCTCCACAGCCAGCGGTGTGTGCGGCGGGGGCGGGGGGCAGGAGACAGCAGGGTCTGGGGTTGCTTCCTCCTCCACTGGGGGCAGCTCCTCTTCCACGAAGAAAAGGTGGTCAGCTGCCTCCTGCATGGCATTGAGCAGGGCACGCACTGCTCCTGCAGGGGCGGCTGGGTGGACCTCTGGCTGCTGCTGCTGCTGCTGCTGCTGCTGCTGCTGGGGGTCCATAACTGCTTCACCGAGGTGTGCGTGCCTATGGCTCTGCAGACCGCGTGCTGTGCAGGCTGTGTGTGTCTGGGAGGGGCCCTTTAAGGGACCGGCTAGCTGTTGCCCTGGAAGTGCTAGTCCACCCTGTGACCCTGTCTGCAGCTGTTCCTGGCACCCTTATTTCGATGTGTGTCGCTTTGGCGTGTAGACGCTCCCCCGCAGTGCCTACTTCGATGTGGTGCTGCCCAACATCGACGTTGAACGTCAACGGCACCAGCTCTGGAGGACGTGTAGACGTTATTCATCGAAATAGCTTATTTCAATGTCGCTACATCGAAATAAGCTATTTCGATGTAGCATACACGTGTAGACATAGCCTCTGACTTCTGCAGAATCTTCCTGCTCCCAGCAGCTGTAGCCCACTTACCTGAACCCTACTTTTCTAGGAAGGGCTTTTTAATGGTTTAATTTCTTAATCTTAGGTTTGAGCCTGCAAAAATAATCTAAAAGCCTGGATTTGGCCATGCTGATGAGTATTTCCCAACCAACAGCTCCTTAAGACCCCTACTTTTCTTAGCTGTATTTTCTCTTTCTAGTAGTTTTGTTTACCACTTGCTTTTCTTTCCTGGCCTCCTTTGATTTAATTCTTCCACATGTAGAATATTCTTAGAAAATAATACAGCTATTTCTCTCCTTCTCCAAAACACGCATACAATCTTCTCTGGGCAATCATAGATCTTGAGAACAAAAGTAGCTTTCCCTCTCTCTACTATACCTTTGGTAAGTAAATGCACTGATACTGGAACTGGGTTGCATTTATGGAAGAAAGGATAACTAAATACATTCAGCACATGATTATTGCTCATGAATATTTTTATTCAGTTGAGTGCATCAACACTTTGTGGGTTTGTTAGGCCACGATGTCCAAGTTTAAACCTATAGTAGGGAGTGAGAATTCTCTTACATTACTAAGCAGACTTCTTGGGCCTTGGATTATGTGCCTGCTTACAACCTCTGCCCAGAAGGTAGATAAGGAGATGCAGGAAATCGGTGGGGCCTTGTCTTCGTCCCCCACATGTGCTCCAGTGCAGGTGAACTGCCTTGGGGAGCATCAAGGTTTTCTACTAGAATAAATCAGCCACAAATTGCTACTCTTGCACACCCACCTAGAGCAAGGAAGAAGCCCAGCATCAAAAACTGAGACTTTTGTGTATCAAGTCATTTTCTAAGGTCTATCCCAAGGGCAATGTAGTTTACAAACCACCCTTTCCTCAGGACAAGGGTAGTGACAGATTTCGCTGGGCCCTGGGCATCATGTGCAGAAGGGCTCAGCTCCAGGTCTCCTGTGAGCGGAGGCCTCAGATGGAAGGCCTTCCCCTGCCAGCCCTCAATGTCAGTGGGACCACACTGCATAGAGCTCTTACAGCAATCTACAGGGCATGGGACTCCAGCCATAGCTGTTGCTATAATAGCAGCCTCGGTCGTTTTAAATCATTGGCAAATAGGGCAATTGCCTGATTCCTCTACCCGTTTCAGCTGTGGATCAGAGCAGAGCCTAAGGGCACATTCTAGCTCATAGCATCTTGTGAATTGTTTCATCCCTCTTGTCTCCCCCAAAAACTTCTGTTAAAAGAAGTGTTCCAGACTGACTTATTAGAGTCAGCTATGAGAATGTTGCGCATTTTTTATTGAAAACTTTCCCCTTCCCCTCAGTGTTATCAACTCTCAGATTTTTGCCATAGCATAGTTTTAAATGATCTTATTTTCTGCATGGAGGATAAAGTCAAATTCTCCACCTTCCATCAGAACATATGCATGAATACTGGCATATCTAATGTTTGACACATTTTGTCATAAACAAGGTAGCAGATGTTACCTTATCCACATATATTAGTTCAGTCGGCACCATATTTTTCTAATTTTCATTTTTAATATTAACTCTTTTCTAAGTTATGGTACTAAAATGGCATTAGTGCTAATATTGTGTACTCAATGTTATTTTGTAGTTTATATTAGGCTGTTATTTTGGATCTGATGCTGCGGGGACACTAATTCCTTAACTAGGAAAATGTCATTGAATTGAATTGCTTTTCTAAAGCATATTTAATATGTACAGAAATGAGATGTTACTTAGCAGAAGACACCAAACTGAATGTTTACTACAAAAAAGAAAGAAAATAACCTAACCAAGGATCAGGTGATTTAGCTTATAGTCAGAAACCACACTGGGATTCCAGGATAGTAGTCATCTTGCAAGGATTTGAGATAAGATTTTCCCTGCCATTGCCAGGAGGGGGACACCATGATAGTTTCCACAGTCTGACGTCACATTTCTTGAAGAGACTTATGACCAATGTGTGTCTGAAATCTCACAGCATTTCTTCACTATCCCAGATCCTCAGGAGGTGGAGTTGTTTGTGGAGCTCTGGCCCACATCAGCAAGGATTCCATCTAGTTCAGTTGCCTTGTTCCACTTCATCACTTTGATAGCAGCTTGGATCTCACTCAGGGTAGGAAGTTCCTTGTATACTGTGCAGTTGTTGTTCCAACATTTCTGTATGCACACAAAACCCATACAACAGACAAGCATCATTTGAAGGCACTTGAACAATATCATCAAAGCTGTGTTAGAAGAATCCTAAATATCTCTTCAGAGGATAGGCACACTAGTGTCCTGGGAGAGTTGCATATGACCAGCATTGAAGCCATTATCATTCATCAATGACTTCATTGGACTGCTCACATGGTTCAGATGTCTGATTGGCACCTCCCAAAACAGATTCTGTTTTCCCATTTGGAGGAAGGACAGAGGAGCGTTGGGGGCCAGCAGAAGCGATATCAGGACATGCTGAAGGCACACATGAAAAAGTGTAGCATTGCAGTCAACACTTGGGAGAACCTTGCCCAAGACCATCCCCAGCGCAGAAAGGTAATCCATGAGCAGGTGGCGCAATTTGAGAGATTCTGCTACAGTGCAGACGAGGAGAGGCGGAGAAGAAGAAAAGAGCATCAAAACTGCCCTTTGCCGTTCCAACAGCTACAAACAACTGCCCCTTCTGGGATAAGATTGCAGCTCCAGAATCGGGCTGATCAGCCATCAATGGACTCACAAATAGGAGAATGACATGAAGACATCATACTCACTATCGAGTGACTGCCAAGAGAAGATGCTTGATTAGATTGACTGCTGGATTAGGTGCTTCAGTGAGGCTGAGCACAAGCCGTTCATTCCTGGAAAGCTTAGTTAAAGTGTGAGTTAGGTCAGAAGTGAGATGAGGAGCCTGTTGATCTCAGCCTAGTGCTATGGCCTTCATCCTGCAAGCTGTTCCATATGGGTGAATCCCTGCTCCTTGTGCAACTCCATTGATCTCAGTTAGGAGTCCATCCACAAGGAGCAATTGGCAGGATTAAAGCCATACACATAGCTCTAGATTGAGAATGCATAATTCATTTAATTTGTGATCTAGATCCCACTTTAACTCAGGTCTTTGAGGCTTAATGACTGGTACACCATTTCAGTGAATCACCTGATCCATAGCTCTGTATTCCACATCATATTTCATCCCTTCCTTCTGAGCTTTGAAGCCCCCAAGGTTAAGCACAGGTCCTGATGGTGAGGAGAAGGTAGAGCAGCTTGCAAAGTTGGGTCTTAAATCAGGTCTTTTTTGAGACACATGCACACATTATAATGGAAAAGCAGTTTTAAAGCTTGCATCATATAATTTAAGCCAACATTTAGTCAACATTTTAATGGAATGGGGCATTCTATTAATGACCTCAAGGTATGTGTGTTACTGAAAAAAAAACTTTCGCACCATTCTTCAAAGAGAAACAGCCAAGCTGGCTTTTATATTCAAATTCGGCACATTAACATGTGGTTTAAACCGGGATGGGAACTTTCAGAGTCACTATAGGGGCTAATCTGCATACTTGGCTTAATCTAATTCTTGACCTTCACCCCCCCGCACCCCTCCACTCTCTGATTTTCTCACCTTGATCATTTTTTTCAGATTTGTCCTCCTTGATTACTGTTTTTGGTTCTCTGTGCCTTAAATATTGAGTCTGTTCTGGTCTGGCTATGGTCTGAAGAAGTAGGTCTGTCCCACAAAAGCTCACTTAATAAACTATTTTGCTAGTCTTTAAAGTGCTACTTGACTGCTTTTTGTTTTGATAATTTAGCCAAGTGTATCTTGTATTAAAGTTGTCGTGCATTTGACATGTAAAATGTGATTTCACTAGAAAGGCTACTGTGAACAAGTCAATAAAGAAAAAAACACCTGCTTTGTAGTAGGTAGCAAGAAGGAGGAAAGAAAAATTTCTGTAGCATGTGGGATTTTTCAGTTTTTCCCAATGGGTAAAAAAAAATTATCTTTGTACACCATTCTATAAAACTAGAGGCCCTGTTGCACTCTGCTTGCAAGTGTAAGTTGGGCTGGAAGAAATCTTGAGAGAGAAACCTGCTGTAATACGCATCCAAAGTGTGTGGGCTGGACGCTGTGCTGGCCGAGGGAGGGGCTGGGGCTGGGGCTGGGGCTGGCATGGCAGGGGGTCTTAGTTGGAGAGGCTGGGTCGGACCTCATGCTGGCCAGGGGAAAGGCTCTTTTTGGGGCTAAGCCAGGCGTCATGCTGGCCAGGAAAGGTGCTGGGCTGGCACAGTGCAAGGGTGGTGGGACATGGTAGAACCTTGCCCAGATGGACAAACAGCAAAAATAATATATATGATGTTGCATGTTACCTCTGTAATGGATGCTCCTGTTTGACCATGACAAGTGAAGTGTGGGTTGGCTATACTAACAAATATAGATATAGATATAGATTTAATTTCCCTTCCTCTTTATGATTATGATTTCCAGATGATTCTTAGGAGTGAATCCAGCCATCTGTGGTATCTCAGGTAGGTAGCATTGAGTGGTGAACAGCAAACAGGAAAACAGAAAGTGTTTACCTGAGAACCATTCGAGAGGCGCTATCATGAGTGCTGCATTGGACAGCTGTGCTGTGAGCAGGTGAGGTAAATATCTGAGTGTCTGTCTGCTGTGACCACTTGTTCGACTGGACTTGGTTGCAGGTACTGTTGGACAGTCTGTGTGTTTGTTTGAAAAATGTGAACTGGGAGGTCTTTGTTTCAGGTGGACCTTGGGAAGTTGACTGGAGGGAAGACTTTGAGCCAAGCCCAATGCTTTGAACCAGCAGCCTTATAGAAAAGCAGCCAGTAGCAAACTGAGTGAATTGCAAAGGACACGCTAACATATGGAGCTTCCACAGAGTTTTTGTGCCTTTTAGGGGTCTTTGAGCAGCAAATACAGCATCTGAGGAGGCTCCCATAATGGGGACAATATGGATAGTGAGCAACTGGCTATCATGACCTGCACTGGATGGGCCTTGTTCATCTATCTCCTAAGAAATAGAAGTGACTTCATGTGTAGAAAGTCCAAGCTAATCTCCATATCAGAAGAGAAGGTTAAAAGACCAAGTATCTACCCTGCCTTGCATCATAGCAAATAAAGACTTGCTGGATAGAAGTCAGCATTTGGTACTGAAGGCACAGGCTGCTGAAGAATCAGAGAGGGCAGTGCAGAGCAGGGAGGAAAATTAGCAGTATGTGGCCTCCAGAAGAAGAAAGAGTAGAAGTCATAGAATCACAGGGGTAGAAGAGACCTCCGGAGGCTCTCGCATCCAACCCCTTGCTGAAATCAGGACCATTCCAAACTAAATCATCCCATCCATAGCTTTGTCAAGCAGGGACTTAAAGACCCCTAGGGAAGAAGATTCTACCACCTCCCTTGATAACCTATCACAGAGCTTCTCTCCTAGTGAAATAGCTTTTTCCTAATATCCAACCTAGTCCTCCCCCACTGCGATTTGAGCCCATTGCTCCTTGTTCTGTTAAGTCATGTTCTGCCAGTGCAGGTAGAGGTAAGAAATAATTTTCACTCTCTGCACAGGTACTATGTTGGAGAATGGTTTACAAGTACTATCTAGGGAAACGGATCAGAAGAAGACCCCATTTAATGAAAGGCATGAGATGCATTTTCCCAAAGATGAAGATGCCATGACTACTTCTTCCAAAAGCAGGAGAGAGTGGATGGTGGCTGAGAACTCCCTTCTAAGAAGGACAGAGTCATCCATCCACCATCCAGACCAGGGAATTATTGTAGACAAGAAGCTGGATATGAGTCAACAGTGTGCCCTTACAGCCAACAATGCTAAGAGCATATTGGGCTGCATTAGTTGGAGCATTTTCAGTAGAACAAGGGAAATGATTATTCCCCATCTATTCAGCACTAGTGACATCACATCTGGACTGTTGCATCCAGTTTGGGGACCTCAGTAGAGAAAGCAGGTGGACACACTGAAGAAAGTCCAGGAGCAGGCAGTGAATATGTTTTGGAGGCTTGGGTATGACTTACGAGTACAGAGTGAGGAAACCAAGCTTGTTTAGTCTGAACAAAAGAAGAATGAGGGGGATATGATAGCAGCCAGGCTATTCTCAGTGGTGGCAGATGACAGAACAAGGAGCAATGGTCTCAAGTTGCATTGGAGCAGATCCAGATTAGATGTCAGGAAAAACTACTTCTTTAGGATAGTGGAGCTCTGGAACGGGTTGCCTAAGATGGTGATGGAATCACCGTCCTTAGCAGTTTTTTAGGCCAGGCTTGACAAAGCCCTGGCTAGAATGATTTACTTGGCCTTGGTCCCGCTTTAGCAAGGAGTTGGACTAGATGACTTCCTGAGGTTTCTTCCAGCCCTTGTCTCCTATGAGTCTATGATTCTGTGTTCCATTAAGAGGTTTAGAGAATATACAGAATCTGCTCTTTATGTTCAGCAACAGCAGCAATAACATGAGGCAAGGATGGCATTTTGTTGCACTGCAGGGACACCAGTTGTAATAGAAGACACTGATTTTGTGCATGTTATATTAGCTTTAACAAGGCCTTGATGAGAAGCAATCAACTGAGTGACATAGAGGCTTGCATGGAAGGATGCAGGGAGCCTTGTCCTCTACTCTTGTATGTTTTCACAGGGGCCTTTGCCCCTCATTGTAGGGTAATGGCAACATAATGCACCTTTGTGCACAGAGAATAACTGGGTCATTCTGAGTTTAGAACTTCCTGTGAAAGTCAGGCACTAAGAGTCAATCTATTCTCAAACTCTAAGCATTTGTCATTTAAACTGTCTGTGGTTGATTAATCTAGTCACCAAAAGTGCATATTATCTAACACCTATAGCAGTGGTGGGAGACCTGCTAAGTGACACTCAGGGCTGATTTTTAAATGCCTAATGGGTAATCAATCACATAGATACTTATTAGTCTATTTGCAAGGTAGAAATGAAAACTAGGCCAAACAACACTTTGTTTCTGAAGGACTGGGGAGAGAAAAGGGAAATGCATCTCTCTGATTTCTGCCTGCACAGTAAGATAACCCCAGTATAGCACCACTACTACAGTGGTAGCACCACCAGTATACTGTTTATCAGGAGCAACAATAATCAGCTCCCCTGAATTTCATGCTGCCTGTTTGGGGTATCTGTTTTTTTCTCTGTATGTTGAGGGAATAACTCTCTTCTCTGTAGCAGCCAAGGAGTAAACAAACTGAAAACAATTTTCAGACTGAGAGCACAGAGCTGATGATTACCAATATTTTTCCCCTAACAATAGTGATATTTACTTTTTCCTGTTGAATAGCCTTGATAGAAAGCTTCATTTCTGCTTGCATTGTGGTACATCCTGTTAATTTACCCTCATTATCCTTTAACTATAGGTTTTCTTTTATGATTTATTTTATGGGAGTACTTCTGTGCTTAAGATTCTTGATGAAAGGGGAATTTAAGTAAGCTTAACACAGCGTTAATTAGGACAGAATAGAAAACTGCATGAGTGATCAAAGGGTTGCAGAGGAGAGAGACCTCACATGGGTAAATTTCTATTCCTGCCTCTTAGCTCCTGTACTAGGCCCCCAGATGTACCACTAGGTATTTGTGTTTGGTATAGAGTAGGTTTGCCACTTACCTGTTGCTTAGCCTCATGGAAATGTACTACACTGAATTAGGTCTCTAATACTTCATCCAAGAAGAAGCCCCAGGACACTAGGAGGCCAGTTAATTAGATTCAGCTGTGGAATCCAATCAGCTCTTGAGGCACTGGCATGGTTTTATTTTCTTTTTTAATTTGCACCACTGCTGCAGTGACTCTGCTGCCTCGCTCCTATTTCCTTACCCTTCCGTACCCCCTACCTTGCAATGACTTTCTGCACTCGGACTGGCGGTACAGTGTACTGAGGAGGGGAGAAGCGTTGGCTAGGTGACAGGTGGTGTCTTGAATTTACAGAGAAGCCAATTCCTCTCTGTAACAAAAGATACAAAAACACCTTGTAGAAAAAAGGAAGAATTTCACAGAGTCAGACTGAAGCTGTTTCAAGGAAGATCAGGCTGCCATGCGGTAGAATTGTGGGTCATGAATGCAAGTGCCCTATACAATTAGTGAGGCCTGAGAAGGAAGGGAAGCCTTAAAATCAGAGTATCAAATATATATTTCAAGACTCTACTTCTCTCCCAGGTCTCACTTGTTGAGGCAGGGAGAGGGTTGGGGACAGGGGTAATTATCTTCAAAGGCAACAGGCTTCCCATCGGGCACTGACACTGGTATCTTATGTGCAAGTCCAGCCTGATTAGTAACACTTGAGACTAAGATTTTGCCATGGTTTTTAAAAACAATAAAGAAAACTTCATGTAAGCCCAAAACCTGTCCCTGGGAGCTGCATGTTCCGCAGTTTGCTGCAGGGTCTACCCATAGTGTTTGGGAACTGTAGGGCCCCGTTCACCGACAGCCCCAGCCTCGGAGCCTCAGAACTGAAGTGGAAAATGTCACAGAACTCTCGAGAAGTCACGGATTCCATGAGCTCTGTGTCAAAATCTTCGCCTGCCTTATCAGGCGCAGTGCTAAAGCACAAAATGGAAACCAAAGCCAACCCTTAAGAAGTGGAGGGCTCAGTTTATTGATGCAGGGCTTGGTTCAGCCATAGCTTAGGCTGGCTTCTACTGGTGTGAACTAGGACATAATCCACTTGGTGGTTAGATGTCTGTTTGTAAATGGGTTACAGTGGTGCAACTGCAAGGGCCCTGCATGTGGCCAGTGAACCCCTGTAAGTAAGTGCCATTGGCCAGGGACAGGGTATAGTCAGGGCAGAATCTGCTGGAGAAATTCTTATGGATTTCCAGTTGAGTGTACAGCTTCCTTCTCCGTGAAGAAATGGTGGAGCAGGCAGTTGGTACAAATATTAGGGTGGGAATGTTCTCTTAAATACTTGTTTGAATAGCACCCAACACAATGGGTCCCTGATACCTGCTAGCATGCCATGCAAAATTGTCTTTTGCACTCCAGCATGACATTTACACCTTTCTGGAACAATTGGAACGAACCAGTCCCTGAGCACCCATTGAACCATGGGGAAAATGATGGTGGGTTTGTAAATGAGGTCTTGAAAAATGGAATAATTTGAACATCTACCTTCTGTCCTTGCCAGTATTCCTTATAAAGTTTCTCCAAGTGTCCCACTGTCATCTTTTCCAAAGTCTAATCCTAATGCAGGGAGCTTACCAGAGATCATGATATTTAACAGCCGCCTGTGACAAAGAGAGAGTAAGAGCACAAGCTCTTCATCAGAAAAAGGCTTATTGAACAGAAAACTGTTTTGCTGAGGAAGGAAAAGAGAATCCTCGAACCACTTATTGCACTTGCTGGAGACGCAATCTCTCAGGAAATTAAAGGCAATAACACAATCCTACCATGAATGCTCTTCAAGAGCAGGACTGCATCTGAGTTCTGTCCTACAGCTCAATTCCACACACCTCAGGATATTTCTAATAGCTTAGGGCATACGTGGAGTCCCTTTGCTGTGTTTGGCTTTTCGCTCTGATTCCTTTTGAGACAACTGCAATATCTGGGCACATTGGAATGAGTCAAGGACAGAGTGCCTGTCTTGATTTTACTCATCCCAGTGTAAATTGGCAGTAACTCACTGAAGCTAATGGAATTACACTCTTTTTGTGCTGGGGCTAGTGAGCCAAGGATCTGGCCAGAGCAGTAGCCTTAATTTGAAATGCAAGTAGTCCTAATGACTTTTTTTTTTAACGTAGACATTAAAAGTGGCTTTTGGCTGGCTCTGCATGTGAAAAGGAGAGGCAGAATCCTCCTTCTCCCTTTTGCCCCTGCACAACAACCTTCCACCAACCCCATCCTTGCATTCTGCATGTGGTGTATCATAGTGTAGTCTTCACAATGGGCACCCAAACAGGCCAGGGAGAGACAAGCGCATGGCTACTGTGTTGGCTCTTTCCTGCTGTGCTGAGCTAGTCTGGCACAGTGGGAACCCTGTTAAGGTGTTTTGTTGTCCGTTAGATGCAGCCTCCTTCACTCCTAGAAGAGTGAGTCTCCCACAATGTATCCCGTACATGCTGCAACAAAAGCCTTCTGCCACACATCACGTAGCCTAGTATAGAAGGTAGCTGTGTGTGTCTGTATCTGCAAAAACAAGAAGTCCTGTCAAGTATCGGAGGGGTAGCCGTGTTAGTCTGGATCTGTAACAGCAACGAAGGGTCCTGTGGCACCTTATAGACTAACAGAAAAGTTTTGAGCATGAGCTTTCGTGAGCACAGACTCACTTCATCAGATGCTGACCAGCATCTCACAAAAGCTCATGCTCAAAACTTTTCTGTTAGTCTATAAGGTGCCACGGGACCATTTGTTGCTGTTAAAGAAGTCCTGTTGCACCTTATAGGCTACCATATATTTTGGAGTATAACCTTTCGTGCACAAAGACGAAGTGGGTCTTAGCCCACAGAAGCTTATGCTCCAAAATATCTGTTAGTCTATAAGGTGCCACAGGACTTCTTGTTATCATGCAGGCTATAACTTAACCACAGCGTAGCCCTAATATCAACCCCTACATTATATTTTGACATAGATTTTTGTATTTTATTTTTGCAGTCATCTCTAAATTGGTTACATTTCCTGAAAGGACTTGGTATCACGCTTATGGGCAGCGTCCAACACCCCATCCTGTGAGGGTGAACCTTGTTTTCAGATGGGATTTGTAGGGGAATTTATTCATCATAAAGAGAGAGCAGCTTTTCTTAACTAGCAGACAGCTAGAGCTGTTCTCTGAGCTTTTCAAATAAAGTCTGCTAATCCCAACACCTCACTAATTAGACTATAACAACCTCCACACAAATGTTACTGGACTACATTTTATCCATAGCTCCATTTGTCCAAGTGCTTGCCTGAGTTAAGAATTTCCATGGGGAAAAACAAAGTTAAATGCACAGAGTACAGAAGTACCGTCCCTTAAATGACACTCAAAACACACCAAAGCTGGATCTCAGTGGAAGTAATATTTTATTATGCCAGAGGCCTAGATTAGTAATATCTCCATCTACCACACACTGCTTTCTAAATTAATTATCCCATTCTCCTTTCCCTTCCTTATATTTCTTTGCCTACTTCAGTTTCTGCAGAGAAAGACAGGATAGGACACATGTGGGTTAAAACAGCTGTGACAATCATGAGACGTAATTGACATGGCAAGAATGACAGTAGATTCTGTACTATGTATGGCCATTTTCCAGCAGTTCTAAGCAGTCTTGCTTAGCTGCTTGTTAGTTAGTGGCTTTGGGATATACTTTGGGCTTGTCATGTAATTGGGCTGCCATACAGCTACTAAAGCTTTCCATTTTTCTCAGACGTATTTTCAGTTCCCTCACGCATCTCTCTTCTATTTATCACTCTCTATTGCTTTAACTTGAAAGAGGCCTTTAAAAGAGCCACTTATAATTTATCTTTTTTATTAATGCAAATACCTTATTACCAGTGTCCCTTCATCTATTTTAACTGCACTCCAAACTTGTTCACTTCCAGGGCATCAAAAATAAATTCCACTTTACTTGCCCTCCAACAATCCCTTTGAATGTACATACATGGTTTACTTCTGGATAAGGAATTTATTGTAAAGCCTGTCTCTTCATTATTTGCACTTATAAAAGTGGGAGCACTTTCACAGAAATATAATTAGCATACCAAAATGTTTTTGATCGTGCTTACCCTAGTCAGAAGCCTCATTAGCAGCAATCTTCTACTGATGAGAAAACCTAACTTTGAGTTTGGACTCTCTAGATCAAAGCCAAATTTTAAACAAAATTGGTCTTGATTCAGCGTTTTTTTTTAGAAGTATAACTGTTTTAAACAGTTTTTCAAAATTTTTTCAAACTGTTTTAAACAGTTTTTTAGGCGTGAGTAAATGACATTATTTAATTGTAGCGTCATTTGTGTATGTCCAAATGCAGTTTTTCCTAACGATGGATAGACAGCAAGTTCACATTTTGGTTTCTTCGTATTTCATTTACTCATTTACAGCAAGAGATTTCAAAAGAGAATTTTACCTAAGAAGCAGAGCACTTTCACTCTTCTTTTTAACATCCACAAGAAAAAGTGTAAATGCCAAAATCTAGAAAAATATGTAACTTCTACTGACTTAGCTGCCTGCATCTTTGCAAATATATGTAATAAAAAGTATATGCACAAAATCCTCAGTAAATGCATATTTAAGGCCAGATTCACCTGGTTTTAATCATGACAGATCTGGGTCCCACTTCTTGACTTATTGAACTCAGTAGCAACTCTCAATGCCATAAATTAGAGCAGGAGAATTTACGTACAGTAAAATTGTTTCCATTATGATCCGCCAGGGTCTTGCTGTTGCCTTCAGTGGGACCAGGATTTCACTCTTAGGCTGAGTCTACATTATGGGATAAATTTGAATTCATCAATATTGATTTTGTAATTCTGGAATTTATTAAGTTCAAATTTGACCATCCTCACATCCCATGTGATACTCACAAAGTTGACTCATTGTTTCCACACTCAAACTAGCTAACATCATCTGCTGCAGTAGTGCATTCTGGGAACCTATTGCACAGTTCACTCATCCCTGTAGCATTCTGGATATGCTTGCTGGTCTTTGAGATCATCTTCCCACATTGCATTTTCCTCCTTCCCCTCCCAATGCCTAAAAATAATACAGGGACCCTCAACATTAGAAGAAGGAGGATAGAAAAGTATAGGAAAAAAGAACTTTTGGTTTTTCCCCCCCACATTACATTGCCAACATAGGTGCAGCAACTGTATTCTCAACTGGCCATCCACTGAGTGTCCCACCTCCCATCACTGCATGTGATCCCTGAAAATAATACAGGGGCCTGGACTGTATTTTAAAGTGAGAAGAAAGAGGATAAGAAAGTAACGGAAAAAAGAGTTTCTGATTTCTCCCTCGTTACAATTCTATTGGGAAGAGTCTTTGGCTTTCTGGTGCACTACAAGACTTCTGTGCAACAACTATGTTCTCAAATGGCCATCCACCAAGTGTCCCCCCTCCTATCATTGCCGAAGTAGCTGAAGTATTCTCCCTGTGTATCTTAGCAACAGGGGGAGATCCTCCCTCCCCGCAGCAGCAAGCCCCGGTATGGGCGTGGGGCGGGAGTCAGTGAGGGACCAGTTGAGGTGGTCCTCTCCAAGCATGTTAGCTGGGGGAGACTTCCTCACAGTGGCAGCAAGCCCCCAAATATCTTTCCCGCCCTTGAAGCCCTACACGTGCACAATCTATCATGGTGCTGCCTGGCAGCATGGTCAGCGCCGAATGGCAGGCACATCCTTTTATTGGGTTGTGGGCTAGCCATGAGGGGCAGAGTGCGGGAAAGACCCAGACTGTGTAGAGCCTGTGGGGTTCGCACACAAATGTAAACTGCTAAGAAGAAGTTTCTCGGTATGTTATGCAAGCACGACCCCCCCAGCTCAGCCTTGTTGCCATGTGGTGCGGGGGGCAGGGGGGTATGGGCTGGCACCAGGCAGTGCAGAAAAAAATAACAAGTGGAGAGACAGAGCCACAAACTCCCTGCAGGGCTATTTGAATGGGTAGATGTGCTCACAGTGCTAATAGCAAACAAAGCAAAACATTTCTCAGGCTCTCATACAAACATGAGCCCACAGCTAAAGCCTCACTGCTCCCACTTGGAAATACACAGTCTTCCTTTTACAGGAGAGCAGCGGCCAGAGCAGAGCACTGAGGGGCATTGTGGGTTACGTACAGGACACTGCTGGGGCTAATGAATTTGCTTTTAAGACGTGGCGCTTCCCCACTGCCCTTTAATCGAACTTCTGAATTCGAGCTTGACACCACACCGGTCAGGTAACTGCGATTTTGTAGTCTTGAGATTAGTGCTCCCTAAATCGAGCTAATGGTATTTACGGTGAAGACGGTCACGTGGTAAAACTGAGCTAACTGCCTTAAATTCAAATTTATCTCATAGCGTAGACGCAGCCTTGGTCAGTTTCCCTATTTAAAGTAATTCGATTAACTCTAAATTCCAACCATACCAGGGTATTGTAATTTAAAGCATTGTCATTGCCTTCAACATTCACACCTGTACAAGGAGGCCACAGCTCCAGTGTTTTCGCGGGAATTGTCCCTGCTGTCACTGGCCAAGGCAGCTGCACCTGTATTTCTCCTCAGTGGACCAGCAAGGGCACCTACACTCGGTCTTCCAGTTGTCTTGTTTACCTTTTGCATAGAAGTACAAACACCACAATTACGTTTGTAATTCAGTGGTATTAACCAATATCAATAAAGTTAACAAATGAATAAAGTTCCTCTGGCTATTTCAGGAAAGTGACATTCCTCCACACCCCCTGAGACATGGGTGGAGTTGGACCCTGTCTGGGAGGGTGTGGAGATATTTTGTTTTTGTAGTGGGGCGACTGCTCCACCCCCTCAAGGAAGATGATAAGACAGGCAGGAGGGAGCCTGCGCAACAACCCCAGCCAATGAGGGAAGGAATCCTGGGGTGAGCCAATCAGAAGGAAGCAGCCCTGCCTATCAGTTAGGTCCTGGCCAGGGAAGGTGCAGGAACAGCTCCCAGTATGTGCCAGCACCTTGCACAGTCACCTGCCAGACTGCTGGCCCTGAGCTCCAGGCCAGTAAGGTGCCCAGGGAGTGAAGCAGTGAGGGAGAGGAGAGGAGGGCAGGGAAAGGATGCCACCAGAGGGTTCCTGGGCCATACTCAGAGTAGTGGGTAGGCCTGAGTCCTTTCCCTCTCCCCCTGCACCACATCTAGCCACACCATCTGTGGCCAATATGGGCTCTGACTTGCCCCCTGAGGTGGGAGACTAGATGGAGGCTGCAGCTGGCCACACTGGTGGGTGCCCTGAACAAGGACTGCTGAGACCCTGGAAAGGTGCAAGGGACTGTAGTGGGCACTACCAGAGGGTAGTGTCCCAAAGAGGATCCAGCAATCCTGGTCCCAAGCAGAGCACAAGGTAGAGCAGGGAACGGTGGCGGACAACACACCAGCCAAAGGGAGGAGCAGGGCTGGAGAATGAGCTAATTCCCGCCCCCTCCCCCAACCAGCAGGAGGCCCCGTGGCAGCGAGTTCACCCCATGACAGTTGTGTGCTTAGAGCAGTCCTTCACACAGTCTGGGTCCTAAATGGTCCCTGTGGGGGAGACTATCACCCACACACTGAATCAGGGCACAGAACAGAGCTGTAATAGGGGACGTGGACAGCAAGGGGAGGCGGCAGCAGCAGCAGGAGGCCTCCTCCCCATCAGCCTCTCCCTCCACTGTACTCACAGCACGGCACGAGCAGCAGCTTGCTCTGTGGCAGCCTCTGGGCCTGCGGAGCCCTGCTTCGCCATCGGTGGTGGGGAAGAGGCCACTTCCTGCTGCCACAGAGAAGCGAGGATCGCCAGGTCAGGAGGCTGCAGCAGAGTGGAGAAGGCTGCTGCTGACACCACATGGTGAGTGTGGGGTGGAACTTTATACATGTCCTGTTTACTTTTCCATGGGCCCATATTTACTGACCAATAGGTCCCGTGCTGTTTGTCTGTGCAGTCCAGTCCACAACCTTGCCAGTTTGGCTCATCAAGTTCAGTCCAGTTCATTTCTGCTTAAAGGGGCCCTGCTCCCAGCATCTTCTGCTATTCAGCCATGTCACTATCTCAGCATAGTGCCCCCAACCCTTGGGAGCTGAAAGCCCTAAAGAAACTGCATTGAACAGAATGTTAACATACTGAGTGGCGTTTTCTAAGACCATGACCGTGCCCCAAACAGAAGAGCGTTGGCCTGATAGGACATGACCAGGGAAAAGTGTAAGTCCAATAACTTGTCCGGACAAACCCCTAGAGGCCTGGGTTGGGATCTGGTGGAGTGGGTGGTCCGGGATCACTATCCCTTGATGCCAGGCTTCTAGCAGCAGTGGAACCCCAAGAGAGTGATTGGAGCACCCAGGAGGGATTGAGGGTTATCATGCCTGCTGACTAGGTTCCTCAGTGATCTAGAACTGCTTCACACCACTGATGATGTCATTGCTTGGCTAGATGACTATGCTAAATAAAAGCAGAACTTGTCCAGCGCCCATACCAGGACAGCTAGGCTGGCAGAAAAGGTAAGGCTGGTGTTCACCCTCTAGGCCATTTTGTCATCACCTTATCCTGCTTACAATCTCCATAACCCTAATACCTGAGTATCTCTCAAGTGATGTTTGCCTAACTTCACCCCTGTCAGGCAGGGAAGTGGAATCTCTATTTCACAGATGAGGCACAGAGTGCTTAAGTGACTGGCCTGAAGTGAAACACCAATTCTGTGTCACACCTGGGAGCTTGAGACCAGATCTACTGAATAGGGGCTGAGAAAATGACTGATTTTTCAGTGCATTGGCTGTTCAAAAATCCATCTGCACTGAGCCACAACTAAAAGTTCTGAAACAAATATGGCAAGCAACATCAAAAATTTGTTTCTGTTGGAATAAAATGTTTTGTTTCTTTCTCTGGACACTTTAAGAATAAGAACAATTAAAGAAATGGCTTTGCAAAATGGTGGTGTGTGTGCAGACCAGATGATGCTCCTAATTTTTGCCCAAAGTTTAGGGCACTCTCTTCAGATGTGTGGGACCAACATTCAATTTCCATGTGCCTGAGATGGAGAAGGTGGAACAGCTGTTTCACTGTGAATATGACAAGAATTAGATAAGCTACTGCTGCATTGAGAAACCTCTGCAAGATCCGGAAGGCTAAAATATTTCTCTTAAAACTAAAATTGGTGTATATAAAACAGCCATCGTGTCAATATTGCTGTATGGGTTGGCATGCTGGAGTATGAGGAAAGCAAATGAATGACAGATATTGACAGCAGATGAACTAGCTGAAGAGAATAATGAGCATTTCAATGCTGCAGAAAACAAAATATGAAGCAGCCAGAAAATGACTAGGACAAGAAATAATGCTGTTGTGGAAGACTCAAGAAAACTGCTGGCAATGGGGTGTGGATTTGTTTTTCTCATGGACCTGGGATATCAAGTGAAGTGCATGGAGCAAGAATCTAGGAAGACAGACTGCATTGGATGGACACAGTGAAGAATGACATAGAACCAAAAAGTAACAGAGAGAAAGCTGTGCTAGTCTGTATACTATCAAAACAAAAAATCAGTCCAGTAGCACTTTAAAGACTAACAAAATAATTTATTAGGTGATGAGCTTTCGCAGGACAGACCCACTTCTTCAGACCATAGCCAGACCAGAACAGACTCAATATTTAAGGCACAGAGAACCAAAAACAGTAATCAAGGTGGTTCTCTGTGCCTTAAATATTGAGTCTGTTCTGGTAGGGCTATGATCTGAAGAAGTGGGTCTGTCCCACGAAAACTCATCACCTAATAAATTATTTTGTTAGTCTTTAAAGTGCTACTGGACTGATTTGTTGATAGAACCAAAAGGTTTAAAGATGAACAAAGCTGTGAAGTCTGGTGCTGTAGGAGACTTTTTTTTCTTGTAATTTCACTATTGCCCCTTGGTCTCTTGCGTTTCCTCTAAAGACTATTTGAATCCATCTTTGGTATTCTTCTTCCCTCACCCTTTGTTTTTGGCACCCTTCTCATCTAAAGGCAGGGAACTAGCAAGTCACCTGACTGTTAGTTAGCCTAGCAACTGGGACAGTCTGTAAGATCAGTTCTTTGGTCATATTTATACATACCATCTTGGAGGTTGATGGATAGATAGCCTATTAGTACCACACTAGGGTAGTTGGGAGGATCATTCACTTTGCATCATCTGCTGTTCAGGTCTCAGTTCACATCCACCCATGATGGCTTGGGGGGAAATCTAGAAGAAAAAAGGAGCAGAAGGGTCATGTATCTGTCCTGAGATCCTATTTCCAGTACCTACTGGTGCCATTTGGCTACAGAATCCATCAGTCACCTTGGTGTGAGCTGTCCATCTAGCTGCAACAGATGGTAAAAAGAGCAACATGTACCTTCTGTTAGCCTAACCTCAGTTAGGACTTAAGCCCTTTATCCCTGTTATAGCCAAAGCTTGTTTGTATTTGGTCCTCTTTTAGTTGGGAGGCCTTAGAGTCCTTTTTGCTTTACCTTGTTTTGCTTATCTGTGTATTCCTTTGCCAAGCTTGTAATCAATACATCTGTTACTGGTTTTGCACCTTATCACTTGTAAGACTGCTTCGGGTGAATAAATCTATTGGCAGGCACAGGGTAGGGAGCCAGATCTCACCCAGATCCCCTGGCCAAGGTATAAAATTGAGTCACTAGTACAAGACAGAAAGTGATGGAAAGACTCCTTGTGGACCTGGTTGCTGCTGAGCTGACAGACAGGAAACAAAGAAGAAAGATGAAAATATGCTACCTTTGCTCAAGATGTTAGTGAACACCACGCAAGACAAAACCCAGCCAGTTATTTAGGATAACTTGCCAGATGCCTCACCTATATTTAGAGGAGTGGCTTGGTCATTGTTCGAGAGCGCAGTTTACGAATAGTTAACATTTTCTCTTCAGCCTATAATGATTTGCATGCTTGTAAATATCTATTACATGGTGATTCACAGATTGCTACGTCTGCTCTCTTTCTTTATTAAGCTGCATCTTAGTCAATTATCTACCTCGTGCAACCTGTCCCATAACGCATTTGGATATGGAAGGTGAACAATATCATTGTTCATTGATACATAGTTATTCTTTTCATTTTGTATGTGGTATGAATATACATATATAAAGCCAACTGTTTGAAATATGTATTTTTGTGGTATTAAAATAAATGACAAAAGTGAAATCTCGGGCCCATTGAACTCAAGGTCTAAAATCTCATTTACATTCATGAGGCCAGGATTTCACACCATTGCATTAGTTTACTAAAGAAGTTTCACCATTAGCAAATATCAGTATTCAAGTTACTTCTTGTCACTAAAAGTACTAGGGAACACTGTAGATGCTGAGATAACTATATATATTTATCATACGTTTATTGGCAAATTTTTCAGCTCTGCCGCTGCCGATGTAGAAAATTATGTGTGCTCTTATCGCAAGCGATAATTTGGGAAAGCAAATTTGCAGCAGGGAAGACTGACATTTTCAATGTTCTACAACAAACATTTCTGTTATGCGTGGGAAAACTCCAGTAGATGAAAGGGAAAACCCTCAGATTTAAGGTCCAGTGGGCTGTAATATATCATCAAACATAGCACTACTGTTCTTAGCAAACTTTTCTTCCTTGTACTTCATTAAAGATAATTATCTGATCTCTATATAAACAATAACAAATTTATGGATTGAGTAATTTCATTGAACTCAGTGGCATTATGCCAGTAAGATATTTAGCTCTCAAACTTGAACTGTGTTTTGTCAATTCTCCTTTTATCTATGATTTTATCCACCAACACCATCAATACTCTGTGTGTTCAGGTGTGTGGCTATGTCCCTCCTCCACCTCCTACTCAAAAGCCTTGGAAAACAGATGGGCCTTCATAGTAGCAAGTAGTCGATTCCTTACTTCATTTTTTTCCCTCTACGTGATTACAATTTTAATCTATGTCAGTGCTGCAAGGTTTTTTCAGCATTACTTATTTTGGTGTTCTAATGTCTAAATAAATAATGTTGGGAAAAGGCATTCATACAGGCAGAGCATTGCAAAACAGAGCATTCTCATTTACAGCCATAGTTCACAGCTACTGCATTGCAAAAGGAGGTTTTGCATGAGCTAGTAATAGCCATACTTTGTTTCCACACATTCCTTTTCCACAGGTGAAGGGGTCAGCAACAGCCATTCACAGAGCTGGAGTAATTATTTGGAAGGAAAAGCCCTCTTACATCGAATTATCCTGAGCGGCCGTGTGAACTCTTTCAGGTGTGGGGGGGAGGTGTTTAGTTTGTGTAGACAAACCCTTAGTTTTTTCAAAGTTTTCCCATGAGGGACAGGAACAACTAGCTTGTTAAGCCCAAATCCAAAAAGTTGTACTGAAGCAAACGCAAAAAAATACATCCTGCTCCAAAACAATATCGTTTGCTCTAAAGAAAACACATGAATGTGCAAGGATCTGTATCTGCAATTTCAACACTCACCTTTAGTAATTTTCACCTCACAGCATTACTCTCCACATAGATTGACTGGTTACAGAATGTTTCTTCAAGTCATAGCAAGGTGCCAGATTCACACAGAAAGGATGAGTAGTGGTAACTTTAATTTGTTTGCAAATTAAGTTGATAACACATTGTTGGCTGTACTTACACTACAAAAATAACATCTACACACACCCGACTTCAAAGTTAAACTTTGAAGTAGGGCACTGCTCCGTTTCCGGGAATGAAGTAAGGACTCCAAAGTAAGGGAAAATGTGTGTAGACTCTCTGCTGGCTACTTCAATGTAATGCATAATGTCAAAGTTATTTCCTCGTGTAGACGCACCCATTGTTTAACCTATAGCTGGGTTTGTTGAGAAGTTAATTACCTCTTACAAGTAGTTCATTTTGGTGGTATTGAATCAGGATGCCAGGCAATCAACAGCTGGGGACACCATCTGTGAATCAGCAGAGACCCCCCACCCCTCCGCCCAGACTATGAATATGAATTGCATTGGGGCCCAGACTTGCCCCTTTCCAGGCGATGTACTGAAAATTGTGTTAAAATTACAAGCTATCACTTGTAAGTTTGTAAGTGGTGTCCAGGTCCTGCATGTAGGCTAAGGGGCTTTGCAGGGCACCACATTAGCTGGGTCTTGTGAAGGCAGCATGCAAAGAGTCTGCTTAGAGTAAGACAGACCAATTTGTGAGACTGACTCAGGGAGCACCCAGGAAGGTGTCGCTCCTCTTTTGATTCATGCAAGTTAAGACTCTGGAGTCTAAGAAACAGAGTATGCTACACTGCCATTTTCCAGAAAAGACTAAAAAAAAGCCCTGTAATTTCTTTATGTGTATGTCACATACATAACAGAGAATTGGCAAACTCAACAGACTAATTTCTTGTGAGCTGCCTAGTTACTGGGGTTTCTCTTTTGTGAGGTCTTTATTGTCCTAGCTCTGCCCCACTTCTTCAGCCTGATAACCCCTCTTACGCCCTGATTTGGAGCTACATTGAGCCCTAGCTGGTCTGGCTTCCATTAACAACAAACCACCTTCTTCTCCCTGCAGGGCCCTAGAGCAAGGGTGAGCAAACGTGTTATGTAAGTGTAACCCTTCTATTAATGCCAGATGCCTGCCAGAAGGGCCGGGTTCAACTCTTGTGGGGTTTTCCTGTCAAGGATACAACCAACCGGCTCGAGCCCCCACCCAGTGGCCTGGGACAATTTCACCCCCGTGCTGGGTGCCTGTAAGGCAGTTCTCCACCCCCCCGCTCGCAGCACAGAGTCTGAGACAGAAATGGCTCTTTTAATGACCATAACCTACTGCAAGGTTACAGTGACAGATGCAGTATATCTAAGCAAAGAAGAGACAAACCCCCTTCACCCAGATACCATCCCCATATGCAGTAGAACCCAGTCTCTTGCTGGGGTCTTGGCCCTTTACCCCACACACAGTTACAGGGCGTACCTTCTGCAGTGCAGTCCCAAACCCAAAGCCTGCAGATACATCACCAGGGCAGTACTAGCTGTCCACTTGCCTGCAGCCTCCCCTTGCTGCCACCAGCCACCCACCAGATGCCCACCATCATCCAGCACCGCTTCTACCGGCTGCCGTCGTCACTCCTAACCCCACTGCTTGGGATCACTCTAAGGCAGAACCCTGTGATTTCAGCTCTGTGTGGCCTCAGCTGCCACTCTGTGATTTCAGCTCCTGGTAGCTCTTATATGGGGTTTCACAAACACCCTAGTATCCAGCTCTATCTTTCAACAGTTGGGGAGGGTTAGTCAAACCAGGCTTATAGCTACATGGCCAAGGCATAGGCAAGGCCATGGCGCTCAACAAGCTGGCTCAGCCAGTGCCCCTCCCCTTTTTTCTCACAATGCTTTAAACCAGGGAGCCCTGTGTAATCAATGTCTTAAACACCTAAGGCGACTGCCCTGTCCCCCACAACAACCCAGAGCATTGGTGAGATCTCACAACTCCCGCATAAAGTGTCAGCTTAAACTGTGATTTTACAACTACATGTTTACAATAGACCAAATCTCATGGCTTACTTGCTACCCATTAGGCTTTGCCTGAAAAGGTATCACACATGCACACCTTTGCATTCTTATGCAAATGATCACTGGGAGGCACACTCCTCCCAGCCTCAGTATCACACCTGCCACCCTTTGCATTCTCATGCACATGACCTCTGGGAGACACATTCCTCCCAGCCTTCAGCAGCATTCCGTTCCTTCTGCCACATTCCCTACATCAGGTCCCACATTTTGTCCCTGCAATTAGCAGGGACCCCACAACCTGTTTAATGTAATCTAAACTGATGGCAATTTTGGTTATTTTCATATGAAAAAAAAAAACCCTTCCAGCAAGTGTAAGAAAACAAGTCTGTAGAATGTAAAAGCATTATTATTAGTCGATACATAACTGTGAATACATGGACATAAAAACAGTACCATATTTCAACATTTGTAGTGAGATGGATGAGCCTGAGACCCAGCAGCTACCCCTCTACGAAATTTCTTGCTCCCTCCAGGGATCCACCCTCAAATTTGCCCACCCCTGCCATGAAGCCTGGTCAGGATACATTAGATGTAGACTGTACAATGGGAGTTGAGAAGTGAGGTTGAAGAGAAGGAAGTCAGAAACTACGTGGAAAATGGGTTGAGAATGTTAATCTTGAATTTCTTCTTTTGCATTATTGCCTGCTGGCAGCAGTGCAGCAACACCTTGACTAACTGACTAATGATAATCCTGTAGCCTATATTCATTCTATTATTTTTCCGCAGGACCTAGAAACACCTGTTGACTCTGGTACACCTTGTCCTGTGATTGACAATAAGTGTTTTGATGGCTTGTTTCACAGCTTTAGTTGTACCTCAGGAGTTTAATTCCTTTGAGCTGTGAAGGAAAACTCTAGCCTTATCTGTGCTCACCCAATTCTTGTTCAGATTTTCTTCCTGGGTTTCTGCTTGCCTTTACTGATTTAATTAATACTTCTATATCCCTAAGCTATATACCTGCTGACTTTAAATCTGTTGTCATTTATCCATTATTAAAGCAGCATTCCTTGCCTGATTATTTGGCTGCTAGTTACAGAACTACTGCCAAACTCCCATTCCTCTATGAGAGGTTAATGTGAAGTTACAGAACAAGTCAAAAGGAATAAGACTTATCTTCGTAGTTTAAAGCATGAAACCCTAAAGATCTTTAGGGACAAATTAGCTTGTAATCTTGGTCCTGCACCTTTCTATTTTCCTGTCCTTGATGCCAGTGACCATTTGGAAAGAACACTCTGCTGAACACTGTTTACCTATTTTTGTAAATAGATGTGAGCAAGGTAATCAACGTTAACAATTACCCCTGGGCCTCAAACTTACTCCCTCTTGCTCTGCACGCCCAGTTTTCTGGTTTAATGTCATATGTCCCCCTTTTGGGAGATGGCTGCATTCTTACAACATAGGAACAAAGGGGACTTGACAATGGCAGGAACAGAGAACGTTACCGTCTTTGTCCTCTGCTTTTGTTAGGAAGGGTACCCTAGCCCTATGAATCACTAGGTGCAGGATGATGGATTCTGGTGGGATGGGACTGTGCCTCCTTTTGAGTAACTATGGCTCACAGTCCTCCAGTACCCAGTCACAATGTGAAAGAGTAGCACTGCATAAATGCACTACTTTTCATTCAGACCACAGCATCTGCTGACAGCTAAGCACTAATCCTCAGTTCCTCAGCTTGATTCTCTCCCCGCCCCCATTGGACTAGAAGATGTAAGATCATCACGGAGCAGATCCTAGACCATGTCTGCAAACAACTCTGTTGCTCCACGAGTACCCCAAAGTTCCCTCTACTTTTTGCCAGCCGTATGCAGAACAAATTTTGCTATGTGCATCAAGGCATGTGTGGATGTGCACCACCAGTAGATAGACAGCTGCCTGCTGTGGGCACAGTGAGCACTTTGCCAATCTCCTGGCCAGCCACCCAAGCACACAGCTTACGGGGCACACTGGCATGCACTCTGATTGCACTCATCCCCAACTGACCTGGTGTCCGTGCACAGCTTCTTAGCAATATGCTGTTTTATTCCTTGCTTGCGCTCTAGAAAATGTAAATGTTTATGATATTTTAAACTGAAAAGGTGTTTCTCAAATGGAGCTGCTAAAATTACTCATTCACACTTTTCAAAAAGTCATGAAAACCACATAAAACATTTTAGTTTATAGTTGTATGCAAAATATTTGGGAGGAGGGATATACCCAATTTCATCCCCTCTTAGCTCAAACTGATCATTAGTGTCCCAACATTTACGGACATAATTGCTTGATATATATATTACTTAAAACACACAGCCACCTTCACTGGATATGTTGTATGGGTCTGCCTATGTATTCAGTCCTACACTTACATGAGTTTGGGCCCAGGTGAAAAGCACCTGTCCAAGGCTGCTGCAGCAAGCACAGTGGGGAAGGGGTACCAGTCTGTTCTGATGTGGCTGTGGTCTGAAGAAGTGGGTCTGTCCCACGAAAGCTCATCACCTAATAAATTATTTTGTCAGTCTTTAAAGTGCTACTGGACTGCTTTTTTTTTTGATAGAGTATAGACGAACACAGCTATCTCTCTGTTACTGCAGTGGGGAAGGAGTACTTGTCCTCCAGCTGGGGGGCTGACTGACACACAGACAGAGACAGAGACAGAAACAGACACACAAGACAAAATATCTGAAGCATATAGTAGATAGCTATCTCTTTCTCCACGATTGCCCAGTCCCCTTGTCTGGCCCCTTGCTGTCCCTTTGTACATTTTAACAGTCCCTGCTAGCAGAGCTCTCCCTTTCCTTTTTATGAGAAATAACTACATCCCATTGTCCTGGCGCAACCAAACCATCACCTATCTTCAAGCTATGATAACAGGAAGCTTGATACCAGATTTGGTGGTCCTAGCGCTTACCATTTAGGAGGAGTTCTTAAACAAACAGACCAGACAGACGGATACACTCAGACAGACAAACTCTCTCAAATATATAGCAGACAGGTATATCTTGCAGGTTATCTAAGGTACATTACATCGTTACACAATTGTTATATAGAGTCACCAGATGACTTGCATGAGTTTTCATCTATCCCTGTTTCACTTGGCCTTCTTTCTAATGGGCTGCTTCAGGAGTTATCTCCTGTGTTGAGTATTTGCTGTCTGTAGCGCTTCACTACTGGATGGTATTCTAGAGTTGGAGAGTCAAACAGTGCTGCTGTGTAGATAACACAGATGTTTCAACGTTTCTACACCTGATTTCATTTAATCTCTATAAGAGTGTTTGTCCAAAATTTAACGTTTGAATGAATACAATTCGATTAAGCCTAAGTGTTTGGAAACCAAGTTTGGGCACTCCAGCTGCCTTACATTGTGTTTTCCCTTCCCGTTCCCTTTCAGGGTTTGAAATCACATTATGTCTTGCTATAGAAAATCAGTTTCAATTCATTGTTTTAACTGTGTTAAATGTCTTCGTGACTCACGTGTAATCATATTTGTAAACAGCTTTGATATTTTTCCAGATACTGCTATGCAAATAAAATACTGTTTCTGAAGCAAACCATTTTGAGTTACAAATAAAAAATCTCTGTAACTTCTGTATTAAAGTATAATCACACTCGGGCTAAAAACTCCTTTCCTTTTTAATTCTGGCCTTATTTGAGCAATTTCGAAGCAGCTTCCTCTTCTTTAGAACAAACCTAAGGGACGGGTTTAATAGGATGGGGGTTTCTGGGCACAGCTAGAGAAATCAATGCAGGTTATCTTTGTTTAAAATCTGGGCCACTTACAGCCCCAGGCTGGGATTTTTCTTCTCACTAAGGCAAATCCAATCAGCCTCTACAGCACCTCTGCCAGCCCCATTGGCCAGCCAGAAGCCACACAAGCAAACCCACAGACTTCTCAGCTTCTATACCAGCCTAGACCAACAACCTCCAGCTTAAGATGAGAGGCTCTTAAGCCTGTTTTACCAAACTCCACACAGATACTTCCAGACCCCCAACGGGCCCAGCTCCAGACCCTGGTCAATATATACTTGGATCTTACCCAACCAACCATGAAAAACCAGATCCTTTAATCCAATATCTAAGGGTTTATTAATACGAAAGGAAGAATGGGGTTAGAGAGAAGAATTGTTAAAGCAATACTTTAAATGCATCAGTCACAAGTACTGAAGGAGGCCAGCAATGTTCTATGCTGATTCTTGAGAGTCTCTGGAAGTTGCTTTCAGGGACCATAGATTCAGTCATTGGAGCATTGTAGATCCAGCCTGCTGGGGTCCACATGCTGGGACGTGGCCCCTTGGAGACCACAAGACAAAGGATGCAAGATGGACACAGCTAAATCCACATCATTCCTCTCAAGAATGGGTCCCCCTGTCCAGACAGGCTTAATTCATGGGTCTGAAAGTACCTGCCAGGGCCCATCTTACAGCCTTTCATGGGCTAACTCCTGCACCCCATCCTGCCACCTTGTGGGGAAACTGACCAAGCTGGATGCACAAAGCAGCTGATATTGCTGCTCATTCCTACACTGGCCTGCAGCTCCTTCACCTCAAGCAGCCCAGGGGGTGCACAAGGAAAGGGGGGAGAACACGGCTGCTGATGCCTCAGCGCAGCCCAGGTGGGGAAGTGACCTGAGCAGAGAGAGCCCTGGGGTTGTGTATTCAGAGCAGGGGAGAAGGACTCTTTCTAGTCCACATTTACATTATTTTAAAATAGACATATCAGCACACCCGACAGACATAAGTTTCACTGACAAAAGCGCCAGTGAGGGTAGTGCTATGTCAGCAGGAGACACTCCAGCTGCTTGCTGGGGTGGTTTAATTGTGCTGAGGGGAGAGCTCACTCCTCTCCAAATAGAGGACCTAACACAGGAAACCATACAGCAGCACTGCTGCAGTGGTAGAGCCATGCCATGGGAAGGTCCATAGTGTAGACATTGCTTTAGATAGATCAGAATTATGTAAACACTAGAAGAATGAAATTTGATTACCGCAGGAGACCATCACTCATGGATACTTTCTGGTCCAGTATTCAGAAGTCTTCATTTGAAGTTTTTCTTTGGCCTGGCTACTGTAGGCATGAAGGTTAGCTAATGTGTAACATATAGATAGGCTCTATCCTTGCGCTCCGTCCTCCTTAGGTCACATTCTGACTCTCCCTTATCCCCACTTTTGTTACTGTTTAGAAATGTATTGATGAGCATCTTTTAAAAAAGGGAGAGAACCACAGAGATATCAGTGCATCTGTAATTGACTTTGCACTCCACTTTGACAAAAGCCATTTAACGATCCTGTAAAATAGAGTGAATCTGGGAAAAACCAGATAGAGGAAAGAAAATGGAAACCTAGTTCACAAGCTAGAATTATTACAAAGGGTTTTCTTTTAGTGTAAATAACAAATATAATTAGCTTCAGATTGTGGCATATTGAAGAATGAAGGCTTCTTTATTCTAGGTGGTTTTGGTAGCATTACAAATATTTCTGGAGTACAAGCAAAGCTGCTGGAAAAAGCAAATCCTATCGTGCAAATGTAACTTGACAAAAACTGACCTTGACATGCAGCCTAGCTAATTTTAAGCATTCAGTGGGGAGGCTAATCTCTTGCTTAAAGTAAGGTTGTGTTTAAGTTGATTGATGGATGGTGGTTTCAGGGCATGGCTGAATGTGCATGTCAAAATTTCATTACATTAGGATTATTTTAGGGCCTGCGTCTACTTGGTCAAATAAACACTACCCAAGACTTTTACAGATGCAGAGGGTGCAGGATCAGGGCCTTATTTCATTTTATGGAACTTAGATGTGTCTGTATGAAAAATATAACAAACAGTCATGTCAAAGTATGTGCTTTTGAACCTGGTTGAATATTTACCAATACACATTGTCCAGTAAATGTTGCCATTTTTCTACTGAATAACTATTGTGAATTACAGTTTTGGATTTTATAAAATAAATAATTGACCAGGTCTGGAGCTGGGTAATTCTATTTGTTTAAGACATTTCTTGGCAAATAGCAAGTGTGGAAACTATTCTGAAAATATCATTTTCTGACACTTAACCTGCTCTGCTCTAGCAAGGAGGCATGTCTGTGGCTTACATAGAAATACAGAAGTTCATTTTTCCACAATAGGTTGTCGAGTGAAAGTCGTACTATCTATTTATTTTGATGGAGCATCCTTCAATGCATCTCCTTGTGTGTTCAATAGTAATGTGTTCTGATTTCATCCTGGGGTAGAGAGACTGCAAGAGATCTCAGGGATGGCATAAAACCTCCGAGTTTTTATATCATAATTAATAAACAACAATAAAAGGGGATTTAAGCCTTCCCTGAGATCTCTGGCAGTCTATACGCTGGTGACACTGAGCTCATTGACAAAATTTCCACTGACTTTAGCGGATTCTGGATCTAACTCTTATGTGGTGCATAAGCTCCCAGGGCTGGCTTTGGCACTGGAGCTCTTAAGTTTATGTGGCGGAGTGGTGCCCCAAAAAGAAGTGTGAGCCCCACAGTGCTCACAATCAAAGTGTACAATGCGAAAGTATTTTATATTATCTCAACTTTCCAGATGAGGACCTGGAGCAAAAGGAAATAAAGTGACTTGCACAAGATAACACAGGCCACTCGTGCAATGGTGTTGTAGCTGTGCAGGTCCCAGGGAACTGGAGAGACATGGTGAGTAAGGTAATAACATTAAGTAGACAACCTTCTCTTGGTGAGAGAGACAAGCCTTTGAGTTTATACAGAGTTCTTCAGGTCTGGGAAATGTCCTGTTGCACAGTTAACTACAAAATGGAACAGATCATTCAGCCTAAGTAGTTAACACATATTTCAAGGTGAAGTGGCCAGTTAACATATTTCCAGTTAGAGGGAGAAAAAGTAGACTATAGATTTTTTAATTTGCCATAAATTCAGTGTCTCCATGATTTTAGTGTCTTGAAGTATAACAAATGTAAGCTCCCAGGCTTCTCTTTTGAAAGGGCTGTGCAGGTTTCCTTTGAGGATGTGGACAGATAACTCAGATATATCATGAGCGCTTCATGAAAAGTGTTCACCCCACCTCTGGGTGGTGGTTTTGTCTTTTATCAGTCAGAGGTGTGGATGAGCTTCCTAGATAATATGGACTAACCTATAGGATGAGTTCTGGCCTCACCACTCAATGTCTGTTATTCACAGAAGCCATTTTGCATTTGTCAAGGCTGTTCCCCACTCTGGCATGCTGAGTGCTGAAGGTGGGAACCTAAAAGAGATTCTAAAATACCTTGCCACTTGTATTTAAAAATGTCCCAGGTCATGGACTCGCTGGCCTTCAACTGGTATTGCTGCCACCACCCAAATGCAGAAACCCTTTGAGAAGCCAGGAAGATGTATTTGGGAATTCCTTCCTGTGGGGTACCATCAAGCTTTTTAACCCTCCCTCTGGAGAAAGCTTGAAACACTGTAATCTCTCATAGTACAGTGAACTCTTTCATAGCTGGCAGTCCCGTGACCTGGGACTGACTATTCAAATATTCTGGATAATATAGAGGTATACCTAGCAATGCTTAACACTTAAGAAAAACAAGATTAGATATTAAGAAACAAACAAAAATATATTCAGAGTACTTTATTCACTAACAACAGTAGGATTGTACACTGGAAACTTATACGCTATGTGCTGTATGTATTTGTATGTACTTACCCTATACTCTACTTATAGAAAAAGTACCTAAAATTTACATATGGTTAAAATCCCAGTTATTTAAGAGTTCCATACGATAGAATGCGGGATATGAAAGAGTCAACTGCAATATGGCTTGTAGTCGTAGGCATGTACACACAGAGCCTCCTGCCTTCTCAGATAAAGGAATTAGATCATGATCTTAACAGGGTGATTTTTTATTAACAAAGCAAGGAAAAAATACTTGGTGAAACATTATTTGGTTGAGATATGATACAAAGCAACTAAAAAGAAAGGATTAAAACACAGAATAGCTTCCCTGGGATTCAGCTTGGAAAGTTGGAGTATCAGGCGTGATTATGTGTGCTCAGCACAGAGAAGTCCAACAATCCCCAAAATAAAAGAAATAATCTGATTGCAACCGACTAAACATTCTCCATTCTACTTGCATATCTGTAGTGTCAAGAGTTAGGTCTTCCCTACGCATGGATGTCACTGGAACTTCCATGCCTGGCTCTCTGGCTTAATTCATGTCTCCCATGTCCTTGTGCCAGCCACTCTACCACCTTGATAGGGAGCAGCACTGCTCCCTCCCTCACCCCCCCATAAGTGCCCCCCGTTGCAAGTATACCTTCCAGCACCCACCAAATACCCCTCCCAGTACTCGCACACCCTCTAGCAGCCCAAGCTGCACCCCTCCCCTGATCCCTGGCAATGTCCTCTTTTGAGGAATGCGGTATGGTAACTCTAAAATTATCTGTCACTTTCAAGACCATAAGAAATGTTTGAGAAGATGTTCCCAATGTTCAATGAAACATGAGACTTAAACTAATTTTCCAGTGTCATCTCTTGTGTCCTCTTCACCTAGGTTATTAAAAAGACATTTTCAAGTTGTCACTAAAGAGCTGATGTAAAAGTGTTCCTGGAACCATTCTGCTCATGCGTAGGTCTGTATGCATGTGACAGAAATTATGATCTTATGACTTCTGTGACATTTCCCCTATTCTAAATACTAAATTAATTGAATGAGTATGGTTTTAACACGCTTTCCTTGAGAGTCTTTTGCTAATCGCGTGACTTGCAAAGTGAATAAAATGCTGTTTCAGCTTCAAAATTGAATTCACTCTCATCAGAAGAGTTTTAAGTGTCCTTTTTTCTGCGACTCTGACAAGATAGATATTCATGGCTTCTGTTATTTATTCTATGGTACAAATTGAAAATCAGAACCTAAAGCAGAAAACCCTTAATATATCTGTGCATGTACTTTTTTCACAGATGCCCTGATTGTTCCTTGTCAGCACTTACAACATTCCCACATGTATAGAAATCCAAGTACTCATATTATTACGGTGCTGTTTGAGATTCATTTCCCATTAACAAAACTTAGAATCTACAAAGATCAAAGATGTTAATGAAACGGATAGGGAGTAGATGAGGAGTCAGCTATTTTAGAGCACTCTGATTCCATTAAAAGGAGAGGAAGGATGGTCTTATGGTAAGAGCCCTGGGCTAGGATTCAGGAGGTCTGTGTCAATTTCTAAGTCTACCACAGAGTAAACCAGGATAAATCACTTAATCCCTCTGAAACCCCAGTTCCAAATCTGTAACTTGAAGGTATGCTCCAAATAGACAAGATAGCATTAAGATCTTTGGGGAAGGGCGTGTTACTCACATCTATAATAAAAATGATTAATTATACCAATTTTTTACCATCTAATAGCCATGTGGGGTCCCTGAAATAAATCTGGCAGTCAAGTTTATAGTGGACTGGTATCAACCTTAACATACACATATCCCATTTAGTACCAATTAACAATCTTGTCAGTGATCTGAGTACAAAAGCCAAAGATTAAATGGTTTTAGAGACAGAACTACTATAGATTTGGCCCATCCAAGGCAACGCTGAGGTACTTGGACTAATCACTGCAGTGAAATTTGCATGGTTCCTGCCTATTTGCCTCCTGTTCTGAAGTTACATCAAGAATTTCAGTTTCCCATACTGTCAGACCATCAGAAGTACATTACCATCAGGCACATGTACAAAATGTATATGTCTGGGATTTGAAACTAGATGTTCCATTTAAGTTGAAAATAGGAGCTAACTACCATAGTATGCCAAATTATGAATTGTCATGGACAGCAAATAATAAGAATAAGAATAAGAATAAGAAATTGTGTAAAATATATGTGTAAAATAGATATTATTTTCTTCAGTGGTTACTAAGTGTTGTAATATCTTCCTTTGAACCAGGCACACAAATTGTTTGCTTCCCTCACTGCTCTCCTTTTGTATGGGATTTTCCTAAATACCTTCCTAGAATAAGTCCCACTGGAAGTCAAAAGAATTTGTGCTTCCAGTCCCTTTTTCAAAATTGGAACTAAGTGTTTGGACACAAGCTTTAAAACAGAACAATATTATTGAAAGGGTGAGAATGAAGGACTACATGCTGAATGTCAATATGTTCTTACGGAGTTTTCATAATTTTCTGCAATTAGTATTCCTAATCTTCAAATCTATTGTGTAGGGTTCACAATGTCTAGCTGCTCAGTGAATTGTTCACAGTGAATGCTTTATGCCTTTTTAATCAATATTGTGAAAAAGTTTTGTGTGTATAGGGAGAGGGATGAAATAAAAGCAAATAAAAGACAGCTCGCAGAAGGGTTTTGCTCTAAGTGATCTCATGCCAATTATAGGTGTTGCCTAATAGCTGGATATTAAAGGAGGCTTGAGTACTGTATTAGAAGAGTCACAGGTTATTATCAAAATCTTTATACAGCACAGCACAGTAGTACTGGTATTTTAAGGATGGACGTTGCATTTTAGATCTTCTTTTGGGTATAAGAGAATATCATAGAATCACAGAAGATCAGTGTTGCAAGCCTGACCTTATCAACTTCTAAGGATAGAGATTCCACCACCTCCCTAGGCAACCCATTCCAGTGCTTCACCACCCTCCAAGGCTACGTCTACACTAGCCAAAAACTTTGAAATGGCCACGCAAATGGCCGTTTTGAAGTTTACTAATGAAGCGCTGAAATGCATATTCAGCATCTCATTAGCATGAGGGCGGCTGCGGCACTTTGAAATTGACGCGGCTCACCACTGTGTGGCTCGTCCAGATGGGGCTCGTTTTCGAAAGGACCCCGGCTACTTCAAAGTCCCTTCATTCCCATCTGCTCAAAGGAATAAGGGGACTTCGAAGTAGCCAGGGGCCTTTTGAAAAGGAGCCCCATCTGGACGAGCCGCGCAGTGATGAGCCGCATCAATTTCGAAGTGCCGTGGCTCCCCACATGCTAATGAGGCGCTGAAAATGTATTTCAGCGCTTCATTAGTAAACTTCAAAATGGCCATTTACATGGCCATTTCAAAGTTTTTGGCTAGTGTAGACACGGCCCTAGTGAAGTAAAGACCTGTGTGGCTATAAAATTTGTACCATAGAATCATTGAATTCTAGGGCTGGAAGGGTCCTCAGGAGGTCGTCTAGTCCAGTCCCCTGCCTAAAGCAGGATCAACCTCATCTAAATCATTCCAGCCATGACTATGTCAAGCTGGGAATCAAAACCTCTAGGAATGGAGTTTCCACGATCTGTCTTGGTAACGCATTCCAGTTCTTCACCACCCTCCTGGTGAAATAGTTTTTACTAATATCCAACTGTAGTGAGTCAGTATGGCCTCCCGCAGACTCAGAGGCAGACGAGGCTGCGCAGAGGCCCTCGTGGGCGGGCCCGGAGCTAGGATACCAGAGGCCCACCCCTCAGAGGGCGGAACCCAGGGCTAGAAGAGCCCAGGGCGGGGCTCAGGGCTCATTAAAGGCTGGGCCTCCGGGCAGGGAGGACGCGCCTGCATGAGCTCCCTGGCGCCAAGGGCAGAGGGCCTGTCGCTGCCCGGCCAGGCCGGACGAGCAAGCCCCCAGGGGCTCCCAACAACCCCGAATCCAGATGCCCCAGGGGGACTACCCGGACTTCCCAGACCTGCCAGGACCTTCACGCCGGCGGAGATGCCCTGCCTTGGAAGGAGCCCCGGGAGCGGTCTGCCCCAGAGTCCCGGGGGACCCCTACAGCCCTCAGGCCCAGGATCGCCTCGGGTCCCCTGTGCTACCGCTGCCCGACTATCCCAATGACATTGAGATGGGCGACTGGCCGGAGCCCCCGAAGGTGGATGACCTGGAGGAGACCGACCTAGAGGGACCCCCTGACCAGATGGACTGGGACCTTCCGCCAGTGGAGGTAGAGGTAGGAAGTGGCCCAGGGAACGACGCTCCCAAACCCATGGCAGTGTGTTGCGGCCTGGATCCCCACTGCCGTGGTCGTGTGTGAGCGACCCCCAGGGCCCCGGGCCGGGTCGCAGTGGAGTGGGAGGGCCTGCGACCCCCTACCCCCTCCTTGACAGGGACAGCCTGCGCTGGGCCTGTGCTTAAACCTCTTTGTACTGCTGCCATTCCCCAAACTGAGGGCTGGGCCTGTGCTTAAACCCTTGTGCTGTTGCCCCGCCCCAAACTGAGGGCTGGGCTGGGCTTGTACTGCCATTGTGAACTCCTGCCCCCGCCCTGGACTGAGGGCTGGGCTGGGATTGCCCTGCTATTGTGAACTGCTGCCCCGCCCTGGACTGAGGGGCTGGGGCCGGTATTGTATTGCACTGGGAACTGCTGACCGCCCCAACTGAGTGCGGGCCGGTGTTATAACCCCTCTTTGGTTGCCAACCGCCCTAGGCCAAGGGCCGGGCGGTCTAGGACATCCTACACCAACCTACACCTCTCCCTCTGTAACTTCAGACCATTGCTCCTTGTTCTGTCATCTGTCACCATTAAGAACAGCCATTCTCCATCCTCTTTAGCTCCCCCTTTCAGAAAGTTGAAGACTTGTTATCAAGTCACCCCTCAGCCTTCTCTTCTGTAAACTAAATAAGCCCAAGTCTCTCAGACTCTCCTCATAGGTCATGTGCTCCAGACGCCTAATCATTTTGCTGTCCTCCGTGGAATCCCCTCCAATGCATCCACATCTTTTCTATACTGGGGGGCCCAGAACTGGAATAATATTCCAGATGAGGCCTCACCAGTGACGAGTAGAGGGGAATAATAACTTATCTAAATCCGCTGGAAATGCTTCTCCTAATGCACCCCAATATGCCATTAGCCTTCTTGGCTACAAGGGCACACTGTTGACTCATATCCAGCCTCTCATCCCTTGTCATTCCCAAGTCCTTTTCTGCTGCCATGCTACTTAGGCAGTCAGTCCCCAGTGTGTAACACTGCTTGGGATTCTTCTGACCCAAGTGCAGGACTTGGCACTTGTCCTTGCTAAACCTCATCAAATTTCTTTTGGCCCAATCCTCCAATTTGTCTAGGTCACTCTGGACCCTATCCCTATCCTCCATTGTATCTACATGACCTCCTAGCTTAGTGTCATCTGCAAATTTGCTGAGGTGAAATCCATCCCCTCATCCAGGTCATTAATAAAGATGTTGAACGGTACTGGCCCTAGAACTGATCCTTGGGACACTGCACTTGAAACTGACTGCCAGTCAGACACTGAGCTATTGACCACTACCCACTGGGCCCATCTGTCAAAAAAGTTTTCTACCCATCTTACAGTCCATGTATCCAATCCAGATGTCCTTAACTTATGGGCACGAATATTGCAGGAGCCTGTATCAAAAGCTTTGCTAAAGCCAAGGCATATCACATCCATTAACTTCCCCTGTCCACAGAGCCAGTTTCCTAATCATAGAAGCTGATCAGATTAGTCAGGCATGACTTACCCTTGGTGAACCCATGTTGACTATTCTTGATCACTTTCCCCTCATCCAAGGGCTCCAAAATGGATTCCTTGTAGATTCCCCCCATGATTTTTCCAGGGACTGAGGTGAGGCTGAACGGTGTATAATTCCCTGGATTGTCCTTCTTTCCTTTTTCAAAGATGGGCACAACATTTGCCTTTTTCCGATCGTCTGGGATCTCTCCCAATCTCCATGAGTTTTTCAAAGATAGTAGTCAAAGGCTCTGCAATATCTGCCAATTCCCTCAGTAAGCATGGATGCATTAAATACGGACCAACAAATTTGTGTATGTCTAGCTTTTCTAAATAGCTCTTAACCTGTTCTTTCCCCACCGTGGGCTGCCCACCTCCTTCCCATACTGCCTTGCCTAGTGCCACAGTCAGGGGAGTTGACCTTGTCCGTGAAGACTGAGGCAAAAAAAAGCATTGAGTACTTCAGCCTTTACCACAACATCTGTCACCAGGTTACCTCCCTCATCCAGTAATGGCCCCACACCCTCCCTCATAGCCCTCTTATTGTTAACATATCTGTATAAACCCTTCTTATTGCCTTCCACATTCCTTGCTAGCTGCAGTTCCAGTTGTGCTTTTGCTTTCCTGATTTCCCCTGGCTGTTCCAGCCATATAGTTACACTCCTCCTTACTCATCTGTCCAAGTTTCCACTTCTTATATGCATCCTTTCTGAGTTTAAGATCTCCAAGGGTTTCCCTTGTAAGCCTAGCTGGTTGCCTACCATATTTGCTTTTTTTACTGAGCATCAGGAGGGTTTGTTCCTGTGCGTTCCATAGGACCTCTTTAAAATATGGCCGATTCTCCTGAACTCTTTTCCCCTTCATATTAGCTTCCTATGGGATCCAGTTCTCTCAGGAAGTCAAAGTCTGCTGTTCTGCTCACCTTTCTTCCTTTTGTCAGAATCCAGATATCTACCATCTCACGATCGCTGCAGCCCAGGTTGCCACCCGCTTCTACTTCTCCTACTAGTTCTTCCCTATTTGCAAGCAGCAGGTCAAACTGTGCATACCCCCACTCAGTTTCTTCAGCACTTGTACCAGGAAGTTATCCCCAACATACTCCAAAAACTTCATGGATTGTTTGTGTGCTGCTGTATTGGTCTCCCAACAAACGACTGGGTAAATAAAGTCTCCCATAAGAACCAATAGCTGTGATTTGGAAGCTTCTCTTCATTATCTGAAGAAATTCTCGTTTACCTCATCTACCTGATCTGGTAGCCTATAGCAGAGACCAAACACTACATTGTCTCTGTTGCTTCCACTTCTAAGCTTAATCCAAAGACACTGAACTGCCTCTTCTCCCTCCATAAACTGGAGCTCTGAACAATCATATTGCTCTCTCACACAAGTCACAGCTCCTCTTCCTTTGCTCCCGTCTGTCCTTCCTGAACAGTTTATACCCTTCCATGGCAGTGCTCCAGTTATGTGAGTCATCCCACCAAGTCTCCATTATTCCAATCACTTCATAGTTCTTTGACTGTGTCATGGCCTCTAATTCCTCCTATTTGTTTCCCAGGCTTCTTGCAGTCATTTACAAACACCTTAGATAATAAGCTGATTGGATACTTCCTCCTTTCAAACAAGTGGTCCTCCTTTTTTTGCACCTTTGTTTCCCCACTTACCTCAGGGCTTGGGTCACGGTCCCACCGATGAACCTAGTTTAAAGCCCTCCTCACTAGGTTTGCAAGCCTGCCCGCAAAGATGCTCTTTCCTCTCTTCGTTAGGTGGATCCTGTCACTTCCTATTAATCCTTGCTCTCGAAACAGAATCCCATTGTCAAAGAAGCCAAAGCCCTGTCTCCAACACCACCTGTGCAACCACGCATTTACTTCCATGATTCAATGATCTCTGCCTGGACCTCTTCCTTCAACAGGGAGGATGGATGAGCATACCACTTGTGCTCCATATACTTTGATCTTCCTTCCCAGAGTTACATAATCTGCAGTGATCCACTCAAGGTCATTCTTTGCTGTGTCATTGGTTCCTACATGGAGAAGTAGGAAGGGTTAATAATCCACAGGTTTGATGATTTCTGGAAGTCTCAGTCACATCCTGGATTCTAGTTCCTGGTAAGCAGCAAACTTCCCAAGATTCCAGGTCTGGATGGTAGATGGATGGGAGTCCCTGATCACCACCACTTGTCTTCTTCTTTTGCGGGTGATGGTCATAGAAACGCCATCCCTAGGACTACTCAGTCCATGCTTTCCAGACAGTGGGGTCTTCCTCCGATCCCTTCTCTGAGAAGTTTCTGCCACAGTATTCTCCACTATATCACCTTGAAAGAGGTTGCTTACGTGTACAGGAACTGGAGATAACTAAATTGGCTTTCATCTCCTGGAGGTGACATGCTTCCAGTTTTTTTCCTCAGCTTCTACTGCCCTCATTGGTTTCTCAGCCTGTTGTGCCTGCAGTACTAAATGATGCCTTCTATCGAGGAACTCTTTACCTCCTCTGATGGACCAAAGGGTTGATATTTGCACCTCAAGTCCTCTAACCTTTTCTTCCAAGATGGCGACCAGCTTACACTTGCTACATAAGAAATGCCTTCTGTCTTCTGGGAGGAAAACAAATATAGCACATGTAGTGGAGGTCCCAAAAGGCAGACTTGTCACTATCCATTTTTCTTTCCCTTTCTTCAGTGAATTTGCTCAGAAGATATTGTAGCTGATTTGAAGGGCAGAAGGGAAACAAAACTATAAAAAAACTTATAATAATATGGGACTCACCCCCAGGTGAACTCCCAGGCAAACTCCCCTGTTAGCAGTTCCCAGATGGTTATGCTCCTGCTGGTTGCTAGCCTCTGGCTTGTGAAGCCTCTTTTCCTTTGGTTCCTCCTACCCCTGGTGAATCACAGGCGGAGGGACTCACTCTTTCACACACACACTAACTGCTACAGTAACTGGAATTCAAATTCAAGCAGACAATCTACCTAGCAAACTGAAATTCAGATTCAGAAATTCAAATTCACAGAATCAGCTTAGCAATCTGCAATTCAAATTCAAACAATCAACCTAGTGAGCAAACTCACCCACAAATAACTGAGATCAATCAGTAACTGAAATTCAAATTCAAACAACCAAACAGCCCAGGAAAAAATCACACCTAATAGCTCTCTTCTGATTCAGTGGGGTTCACCTTCTCTCCCAGGCAAACTCCCCTGTTAGCAGCCCCCTGTTTGGAGCTCTCAGCTGGTCATGATCCCACTGGTTGCTAGCCTCTGGCTTGTGAAGCCTTCTTCATATCTGCATCTGTATGCACAAAAATGAGCCAAATATATCTGCAGTGACATCCGCAGATGCGAATATCCACAGATGTAAAATAGATACCTTTGAATTTGGTGGCTCTACTAATATTCAATCTAGACTTCCCTCACTATAACTTGAGACCATTATTTCTTTTTCTGTCACCTGCCATGTCTGAAAATAGCCTTGCTCTATCATCTTTGGAACGCCCCCCTCCCCTTTCAGGTAGTTGAAGGTTGCTATCAAACCCCTTCCCCCCGGCCATGCCACCCTCATTTCTCTCCTCTGAAGACTAAGTAAGCCCACCTAGGTCCTTCAGCCTCTCCTCAGAAGTCACGTGCCTCAGCTTCCTAATAATTTTTTTTTGTCCACTGCTGAACTCTCCAATTTGTCCTCATCCGTTTTATAGTGGGGGCACCAAAACTGGACACAGCACTCCAGAGGAGACCTCAACAGTCCTGAATAGACAGGGAATAATCAGCCTTCCAAATTGCTAGGTCATGCTGGACTCTATCCCTCCAGCATATCAGCCTCTCCCCCCAGGTTAATATCTTCTGCAAACTTGCTGAGGGTGCACTCCATCCCATCATCCAGATCATTAATGAAGATGCTGTGCAAAACCAGACCCAAGCCAAAACCTTGCAGCACAATGCTTGATACCAGAGGCCAACTAGAGATGGAGCCATTGATCACAATCTGTACATCCTGATGATCCAGTCCTATCCCTTCTCCTCAGCATATCTTCTTCTCCCCTCCCCCACTCAGTTTAGCATCATCTGTGAACACACTGAGGATGTTATTCCTGGTAAGTAACTTTTCACAAATTGCTAAGGAGCTGAAGATTAAATCTAATGCCTGTATCTTCTGAGTGTGGCCCTCATGGTTATGAACCACCCAGGACAATGTGACACCATGTTTTAGTAATTCTTATTTTTCATTGAATGTATGCTCATAAATAAGCAATTACAATGCTTCCTGTTAGTTACTCACGTGCTGGTATACAAGCAGTTTAAGGATTTCTTTCCTTCATGTCTTTTGGTGTTTTCATTAATTTTTTTTTCTCAGCATCTAGATATGGTGCTGAATGAGAGAATTTGCCAGACCATGGGAGGTTAATAGTATTTAGCACATTGCCAACACTTCCACTGCTTAATGGGCTCTTAGAAGACATTCAGGGGAAAACAGAGCTAAATAACAGCACAGAACACTAAGAGACAGGACTGGTGGCTGTAAGCAAACTTCATGGGACCACAAGAACTTTCGCCACATCCATGGTAAGTGGTTGTCAGGCTAACTAAAATTGTGCCGGATTATGGATATTGCCGTATGAGAGAGTTCCGGATTAGAGAGGTTCAACATGTAGTTTATATGCTCAAAATATGTCCTAATCTCTTACATTGTCAGTATTTGCCATACATTTTCTCTCACTGAGTACAGCTCTTCCATCTTGTCTAAGTCTGAAGTTAAAAAAAAGAAAATCAAGATTTACCTAAGAGAAACCCCTACTTTGTATTGTTTTCCTGGCATGTATCATTGGGTAACATATGGATATGTCCCACTGCGGAGGTTGTGTTGTCTGTCTCAGCTGCTGCTTCACATTCGTTAAAAATACTGGTTCTCGTTTCACTTGTATATATTAACAGTGTGAGTGCAAATGAACATATATGTTATTGATGCTGCACGTTTGATCCTTGCAAGAGAGAAAATCATTGTATTACAGCTGCATTCTTGATTCCTTTAAACACCCAAAGAAGGGTGAAAATTTTCAGTAGTTACTAACAGCATCACTTCTGTAATTATTTTCCTAGTCTAATTTTACTGGCATTTTCACTTTGTCCCTTAGAAGTTGTTTTATTTTTTTCTTTTAAGCTGTATTCTGAGCTTTTGGAAAATCCATTTAGTGGTAAGATTATGATCCTTTTGATACCCACACAAAAGTCTGATTAGCGAAAGAGAGAAAGTTAGTTTTCCCTAAGTAACCTTTTGTAACTATGCTCTTTCATCTGTCCTTCAGGGAAATCCTACCATTATTACTCTTGGTATCTTCACTTGTGGCTAAGCTCCTTGAAGCTGTCAACAGTTTTTCTTCAGGTTGTGTGCATGCATGTGTGTCTGAGAGAGAGAAGCACAGATCCTCTTCCCATTGTTCAGTGATCCCTGAAAGATGGGAAGAAATGAGCAGCTTTGAAGGCCACTGGGAATCAGCATACAGATATTTAGTACCAGTATTTCTGAAATCATGATCCATCCTACATGGCATGAGTCAATAAATTAATGTTTCCACCCTTCACTGCAGTTACTTAAATGAATCTGCTCACGTTGCAGCCTTAGTGGTAGATTGATATATAGCTTTGTGTGATGTACATGTGGCTGTAATATTAAAGAGCAAAGGGAATGGGATACTTAGGGTATGTGTACACAGCAGCCTTATTTCGAAATAAGATAGGCTGGAAGAGCTCATTTCAAAATAATGCTACTGCACGCAAAATGCATTTTCAAAGAGTACTCAGCTATTTTGAAACTCAGCGTCTACACACAAAGAGCCAGTTTTGACATACAGCTATTGGACATACTATGGCTTGTTTTGAAATAGGCTCTATTCCCTGTCTTAATAGCCCCTATTTTGAAATAGCTAGACACTATTCCTTGTAGATTGAGGTTTACCAACTTCTAAATGAGCCAACCACTATTTCAAAATTATTTTGTTGCATTTCATAGATGCTAGGATAGTAATTTCAGAATAATGGCTGTTATTTCAAAATAACTTTGTTGTATTGACCTATCCTTTTACTGTCTTTGTTGATGCTTTTTTGATTTTTCTCTGCTTATGTTCATGAGTGTCTTTTGCCAGTTATGAAAAGAAGCAACCTTTCTAAAAAGGAGTAGAATAAGTTTTGTTGTGAATCATGTAGTATTTTTCATGGGAAATCATTGCATTACCAACCTTCTGCATGAGATGTACATTCACATGGGAAGTGGAAGATATTATTATGAAGGATGTGATGTCAGATTTTTATAATCTTTGTTCATACTAAATACACACCTATTATTTTTAACTTTAATGTTCAAACATTTACATATTTAGTGACCATTTACTTCATGACTGATACTGTAGTTTGTATGTAATATATTAGTTTATGAAATGGTAGTAGTACAGTGCTATTACAAGTCAGTTTCTATCTATCTATCTATCAATCTATCTGCTAGGTTAGAAACCAATAGAGATTCATAAATACAGAGAAAGTAAGGATAAAGACTGAGATTTTCAAAGACGCCTATGAGAAATTTCATGCACTTTGGCTCACATTTGAGCACCCAAAAACTGACCTAAAACACTTTATCACTGTATGCAGGAGGGATTCTCTGTAGTGTCAACAGTTCATTTGGAAAATACAGTGACATCATGCAAATACCAATATCCTAATATGCACAGTAGCATCTTTTTTACAGAGTGCTATGAATATGTACCTCAGCGCCAAGCAAACTACCTGAGAATGTGATTGTTTGCCAGAACAAGGGATTCTCCCTTATTCATTATGTACTGTGTCAAGGTAACCAATGTCTGCATGACAACCAGCAGAAAGAGGCAGATGAGCAACTGGCTGGATATTTCCCCAAAATGTTACATTCCTTCACTTAGCACTGTTCTATTTGCTCATTTAATGTGCACCATAGTCAGTGGCAAAGATCCCACAGGATCAAGGCCTTAGCAGTCAGCCAGCGTGTTTACTGGCCTGTGATTTAGGTGTCCTGTGATTTAGGTGTTTGAGCTTAGGGATCAAGTACCCAAAGAAGTGGAAGGGCCCAGTTGTCTACATTGGACATAAACAGCCCATTAGCCTGAGCCCGCACACCTGACATGGACCAGTCATGGGTTTTAATTGCAATATAGAAATATCCAGAGAGTCCTAGATTCTGGAACTCGAACTAACTGTACTGTTACAGCTCTAGTTTCTGTGGCTTTTTGACAATTGTTATGGGCCTGGTGCATCAATCTTAAGCGTCTCCCTGCCAAATAGGCCATTCTCTGCATTATACCCTTGAGTTTGCTGTGTTAATTAGATTTAAATGATTGTGGGACACATACTTCACCCTCTGTGCGCTAGCAAGGAAGTGATGGGGCCACACAACCTTTGACACTCTCTGCAAAGGGTTGGGCAGAATCTGTCTCAATATTAATGAGGCTTTTTCTAATTTCCCAGCTAGGGAAACTGTTCAATGCGTTCTCCTGAGAGAGAGTGAGATGATGGAAGGGACGTGTACTGGCTCCTGCAGGGAATTGTAGAGTGTGAGACAAAAATGCAAAGGACCAAATAGAGAAATATTTACTATGGACAAAGCATTCACAAATAAAAGCAAAATCAACTCGGTATAAAGGTTTTTGTTCAGTTTTAAATTAAATAACACTTGACAAGGCAAAAATTTTCCTTCTCTCAACTGTAGCATTACAACAGTGAAAGTGGGGATTGGCTGGCTCGGGGAATTAGACAAACTGGAGAAATCTTCTGGGCTGGCGTAAATAGGATGAAATTCAACTAGGACAAATACAAAGTACTTTTAGGAAGGGACAATCAGTTTCACATGTAGAAAATGGAAAGTGACTGTCTAGGAAGAAGTACTGCAGAGAGGAATCTAAGGGATCTTAGTGGACCACAAGTGAAATATGAGTCAATGTTGTGACACTGCTGCAAAACAAACAAACAAACAAACATCATTCTGAGATGTGTTAAGAAGAGTGTTTTAAGCAAGACACTAGAAGTAATTCTTCCATTCTACCCTGCACTGGCCTCAACTGGCATATTCTGGGTGCCACATTTCATAAAAAGTGTGGGCAGATTGGAGAAGGTCCTGAGAACAGTAACAAAAATGGTTGGAGGTCTAGAAATCATAACCTATGAGGACAGTGTGACAGGATGAACCACAGAAGTTCTCTGGTCTGCTGATTATGCCACTGATGTCTGTCTTTTTGCTCTCTAGAGCTTCCTACCACCCTTGCCTGCTGAACCAGATCCTCTGGTCTCCTCCAGACCAGGCACAGAGTTGGGGGTTTCCACCCCCCTGCAGAGAAACACAGGCACTGAACCCATTCAGCTCTGGGAGGACTCATCAGATTCAGTGGGTCTTGCCCACAAAAGCTTATTACTAAATAAATAAAATTGTTAATCTTTAAGGTGCCACAGGACTGCTTCTTTCTTTGTTACCCAAATAGTTGTTCTAAGCATCTCTTTCACAAGCTAAGCAGGGGCCCAATCCTCCCCTTGTTCAATCTCAGATGTTTCCAGCAGGCATCTCAGGTGATAAGAGGTGTTTCCTGACACTTGGCAATTGCCCCTACTGTTTGGATCCCCTCCCTCTTAAATCTCTTTTGCGCATTTGTTGTGGTCAATTCAAACTTTTATGGAAAAGTACCTGATCCAAAATGCGTTTCGGCACCAGGTGCCCTGGCCACTTGTTTTCTAGGACTAACCATAGTTTGGGCTTACAGGACAAGCAGGACAATTTGATCCTCATGGTTCTGGGGCACCAGTAATGGCCCTCATTAGCATATTCAGAAATAAAACCAGATTCACACTTCATCTTTCTAACCTCATGCACACCATTGATCGGTGCACAAAATAGGGGATGTGCAGATTCAGCAGAGTTGTAACTGTAAAATAGTTATGTTACATGACCTGTTTTGCATAAAGCATATTCAAGTTATGCATATTCATATCCATAAGCTAATTTTCATAAAACATACAGATCATCACAGGAAGATTTGGGGTTTGTTTAGTCTGGCCAAGAGAAAACTGAGTGGGGACGTAACAGCCTTCAAGTACCGAAAGGTTGTTATAAGGAGAAGCGAGAAAATTTATTCTCCTTAACCTCTGAAGATAGGACAAGGCACAATGGGCTTAAACTGCAGCAAGGTAAGGGGTTAGATTGGATATTAAGAAAAACTTCCTAGCTGTCAGGGTGGGTAAGGACTGGAACAAATTACCTAGGAAGGCTGTAGAATCTCCATTGTTGGAGAGTTTTAAAAGCAGATTAGACAAACATTTGGCAAGAATAGGCTCTAGATGGTGCTTGATCCTGCCATGAGTGCAGAGGACTGGATTTAATGGCCTCCTGAGGTTCCTTCCAATTCTATTTTTCTATGTGTTTACGATTTTATGAAAAACCTGCAAGAAGTTCGGTGACACCTTATAGACTAACAGATATTTTGGAGCATAAGCTTTTGTGGGCAAAAACCCACTTTGTCAGCTCCATATGATTTTATGATTGGCATAAAAATGGTACCTTTCACCTTTAGTCACTTCTTCAAACTTGGCCAAAGGCTGCAATGACTCAGAATGTGGACCTTCTGGGTGTTGGGCCTCTGTGACATGAGTCTGTCTTGGAGCAAATGCAGGGATGCAGATATCTACAGCACAAAATCCACATCCACGTTCCCAGTTGGCATTACATGATCAGTTTCAGAAAAGGCTGCACAAGGTTTGAATTGTTCCCTTCAATCTAGAAAGTGTGCTTCCAAATTAGGAGAGAGGGACATTGGAGGGGCAGTATCAGGAAACTTGCATTGCCTGTGCCAATGTGATGTTGGTTCTGTGGATCACTTTCCCCTCTTCCAAGTGCTTCAAAATGGATTCCTTGAGGAACCCCTCCATGATTTTTCAGGGGACTGAGGTAAGGCTGACTGGGCTATAGCTCCCTGAATTATCTTTCTTCTCCTTTTTAAAGATGGGCACTACGCATGCCTTTTTCCAGTCCTCCGGGACTTTCCCCAATCTCCAGAAGTTTTCAGAAATAAGCCGTGTCTACACGTGCACGCTACTTCGAAGTAGCGGCACTAACTTCAAAATAGCGCCCGTCACGGCTACACGTACCGGGCGCTATTTCGAAGTTAACTTCGACGTTAGGTGGCGAGACGTCGAAGTCGCTAACCCCATGAGGGGATAGGAATAGCGCCCTACTTCGACGTTGAACGTCGAAGTAGGGACCGTGTAGTCATTGCGCGTCCCGCAACTTCGAAATAGCGGGGTCCGCCATGGCGGCCATCAGCTGAGGGGTTGAGAGACGCTCTCTCTCCAGCCCCTGCGGGGCTCTATGGTCACCGTGGGCAGCAGCCCTTAGCTCAGGGCTTCTGGCTGCTGCTGCGGCAGCTGGGGATCCATGCTGCAGGCACAGGGTCTGCAACCAGTTGTAGGCTCTGTGTATCTTGTGTTGTTTAGTGCAACTGTGTCTGGGAGGGGCCCTTTAAGGGAATGGCTTGCTGTTGAGTCCGCCCTGTGACCCTGTCTGCAGCTGTGCCTGGCACCCTTATTTCGATGTGTGCTACTTTGGCATGTAGACGTTCCCTTGCAGCGCCTATTTCGATGTGGTGCCGCGCAACGTCGAAGTTCAACATCGACATTGCCAGTCCTGGAGGACGTGTAGACGTTATTCATTCAAATAGCCTATTTCGATGTTGCTACATCGAAATAAGCTATTTCGATGTTGGCTTCACGTGTAGACGTAGCCATAGTGGCCAAAGACTCTGCAATGACATCTGCCAACTCCCTTAGTGCCCTTGGATGCATTAAATACAGTCCCATGGATTTGTGTATGTCCAGCTTTTCTTAATAGCTCTTAACCTGTTCTTTCCTGTCTGAGAGCTGCCCACCTCCTTCCCATATTACATTGCCTGCTGCAGTAGTCTGGAAGATGACCTTAGCTATGTCTACACGGGGATGCTACATCGAAATAGCTTATTTCGATGTAGCGAAATCGAAATAAGCTATTTCGATGAATAGCGTCTACATGTCCTCCAGGGCTGGTGCAGTCGATGTTCAACGTCGACGCTGGGCAGTACTACATCGAAGTAGGTGCTTCAGGGAAGCGTCTACACACCAAAGTGGCCCACATCGAAATAAGGGTGCCAGGAACAGCTGCAGACAGGGTCACAGGGCGGACTAGCACTTGCAGGGCAACAGCAAGCCGCTCCCTTAAAGGGCCCCTCCCAGCCACACTTGCACTAAACAGCACAAGATCCACAGAGCCGACAACTGGTTGCAGACCCTGTGCATGCAGCATGGATCCCCAGCTGCAGCAGCAGCAGCAGCCAGAAGTCCTGGGCTAAGGGCTGCTGCACACAGTGACCATAGAGCCCCGCAGGGGCTGGAGGAAGCGTCTCTCAACCCCTCAGCTGATGGCCGCCATGGCGGACCCCACTATTTCGATGTTGCGGGACGCGGATCGGCTACACATGCCCTACTTTGACGTTCAATGTCGAAGTAGGGTGCTATTCCCATCTCCTGTTGGGGATAGCGACTTCGACGTCTCGCTGCCTTAAGTCGATTTCAACTTCGAAATAGCGCTCGCCACGTGTAGACGTGGCAGGCGCTATTTCGAAGTTGGCATGGCTCGTGTAGACACGGCTCTTGCCTGTAAAAACAGAGAAAAAAAATCATTGAGTACTTCAGCCTTTCCCACATCATCTGTCACCAGGTTACCTCCCTCAGTCACTAAGGTTAAGTCTACATGGCCAAATTATCTCAAAAGAACAGCAGCTATTTTGAAATAACTGGCATTGTCTAAATAATACACATGCTACTTTGAAATGTATTTGAAATAATGGGCGCATTATCTCAAGTGTAAGAAACCTCATTACCTGAGAAATAAGGCCTATTTTGAAATAGGCCGTAATGGGCTCCAATGACACTATTTCAAAATAGTACTATGGACCGGAAATGATAGTTTGAAATAGCTAAGTGCAATTTCAAAATGCATTTTGTGGCTGCTTCTACTACACGTGCCACCTCCCGTCAGAGGTGGCGTGGTAATGAGGTGCTAACGTGCATATTCAGTACATCATTAGCGTAAAGACAGCCAAGCAAATTTCAAAGTGCAGAGTTCGAATTGCAGATTGACAGTGTAGATGGGGTCAGCTTCAAAATAAGAGCCCCGCTTCAACATTCCAAACTAGCTCAAAGTAAGGGAAAGGCTAAGTGTGTCTCTTATTTTGAAGCTGCCTCCATCTACACTGTCAATCTTCAATTCAACGTCTGCACTTTGAAATTCACGTGGTCACAGTTATGCCCTCTTAAATTACGCCCTTTTAAAACACCTGGCAGCAGCAGCAGGTGGGGCTGGGATCTGCCCAGTGGGGGCGGGGCATATGTGGGTGGCAGGTGGGACCAGGGGAGAGATCTGGCAATGATCATTGGTGGACCCATGCCCCTGGGTCCTGAATGCTTCTGGAGGCTGGGCACCATGGGCACATATAACCCGCTGCTCCTGGCAACAGAAAGCCTGATGCTGCATGGTACTGCGTAATATAAGTGGGACATCCCATGGAAGCTTAACTATTTGTAGCACAATCCTTGCTCAGAGCTGTAAAAGACAGGGAAGAATTGGAGGCCACAGCAGAACAGAGAGAGACTGAGACTGGTAACTGAGTAGGGGACAAAGAAGAATATGCTGCTGCCTGTAGTTTACCATTGATACCATTTTGCACCCGGGGGTTTTGCTCGTGTTTGTTTTTGCAATGAAATAATCCTGCCAATGAGCACTCAGCAGGCACGCGACTCTCTCCTGGTTCAGCTCTGTAAACTCAACTGAACCTCATGGTCATTTTTAACATGCTCTTGTGATCTCTTGATTTAACGTAGTCAGATGTTTGATGCCCTGTTGTGCTCCCAGCCTTATTTATCACTAAGAAGGCACACAGCATATTGTGTGTAAGTTCAGAAAATGAGATCTTCCTGTGAAATGTCAACCCCTGTTAACATGAAGTGACGCACTCTTAGAATTTAAGTGCGAGTGATGTTGCTAAGCAAAGGAGGCTTGGGATAACTAAAGCAGGGAAGGTGCAAGAGTAGAAACCATGTACAGAATAGGCTGAATACATGGCGGTTACTGCACACATCTCAGGAGATGCTTGGCACCTTGCAGGATCAGAGCTTATCAGACTTAGAAGAGAGTTTGCCCTTGAGCACAGTACATGGCTATAAGTACTTTGGATGTTCCGTCCAGCCCATCCTTCTACCTGATGCAATTAGGTAATTTATATCAGGTTTGGGTTTATATTTATTAGAAATTAGCCTGAGTTAACACCTGACTCTTAAACCCTTGCCTTTATTTTCATGGCCTAAACGCAGTGCATCAGCTAGAAACCCCTGATCCAAACTGCTTTAGTCTTGGAGGTCCAGGACTGATACGATGATCCTGGTCTGGTTTCAGATAAAAAGGCACAATGGATAAAGTTCAACAAGATCTTTACAGCAGCTTGCTCAGAGACCATCCCTGCATGCATGACATCAGGAGCATTGGGGGGTGACAGACTCACTGAGCCCCAGGGCCAGGCAAGGGAGGCAGCTCTGCACCTCTGGAAGGGATGGGGCCTTGGGCAGAAAGGGTGGGGCTGAGGCTAGCTCTCGCCAGACAGCCTCAGAGCTACCAAAAGTGATCCAGGCTCACCTCAGGCAGCCTTTCAGCATCATCTGAACCCCTTTCGGATTGCTGGGCACTGAGTTGCCCCCTCTGCCTCTCACTGTTGTCCTGCCTGATCAGGAACCAACCAGTTGCTCTTCCTCAGTGAGCCAGCACTGGGTTAGTGGTGGCATGTACAAGTCACCCATTGGTGAACTGAGGATTAAAGAGCAGCTCTGACCTAGGAGGCCCTGCCCAGTAGCATTTGCTGGGCAAACTCACTGTGATGGTCCACTCTCCACGCTCTATGAAAATTGGCTTATGAGATGCTGTGGACAAAATACCTTCTGTGACCTATGAATCTTAATGTTACAATTGGCTGGTCCTGTATAGCCTATTTTTGTGCATTCTTGTATGTGAAGTTAGAAATATGAAGTGTAAATCTGTTTATAATTTGAAATGTTCTCATGAGAGCCATTAATGGTGCCTCAGAGAACTAAATGATTGGGTGAGCAACTCTACAGCTGGTAAACAAGCTTGTTTCTCCTGCAACTCTAAGCAATGGTTGTTCCTTGGAAGACATGTGACTGTGCCACCTAGTTTGGGTTCCATTTTGAGCTGGTGTTTTTCTATGTGAAGGGGGGATGCCAAACAATAGATTCTTGCCTGGGGTCAGAGTCTATTTAAGCAATGGGATGCAATCAGCATTTTTCTTTTTTTTTGACTGGCTGAGAAATGGCATATGCACACCCAAAAAGGATACCAAGAAGGCTGGAGACAATTAGCTCACTTGGTGCCCAGGGCTGGGCACTTAGGGAGAGAAAGGACACTGGAAAGGATGGGCCATGTATTCTTCTGGATGGGCATCCATAAAAAAAGATATATGACTTCTGTGCCCCGTGATCCAAATGCAGCTGGCAGGGCCCAAAAGGATGCCAAAGGCCCCTCTGATTCTGTGCCTGGTGATAAGCATGCCCTTTGAATGGAGAAATGCATTTAGTGGATCTGCTTGAGCAAAGCGCATATATATATTTTGACAAACCCCTTGTCTGTCCTTTACGGGTCCTGCACTTCCAGGTGGCTCCTTGTGTGCCTCAGAGACTCAGAGAAATTCTTTCATTGCCCTGGAGCACCCCAAAGACAAGGGTCTCCCTTTACCAAGCCATTTTCTTCACAGGCCAGTCTTGAGTGAGGGCAGAGTATGATCCTCTCCACCAGACTCAGGCTGCCCCCATTTGGCCCAAGTTGGGTACCCCTCTAGGGGAAGGGGAAGGGGAAGCCAGTCCCACCCACTGCCCTGGACTCCAGCCCAAGGACCCTAGGAAGGAAGGACCTTTCCCTGGGGCTCTGCACCCACCATTTCCCTCTGGTACCTGGTAAGCTGGCATCCCTTGGTTTCACTCAGCCTGTCCTGCTCCCCTCTTCTCTCAGCCCTCCAGCCTCTTTTTCTCTGGGCACCACTCCCCCTGCTGATGCCTGGGAAAAACCTTTTACAGGCAGCCTGGAGACCTTAACTAGTAGCAGGTGCTTGACTGCAAGAAGTGGCTGCCTGACTCCTAACGAGCCCCAGCTGCCTATCCAGCCTGCAGGTCTGCCCCCTCTGGGAACTTAGGAGGGGAACACAGAGATATTCCTCCAGCAGCCAAAATGTTCACCCTCCATCAGACATTTGTTGGCTGGCACTTCTGGTCTGCTACGAGACTATGCTACACAGTCTCTGGAAGCCTCTCCTCGCTGCAAGATAAATGCACCTGTCATAACAAAGGCACACAGGAAGGTCTTTGCAAGGGTGGGAACACTGAGAGAAATATTGGTGGACAGGGATCCAACTTCTCTTCAGAACTGTGCAAACTGGGCCCACCAATGGGGGGGGGCGGGCTAGAGGGGCATGTGCCCCAGGACGCTTTGAACTGCTGCTAGTGCGCCATTCCGTGCTGCTCTGAACCCTGGGGCGGGGGGGCAGGGGGGCATGCTGTGGTATAGGCAGAACTAAGGGCTGACTGCAATTGGCCTCACCCCTTCCACTGGGGGCTCAGAGCCAGGCCCCACACACCTAGTGCCCCCAGGCCTGTGGTGGCTATCAGCCCTGCCAATGCAAACTGCTGAGGATCAAAGTCCTCAGGACTTCTGTCTATCATCCACAGACAGATGGGCTGGTGGACTGTGTCAGTGGGACCCTGAAAGCCATGCTGAGAAAGTCTGTTAACGCAGACCTTCAGCACTGGGACTGACTGCTGCCACCTTTGATATTTGCCATATGGGAGGTCCTCTGATCCAAGGGAACAGGTGTAAGGGTGCTTACCCTGAGGTCATCTATTTGAGCTAGTATTAATAGGGCCTTGGGCACGAACCCACTGGAGGACGAGGGCCCAGGTTTCCCCACCCCCAGCCAACAGACTCCTGCCACTCATTGGTAAGATCCTAGTCAAGAACACAGGATGGACTGCTGGGCTAGGACCTCAATTCACTGAGAGAGCCTCAAAGGCTCGCTGGTCATGTGGTTTGGCTGGCTGATCAGCACCTTCCAAAAGAGATTCTGTTTTCCGAGTGGTAGAAAGGACAGAGGAGCGTTGCGGCCAGAGGAAGCAATACAAGTACGTGCTGAAGGCACATATGAAAAAGTACAGCATCAGTGCCAACACTTGGAAGAACCTTGCTCAAAACCGTCCCAGTGGAGAACAGTAATCCATGAGGGGGTAGCACAGTCTGAGAGGTCCCACTGCAATGGAGACAAGGAGAGGTGGAGAAGAAGGAAAGAGCCTCAAAAACTGCCCTGTGCCCCTCGAAGAGCTACCAACACCTGCCTCTTCTGTGATCAGATCTGCTGCTCCAGAGCTGGGCTGAGCAGCCATCAACAGACTCACAGATAGGAGGGTGACATGACCCATTGTCGAGTGACTGCCAAGAAGAAGCAGCACTGGGCACAGTGAGGGAGCTGCTCAGAATGGTGGTGGTGCTGAACACACGGAAAGAGGCTATGTCTGTGCAGTTCTGAGGCATAGCTTCGGCCCAGTCCATCACATTCCACAGTGGTTGCTGGGAGGACCTGCTAGTTACTTCTGTCCTAAAGGTGAGTGTGATTGTCCAGTGCACGTAGAGGCATTGTTCCTAGCCTGCTTCTTGGAGCAACAGTTCTCCCCATCAGCAACAGAGAGGGAGCCGTGCTAGTCTATGTACTATTGAAACAAAAAAGCAGTAAAGTAGCACTTTAAAGATGAACAAAATAATAATAATTGATAATCTAATAATTTTTTTCTGATTTGTCAACCTTGATTACTGTTTTTGGTTCTCTGTGCCTTAAATATTGAGTCTGTTCTGGTCTGGCTATGGTCTGAAGAAGTGGGTCTGTCCCACAAAACCTCATCACCTAATAAATTACTTTGCTAGTCTTTAAAGTGCTACTTTACTGTTTTTTGTCTCCCAGTCACTACAACTCCGGCTGTGCACCTTAATTCATGCTACACCGCTCTGTCTCTAGGTCTCTCAATCAATCCTTAAGCTTTCAGCTGTGCCAGGCAGTGCCTGTATTGCTCATTCAGATGCACATGCTCTAAGCTACAAGGAAACTTGTTCAGCTGCAAATAAGCATGTAGTGGAGACAAATGGTGGTGAACAGGGGCACAATGGAGGGTTACAATTAGGGTAAGGAGAGAAGTGGATAGCTGTGGTTGGGAACCTCTGGGCTTAGAATTCATCAGGGTCCTACCACTGGCACACTACTCAACCAGTACATTAACAACAACTCAGCAGAAATTAATCAAAGCAAATGCTGCATTATCTCCTGAATGCAGAATTGGGATTCTGTATATTTTATGTCTCTAAAGAGGAAAAACGGAAGGACTTTACTACTTGCCCACAAAACTGTTTTCAGTAATTTATTATTGAATACATGTGTATTCTATGGTCTAGCAGGAAATGTGGGGTCGGGGGAGGGGGAAGATAATAAATGACAAAAGTACTGGTCACAGCTGTAACTCTGAGTAGGTTTGTTTTTGGTTGTTTGGAGAGTTGGTTGTTTGGGTTATTTCACATGTAACACCTTCTGTCAAGAGGAACTGCGAAGAACTTCAAAAAGATCTCAGCAAACTGAGTGACTGGGCAGCAAAGTGGCAAATGAAATTTAATGTGGGTAAGTGTAAGGTAATGCACATTGGGAAAAATAACCCCAATTATACTTACAATATGATGGGGACAAAGTTAGCTGCAACAGATCAGGAAAGGGATCTTGGAATTATAGTGGATAGTTCTCTGAAAACATCCACACAGTGTGCAGTGGCAGTCAGTAAAGCAACTAGAATGTTAGGAATAATTAAAAAAGGGATAGAAAATAAGACGAAGAATATCTTACTTTCCCTATATAAAACTATGGTACACCCACATCTTGAGTACTGCGTGCAGATGTGGTCTCCTCACCTCAAAAAAGATATATTGGCATTAGAAAAGGTTCAGAAAAGGGCAACTAAAATGATTAAGGGTTTGGAACGGGTCCCATATGAGGAGAGGCTAGAGAGACTGGGACTTTTCAGTCTAGAAAAGAGAAGACTGAGGGGCGATATGATAAGGTATATAAAATAATGAATGGTGTGAAGAAAGTGAATACAGAAAAGTTATTTACTTGTTCCCATAATGTGAGAACTAGAGGACACCAAATGAAATTAATGGGTAGCAGGTTCAGAACTAATAAAAGAAAGTTTTTCTTCACACAGTGCACAGTCAACCTGTGGAACTCCTTGTCAGAGGACACTGTGAAGGCCAGGACTCTAACAGAGTTTAAAAAAGAGCTCAATAAATATTTGGAGGTTAGGCCCATAGATGGCTATTAGCAAGGGGTAAGGTATGGTGCCTAGCCTTTTGTCAAAGGCGGGAGATGGATGGCAGGAGACAAATCACTTGATCGTTGTCTTCGGTTCACCTCCTCTAGGGCACCCGGCATTGGCTACTGTCGTCAGACAGGATACGGGGCTAGATGGACCTTTGGTCTGACCCAGTATGGCCGTTCTTATGTTCTTATGTTCTGCTGGCTGAATGTCCTAGTTGGGATTTAAAAATCTGAAAGTAGAAAGAATGACACTTTTAACAATCTTGGATGGGAAAGCTATTATTTTAACCAGATCCTTCCCATATGTCTTCATCAATGGGGCAGAGAACATTTACAATAAAAAATGTGCCTTCCATAATTCCATTAACATGAAAGAAGATTTTATTTCCTTTTCTCTAATCTAGTATGAAAAGCATATTATTCTAAGGGTGCAAAAGAGGAGAGGGAGAGAGCACCTAGCACACAGCATCAGTGACAATCCAAAGTTAACAAATGAGTCAGCAATGAGGGGAAGTTCACATGTGAACTGAATTACTACCTGAGCCAGTAGGAAAGAATTGCTCGACAGAAATTAGAACAAACAGAAATTTGAACTGTATTTTACGTGAGATATGGGTAAAGGGTCATTTTAAATATTGCCGGTTATCAAATAAGCAATAACTCCGCCATGAAGCCTCTAGGGGTTCCATGCCAGTCCCAAGCCTGGATGAAGGAGGAGGGTTGGTCAGATGCGTACTACTGAAGGACACCAATGACAAGGCTGAGGCAGTGGTGAGAACATGCGAAGAGTTGGGAAGTTGGTTTAGAATGAGTAGAGGTGCGAGACAAGGAAATTTGATATTGCTGAGTATCTTCATCACGCACTCAGGCTGTTTTTACACGTGCCGCTTGTTCTGAAAGCAGCATGCTAATGAACAGCAGTAAAATGCTAATTAGGTGCAGATGTAAATTTCCAATGCCTCATTAGCATATGATCACATGATTCAGAACCAGAAGAAGCTCTTCTGTACTCCAAAATAGCTGTGCAGAAGCACTGCTCGCAGAGGATCTCCTGGAAGGAAATCCTCCTTCTGGAAGCCCCGTCTTCCTGGAAATAGTTATTTCAAAAGAGCCTCTATTCCTCATAAAATGAGAGTCACCACTGGTTTGAATTCATTTTGAAATAGTGGTTGTGTTGTGTAGATGCTAGCATGGTTATTTCAAACTAACTGCTGTCATTTCGAAATAACCGCACTGCGTAGACCTACCCTTAGTGCCTTTTCTGGAGAACAAACAATGTGTTTGCAGTTGTACAACACACATCAGTGTTGAATTAATATATACAATCCTTCAAACAAGTACGGATTTTTTCTAATTTATGTGAGGTTATTAAACAACTAATACACAACTACAAGCAGTGCTTTGTTTGTGTTGGTACAGGCTGGTAGGCTGTACTGGCACCTCCCAGCCGAGATATCCAGGGTGGGTGGGGAAGCCCACCAGACCTGCAGCTGCGATCTGGCTGGGGCACAGAGCCTGCCGGCAGCCACAGCAACAGGAATCTGTCTGGGTGGTGGGGGTACCCTGGCAGTGCCGGGACGAGGAGCTGGCAGGGCTTGCAGCCCTGCTGGCAGCTCCAGCCTCGGAGACATGGCTGGGACTGGGCTGGAGCTGGGGGAACCCCAGCAGCCCTGGGGCTTGGAGCTGGCAGGGGCCTGGAGGCCCATCGTCAGCTCCAGCCTCAGGGACCCAGGTAGGGGGATGGAAGAGCTCTGGCAGCCCTGCAGCAGGGATTCGGCTTGGGAATGGAGCCCAGCCAGCAGCCCCAGCTGTGGGAACCCTGGTGGGGGAGGGGGCAGGGAGCTAGCTGGATACTGGCTCTTTTTTTTTTTTTCACAGAAAAAAGCACAAAGTACAAGACTTTAAAATGGCAAAAGTATCTATGAGGATTTGTAACAGTTTTCACCCACTTCCTTAAATAAAAGCTGCATGTGTCCACATTCATTGATTTAGAGTCAGTTCTTATTCTGCCCCCCGGCAGACAGCATGCCCATGGTAATTTTAAGGAAGAAGCCTATTTAAATAGTCCTTATTTAAATTATAAGAAAACCCTAAGAGGGCTGAACAGAAGAATGTGTGCATGGTTGTGATGCTTTTTCTTACATGGTCGCTGTTCACTGGAGGGAGAACATAAATAATGGCACCCTCACATTCAATAAATTGGCTCATTCAATATAATCAGAGCAAGATCAGTTGACTTCAGTGACAAAAATGAGCCTCTGATAGTTTTTTACTCACTGAGCAGCTCCCACACAGCTAAGGGGGTACTTTTACATAGAAAATAAGTAGGATTGGACTGCAGGGAGGCATATCCACACTAGCTTTACTCTAGCAATTAAAAGTAACAGTAGTAGTGAGGACATGGTAGAATGGACATCAGTGTGAGCTAGTAACATGAATAAACAGCCTAGAGTACCCAATGGGCTTGTCCTGGGGCAACCAGCTTGCACCGAAGCTCAAGCCATCATGTCTTCGCTTTTGTTATTACCCACTCCAGCTACATTAAAGCCTGATGCATATCCACACTACAATGACAGTCACATTTACTGAATGCAGATACCCTATGAGTGACATGGAAGCAGTCAATCAAAATGGCAGAACAAGGGGATGCAATGCAGAATTCAGAGCCCATGAGGAAGTGGGAATGAAGGTGAGTTTAAGTTATCTTTGGGCCCTCCGAATCACAGGCTATTCTGGGCTCTGAAGAGGGTCCTGGTGTAACTTTAGAGAAAGTCCACAGAAGAGCAACAAAAAGGATTAAAGGTCTAGAAAAGATTTCCCTTGAGGAAAGTTAGAAAAAATTGGGTTTGTTGTCTAGAGAAGAGAAAAATAAGCGGATGTGGGACATAATATATCTTGAGTACATAAGAGTTTGTTCTAAAGAGGAAAGCGATAAACTGTTCTCCTTAACTACTGAGCACGTGACAAGAAGCAATGGGTTTAAATTTCAGCAAGGGGGATTTAAGGTAGACATTAGGAAAAACTTCCTGTCAAGAGAGTTAACCATTGGAACATATTGCCTGGGGACATAACAGAATCTCCGCCATTGGAGGTTTTTAAGAACACATTAGATAAATCCCTGTAAGGAACAATATAGATCAGCAGTTCTCTAGAAGAGGTCCAGGGGTCACTAGGAGTGGCTCAGGAAGGTTTCAGGGCCCCACCAAGCAGAGCCAGTGTTATAATAGCTGTGTCCCAGAAAACTAAAGCCCCAGACCTCGAGCCCTGACACCTGAGGCTGAAGCAAAAACCTGAGCAACTTACTGCCTTCTAACACCAGCTCTGGCTCTTATATGCAGAAAAGCAATTGTTGAGGCACTGGTGGGCCAGGGGGCCTTTAAATCATGTTGGAGAGAGGGGCCTCAGAAAGAACATCCACCTCAGCTCTAGATGATAATCCTGCCTTGGTTGTCCAGGAGACTGGACTACAAGCCCTATTTATGTCCTTTCCAGCTGTACATTTCTATGATTCCGTGATTCCCACGAACCGGTCTAGGTTACAGTAGCTTTTATGGGCTGCTCTGTGGGCCACATCTGTACCCATACGTTGTGGCCCACAATGCTGAGTGCTGTGGCCCTGCCTTAACAAGTCCCTCCAGACCCTTGCACAGATCTTGTGAGGGGATCCTCAGGTGCCTGAGCTCTGGGTATTCTCCTCTGGCCAGATGTGAAGTTGTTAAAACCCACGTCATTTTATGTGGTATGAAAGAATGTGCAGGAGGATGTTGTCCATTATGTCTTTCAGATGGATAGCTCTATATGTGAGTGCTGGGGAGGGACATTAAGGGGACACCAGCCACGTGACCCTTGCACATGATGGCCCCCTAAGCCACCCTAGTCGTGGGCCCACATGCTCTTACACTCCCCTCCTTTCTCTTCCTCTCACCTGGTAACAGAGAGGACCTCAGTCTATGACCAGCAGCTATGGACTGAGGACAGTGCTGCTGCCCTCCCACACACCCAGGGCCAGCTCTAGGCACATGCAGAACACACAGCTGCCTATGGCACATGCCCCTTTGTGCCCTACCCAGCATGTATCACCCCTGGATAATTCCTCCATATGCCACTAAGATGATAGATTGTCTTCCCTGCCCAACCTGTTTAAGTGACTTGCCCCAGGTTACAAAGCAAGTCAGTGGCACAACCTGAACTTGAACGGAGATCTAACTCCTAGTGCTTCACTCTAAATATCAGGCCACACTATTGCATGTTATTAAAGACTAACTTGGAAGCTAACAAAATACTTTGATTTTTCCCTGCCTGAGGTTTTTTGTTCCCTCACCCATACTGAGGCCCATGTCAGGTTATTTCTGTCCAAGTGAGCATCATGCAGTATTTCTTCTGGGCTGGATAACTGCATAAGAAGTAAAGTGGTCCACCTACAAGCACCCACTGCATGGATCAGATTCTGCAGTCCCATTGAGGACAATGGCAAAACTCCCATGCACTTCAAGGAGAGCAGGATTTGGCCCTATGTGGCTTTATTTTTTTTCTCCCAAACTTTAAAATAACAATTCAAATGTGCAGCATTCAAATGCTAGCAAGGTGCACACTTACCACAAGTCCCATACAGGCTGCATTTGCAAGAGACCGTTCTCCTCCTGGCATGCTTACAAATAAAGAATGAATGAGGAACTCTGGCATAAGCCCAGTGATAAGAGTTTATGAATGAGCAAGCAAATCAGATTCACATAGAATCAGTTTTATTGCCAGGTAAGAAATTCATATTAATATAGTGAATACATATGTTTACAAATAAACATTCTTAAAAAACAAACAAACATTTTATCGTAGGAAGTATTATTGGTATCATAAACTCCAGAGTTGTTAACAAATATTAACACGGGTTTACTTACAGAACATACAGTTACTAAAATATTTCCACATAAAATATGCTCAAGTTACACAAAAATCTGTGTGGATCAGAGTGCAGCTGAAGTGTGTATCTAAAGCATATGGATTAACAGCAACATTCCATAAAGGGTCAAATTAAGTTAGCCAGTTGTGAATGCAATAAAGGTTAAAGGAACGACATGAGAGATACAGGAGAACTTGGAGTGTGTGTGGGTAACCCAGACGCCATGTACTGGCACCTCAACCACTTACAGAGAGAAAAAATGCATCTCCTCTACAACCTTAGCTGAGAACCAGCTGCCTTTTAGCTTAAACTGTAGAGGCTCATTCAGTGATCTCCAGAGGTCCCAGCAGTTACAAGTTGGAGCTCATCCACAATTTCAGCTGGGCCCTTGAAGCTTGGGAAATATGTAACCCACACACCTGCTGGATGTGGGTCACTGTCCCATGTAATGTCACTTTGACCACTTACAGACAGAAAACAAAATGAGTCTTCTCTGCAGCCTTAGCTGACAGCCAGCTGGCTCTTAGCTCAGACTGTAGAGGCTCATGAACTACGCTACAGAAGTGCCAGGGTTAAGTCCTCCTGTCGATGGTTACATGTCCATGGGCTTTGTTTATGTCTCTTAGGCTGAAAACAGATGATCATACAAATTAGAAGCACACCTACAGAGCGATGCCCCTATTGTCAGGGTACAAATCAGTCTTGAGTTGGCTGGATAAAGAATTGTGTCCTTTTAAACGTCTCTGCTCTTGCAGCCTTGTAAAAATGTGAGAAGAAATACAGTCTGAATCAGCTGAATACAGTTCAGAAATTCCACTTTTGAATCATTTTACAGCATACAGTTCTCAGACTCATGGAGCCAATCGTGTCTTTTTATATTATGAAACTAATCTTAAGGAGACTTGACAGCCAGAGAGAATGTAAATTGCATTGGGATGGTTAGTTTATGACATGGCCAGAAGACTTCTTCTTTAGGGATGGCAGGGAGTTTAGTGCATGATGAAAGTGAAAAGCAGATTGCACTGCCTGGTGTATCAGGCTGTTGCCACAACATTTATTCACTTCACTGCTGATGTGCACATATTTTATCAGTCCAGGACTGCCAGCCTGTTAACTGTGCCCAATTCTGGAGCAGTTTTATTGATTTGAAAAATGTATCCAAGTCATCAGAACCAGAGTAAGACAAGATCATGTGTCTGATTTTAAACCCAAACTCTTGTGATGGCTTGAGGCTAAAGCAGTAGCCCCTTACCTATCAAACAGCCCACCAGGAGGAGGGGGACACCACTAACAAAAGGCAAACAAGAGAAAAGACAATATGCATGGAACATTTAATTGAACTTTGAAAGAGAACTACTGTGCCTAAAGGCAAATACAGACTGAAAGAATATAGGGCATTTTAGGTAGGAAAGCTATACCTTAAGAGTAGAGGGCTAACTCAATATTCCTGACCTTGCAACCACTACATGGAGGTGAAACATGAATTTTTGTTCTTGACAACAAAAGAGGGCAGAGAGACAGTTAGGGCTAGAACCCTTCTAATACTTTAATCAAACATGAGGAAATAAGCTTAAAAGAACATAGGTTTCACTTTGAGAAACAAGACTGTCATTGAACAATAGCAATACAGTAAAGGCACCACCCACGCTTATTTATTTTCAGTCTGAAGCAGTTGACTATAGGCAAAACATTTAGGTGAAGAAAAAGTTTTGACAGTCCACAAAGCGAGAGTTGTTACCTCTGCCTGGAAAACAGGTGTTCTGCTCCTGCCCACACCTTCCCACATCCCTCCCCCCATGTTCTGTCACGTGATATGTCTCTTATTTTGGAGGATCCAAGAATGTTAAAATTGAACCAAAGTTAAACGAAAATAAAAGCTTCTAGTTTGTCCTTCTGGACACTCTGCCAGCCAGAAAGTTGTCATATGCTTTCAATTGTAACAGTCTTCATAAGATTCACATGAAAGAGTCTTTTGTCTGTTTTATTTTATTGGGTGCTTTTCATTTGTTTGTTTTTACGCTTCCTATAGTGATGGCATGAAAACATAATGTCAGGGCTTGTACCAAGTTATTTGCACTTGGGTTTTCACAGGTTTAGTGATTATTATTCATAGCAGAATTTATACAAAATTCCAGACCAAAACAATGTATTACAGTATATTGTTCTTGCTCAATGGATCTCTGTTTCAAGGCAGGAACATAATGTAAATGGTTTAAGCAGTTGTAAAGTTTCTCTAGATTGTGCTACTTCTCTTCATGGATTTCCGTTTCAAGTAAAAAAAAAATTAGTCACAAGGATTTGTTTCCAGTATGAAATACAAATGGTGTTTCTAATTCAACCTTCAGTGTATTGCTGAATGGTATTAACCCACTCTTTACCTTACAATTGGCTTCACAGCAGGAATGCCCAAGTGGAAGTTCCTTTCTTTCCTGCTATCTTTTTTTTTTTTTTGCCTCTTTCAGTTATTTATGTGTGTTTTGTTTTTAAGGGATCTTTTTTGCTCAGACACAATCTCAAACAGTCACTTCTGTCTTGCTGTTAGTTATGAAATATGGCTGTGGAGGCAGATAGTGCTGGTTCCGAGTTGTTAGTGGATCACTTCCTGCTGGTTCTCCTGTGCCGGGCTTGCCCTTGTTTGCATACGTCTGCCGTCGGAGGGACTGGTCACTGGGGTCCCAGGTTCTGAAGTTGTAAGCTAATGGGTGTGTTTGCATCTTTGAGGCTTTGGATTTCTGCCCATTCTGTCTGGTCGTGCTATTGTCAGGCGTGTATGTTCTGTCTTCTTCTCTGTGCACCGGGTGCAGTGGCAGGCTCCCCTTGGCAGCCAGTTCTGCAAGCTGTCGGCGTTTGGAGTAGAAGTCATCATTGACCTTGTCAGCTGTTTGATTGCAAAAGAGGAGGGAAAAAAAGAAAAAGTCAGTTGAGAGCTAGAAAATGTTAAATATCAATGCAGGGTATATAGTCCATCATGTATTACTACATTTAGATCAGATAGAAAAAAAATCTTTCTAGATGGGAATAAAAATTCTTCCTGAAAGTTTTGGATTAGGAAGATTCAATGATGTTTTCCTTGGGTTTTTATAGGTATCAGCAGCCCAGGTATCAGTGGCTTCAATATAATCCTTCAACAGACATAAAATGGCCATGCCAATGTGCACTTATACCAAGGGAAGGCACTAAAAAAGCAGGGGCCCACCAGGATTAGTCCCTGATGGGCCACTGCTGCCACCACAAGTATCCAGGGGTACTTACCTGCACTTTCACAGGTGTCAGGTGATCACACCTCTTGTAGACCACAGATCAGTGTTTACGGCCAATGGGAGCGGAAGGAAGCAGAGCACACCAGGACACTGGTTCCAGCCACTCCCATTGGTTGTGAAGGGCAATCTGTGGCCAATGAATGCTGCAATCACCTAATCTCTGCAGAGGCACAGAAAATATAGAGGTTCAGGCCTGACAGGAAATAATCATGGTGGACCAGGTCCAGCCTCTGGGGTGATACGTGCCCACCCCTTACCTAAACCATACATTTTTGAAAACCAAAAATCCCATTTTTAATCCTTGCTAAGATCCTGTGCCAAAGCTCATGGAATCATGTTGGCTTCAGTGGGCTCTGGATCAAGCTCTAAACATACCTGCTTCTGCAAGCATTGCCTGGGCTGCAGTCTCACGGGGTATCATAGGATCACAGGACAGGAAAGGACATTCAGAGATCACCTAGTTCAGATCCCTGCACTCATGGCAGGACTAAGTATTATTTAGACCATCCATGACAGGTGTTTGTCTAATTTGTTCTTAAAAATCTCCAATGATGCAATTTATTTCAGTCCAACCCAAACATCCCTTGCTTCAGTTTAAGCTCATTGCTTCTGGTTCTATCCTTGGAAGATAAGAACATTTTTCTCCCTCCTCCTTGTAATAATCTTTTATGTACTTGAAAATGGTTATCACACTCCCTCTCAGTCTCCTCTTTTCCAGACTAAACAAACCTAATTTTTTCACTCTTGCCTCATAGGTCCTGTTTTCTAGATCTTTAATCATTTTTGATGCTCTTCTTAGAACTTTCTCAACATAGTCCACATATTTCCTGAAATATGGCTCCCAGAATTGGACACAATACTCTAGTTGAGACCTAATCAGTGCAGAGCAGAGTGGAAGAATTGCCTTTTGCATTTTGTGTACAACACTCCTGCTAATACATCTCAAAAATGGTGTTGACTTTTTTTGTGACACTATTACCCTGTTGACTAATATTTAGCTTGTAGTCCACCATGACCCCCAAATCCCTTTCCACAGTACTCCTTTCTAAGCAGTCATTTCCCATTTTGTATGTGTACCAGTGACTGAATGTCATCCCATCTATTTCAGACCATTTCTCCACTTTGTCCAGGCCATTTTGAATTTTAGTCCTATCCTTCAAAGCACTTCCAACCCCTTCCAGCTTGGCATTGTCCTCAATTTTCATGAACATAGTTTTTCTCTCATTATCTAAATCATTGATTAGAAGACCATTCATAAGAACTAAGAACTAGGGGTCACCAGATGAAATTAATAGGTAGCAGGTTTAAAACAAACAAAAAGAAGTTTTTCTTCACACAGTGCAAAGTCAACCTGTGGAACTCCTTGCCAGAGGATGTTGTGAAGATCAGAACTTGCTCGGGATTTTAAAAAGACCTAGATAAATTCATGGAGATAGGTCTATCAATACTTATTAGCTAGGACTGGTTGGAATAGTGTTCCTAGCTTCTGTATGTCAGAGGCTGGAAATGGATGGAGGAGAGGGATCACTCCATGATTTCCCGTTCACTCCCTCTAGGGCATTTGGCTTGGGCCACTGTCAGAAGAAAGGATACTGAGTTATCTAGAACTTTGATTTGACCCAGTATGGCTGCTCTTATTGAAGAAGATATTGAAGAGAAATGGATCCAGAACTGACCCCGTCAACCTCTCGTCATTATGCCCTTCCATCATGACTATGAACCATTATTAACTATTCAATCAGAATGCTTATCCAGCCAGTTATGCATCCATCTTATAGTAGCTTCATCTAGATTTTATTTCCTTGATTGTCTGACCTTCTCAGGTCATGGGAGATTGTATCAAAAGCTCTACTAAAGTCAAGAGATACCAAGTCTACCACTTCCCCCACTCCACAAGGCTCTGTCAAAGAAAGCTGGCAGGTTTGTTCTCGTCAAATCCATACTGACTGTGACTTACCACTCTTTAGCTTCTAGACGTGTGCAAACTGATTGCTTAATTATTCTTAATTACCTTTCCCAGTACAGAAGTTAAGGTGACTGATCCATAATTTCCTGTGTTGTCCTTATTTTCTTTTTTATAGATTGACAGTGTATTTGTCCTTTTCTAGTCCTCTGGAATCTCCTCTGTACTTCATGACTTTTCAAAGGTAATTGCTAATGGATCATATATCTCTTAAATCAGCTTCCTGAGTATTCTAGGATGTGTTTCTTAAGGACCTGGTGACTTGAAGACATTTAATCTGTCTAACTAATTTTTAACTTGTTCTTTCCCTATTTTAGCCTCTGATCCTACCTCATTTTCACTGGCATTTACTATGTTAAATGTCCAATCACCACCAACCTCCTTGGTGGAAACTGAAACAAAGGAGTCACGAAGTATCTCTGCCATTTCTACATTTTTTGTTATTGTTCCCCTCCAACCCCCTGCTGAGTAATGGTCCTATTCTGTACTCGATCAACTTCTTGCCTCTAATATACTTACAGAGTTTTTAAAAATCTTTTAGGTCTCCTCTAGTTTGATCTCATTTTGTGCCTTGGCCTTTCTGATTTTAACTACATACTTGTGTTATTTGTTCACATTCATCCATTGTAATTTGACGTGGTTTCTACTTTTTGTAGAGCTTTTTTTTTGATTTTTAGATTACTGTAGATGTCCTAGTTACACATCTTGAGACTCTGGGCCAAAATTGTCCATCCTATGGAGAACTGTAACAGAGAGGGAGCCATGTTAGTCTGTTCTCCAACAAAACAAAACAGCAGAAATGTAGCACTTTAAAGACTAACAAAATGATTTATGATTTGTTCAGATCTGATGAAGTGAGTCTGTCCTACGAAAGCTCATCACTGTATAAATAATTTTGTTAGTCTTTGAAGTGCTACATTTCTGCTGTTTTGTTTCATCCTACGGAGAGGCAACCAGAAATGTCTACATGATAAACCCTGCAGAATTTACGTCACAAAAGAAGGGAGTTGGGGAAGTGATAGAGGTGCAGTCTGCCAACCTCATGAATCAAAGCAATTCACAAAGAGAGGTCTAGGGGAGGTGCTATACTGATGCTTAGATAATAGAGTTTTTACAGAGACCCCTGTAGTAGTATCTACAGAGGGTATCTAGCAGAAGTCTATGTTTATTCAAACTACATGAAGTTCCACTTGGATAAGGGGTCAACAAGGATGATTTTTTTGATAACAGAGTATGTGTCCCTGACTCTACTTCAGCCCTACCCTCAAAGTACTTTGGAAGCACATCCCCTCAAAGCTAGACAGAAGGATCTTTATGAGATCCCAGGGCACTGTATGGTAGACATGGATTTTCCTTATGTTCCCTCACCATCACCATATTTACCAGTTATCCCACCACCCGTCTTTTTGCAGAGGATGTTCTTTGCTTTTTAAATGGTGAATTAGACCAGGAAGGGAATGATGCTGGAGGGCTAGCTACACTGTGTGTTGTTTGTGTGCATTGCAAAGATACAAAACAATTCATCACAATTCAATACAAACATCACACTCTGCTCAAGAGAGGCAGCAGTAAGCAAGATGAGATGCATTTGGTACAGTCATGCTAGGAAGCAATGGGACCTAATACTCTGGGTTCCTCACTCTCATTAGCACTTAAATTAATTCAAATCCTGTTAAATTCTGTTAGCATCAATCCAAAAAACTGCATGTGGCACACCGTTTCTTTAAGGAGGAATATCAGCAAAACACCAATGTTTATTGAGTGTGCTGATGACAAACTAAGCGAAGGGACTGTAACAAAGATGTGATTACAACAATGGCAGTGTGGATGTTGCAGTCTAACGTATACCACTTTTATTCAATACATAGTTGGAGGCACTTGCTCTATCATTTTTGAAAAATATCTTTATTGAATGGTGGTGGTTTGCTTGCTGTTATGAATGGGTACAATGTCCCTCCTTATGTTCCCCTACAGAGAGCAGATCTGACTTTGCTACATCATCCTTTGTACCCGTTCTAGAGGTGAATTAACAGATTATACCCGATTTCCATGAAGCTACAATCTGGTTGGCCTCTGCAGGCCTGTTAAATACCAGTCTTGCTGTAAAGACCATCACATCTTTCTGCCATGATGCACACTTCCCCAGCTGTCATATCTGTGCACTTCTGCTGTTTTCCTTGCGCTCTTTTCCTGAACATCACTATATGGAATTTTGCTAAGGAGGATGGAACTTTAATTCAGAGGGTGAAATTTACCTGTGTTCAGAGAGCTATCATGAAGGTAATGCACCACATCCGTCCTCAAAATAGGGCTTCATTAGGACTTCAATGCTGCATCCTGTTTGTATGGGTCCTGTGCACAAGTGGATGGATTTTACACACACTGGTTGCTGCTCCTCATCTCAGAACATTATCTGTGTAATGGCATGCAACCGGGTTTTCTTTTTAGATTGTGGATGTCATCACAGAAGATATATTTTCCCTTAGAAGATTTGAAATTGCTTAGGAAGACTACACTGTAAAATTAGGCTTTACATGCCTTACCTATCTCCATCTGTCTCTCTTGTAATTGGCATCTGAAGTCTTTCCATAATGTACAGTTGGAGTAAAAAAATTGTCGTTTCTTTTAATTAACATACAGTGTAGATAATAGCCTGTTCTAATTTCAATATGTGATATGTGAATGCAATTACTGATAAAGCTGTAATATATTACAAAGAAGACTTGCTAGAATTTTCTTCCCTTTATAAAGTTGTGATCTAAACAACCAGGAATTTTCATCTACTTTGTTTCTGAGTGACTTTGTCAGACTAAATATGGATAGTCCTATTCATTGTAAAAAATATTTGTTTGGAAACCAACCTCCCTGAAGTTCCACACTGACAGGATACACAGCACCTCTTATTAGCTTTCCATGAACACTTGTGCTAGCAAGTATGTCTTTGCAAATATGTGTTTGTCTGAGTATGAACACCAGACACATTTGTGAGAGATAATGGCGGATATAAGTCAGCCAATCAGGGAGCAGCAATGACTACATATGAGTGAGGTTTTGTTTGTATGGGAAAAGTCACACAAGTTTAAACACTTTAAATCAATCTAATCCAACAGCTTCAAACTTCCAATGTAGACAGACATAAGTTCATTCTGTGTTTAAATTGATTTAATTTTCATTGGAAAATTACCACTTTAAGAAACTCTTTTAAATGTGAGTTACAGTATGGGTTTGGACCGTTTAGCTAGATCTGTGCTGTTTAATGCAACTTTCTTTAGTTTAGGCAATGCTTTATGTGGTCAATCACAACATAAGTAATGAATTATGAACAGCAAATGACAAATGTAATAATCATGACACACACTTAGGAGGAATCCGTTGGGTGAAAGTGTTTCCAGAGGATTACCCACTTCCAGATCTTCCTTGGAGAAGCAAATGAGTCATTGCTTCCTTTTTCTTCAAATTCCTTTTGTTGGCCATGTCTGTCATGCTGCAGCAGTGTCTGCATTCAGACTCTGTCAGACAGGAGATGTAGTACCCAGATCTCTAGATATACAGGTTGAACCTCTCTCATCTATCACACTCAGGACCTGACCGATGTCTGACTAGAAAATTTGCTGCTTGATGGGAGGTCAATAATTTCTAGCATATTACCAACACTTCCAATTCTTACTGGCCTCCTAAAAACATTGAAGGGTAAATTACAGATAAATAACAGCACAACACTGAGAACCATGACTGGTGGCCTTAAACAAACTTTATGGGACCACAGGAAACTTGGCCACACCCATGATAAGTGGTTGTCTGCCTAACAAAAATCATGCCGGATTATGGAGTTAGCCAGAAGATAGAGTTCCAGATTAGAGAGGCTCAACCTGTAGTAAAATAAATAATCTCAGACAACAGGAAATTGTGTTACCATTTTAGCTGTGGTAGTTCAGTTGTTTAATCTAAAACAATCTCCCAATTTGACAACTAGAACTGGAGAGAACAAAGCCTAGAAAGTACTGTGAATAGGAGATGTTTGGAAATTTTATTTGCCTTTATACAAAGTTATAGGTAGTCTTTGTACAATTTGCAGCTATTTGATTAGCTGATGTTGAAGACACCAGGAGGGGGGAAGCATAAGTCAGAATGCTCCTCTCATTTCCCAGAGCCTGTCAAAACGCCATCCAGCTACCTCTTTACTGTTGGGGCCACACAGGTCAGAGCTATCACTGAGACCTCACTCTGAAGCCTGGTCCCCGGTATATCTACCAGTTTATCGGCTGTGAGCTATGCACTCCCTGTGAAACAATAGGCTGTTGATGTGCTGCTAAGGATGACAAGTATCAGAGAGGTAGCTGAGTTAGTTTGCATCTTCAAAAACCCCAAAAAGTCCTGTGGCACCTTATAGACTATCAGATATTTTGGAGCATAAGCTTTCGGGTCTTTGCCCACGAAAGCTTATGCTCCAAAATATCCATTAGTCTATAAGGTGCCACAGGACTTCCTGTTGTTTTTGCTAAGAACAAGAGAGCCGTTGACTTTGCAGTTCATCTTACGTTGGTAGCTGGAACTGCCTTTACCTTCACATGCTTAGAGACAAATTTTGGAAGCTGGGCCCCTTTCTTCATCCTCTGTGATCCCAACCTCCTTCCTGTAAAGTTCCCATGAATCATTATCCTGGTAGTTTTACCATGGGAGATGTTGATACTTGGCGAGGTGGAATGTGCTGGGGGGAGCCAATTAAACGGTTAGGATTTTTTCTACTGTGACTCTCTTTGTACATTAGACATCACAGCTGAGCATGTCTGAACTGCTCTTTTTCCAGTTTGATTTTTGTACATTTAAATCAGCTTAAAACTGCCTAAATATAGTAAATGCATGCATGCACATTGGGGTAAATGTATTAGAGATACGAAGCCTTCCCAGCATCCCTCACAATCCTATTTTCAGCTGTTAATGCTGTGTGTAACTGTGACATGTCAGCAGTGTGTTTGACTGCACAGTGAAAGACACTGATGTTCAAAGCCAACCTTGTAAATCCCATTCTCCGTCTGTTTAAAGTATGCATCCTTAAAATAACAACAACCATGAAACCTGCCTCAATAAACACAGACTGGAGAAAAAAATTAGGATAAATAGTGGAAAAAAAAATCTTTTGGCAACTCTTCTGCACATTGGAGTTCTCTCCATCTTAAAATGTGCACATCAGTGGGGAGAAGAATGTGACAGAGAACCACTGACTATTTCCCAACACCAACTATGTTACCCAACATGCTAACACCTGATGCTCATCTATTGCAGAAACACATTCACTTCAGCGTTGTCTAGCTGGCCCCTTTCTTATGGGGCACTGTGGAGAGGAAGGAGAGGTGATTTCATAACAAACTGAAAAATAAAGCATGTACGCATTATTGGGATGTTTGTGCAGTCATCTTTGAAAAACGCCTGTTGAGAATACCTTGGTAGGTTATTTTTTATTTTTAGCCTATCACTGTAAATGTCTTATTTACCTTTGTACACACAGAAGGGTTACAGGATATCTGGGATTTTACTCCAGGTTCTTCCATTGACTGGCCACATGATCTTGGGAAATCATACAACCTTTGCATTCATAGGCTGGTAATCCATTAGTAGCTCCTCTGAGGTGTTATGAGGATTAATTGCTATCCGTACAATGCATTGAGCTCTCAAATTAAAGGCCCTGGAAATCATTTGTATTGAGTATATTTTGTATGCAAGACAGTAAAATAGGATTTAAAGATATCACTGTCACGTTAGAAGAAAGAGAGAGAAAAGAATTAGAATCTCAGAATTGCATAATGACTATGTACAATAAGAGCTTTAATTCTGAAAGTCACCCCTTTTGCTTTTCCTGTCTCCGGTATTAATGGTTAATTAGATGTATTCTGACAGTTCAACATTTTGGTAACATTTTTGCCCTTTCATTTATGGTAGTCAACAGTACTTCTCTGCCCCACCCCCACCCCACCCCCACTGTAATATTTGAATATCTCATAGCTTATAAAGCATCTGTCCTCTCAACAATCTTGTGTGGTACGGAAATTCTATTATCTCCCTTACAGAGGGGTAACTGCTGCACGTGATGTGCCCAAAGTTACACAGGGAGTCATTGTCAGAGCAGGGAATTGAGTCTGTTGCCTGACTCCTCAACTAGTGCCTTAATCACATCACAGACTTCCTATCTTAATGTACACACAAACTTAATGACAGTTTTTTGTTTGAGGAATTGACATATTGAAACATGGACAATTTCTCCTGAAAGACCAACAAATGTATTTATTAGTTAATGAGCTTTCCTGGGTAAGACCCACTTCTTCAGATTTGGAGCAGATAATGAGAATCCAGGGTTTATATAGCAGGGAGGAGGGAAAGAAGGAGAAGGAAAAAAATAGGGGCCCGGGGGAGTCACCTGTTGCTAATAGGACCAGTGGCAGAAGTATATTAAGTGAAGTGGGATGGGTGCCATTCCTGCAAATATCAAAGATGGGAAAATTGCCCTTGTAATGCGTAAGATAAATTACAGCTGTGTTAAGCTCCAGGTTAAATGGTCAATCTTACAAATGAATTCCAATTCAGATGTCTCCCTCTGTAATCTTGGTAACCTCTGTTACCTTTAAAGGCAGTTTATTTCTTGGTTAAGGAACCAGGAGGGTTTATCTGCCTAGGAAGAGGAGGAAAGTTGAGGAAGCTATTTACCAAATGTATACTCTTTTTGTTTGTGAACTGTTTCTGAAGAAACTTCAATTTTTGCATATTTGTTCTTAATTCAAAATTATGTGATTAATGTATTTTAGTCAATATGTTACTTATGCGCTAAATAGTATGGATGACATCATCGATCCTTGAAGACACGAGGAGTTTTGCCATTGAATTCAGGAGGGCCTCCCTGTGTAACTTTGTCAAAGTCACCTTATTCTGTCTTTTGAGTATTTACTAGCCAAGCTATGTGATGGGCCACTAAAACTACACAGTATTGTTTCTGTTCGTTGAATAGTTTTCAAGATGGCCATTCAAATGCTTCTGGCATAAATATTCATGTGAACACATTTCTATTAGTATTTGTGTTTTATTTCTCTCTGCACATCTATTTTTTCATAAACTTTTGCCTCTGCAAATGTCTGCAATTACAAACGTTGCATGGTGGAAAGTAAAACATAAGACTGTAAATGGCTCTGAAGCAAATGTGTGGCTTTTCATCTGCCTGGTCTTGCAGGCCCCATTGTATGAGGAATGAAGGAAGGCAGTTGCACTCTGAATTTAAGACTAGAAATAACAGGTGGGAAAAACAATACCAAATGAGAGGGAAGTGATTCAGTTTGGCATTATGAGTGCACCTTCCCATTAGTACGTCTTAGCTTATACACATTGGGTGCGTCTACACTTGCATTCCTCTTTCGAAAGAGGTATGCAAATGAGGGAAATCAAAAATGCAAACAAGGTGCACATTTGCATATCCGACCCCTCATTTGCATACTCTTATTTCAAAGGAGCTTCTTTTAAAAGAAGAAAACCAGTGTAGATGCTGCTCTTTCGAAAGTAAACCCCATCTTCAAAAGTATCCTTCTTCCCATTAAACAAAGGGAAGAAGGATTCTTTCGAAGATGGGGTTTATTTTCAGAAGAGTGGCGTCTACACTGGTTCTCTTCTTTTGAAATAAGAATATGCAAATGAGATGCCATATATTCAAATATGCAGCTCATTTGCATTTTCAATTTCCCTCATTTACATACCTCTTTCGAAAGAGGAATGAAAGTGTAGATGCACCCATTGGGAAAACTGCATGTTGGGGATTACTTTCTTCTACCTGTGGTCTTTGATTTGAGCTATAAAGTACTTACTCAAGGCTATCTAACCTTAAAATGGGAAACCTTATGTCTCTCTCCAAGTAAAGAAGCTAGAATGTCCCCATAAGATTGCTTAACAAATGACAAAAGAGATAGTCGTCTCTCGCCTTTGGCTTGTATATGTTACTGGAAGTTACTATAATACAGTCAACTTGATCTAGCCCTAAATGTTATGACAGCATCTGTTTGTTTTAACTTCAGCTCAGAAAAGCCACAGAATCATAGAATCCTATGGGTGGATGGGACCTCAGGATGTGTTTTGAATGTGTTTTGAAGCTTCCAAACCTCTTGATTCATGTTTTTTAGGGACTTTTGTTAGAGTTGATTTGAAAACTAATGCAGAATTAATTCAGCAAAAAATCCAGCCTAGTACAATTTAATGTTTCCTATGCTGGGGAAAAAGACCCATGTGGCCAAATTACTGTTTGGTTCAGATTCACTGAGTTAAATTAAAGAAATATGGCTCAATTCAGGAAGGTAGAACTAATAGGCAGCGAACAGCACTTGGAACACAGGGTTCCCAGGGCAGCATTCAGCCAGTTTAACTGCTGTAGTAACGAGGGAGTTATAGGGAAAGCTGGACACCAGAATTCAGTCTCATGTCTGGAAATAGACAAGCTCCTTTAAATAATAGTTAGGGAAGGAGAGGACAGGATACCAGGTCGTGTCTGTTGCCAAGGGGTGGAGGCACGGCTGCGGCAGCTCACTGCTCACCAGCCGTTCTCATCTGTGAAATGGCTTCTTGCTGGCTTTGTTGCAGCTGAACACAAGTTAGAGTGGTTGTGAGCCAGAGTGAGGAGATAGGAAGTGAAAAGTGTGGCTTAAAGTCACCAGCGTCTCCTGCCATTTCCACTCTCGTACGGGGCACAACTTGGCTAGAACAGAAAATTCAGCCCATGGACTATGTATTTACCAACATTTTCTCCTCTTCCTTTTCTCTTTGACTAGTTTATTTGTAACAATTTGCAAAGAAAGATAGCATATTATGGCAGCAGATTACTGTCTATGATCTTCATTAGTGACAAGAATGCTTGGTAAGCAACAAAAATATATATGATGCTCAGAACTGGATGTAAATGAGTCTCACAGGGCTGTAATCCTACTTATATGGCTCTGTCATCCCTCTCCTTACATACTGTACCACTTTATCAGTTCACTCATTGCTCATGCTGATCTGGAAAGAGGCCAAGCATAAAAAGACATATTAAATCATTCTTTTCCTCCACAGGCGCTATTTGAAAGGAGCTTGTCCACCTCCAGACATAAGACTGAATTCTGTTTTCCTATCAAATAGAATGCTACTTTCATGTGATGAGAAATGATTAAATATAAATATGTAGGCACAAGTCCTTCTTCTTCTGTTCAATTGATTACTTTTATAACAGCTTTTCATATGCTCAAGAGGCCAGAGAATGTTTGGTTTTGATATACAGTAGGAAAGCTTTAAAATATGAACGTAATTAGACTTGGTAACTAGAGCCTGCAGTCTCCACTATGTTCTCTTCATCCACGGCAGACAGTGAAGTCTGCTGCTTGGCTGGTAACTCTGAGGCAGAAGTCGATTAACTCTTCAGGCACCAGACATGACGCACGACACTCTCCATAGCACCTTACCTTGGTAGGTAACAAATCACTAGTGCTTCAGACTATTCACATGCCCAGAAGCAGAAGTGCCACTCTTCTGAACATGTGCCAAGAGGTATAAACACCAAAGGAACTAATTATTTCTGGTATTTGTTTCTTATTCATTTCCAAACACTTTGTAAGAGCAAGCTGGTTTCTCTCTGTGGAATTAAAAAAACAACTTCTTTTCAAAAGGCACTTTTATATTAACCTGATAGGTTTAAATTTCAGTGTTAACAATTTTATTTGACAAAGTAATGCAGAGGTGTGATCCATATTTACCAATCAAGGTATACTGGCTACATCCATTTTATACTATTTTCAAATTAATAAATTATGAATATATACCAATCCTGTATTAGAAAACCAGTGTATTGAATACAGGTTTATGATAATCAAGAGAATCTGTCTTCCTGGAAGCAAATAATGCTGCTCTGTGTTAAACTAATAAAACAGCTTTTTGTCATAGGATTTGAAATCTGTTGATGGACAGCAATTCATTAAGCCTCACACCAGCCTTGTACTGTTCTTATATTGCAAAAGCCAGAAAGTATGCCCAGTGTTTGTTACTTGCTCAAAGTGAAATAGTGAGTGAAGAATCTGAGACCAAAATAAAAAGATTTACACTTCCCTGCGCTGAGAACATGATGATGGGTTAGGTTTCTAAGGTAGATAAGAGAACAAAATAAAAAGCTTTACAGTACCCTGCTCTGAGACATAACAATGGATTAGGTTTCTAAGGTGGATAAGGGAATTAGGCACCCAGTACCCTCAGGTTCCTCTGAAGATTCCAGCCAATAAGCATACTGTAATGTAAAACCTGTTTCATAATGATTTCTCTCTCTCCTTTCACAATGAACATTAACACTTATCCTTGCCTGTCATCTGTAACTGGCAAGTAAATTGCCACCGAATTATGGGTTGGATTTCACTAAAAAGTCAATATTTATTACAAAATATTAATTTCGTAAATGAATAGCTTTGACCATATTTTTCTCAGAGTTTTCTGGCAATCTTCTCGGCAAATTAAGGGATAGGCCACAAAATTTACCATTTGAAAGGCAAACTAATAATCCATACACTGACTTCAATGGTGACAGAATGGATTGAAGAACAAGTGTACGACAGTTAACATCAGATAGCTTTCCAGTTGTCTATTAAAAAGTGCTTCTTCCTTTGGTCATTCAATCAGCTAGTTTATTAGTTAGCTTCATAGTGTATCCCTAGCATATAAATAAAGAACAAACTTTATGGCATCAAAGTTGGTAGCAATCCTTTTATGAACACATCTTTTATGTGTTAAGTTGTGTGGTTCAAATAATAATCACAGCATAGTATTCTAGAATGTTTCAGTAAGCAACAATTCATTTTTGTTTCTACAAAATACATATTTATGTTATTGACCTATGGACTTAAAAAGCTGAAAACAAATTGGAACTGCACTCACAGGTCAAATGCAACTCCTTACCATGCAGTTTTGTTCTACCAGTCCCAAAATTTGACTAAGTGCTAAACTTTGTTCAGTCTTTAAGTTCTGAAAACAAAAATTTTCTTGAAATCGACATTGCTTGGCTCATTTTTGTTAACGGTGTAAAGCATCTGAGTGCCACTGTTCACTGGTTCTCAAACATTTTACTCAGGTAACCCACTAGCTACATGGTCTCACGCATCACATACTCTGGCACCACAACCCTGCTCCCAGCCTGGCGTGTCGAGGAGGCCTTTGGAAGAGGAGGGTTGGAAACTGACAGCAACTTGTGAGCTCACCTCACAAGAGTGACAGTGTCACTTAGTTTGGTCGGGAGAGGGAGCAAGGTCTCGCCCCACCAGAGAGGAGCTGCTGTTGTAGGGTGAAGAGGGTGCAGTGTGCGCTTGCTGTCCATCCCAGCACACGCTACTTCCGGGGCTTTCCCTCCTCCAGGCCAGGAGACGTACATACATGGTTAAGGATGAGAGATGGATTCATCTAGCCCTGAATGTGGTGACCTCAAACTCCCTCTAGCCCCTCTGCTCTGGGGCACTGGCTAGGAAGAGCCAGGTGCTGCATATGCCAAAGCCCCACACAGCTCTGGCATGGGGAAGTTTCTCTACCCCTCAGATACGCTTCTGAGTGGTGAGTGGAAGCTATTACCAGTCTGCTTGTGCCCTGACTCTGCAGGTCCCCAGGCAGGGGCATTTAGCACCATCTTCACATGCTGCCCCTACCCTAGGTCCTGTTCCAGGGTGTGTGGGGCTGCTCTGTCCCCCAGGCACCCTCCCCTGCTGAGCCACCTCTCTGGCTGGCTTCATAGAAGCCCCTGCAGTCAGGTTTCCTGGGACCTGACTCTCAATGAACCCTTAAAGCTTAACCCCTTCCTGTCCACATTGTAGCCAGGGGACAGGAGGCAGTAGGGTTATATTGGTGGGCCAGGAGCAGCTTGGAGGTGGTAGCTGCCTTTCTACATGTGCAAGCAGGAAGGCAGAAGCAGCTTCCATCCACAGGAGTGTGTGGGGGAGAAGACATGGAGCTAGGTACCAAGAGTCTGTCCTGGGAGCCCAGCCAGGCATAGAGGGTGAAGAGCACTAGGCAGGGAGAGATTGGTCACCCCTCCCTTCCCCATACCCCATCCCACACCCAGCGAGAGAGGTGTATGGGAGTATGTGTGTATCACCTCACCCATGCTAACCTTAGCAATAAAAAGGTAAATAAAAAGACTCAAGCATTTCTTTTTAACAGGGACTAAGTCAACTTGCTGTTACTTTGAACATTTGTACTGTATAGCTCTGAACTCGCTTGAAGCTGAGTAATTTTACCAGGTATCCTGTATTCAGCATAGAGAAACACGATCACCCTACTTCTGATTGCTCACTGAGGGCACTAATCATAACTGTAGTTCATTCTTCTAGACTGAGCAGTTATACAGTAAGAAAGCCCATGACATAATATTGCATTTTTGAAAAGGCAACAGCATCCCAAACCAGTCTAACTTTCCTCATGTGATGCAGTAACTCCCTGTGATTTTCAGGAGGAAACACAATTTTTCTCATAATAGTGTCTTACCAGGTTTTCTGGGCCACATACGATTTCTGGTTGTTATTGTGGAGAAAGTTTATCTAAAGCGCTAACATGATAATGCTACTCTCTGGTTTAGGCTTTGGATACTGTACACTCATCCCTTGCTTTTCGAGTACAATTGGTTCCCAAATTTCTGCTCATAGGGGAAAGCTCATAAGAGTGACATTAAATTCCCATTAAAATACATGCAAAAGTCTCCAATTTGTTCCAAGGGCTTGTAACTTGACACAAACCAGGTGAGTTTAGGTACTTTTCTCATGTATTTGAATAGTTTGGCACCAGCAAGAGGATGTAGTGTATGTATGTAGAGCAGGCATTTCCAGCCTATGGGTCAGGACCCGAACACGGGTCCCATTAGATTTGTTAAAGGTCGCCATCTGGGCAGTTTCCAGCTGCATGTGGCTGTTAAAGAAGCCATTTGCAGTTTCTTAACACTGCTGCCTCAGGCAGATATCTATCAATAGCGATAACTGTTGGAGATGGCAGCTAACTCTATTGCTAGGGATAGCAATTACCTTAGGCCTAGGTGCTGAAACCTTAACACTTTAGTTAATTGCTGGGAGCCAGAGGGCTGGGGAAGCCACCCAGCCTAGCACCCCTGGTGAAGAGGCTGTGGGAGAAGGAGTGTCTAAGACTGGGGCTGCTGAGGGATGCGGGGGAGGTGAGGTCTCTAAGACTGGGGGAAGTTTGGGACTTCTGAGGGGTTGTAAGGCTGGGGGAGGTTTGGGGCTGCTGCTGGGTTGTAAGCCTTGGGGCAGTTTGGGGCTGCTGGGGGGCTCTAAGGCTGAGGGTGGTCTGTGACTGATGGAGGTGGTCCTAAGGCTGGAAGAGGTTTGTGGCTGCTGAGCAGGTTTAAGGCTGGAAGCAGTTTGGGACCATGGGGGGCAGTTAATACCTGTGGGGCACGTGGGGGGGTCTAATACAGTAAACCCTGGAGTTACCTAGGGGTTGTTCTTGCAACCCCTACATAACTCAAATTATCCTGCAAGGGGAATGGAGCTAGGAACCACCAGGGCTGGTCAGTTTCCTGGCTCCCAGAATGGCAGGAGCTTGGAACCAGGGGCAGGCTGGTTCCAGTCTCCCTATGGCTTGTGGAGCCAGGAAACTGATCAGCTCATGGCTGGTCAGTTTCACATTCCCACCACTACAGGGGAGGGAACCAGGCTAAGAGCCTTTTCCCTCTTTTCCACCAGCCAAAGGGCTGTCAGACAGCCGCATGTCTGAGGGAAGGGAGGGAGAAGGCTCCAACTGCAGGTCTCCACGCCCCCAGCCAGTGACCTCACAGTTGGTGCTGAGCCAGCCGCAGGACTGCGGGTCTCCCCGCCCTCTGGCTAGGGACCCCACTCATATTAGTGGGGGAAGCTCATTCATATAGTGAATAAAGGTAGGTATAAATATTCCTCATTTTAGTGAATACTCAAAAGTAAAATACTCATTAAATGAGGGATGAGTGCAGTGGGGAATTTCAGCTGCTGTAGTCACACAGCTAATATCTCAGAAAAACAACTTTTAGGCAAAAAAAAAAAAGTGGGAAAATTCATTGGGCGCATTGCAAATCATGTTACTGCACTTTTTCCCCCCAAGCCTTTTGTTATTACAGGATAGAAGTGTAGGAGTAAAGCAGTAATCTCTGTGATTTCTTACCTGTGAGATTTCTTTCTTATACTCAGTTGCTCCACTTTGAACAGCCTTTGCAATACTGAAATGGCAGAGTGTGAACAGCTGCTATTTATATAATGTATAGAATAAAGGGTTCGTTTCCATCATTTGAGGGGAAAGCCACACAGTACGAAGGTAAAGACTGCCAAAATGAGTGGATTCTTCTGGAGATGTTGGTGCAAATGTCTGGATCCTGTGAAATCTTGCAGGACTAGTAATTGGTGTACTTGCGTCGGGGAAAGCTTAGTTTTATATGTAAGGGTAGCACATGCAAAAGGCATTGAAACAATCAAGACAGGAAGCCTCCAACACGTCGGCACACACAATGGAATTTTAAAAATCACCCTTCAGTGCAGAGCGAGGTGTCAACTAAGGTTCTACAACAACACTGCTCGTATATAACTTTGTAGTGACTTTGATACACGTGAACCTCTTTAATCTGGCAACCCTGATGTGCCAGATTACAGAATTTGCTGGGCCAGGGAGGGCACTGTGGGGTGTGGGTGTGAAGGGGGATGGGGTGCAGTACGTACCTGACACCCCACTCCCAGGGGCACCTGTGGCTCCATGTTCCCCACCACTCTTAGGCACCACCCCCTGCAACTTTAGGACTAGTGCGCAAAATCCTCACGGGAGCTCATCACTGCACTGCCATTCCCCCAGCTGGGAGGGAAGTGGGAGTGGCAGCACACAGAGCCACTACCTCCGCCCCACCAGAGTTCATACCCTGGGTGTTCCCAGATTAGGGACACCCAGAGTGCAGTGGTTCAAAGGTACATCCTTTATAGTCAAACTCTGTTTGTAAATAATCACCAGGGAAGTAAACCAGTGCAGTATTAACACATATTTTCATTAAGATCCTGCCAACAGTTATAAACAAAGCCATTGCTGACAGTGGTTACAACTGAACTAGCACTGACACCCTCTCTGCTTGTCTGCACTTACAGCTGACTTCCATTCAGCACCTGTTCATCTGCAATCATTTTTGTCCTGTAGCATAGAGAGGGTCGAGACATCATCCTACACATTTCCTTATTTATCACTTACTCGAAAGTCTTGTGTGCAATTCATTAAGTTTTCATTACAACAGGCTCGTCTAGAGGCACTCTGGATTTAGATTTATTGGCTTCTTACCCATCTCCATTGCTGATCTGCTAAATGAATGGAAATAAGCCAGGCTGATTGTTAGCCTGTTGCCACCAAACCAGCCACTAGCAATGGGGGAAAAACCCATCTAATCGGTTAATGTATTTCGTAAGGTCATTTGAATCAAAGCTGCTGCTTTTACAAGTCCACACATTGTAAACTATGGAGGACGCTTATTTGGAAAACTATTTTTGCCTTATTTTGAACACTCACAGATAATGTGGGTTTGAAAATTCAATTAATTTTCAAGGCCCAGCTTTCCATGGGAAGGGGGTGTCTTTAACATGGAATATAGTGCAAGTTTTCCCCTAGCTGGAAATATGTTAATTGTTTAAAACTGAAGCCCTTTTTGGGGCAGGGAGAATACAGATTTGAATCACAGCAACTGAAGAGATTCACAAACTTAAACTAGTCTTATAAGGTTGAAAGATGGGTTGAGAAGTTGACAAACTTTCAGCACTTCACGCAGATAGTCCTCCCCAGTGAAATTAGACATTGGGTCCAATTTAGTCTGGAAAACAAAATCCACACAGTCCTTCTGAATTTGGCTCAGTAACTCCTAAATCAGAAATAACTAGGCACCCAACGTCCAGATAGACTCTGAAGAGGAAATCTGAATAATAGTTGCTAAGTTTTTTGCATACTTTAGTGACTATTTAAAAATGATGAAATGCCTTTGTGCTGCTGGTAGCCAGCCTTACCTCCTGCAAAATTCTTCAAAGCTAGATATACTGTTTGACAGTTAAAGGTGAGATGACACAAATGAAAGTGTTTAGTGTGTCCTACTTTGGTGTTAAACCTGCCTCTCCCACACCTAGTGCTGTTCGCAATCTCTCCCCTCCACCTCTACCCAACCTAGGTGTCACTTCTACTAAGACCAGCCTTATCCCTAAAGGCCTACCTTTCCACAGCTCTATTCAGTTGCTAAGGGATGGATGTGTCTGTAACAGCCTTTTGTCATGGCTGACTACTAATCCTCGAATTCCGATAGCACTAAAAATGAGAATCGCCAGGTAGCAGAGGAAGCTACAGGAACATCTACTTTCTTAAAGGCTGCAATGAAACAATAGCCAAACTTCTGATGAGGTATATGGGATACCAAAGCATTTCACAACCAGAGTGCTCACAGCTAAATTCAAATGCGCCTCTCTGAGGTAGAAAATGACAATTAGTGTAGGAGAGGGGAAATTCTGATCAAGGACATCAGAGTAGGCAGAGTAGGTTTGTTTTTTTTTTAAATTCTTCGACAACTGCTGAGAGATAAACCGGGACCAATCTAGCTACCATTGAAGTCAATACAAAAAAATTGTATGATTTCATTGACAGCAGGAATGGTTCCTGAAAGTCTGCACCAAGCAGTCAGCAATGTTCAAATCCTTGGCAGAAATACCCCCACCCAGAGTAGCCATGCTATTTGTCACAAAGAGAAGAGGGAAGGGCTCCTTGGGCAGCACTGTGGTTCCAAGCTATTTCTGATGTTATGGTTAGCCCACTAATGTCTATAGACACTTAGAACCATAACCCCTGTGCCTGGGGGAAAGCAGGGAGTAACTGATGCAGCACTTCCTTAGCAAATGAACACCCCAAAGCTCCACAGCCTCCAGCCTTACCAGATTTATTTCATACGTATACATCAGGTTTTTATGTCACACATGGTTCTGTTAGATCCATGGCCCCAGAGTTAAGTCAGGCAACGTGCCTCATCTAGCATTATACATGCCACTGAACATACCCCTAAATACATGAGATTATTAACTGATCACCCTCAGGATACGGCAAATGATGCCTTAATCTGCCCTTCCCTGTCTGTTTCCTAGGCATTAAATCCAGTGAGCTATTCCTGTGTCTAAGATTCTTAATGTAATCCATTTTTGTGCCACCACTTAAGGAAGTGGTAGCTGAGATTTCTTTGCTTCTGGAAATGAAAATGTGGTATTTATTTTGCAGTTCATTTTTGAGACTTTGCAAAGAAATGAGGTTCTTTACTCATCCATCTAACAGTGTGGTTGTTGGCAGTTGACAGTGTACTATAACTGCATTATGCCTAATAACCTTAATTCTGCTTTAACTAAAGAATCAACCTGCCATGAAGTCACAAACACATCATCTGTGTTATATGCAAGGTGAGGATACAGCTTCCAGAGCTCACTGGCATATTGATTTTTCCCCCGCCTAACCTTTGATTTGTGTTGATGCTCCTTAACTGGAGCTCCATGGAATAGTGGGTAGCATGGAAGGGTTCCACTGTCTGCCATGTAGAAATCCATTCCCTCAAAAACAATCTTTGGGGGTAGCAATACAGTTTAAGGTTTATTACAGTACTTTCCTTTACATCTCAACGGTGGCTTTGGCTGAGGAGCTGCAGCGATCCCAGCTAAGAAGGGTAGCTTCTTCAGAGGCTGTGCTACTTGGGGATGATGAATCCGGGGAGTAACAAACATCCCTGCAAGACAGCCCTTGTTTCAGTTTAGAATGGGTATCCCTTCTCTGCAAATCCCCAGGACCTGAAGGGCTAGATGGGGGGGTGCATGGCACCACTCCATGGATTCCTTCCCATTAGAGGGCTATAATTCAAGTAGAAATCCTTGACATACACCTCACAATTGTCTTGTTCTCCCTTGGTCTCCTCCCACATGGATTTCCAGGGTAGCCAGAATTGGACAGATGGCTTCCCTTGCATGCTTCACCTCTGCCAATGAGATTTTCTATACTGCAGATACAGCCATTATGTGTCATGGGTAGCAAAAAGCAAAACCAACCTCTGCTCCAAATCTCACTCATAGGGAAAAGTGGCAAAACAGAAGAAACTGGTGGGGGGTATTGAGCATCATATTTGCAGTTTCTCGCTTTGGCCATGAGTAGGACTGGAATGGTGTTTAGCTTTGTTTTCCCTTGTCAGACGAAGGAATTTCAAAACCTAAAGGGATGATGGGAGCTGTGAACTTTGAGGTGGCCATGCTGCTGCATGCAAACAGTCTTTTTTTTGTTTTTTCAAATGCAAAAACCTTCAGTGAGGAAAGATGCTCTGGCCACTTGCGACTCCTTGAAAATCCGGGAAAGATATGAACTACTTGTGTGAGTCAGCAGCGCAGAACTGGGCCTTAAGAATGGTGATGACTGTTTGCCTATATATTAATGCATGAAAATAACTAATACATTGTATTAATCCCTGACTGAGGGAAAGCTAGTTTACAGCTACAGAACAGCATTTAAGTCCTACAGCTTAGGAGGAGGAGTTCAAGTTCAGGTTGGATTAATTATGCCTTCTGAAAGGTCAAAGGCTCAAAAAGGGATTGCAAAGTGTTTTGATGACATGATTCTGTGTTTAGTAAATCCCAGCACTCCCAACAGGTACACTATCTCTGTGCTTCTCAAGAGCTTTCTATGTCAGCAGTGCATAAATAAACAATGATCATTTAAGCATGGAGCACAAACAAGGGTGATGAATTGGAAATAAGAATAATTTATGTACAAAACCACTTTCTGAACTTTTCCACATAAATAATGAAATGTTGGGAAACTACCAAAGGGAACTAGGATCTTGGCCTTGCAGGTCATCAAATAATGAAGATGGCTGAACACTGAGTACTCCTTGCCATCCAGCAGCCAAGGGGATTTTCTGAAGTATGTGGCTTTGGGAAAAAGCTTATAGAACCTTTATCTAGTATGTTATATTTGTACATTACCTGGCACACTGAGGTCCAGGTCCAGAACTAGGGCTCCTAGACACTAATGTAATAGTGCATGTTCAGTTGTTAGGAATGATTCTAACATTCTGATTAGATAAAAACCAAATCAAATGACATGAGAATTATTGCTTTCAAATCCGTGGGAGCAAACAGCAGAGGAATGTATTCCATCAGCTTTATCCTGGGCGGTGGTGGGAGACTAATGCTGCTGGAAAAAATTCTCTGGCTAGATAGCAATGGAGCATGGAAAGGGGGTGCAGATGGTAATCAACACTCAAAGATAGTACTGATTTGTGAAGTTGGATCTGAGAGAGAGAGAGAGAGAGAGGGAGAGAGAGAATATGATTCTGCTCAGGAAATGAGAGAATAGCTGTTGGACTCAATTTGCCATTATCCTGCATCTTTGGTAGTCCTTTTCATGAGTTCAAGGTGGGTGTAAGTGATTCTCACATCAGAATAGTACTGTTTGGCACAGATGTAAATATACAATGTGCTAGACAAAGGCAAATCTGATCCTTAGTTCCTGGCCAACACTCAGGAGGAATCCCTGCCAAGGGTAAAAGTAACTAAACATTTTTAAAGGTACTGTTCTATTGCAACCCAGGTCCCTGCCAGCTGTTTAAATAGCTCCTGTTGACTTTTGCCACCTCACAGCCAGCTCTTGATGGAGGTGTGTGCCAGAGCACACCAGCTAACTTTCACCTCTGCCTCCGAGTCTGCACTGGAAGGCTCAAATAGATCAAATAGTAACCCTACAACATGGCTAATTACAGAAAGTGAAGAAACAAATCCACTGTTCTGTGGACCTTCTAGGAGGAATTTAGATAGACTAGAAGTACTGTGACAACCTTTTTCCAGTGGGAAATGAGACATCCCACAGCACAGCCTGAAGCCCCCTTCTCCCTCCCCCGTTTAGGGCTGGTCTGAGCCCTCCCTGCCTCCTCCTACCTGGGGATAATCTGAAGTCCGATTTCCCCTGGAGCCAGCCTGAGCCCCCTGCCACCCATGGCCCCCTTCCCCATGCACAGGGCTGGCCAGAGCTCTCCCTGCCTCCTGCCCATGTGGAGCTGGCACAAGGTCCTCCTTCCCCCGGTGTGTGAGGCTGGCCCAGGGCCCCAATACAGCCTCCTCCTTCTACAGGCACAGGGCAGTCAGAACATCCCTGCTGCCCACCTGCAAGTGGAGCCCAACCTGCTCTCTCAGTCCTCCCTCCATCGTGTTGCTGGCAGTGCATGTTCCTCCATGTCCTGCTGGGGATCCCACCCCACTTCTTTAACTAAACTGTGCATTCGTCTCACTTGCTCTTGCCAGCTGATCATCAAGAGCAAATAGGACAAATGCACAGTTTTGCGAGAAAAGCCGGGACAGCTGAAACACGGCTGAAGAAAACGCCCCACCCAGGCAAAACAGGATGTACCGTCACCAGAGATAGGGCAGCCGAGATAGGAGAGAGACATTTGAATCTGCAGTTTGAATTCCCTCACAGAAAATCCTTTCCTGTACAAATAAAATACATAACGTCCATTTCAATTTTGTTCCCTCCTGCTCTTTGTGCTGAATCAAGTGCTTTTAACACCTCATTAATTAATAACAATGGCACTGTTCTCGTTTAGCAATTCTTGTGCTCAGGAGTCCTGAGTTTGTCTGGAGTGCTCAACTACATGCAGGTGCAGCAATGTATGCCTTGAATTACTATGGGCTACTAGATTTTTAAGACTAGAGCTCTTACAGCATCTTACATAAAGTTCTCTTCAAACTGAGTAGCTGCCTGCTAAAAATAAACAGCCGAATTATTGTGACATCTATAGTACAGGAGGAAGCAGCTGCCTTAGCTCTTTGAAATTTCATATTGCATCTGGTAATGCATCACTTTTTCAATTGCCTAAACATCTTATCAATTGGTCTTTAAGACTATGTCTATTGCTGATATTTACAAATTGTAATATGGGTTGTTAATAGTTGACAGTAATGTTTCTCTGCAAGAAAAGGGAATTAAGCATCGCGAACTAATTCCTAATATAAAGATCATGTACCGTGAGCTGCACTTAAATGGCTATGGCTTGTTTCCATATACCGCAGAGAGATGAAAGCCACACTCATTATTACATTTCTGCTGTAGGCAATTGGATCAATGCTTAAATCACTTGTCATCAAATGCAAAGGGAAAACTAAAGTGATGGAACTAAAGTGATTAGAATCTGAGTGAACTTTACAGTGTAAGTGTGGGTGTATATAGCCACATGAAACAGTAAAATTGGTGTAAATGTAGAACAGCATCAAAGCCTTTGTTGTTTGCCAATGGTACCTCTGCTCAAGAGACAACGTTGGGGAACAGCTGAAACTGGCAGGTTTTGTATCACTCTAGTAAGAAATGCCTGTATGAGAACTTGACAAAGATAGTCTCAGACAAGGAGATCTCATAAATGTGCCCGGGAAAAGGGAGCATATTTCCAAGCATTGTTCAGACTTGCTGGAACTGGATATCAATAGCCTCAAAACTTTAGTTCAAGATTCAGATAGACAGCAAAGCTTTTGGAATCCTATGGAAACCAAGCCTCAGACTCTTGAAAGACTGATTTTAGTTCATTTGTTACAAACTAAAACTTAAATGCCAGTGTCTTAAAATTTCTCTGAGCTCTTGTGCCTCTGAAATCTCTTGATTCAAATCAAGATTTTAAGTCGTAAATATTCAATCAAATAGATTAGAACAGAAAGAACAGGGGTTTTCTCTTTTCTTCTTTCTCCTACCACCTCGCTGTCTGGAAAGGTCCAAAGGCTCTGATTTAGGTTCCATCTCCCAGCTGTGATTATGTACTATACCATATACCATTATGTACTATATTGCAGGCCATAGAAAAGAAACTTCCTGTAGAATTTTTGTACATTATGCTACCACAGATCAGATTTGGATCTCTATGGACAACACAACTACCTTATTTGTCACCCAAGACCTTAACCTAGGCATCATCTTGGACTTAAATCTCATTTTAGGTCCTGCCTCCAGGTTATGCTTAAATCTTGCCCCTTCTTTTTGACTAATGTCTCTGGACATGGCCTCTCTTATCCATTTTTAGCTCAAGAATTTAGAAATACTCCAAAGCTCTTTCGACAATCAGGGACAGAGGCTTTTGGTGCCACATCCGACCATGGCAAACTTTATATCCATGTCTACATAAAGCTGGACTCTTGGCAGCTCCATGCTAATGAGCAGTCTCACAATTGCAAATGGCTGCTCATTAGCATAATCATGGGGCTAATTAGCATAACCCTTCTGTCACAAGTCCAGCTGAGGCATCTCTATATAACTTGTTTACCGCCAGCAGAAGCCTATGCTGGCAGTGAGCTCTTGCACAGCTAATTAGAATATGCTAATAAACAGACATTTGCAGCTCCATGTAGACATGCCCTATAGGCTGCAAATTTCCAACGGATTGCTCTTCTGTCTGAAAAATGTCTAATTTATTGAAACCCAAACTGTTTGCAAAGCAAAATCAGCTCTGATAAACCTCCTCACCTAAATATTTTTGGGGGGAGAAAGCATATATAAAAATTTCAAACTGTTCTATCTTGGCATTTTCAAAAAGAAAAAAATATTTTTGTCAATGATTCTTGGTTTTGAAATTTTAATATAAGAAAACAATTTTTTAAAACAAAGCGTTTTGATGTGATCAGAAATGACTCGTTTAAGTTAATTGGCTTGCAAAAATTTTGAGATTTCCAAACTTCATCCCAATTTGGATGGGTAAGATCTTTGAAATCTCAAAAATTCTCTCAGAATAGAAAAATCATTTGACACCGAGCTCGGATTTCAATGCAGTGAATAGTTGTTCTAGTGTGATGACTTCCATTGTATATCTGAGTGTTCCCAGTTATAGAATTATTGTCTGAGCCAAAAAGTTAGTAACATGCCTCTGAACGCAGAAGGTATGATACTGTTCTAAACATAGGGGCCATTTCTACACATACCACTCGACAGTGGCATGTTAATAAACAGCCCAAATATGCTAATTAGGTGCATATGCAAATTCCCCACGCCTCATTAGCATAAGGTCACGTGATTTGAAGTCCAGAAGACATTCTTCCAGACTCCAAAATGCCGTTTAGAAGTGCGGCCTGCAGGGGGTCTTCTCGAAGGAAGTCTTTCTTCTGAAGGCCCCTTCTTCCTGAAAAGTTTTCGGAAGAAGGGGCCTCCGGAAGAAGTGCTTCCTTCTGGATGACCCCCTGGGGGCCGCACTTCTAAATGGCATTTTGGAGTCTGGAAGAACATCTTCTGAACTACAAAATCACATGACCTTATGCTAATGCAGCATGAGGAATTTGCATCTGCACCTCATTAGCATATTGTGGGACGTTTATTAGCATGCCACTTTTGACAAAAGTGGCATGTGTAGAAATGGCCAGTGTGTTAACAACTTCCATATATATTAACTGGAAAAGGACTGGTGAGAATCTAAGAATGGACAAAATTTCTAATTTTTGCTTCGTTATGGAGTAGAAGGGAACAGAAGTGATACAGTAACAGACACTTCAAATCTCTACTCAGAGCTGATTAGACCTCTATTGGAGTATTGTGTCCGGTTCTGGACACCACATTTCAAGAAAGATATGGAGAAATTGGAGAAGGTCCAGGGAAAAGCAATAAGTATGATTAAAGGTCTAGAGAACATGAACTATGAGGGAAGACTCAAAGAACTGGGCTTGTTTAATTTAGAAAGAGAAAACTTAGATATGATAACAGTTTTCAAGTACCTCAAAGAGGGTTACAAGTAGGAGGGAGAAAAATTGTTCTTCTTGGCCTCTTTGGAGAGGACAAGGAGCAATGGGCTTAAACTGCAGCAAGGGAGGATTAGATTAAACAGTAGGAAAAATGTCCTAACTGTCAGGATGGTTAAACCCTGTGATAAATTACCTAAGGAGGTTGTGGAATCTCCATCGCTACAGATTTTTAAGAGCAGATTATGTAGACATCTGTCGGGGATGGTCTAGACAGTGCTTGATCCTGCCAAGAGGGCAGGGGACTGGACTCAACAACCTCTCAAGGTCACTTCCAGTTCCAGTGTTCTATGATTCTACAATTCTAAGTATTGTGCTGAGGGTGTTACATCTCTTAAACTGTAATAGAAACATAACTTCCATGAAGGAAGGGTACATTGCTTTCCCCAATCTGTCCCCTGCTGCCTCCAGCCATAAAAACTACTTTTTCAAGAGCTTTAAAAAGGAATGTGTATATATATAATATTAAATTAATAAGCCTTGCTCCAACATCAATAACCACAACCATGTGTATAGATGGTTAAAATCATGAAGCCTCACAACACAGCTAGATTATATACCAGTGCCCTGCAAATTGCTACAAATAAAGGCCATTCTGACTAATGGTATATAATCGTGTTTCCTATGAGCAAATACAAGCCAGATACTTAAATTGTGTTCTCTAGATTTGCACATTCATCTGTTCTTGCATATCCTTTATTGGAGTGCGCAGTCAGGATAACTACTTACTTAAGTACCCGTTCACTGCACAATTGATTGATTGGTATGTGGAAATGCAGCATTTTTAAAACACCAAAGGTAATGTAAACTGCCAATAATACATGTGCCTGCATGTGTGCAAACTCCATAATTGTCATTTCCTTATGCTCAATTGTAAGGTAACCTCAGTGTTCATTTATGGAGGTCTGTCAACTGAAATTGTGTTAGAATGGCTCAGATTCTGTAATGAGGTGGTCCAGAACCATAACGCCTTCTTTGTGACTGATTGTTAGCGGGCACCAGAATATGCAGAATGCTGAATTAAATGAGGAGCATGCATTATTTTTCTTGCTTACCGACTGCCTTTAGTGAGGCATACTTGTTAAGCTCCTTCCCCGTGGGCTGTTGTTCATAAGGATTTGTGATCTGGCCGATTTTGGGGTATGAATGTGGATGTGCCATCTCAGGGAGGAGAGGAGAAGTTGGTACCACATTATTCATCTTTGGACCATCTGTGTTAGAAATGAAAAAATATAATGTTTAGATTTGATCATCATTTTGCATTACAAACCAGAGTAAATGCACTATGGTGTATAAGAGAAAATCCAGCATTTACCAGAAAACAAATGAGTGTTAGAACACAGCCAATCTAACCTGCCCAGTAAATATATTCACAGGCTGCAGTATGAGTAAAGGAATGTATATGAACAAAGCAAAGATTTGGACTAATTACAGGGGTCTGCACGCAGTTCTTTAAGTACTTCTTTGTGGCTCCTGATGCTGTACTTGCAAAACTCCTCCAGAGAGGGAGAAGGCTCAGGAGTGAAAGTCAGAAAGACAGTGGAACAAACACACACACAAAGTATGAGGAAATAGAATATATAAAAAGTTCGTGAATATCCTGCAGTAAACATATATCATATTACAAATTATTTTGTGTGCACTGTTCTTAAAATAGGGGTTACAAGAAGTATGCTTTGATGTTATTTATTAAGGACCATCTCGTATTCCCGTGAATTGTGGCTCTTGAATTATTGAGTTTTTTACCAAAATGGAAAAAATGGCTCCTCCTGCTAGTTTGTTTGCTGACCCCTGGACTAGTAAATATTATTTTAAAGCTACTGATTATTAATGCAGTAGGACTGAGCTTATTGCAGCACTAACTGCATATTTTGTAACAGTATATGGAGCAAAACTTACCTGTTTTTTATTCCAAACTGAACCCTAAAATTCAGGTGTGTTTGAAACTGGGGTTTTGGTTCTGGTCCATCATTAACACTTAGCAATACTGACCAACAATGAGGTCATTCTAAATGTACATATATCTTATTTTTCTTCCTCTCCATCCACTCCATTTCCCATGATAATGAGCATCATAGTGGGAGAACAAAATAGCATTTAGGCTGTGTCTACACTAGCCTAAAACTTTGAAATGGCCATGCAAATGGCCATTTCGAAGTTTACTAATGAAGCGCTGAAATACATATTCAGCGCCTCATTAGCATGCAGGTGGCCGTGGCACTTCAAAATTGACGCGGCTCGCCACCACACAGTTCGTCCAGACGGGGCTCCTTTTCTAAAGGACCCCGGCTACTTCGAAGTCCCCTTATTCCTAAGAGCAGATTGGAATAAAGCGACTTCGAAGTAGGCAGGGTCCTTTTGAAAAGGAGCCCCATCTGGACGAGCTGCACAGCGGTTAGCCGCGTCAATTTCGAAGTGCCGCGGCCGCCCGCATGCTAATGAGACACTGAATATGTATTTCAGCGCTTCATTAGTTAACTTCGAAATGACAATTTGCATGGCCATTTCGAAGTTTTGGGCTAGTGTAGACATAGCCTTACTGTGGCAGCTGACTCAAGTCTAGAAACAGAAGCTTGGGAGCACTTGAAGACTGTCATATCAGTACAAATTTTATAGCTGTTCTCAGGCTGGTTTGTCCCTTTCGATAAGCCAATAAAGTGTGTCTACACCCAGACGCCCTAAACTGTACTCACTTGTACAATGAGCTTTTCCACCATTACTTCTATTTCTGTCTCGCAAGGTGAATCAGATTTGCATGCTGCTCCCAATAACATAAATTTCTACATGGTCAGCATAGCTTTTTGGTAAGTCTGCTACCAAGCTGTGTGCTTTGTAGTATTTTGTATTGCGTGTCAGTCAAATAACAATGCTGTTTTCAAGTATATAGCGATTAAGAATGTTTATTCACAGAACAGCCCATTTTTGTTAGTTACTCTTGCAATGAAACCATAACACTGAATCTGTGACAATATAGCAACTCTCCTAGCATCAGATGTAGGATTAGGACACAGTAGAAGAAAAAGCTGGCTTGCAAGGGAGAGAAAACATATTGTGATGGAGTAAAAGGATCCTCTCCCTTAGGAGTCAGATACCTCTACAAATACTGCCAGTATTGTATGGGAATGGAGCCGTTTGGCCGCCTATAGTTCTCTAAATAAACTGAGTGGATCTATTAACTGCACATTCCTTCTTGCTACCACAAAATATAATGAGGAGTAATAGCAGGAGTGTAACGACTGGATACTGATTAGAGCTGGGAGGTGTGAAATGGTTTAACCATTCTTGGAGAAGTTTTGCAATTTTTGAACATTTTTTCAGTACCATATTGGAAGAAAAAGTTAACATCTCAAACAAATTCTAAATCAAATCTAGGGAAAAAAGATTCATTAAATTCAAATGTTTAATTCTAATAATTTCAAAACATTTTGTTTCCATTCCTTTTTACATTTTTACTGTAAATTAACTTATATTTCAATATGAAAAATGGTGTCAAACTGAAAAATGGAACTTTTTGATTTTGAAAATGTCAAAATGGGGCATTCTGAGAACTTTTAAATAATTTGCGAACATTTTTGGTAGTGACAGATCAGCATTAAAGAAAAGTCTGATTGGAAAATTCCCAACCAACTATAATAATGACACTTACCAATTTACTGACTAACTGTGGTGACTAACACCACACATGGAGATAAAGCTCAAAAATCCATTCCCTTTCTACTGAGTCTAGAGCCCACCTGAGGAAAACTTTTTATTCTGATGACTTGTACTCAATGACTTTGAAAGTAGGTCAGTTCTCTATGCAAACCTGCAAATCAACCAAATAGTTGATTGGTACTTTTATGGTTGAGTCTTCACTAGACTTTTTTGGAAAGACTCCTGCCACTGAACTACCATACTTGCAGCTCCAATGGTGGGAACTTTGGTGTTAACAGGGCATCAGGTTTTTAACCAATATGTCTTTTAGTTTTGATCAGAGTGGAGTGCAGATGATTCAGCAGTAAAAATAACTGTGGCATTTCTACACTAGCAGTTTCATTGTTGCTGTCACTGGTGGTCCTGCAGTGGTGGAAGATTTCCAGAAATTATCTAGCATGGGTAAAGTGTCAGTGGTCACAGTCCTTCATCTAGTTACTACCTCTCTGTCAGACTTATTCAGACACGTCTTTAAGAGCAACAAGGGAAAGATGGAAAAACACTGACAAAGAAAATGGATTTAACTATAAAAAATGTTCTTTCATTCAAGTGCACCCAGTGTTGCAGTCCTACTTTAATTCTCATCTATTTTCAGAGTCAATGTTGCTGCTTTTCAGCTCTTCCACACTTTATGCAGATTTAATAATTAAACAAATTGGCTATTTTTGTATGCTTCTAGAATCTGGTTCTTAGTTTGTTGGCTTTTGGGTTCAGGCAATGAAATATTCTAAATGGTGATTCTCAAGTTGACTAATGACAAAATCTTGTTCATTGCTGTTCACTGACTGCTGCGGTCACATTGAAGTACTGATGCAAGTCTAGATAGGATTAAAAACGTCATTCATGTTTCCCGCTCAATTGACCATTAACAAAAAGGCTAATTAAGCAAAAAGCCAAACGGAGGCACAATACATTGCTTAAGTAAGGAAAAGACGCATGTTTATAGAAATATCTTCTTTAGACTGGATTTCCGAGACTAAAAGTAAAATCTGAGCTGTCTCCACTAACACACGCATTATTCTGCATCCTACCATTTGTTAGTTTCAAAACTACCATCAATGAAAAATATGCTATCTGCATTTTCAATATTTTGAGCCTCTTAGCTGTTTGAATTCTCATTCAATTGCGATTTTTCTTGTGCTTTCTTTGCACGAATTTGATAAGCAAATACCATTCTGCCTCCTGACTGCCAATACAAGAAGGAATAACAGGAGCAGTGTGTGCTGTACTTCACCAATACAGAAGCTAGACTCCTGCTGGGTCAGCAAATGAGGCAGACAAGAAACAGCTGACAAAAGGCTCTTCAGATGCAGAAGCCTGCTCTGCCTTTTTCTTTAAAAGCACCAGGCATCCAGGCATCAAAGGTCACTGGAGGAGGTCCAGATATGAGCTGGACAAGAGAGAAGCAGCTCTTGAGCCACCTGATAGCTTGGAAGAGAGAAGTGCTGTATAAGTACATTTCCACTCTCTCTCAGTAATGGAAATGGGAGAGCAAAAAAACCTTTGAAGCTAAGGTGTCAGCATATCTTCACAATCCCAACTAGTGAAGAGAGGTGTTTATGCTTAAGCAGGGTGAGCACGTTGCCCCATGGCAAATATGGCACACCTTCCTCCAGGATCAGGGCTCCTCAGTGATGGGAGCTGCTGGTCCATGGTGAGGCACTGAGGATGGGGGCTCCACAACCTCCTGATGAGGGGGAGTGGAGAATGGGGGCTCTGCAAGCTCCTGGTGTAGGTGGGGGTAATGAGAATAGAGGTTTGCAGCCTCCTGGCAGGGGGAGACCAAGGAACATGGCAGCTGCCCCACAGCAGGGGTCTGTGGCAGCAGGGTCTGCCAGGCCAGGGAATGGGGTAGCTGCCCCCCAGAGGAGCTCCCCTGCATCAGGAGCTGCTCTCCCAAGGGGCAGAGCAACAAGAAACAGAGCAGCTGCTCAGTGAAGAAGCTCTCTGGCAGCAGGGGCTGGCACCCTGAGACACTGGGTGGTGGGAAAAAGGAGCCCTGCAACATTCAGGACAATTTGCCCAGTTTCTTAAAAAAGCTGGGACGCCTGGGAGAGAGCTTAAATAAGGGACTGTACTGGTAAAAACAGGATGGATGGTCATCCTAGTTTAAGTGAACTGGGTACAGTGATTATGTGCTACAACTTTCTACTGGACCACATCAGATTACTCTGCAGTGTGTCTCAGACATTAGACAGCCAGCAGCAAGTGGAGATTTTACAAGCGAAAATACTTTCAGAGGCGATGCTTCTGTTTTCTAATATCTATTCTTGCTGGGGGTTTTCCAGTGGCATTAGGACAGCAATGGAAATACTGACATGGCTGCAGTTTATTACAATATAAGTTGCATTACATTCAGTTATGCTAGTGTCATGTCTAATTTATGCCTTGTGCTGAGATGCCAGAATGGGCATATCAAGCAATCATTCAATGCAAAATAGATACCCAACATATCAAGATCTGACAAATTCCCCTCATATCAACACCTATTTGAGAAACATATTGTCCATTTCATCTACTTATTTATCGGTATTACATTATCCTGGCTTTAGTTTTGGGAGAGGGAGAAATATGCTATGTTGACCTGATAGCAGTAATAAATTTGTCCAAAACATGGTCTGTCTTGAACCTTCCTAAGGCTCAGGACGTGGTCTCTATTCAAATCTTTCTCTTCAACTTTCAGAGAGTGGAAGCTATTCTACAGAGTGGCCTGAGGGGTCACTTTCTTCTGGAACAGAGAAGTAATTTATTAGGTGCTTGTAGACAAGGAAAATGAAAACAACCTGCAAGAATAAAATAGAATATTTTAGTAAATGAGCAGTTGCAGACATGAGAAAAAGAGCAAACAAGTCGAGCAACACGATAAAAACAAAATGTGAAGGAGGAAGGGCTGAAAAGCAGAGCAAGATTTTGCTGTGAAAACTACCTGCAGGCAAAAAAAGTGAGGATGGGACAAACAAAAAGAAACCAGGAAGTCAGACTAAATAAATGCATACAATAAAATGATAAGAGAAAATTCAGAGCAAAACACAAGACTAGTTGGGCATTTTCAGATACTCAGCAGATAATCACAGACTACTGGAACTAGAAGGAACTTCAAGAGATCATCAAATCTAGTCTCCTCTACTCATGGCATGACCAAGCACCATCTAGATTTACCTGCTCCGAAAAATATCCAATGATGGAGATTCCACGATAGCCCAAGGCAATTTATTCCAGTGCTTATGCAACCGCCCACAGGCAGGCTGGAACCTCTGCAGCTTACAGCATGAGCTTCTATAGTTTGAGCTAAACGCCAGCTGGCTCTTAGCAAAGGCTGTAGAGGTGACTCAGTCTGTTCCTCTGTGTAAGTGGGCTAGATGCCGCTCACTGCTTCGGACTGTGAGACACACCTAGGCTATGTTTACACTGCAGAGCTATTTTGGGATGCTGAGGTATCCTGAAATAGTAACTCTGCATTTAGAGAATAAGCCCAGTATTTTGAAATATCTTTCACGTTGTGGGAGGAGCAAGGGATGCCTCAAAACAGCACTGTATTTTCAAAGCTGGCACTGTGTAGACAATGTCAAATCCCAAAATAACCTGTGTTGAAATTTCGATTTAGAAGCACAGTGTAGATATACCCATAGATGTGTGGGTTATAGTTGACCACCCTGACAGCTAGAAAGATATTCCTAATGTTCAACCTAAACCTCCCTTCTGCAGTTTGAGTCTGTTGCTTCTTGTCCTAACCTCCAAGGTTAAGGAGAATAATTTTTCTCCCTCCTTCCTGTAACAACCTTTCAGGAACTTGAAAGATAAGCCCCAAAACAGCTAATGTGGAAAATGCCGACACAGTAAGCCCTCAATTTTATGCACCTTGATTTACTGCTGGGATCCATAAAATCCTACCCCCCCATCCCCTCCCCCTGAAAAAAACCCTTAGGGACTTATTACTGCTAAATGGCTGCTTGGCATGGTGGCGGCTCCTCCAGCCACGCACAGCGAAGCAGCTCCAGTTGTGCGCAAAAGGCGCTTCCAGTCACATGTGATGAGGCAGCTTCAGCCATGTGCAACAGGGCGCCTCCTGCTGTATGTGGCTGGGCGCCTCCAGGAGTGTGTGGTATGGCACTTCCAGCTGTGTGTGGCAGGGTGCCTCTAGGACACCTCCAGACACGTGCAGTGGGACAGCTCTAGCGGCATGAGGTAAGGGGCTTCCAGCTGCAGGGCTGCTCCAGCTGTGCATGGCAAGGTGCCTGCTAGGGTGCCAGGGTCCAGCAGCTCCTCCAGCAGCAGCTCAGGTAGGTCAAGGTTTTTTTAATTTGTTTTTGGGGGTTTTTAGTGGGGGATTGGGGGGACTGGAGATGGGGGCGCCTGGCGGTGGGGGGGGTAGTAAACCCTCGCATATAACAGACCTTTGGGAACAACAGACAACCCTCCCCCTGCACTGGTCCGTTAAATTGAGGGTTTACTGTAAAAGCAGAGCAAAGTTGAGTAATATAACAATGTTTGCAGAGAACCCCCGCCCCACTCTGTCTCACAGGCATACGGTGCTCACATATTCCCTCTTTCCTGTTTTCTGTCCACAGAGTCATGAGACACCACTGCCACACAAGGGATGAGCTGAACTGGTAGTGTGATACCACATGCAGTACTGATGAACTGCTTCGAGGCTAGTATCAGAGGGTTAGCCGAGCTACCCTGTATCTTCCAAAGCAACAAGAGTCCTGTGGCACCTTATAGACAATGAAGAGGGTCTTTGCCCATGACAGCTTATGCTCCAAAATATCTGTGAGCTCCAGGGTTATAATACCACGTGCCCCTGTAAACTCACTCTCTTGTTACAGTGCAGTTTAGGATATACTGCGTGCTAATTATACACACACACACAGAGAACATTACCTCAGTAAACCCACCAGCCCACAATGGCATTGCAATGTGGTTTTGATAGGCCCACTGATGAAGGAAGAGGGAACGAAGGGGGCAGGGCTCCCGACCACTGCTGCAGCTTTCTCATATCAAAGTTTTTCCATGCTCCTGATTTTGGTCACCTTTTCATAGAATCCTAGGGCTGCAAGGGACCTCAGGAGACCATCTAGTCCAGCCCCCTACTTCAAGCAGGATCAACCCCCACTAAGTTATCACAGTCAGGACCTCGTCAAGCCGGGACTTGAAAACCTCGAGGAATGGAGAATCCACCACATCTTTAGGCAACACATTCCAATGCTTCACCACCCTCCTCGTGAAGTAGTTTTTCCTAATATTTAACCTACACCTCTTCCTCCTCAACTTCAGACTCTCACTCCTTGTTCTGCCACCTGACACCACTGAGGATAGTTTCTCCCCTTCCTCTTAAGAGCTCCCCTTCAGGAAGTTGAAGGCTGCTATTAAATCACCTCTAAGTCTTCCCTTCTGTAAACTAAACAAGCTCATATCCCTCAGCCCGTCCTCATAGGTCTTGTGCTCCAGATCCTTAATCCATTTTTGTTGCCCTCCGCTGAACCTGCTCCAGCACATCCACATCCTTTTTATACTGGAGGGCCCGAAATTGGATACAATATTCCAGATGTGGCCTCACCAGTGTCGAATAGAGGGTAACAACCACTTCTCTAGATCTGCTCAAAATGCTCTTCCTAATGCACCCTAATGTGCCATTAGCCTTCTTGGCTATAAGGGCACACTGTTTACCCATACCCAGCCTTTCATCCACCATAACCCCTAGGTCCCTTTCCGTTGTACTGCTGCTGAGTCAGTCGGTCCCCAGCCTATAACAATGCTTGGGAGTCTTCTGCCCCAGGTGCAGGACTCTACGCTTCTCCTTGTTGAACTGCATCAGATTTCTTTTGGCCCAGTCCTCCAATTTATCCAGGTCACTCTGGACTTTCTCTCTACCCTCCAACATATCTACCTCTCCCCCTAGCTTTGTGTCATCTGCAAATTTGCTGACAGTGCAATCCAGTCCTTCATCCAGGTCATTAATAAAGATGATGAACAACACCCGCCCGAGAACCGAGCCTTGCAGCACGCCACTTGAAACTGACCACCACCCAGATATTGAGCCATTGACCACTACCCTTTGGGCCCGATCATCAAGCCAGCTTTCTATCCATCTTATAGTCTGAGGATCCAATCCATACTTCCTTAACGTAATTGAAATATTGAAATACTTTTTGCTGAACCTCCTCTAAATTTGCTGTATCGTTTTTAAGATGGGGTGACCAGAATTATGCACATGGCTCCAAACAAGAGTCCAACATCAGCTCTGTAACACTGTGCATGTAATTCACCATCCAGTTCCTTACTGGCACTAAGCTAAGGAGACAGGTAGATACATTGGAGGGTAGGGATAGGGTCCAGACTGACCTAGATAAATTTATGATTGGACCAAAAAAATCTAACAAGGTTCAACAATGACAAGTGAAGGAATCACAAGCATTGTTATAGGCTGGGGACCAAATGGCTAAGGACCAGTGCAGCAGAAAAGGACCTGGGGATTATTGTAGAAGAGAGGCTGGATATGAGTCAACAGTGTGTCCTTGTAGCCAAGAAGGCTAACAGCATATTGGGGTACATTAGGAGATGCATTTCCAGAAGATCTAGGGAAGTTATTATTCCCCTATATTGACACTGGTGAGGCCACATCTGGAGTACTGCATCCAGTTCTGGGTCCACCCCCCCAAGTATAGAAACGACGGGGATGAATGGGAGTTGGTTCAGCAGAGGGCAACAAAAATGATTAGGGGGCTGGAGCACATGACTTACAAGGTAAGGCTGGGGATTTGGGCTTATTTAGTCTGTAGAAGAGAAGACTGAGGAGTGATTTAGTAGCAGCCTTCAGCCTTCAAGAGGATGGAGAGAGGCTGTTTTCAGTAGTGACAGATAGCAGAACAAGAAACAATGTTCCCAACTTAAAGAGAGGGAGATGTAGGTTGGATATTAGGAAAACTATTTCACCAGGAGGGTATGAAAGCACTGGAATGCATTACCTGGAGAGGTGGTGGAATCTCCATCCCTAGAGGATTTTAAGTCCCGGCTTAACGAAGTCCTGGCTGGGATGATTTAGTCGGGGTTGATAGGCGAGGGACTGGACTCGATGACCTCCTGAAGTCCCTTCCAGCCATAGGATTTTATGATTCTATGATTATGCAGGCTAATGTTTTGGGTGCAGCTTTGTTTTCTAACCAGAGATGTACACTGAGCAGCAGCTCTTTCTTTCCAAAATGAGATAACTGCATGGGGGCAGGTCACACAGTACAGGCCAGTTTTCCATTTCTGGTACTGTGTGCTATCACAAACAGCTAATGTCTTAGTCTCTGGTGAGGCTCCAAATGAGTAGGAGTTGAACTGAGTTCTGTGCTATCAGTTGGCTGTTTTGCGGCCACCCAGGGAGGTGTGGGAGTAGGACAGCATCGGTCTTGTGACTAAATTGGCTGGGAGCCTGTGCCTTCTGCATAGTTGCTTATTTCATGTTCCTGTGTGCTGTATTGTACCATTGGACAGTGGGTATAAGAGGCAATGCCTTCCTTAGGACTTAGTGCTCAACCTCTTCCTATCCCCACTCTGACAACCCCTGCCGGCTCAAATGGGAGTCTATCGGAGCCTGGTTTGTCCTCCCCTAGAGTGGATACAGTAATTTCAAAATGAAAAGCCTTCCAGCTTGCCAGCCCTATTAACACAGCATTGAACCCATGAAAGAGCCACTGAGGGGTAATTAAGCCATTTCACAGGTATGTGCCAACCCAGAGGTGTCTACTGTCAGTATCTGAACTATACTGAAAAAATAGTTGCGCAATACTGTAAGGTCTACAGGACCTGAGTTTGAAATTTGCTTGAAATATGTCATTAGTTTGTTGCTGACAATAATAAAATCACATCTTGAAAAATATTTGCATAGATTTTTAGATGCACAATCTGAGTATTCAGGTTTAGCCTTAAATGCTGGATCTTCAGACCTTCAGATTTTCAAACAAATTCTTCATAAGACTATCTAAAATACACATTTTAACTTTAATTACTTTAGTACTTGCTGTCCATCCCTGTTCTCCTTTCATAGCCTTTGGAGAGAGTTCTCATATAGCTGGACAAATCATTTTCCCATTCTTTACTTCTGACTATTTGATTAGTTGGTTTTAAGAGAATTTTCCACCAAAATCAGTACCTTAATAAGAGGTAAAATCCTTTGCTATGCCTAAAATCTTTGGAACATGTTTTTAACATAAACATACAGTGAAATTTCATAAAGATGTCTGTTCTTGTGGAGATCATAAAATGGTATTGTCTTATTCTAAAAGCAATGAACTTTGTTATAAACACACAAAACCATTCTGACTGATTAATTTAAAATGTCTTTGTTTCAGTGCATTAAGTATGTATTAATCTGGAATGATGACTTTATGAAGGCTTATGAGTACATTTAAAATATAAAATCAGCTTGGAAATACTGATTAAGAAAAAGCAAAACAGAGAAGAGCTGCATCATGTATTCCGTAATATTTAATGTTGTATTCAGCAGAACAGCTGACTTGTCCTGATAACAAAGTTTTTGCAAATAACTCACAAACATCAAGGTATAGCAGAAAACCTGTGACTGACATTTTTAATTCCAAAATGTATCCATTTTAAGTAGGTACTTTCTGTATGTTCAGTTTCCACAATCCGGACAGCAGTGGAACACATTCTCTATTTTCTTTAGAAAGAAATTTTGGAAGGGTGGTTTTCTTTTGTTGTTGTTGTTTTTGTTTTGTTTTGTTTTCCAACAGTCATTTGTTAAAGTTGGTTTCAGGGATTCAGCTGGAAGGGGTGAGCAGAGAGAGGCAGGGAAGAGAACAGGGGGATGGTGGGAAGGAGGTGGGGCAAAGTGGGAACAGACCTTGGCCAGAGCAGAGGTGAAGTATGGGCGGGACCATAGGATGGGGAACTTGCCTTCCCAAGAAGCAACTTCACCCATGGCCCATGGGACTCTCCTTTTATTTATTGTCTCTGAATATAAATACACTTTATGTTGGATTGGTATTCCAGATAATTTTTTCATATGGACTTCCTGTCATAGGATCCTATGTTCTACTTTATGAAGGACACTTATGTGTTTGAAAAAAAGATCTTTGTCATTAAAGATTTAGGCATCTTCTTATTCTCCAGCTCAAGTAGTTGTAATTCTGTGATCAGATTTGTGGCACTGTAATCTTCTCATTGATACCCCCATTGTGACTTAGCAGACAGAGGATTAAACTTTTTTAAGAGGGCACTAAGCACATGAAGTCTTCAGATACAAAATCTCTGCTTTTATTACAATCTCTAGTGCTTGAATTTGGATGGGGGAGGTTGTGGTGGACAAGAAGTGACACTATGTTCTTACTCCCACTCACATTTTTGTCTGACTTCACCTTCCCTTTCCTCCAGCAGCTACACACCTTTTGAGCACTGATAAGATCCCTAGCTATGCAAATTAGGGAAAGAGAAATTCAACATATTTACTTACAAAGCCAAATTGGTGTCCAGCAGAATGCTCAACACAATTTCCCCTGTGGTGTCAGCTGTTCTTTAAATCAGTGTTGTCCATGCCTAGAAATACTAGCACCATGGCTGAAATGTGTCACCTACTTCTACGCTTTGTTAGCCTACTGTATTTGGTCTCTTATTGCAAATATAACTCCTGCTTTAGAATAGCAATGTGGTGGTCTTATTATAACCCTTGGCATGTTTCTGTTTCTTTTCCTTATTTGCATTTGGAGTTGAATTTGCAAAAGAGAGTACGTCGGGGTGGTGGTATTATTTGTTCACTTTTCAATAATGGCTATGGGCAACCAATTGATGCAGAGGAAATTTTCTTACAGTTTGAATGCTTTAAAATATTTTCTTGGGACATCTCGATGGGCAGCCTGTCATCTGAATCGGGCAGTTGGCCTGACTAATTTGAGGTCATTTCAGAGATTTTAAATGAAATAATATGCTCTGTGAATAAAAATTACAAGACAGTTATGATATTCACTGAATCTTACACCAGAATTTAAAACTTCTTATCCAATTCAGCATCACTTCTTAGCATGGGTGAAATACATCCCCATTAAACAGAATGAACGCTGATTACCTCCCTGATTAAGCCATAGACATCATTCACTAACATCATACTAAGCTGGCTAATTGGGGAGGGTCTGCACAAGTTAGAGCAGAATATACTGAAGTGGTACACAGTGTAGAAGACATTCTGTATATAGCTACATCTGGACATTGCTAATGGAGATGGCAGTGCCATACACCTCCCTGGTGTAACTCATTTAATGTCAGTGGTTGTTACATTTGCGTTTTAATGCGAGGCTTTAATGTCTAAATATGGACATGGTCTCTTCTGTTTCAAATACATAGAAAAACTTTGAGAATACTCTTAAAACAGTGGTGAATCATTGCTCAAACTTTCAAAATATCGCTAAAATTCGTTACTCTTTATATACTAGTTCCTGGAGCTTGGAGGATGTGTCTTTCTATTTGATCTTATGCTTTCTATGCCCTTTTCAACGGGCCAGCCTGATTTTTTGACTTTTCAGCTCGGTAAATCATCTTTTAAGAAAATAACCTTTAAAACTGAATTATACTATAATCCTCCGTTTCCCCTCCTTTTCTATGATCAACCCCAAACATAACACAAATTTATATTGCTTCTTTGTGAACCATAAGAGCTTAATATGTGTCCCTTTTACCTATAGCAAGTGGTGAGCAGTTAACTAGTTAGTTATGCTTTGAACCACTCATTTGAAGAGTGGCTTTTTCAACAGATTTGTAATGTTGTTCTATCCAAGTGCAGTTTGCATGGAAACTGCAGGAAACAGTCAGAACTGTGGGAGAAGGGGCAAGATAAAAACCAAAATTGCCAATGGAAGAACGTTTTCCCTTCCTCCTATTTTTGACCTCTTTATTTGCTTTAGGTCTTAGAAGCAACAATTGAGGTAGCATGAGGCAGAGAAAGCAGATATAGGATAAAGGCAAATATAACACATGTATATGGACAAATCAATGATTTTCCAGAGAGCCATTTATAAACTACTCCCTAGGAAATAAATTATTATGGTACCTTGCAGGTAGTCTGACTTTATATCCATTCATAATATTTGCAGTTCATATCAGATAGCAGAAAAGCTGTGTGGGAGTGAAAGAAAACATACTTGACACCATTGTTTGAAGAGGCACATATCATGAGCTTCCTAAGGTTCCTTGGTCCTTCTAGTTCATGCATTGCTATTAATTTACTTCAGAGTCTGAGTTTGTTTCTCTAGCTGGTCCATAGTTGAAGATGAATTACATTTCTTTCATAAATTCTAATCTGTGGGCACCAACAGTTCTTAGAGTTTCTATTGGTTACATTTTCAGTCACAGATACACCTTGTCTGCCTTTTGTGTGGTCATTAACTACAAGAGCTGGAAATTATAAACAAACAAGCAAACAAACAGAAAACAGCACAGGGTGGGGGTACAATTATTTTTAAATAATTCCTTCTTTTTTTCATTTTGAATATCTTTCAGCTTTTAAAACTGGGACACATTTAACTAATTCCGAGGCTGGATGAAAAAAGAAAGGGCAAAATTTTCCAGAAATTTGATGAAAGTTGTCACCACTTTCTTTTAAAAAAGTCTTATTCACAGATGCTATTTTACTTTAGGGTTTTAAGGTGATCCTCAAGTCACACATTATTTGACTTTGTCTTCTAATCATGCATATAAAACCATAAGGCTGTGCCCACACTAGCCCCTCCTTTTGGAGGAGCTATGGTAATATGGCACTTCAGGATATGCTAATGAGGCACATTCATGAATATGCAGCACCTCATTAGCATAAAGGTGGCCGCACAAACTTCTAAACTGCTGGTATCAAAACACACACCGCCTGTGTGGTCGGGGGGCCTTTTGAAATGACCCCCTGATTTTGAAAGCCCCATTGGCTGGGTCTACACTACAGACTTTTGTCGGCAGAAGGCCTTCTGTCGACATAACTCAGGAAATATTCACACACTTAAAGCAATCTCTTGACACAACTCTGCATTTTCCTCGACAGTATTATCACCCCCCCCAAAAAAAAAAATCTGGACAGAATTCTGTCAACAAAAGTGCAGTGTTGACACTCCTGTCGACAGTGAGGGCTTCCAGTTGCCGGGCAGGCCTCTTTCCAGAGCTGCCATTCCATTTTCTGGCACCAGAGGACAGTGCAGCCTGGCAGTCCTCCGTCGACAGAGCAAGTTGCATGTAGCTGCAATCCATCCACAGAACACCGTTGAGATTTCCCTGTCAACAGTAACTTCTGTTGACAGATGCTTCTAGTGTAGACATAGCCATTTGGTTTTGGGAAGAAGGGGCTTTCGAAATCAGGTGGTTGTTTTGAAAGGCCCCTGGCTACACAGGTGTTGTGCATTTCGAAACCAGAAGTTTCGAAGTGCACGCAGGTGCTATTATGTTAATGAGGTGCTGCATATTCATGCGGAGCCTCATTAACATATCCCAAAGTGCAATATGACCATAGCCCCTCCAAAAGGATAAGAACAAAAGGTACAAAATATAGCTGGTGAGGATGAAGTCAAAGGCTTGCTCTTAACTGGTGCCTGGAAAGTTGCATATCCACTACAATGTTATGTTCCCTCTTGCTAAACTGCAGCTAGGCATATGTGAGGAATGTTACCATTTCAACCACGTTCCCATTTTTTTTATTTTAAGGTCGAAAAGGCAACTCTGGTGTCTCAACTCCCATGTTATTTTAAGACCCTCTCTTTGTGGAATTTTTCTGTGATCAATAAGGTCCATGCACATACATTGATGTTAGCGTAGAGATGACCCAGTTCTATTTTGGGATGCTGTGAAGGCTCTTCTTGAAGGGACAGCTTAGCTGGCAAAAGGACAATCATGAACATATGTTTCAATAAATGGGAGAGAAAAAAACATACTGCTTTAGAGATTCAGGTTTCAATAGTTTTTAAATGTTCTCAGGCACTTCAACAGAAATTGAGATTGTATACTTTCTTACAAGCTCCCTATCAAAAGAGCAAAAATTCACTAAGGACTGGCTTTTCATAGAGTGACTAAAGCTGACAAAATAACTACAGCAGGTTAATTAAAGGGCACTGCAAATCCAGAGTAAAACCAAAGTTTTATGCATATGAGAGTAAGGCATACTGGACTGGATAATCAAAAGATCACCAGCAACTCATTTAACCTACTTACATTTAGTCAAAAATACCCTTCACGGTATGAAGCTGGCATAGAGTGACTTGAAAAAATAATCCATCCATTTGATGATGTAAATTTGAGTGATCATGTAGATATGCGTACGCAAAATTCTTGGAGCAGTTGTGTTAGGAGCCAGGGATGTGCTTAGCTTTACAGGGAGTTTTCAGAGCTTGCCAGCAGGCAATTTAATTCACAAATCCTCTCAGCTCTTAATCATACATTTCTTGTAAGGTGCATATTTGCTTCTTCTTCTTGGGGACACAAGGAAGTGGGGGTAAGAGTCATGCAGAATTGTTGTCTCTAGTTCATGGAGTGCAGGGCTGCTACTAAATTGCTCCCTCAGGACCACACAGTATCCCAGATGGGGCAATGAAGAGGCAAGGCTTCAGCTTCCCATGCACTGGTCATCTGGGGGATACATACAGCACGTCTTAAGGGGTGCTGCTGCTCTTCTCAGTGCACCAGCCCCTTTTGGGAGACAGTGTCTGTGATGAATGGAGTCTCTCATGTAAACCTTTGACTTGTGCACATCCACTATGCACCCAGTCTAGGGCTGTGCCAAAGAAGCACAATCTACCTTATGATATGCATATACCCGCTTTTTGGAAATAATTTTATGTTTCAGAGGACTGCCAGGAGAATAAGAAATATCAGAAAGTGAGGGAGCCTTGAACTTGCATTTTGCCAAAGTTTTATCTTCTACATCCAGAACTTCTAACTTTTGGGTGAATTCTAAATTTGCCCAAAAGATTTTCCCAGCCCTATTCACTATAAAAATTCTTCTACCACCATCTTCTCTCCTGTAAAACCTTATTTTCTTTCACATTTAGTGTAACTGGGAAAATATATTGTTATTTTTGCCTTGACTGTTGCCCTGCAGTGGCAGATGCAGGTATGCTGGGGTGCTGCACCAACAGAAGAGTCCTCTGTTGCTGAGAAAGCAGGAGAGGGAGGTCATTTCAGTGTTACCAGTCAAATCAAAAACAACAAGAAGTCCTGTGGCACCTCACAGACTAACAGATATTTTGGAGCATAAGCTTTTGTGGGCAAAGACCTGCTTTGTCAGATGCATCATATGAAGTGGGTCTTTGCCCACAAAATTTTATGCTCCAAAATGGTGACCATCTGTCTTGTATTGAGCGGGATGGTCCTATATTTGGGATACCAAAAAGGTGTCCCTACTTATTTTTTAAAAGGGACTCCTTGTCCTGTATTTGGGCCACCCCCACCCCTGCTTTTCCACCAGCAGCTGAGCAGGCACAGCTGCTGACAGGAGTCCTTTCCCTGAGCCTTGGGGAAGTGTGGGCTGGCAGCTGCTGCTTCCCCAGGGATCTGGCGTATTGCCATCAGCTGCCACTTCCCCGGGGCTCCCAGTGAGCGCAGGTGGCGGTGGCTTCCCAAGAGCTCCCAGGGAGGGCCAGCAGCTGCCACCTCCTTCCCGGCTCCCCAGGGCTTAGAGGAACCACCCCTCCCGTCCATATCTCCCTGTCCCGTATTTGGGACAGGGAGATATGGTCTCCCTAGTTAGTCTATAACATGTCACAGGACTTCTTGTCGTTTTTGAAGATGCAGACTAACTCAGCTACCCCCGATACAAGTCAAATCGAGAGTCTTACAGAAATTTGGTGGTGACTATGTACTGTATGCAAATAAGTTGGTGGATCTCAGTTAAGTTCTTAATGGACATTCATCTGTTCACATCACTAAACTTACCATCACAATTGGGAAAAATTGACACACTTGTTCACATTTTCGGATAAGAGGCCAAGGACTGAAATAGGGACAAAGTGACAGAATTACTTTCATACCTCTAGAGATGATTGTTCTAGATTAGATAAGTTGTATGAGTGGGAAAAATGGGGGAAATAACTGCTTTACATATACTCTTGTAGGGTTGTAGATAAACTGAGGACTTTAGAGTCTAATGTGTTAACCTGGCAACTTTTGTGTAACTTTTAAAAGAACTGGTTCAGTTTTTGGCACTATCTTCTCTGGAACTACTCTCTCACTGGTGTTTAATGTGTAAGTTCAGGCCTGATGAAAGTAAGCCCTAAAGAATAGGTTGACAGTCCTCGCTATACACACAAAATAGAGCACAGGTAGCAATTTTTTCTACTTTCTCTGCCAATGTTACTTGACCTTGCTGTGGGAGGACTATATCCAAAATTGAAAAAGAGTCCAGTCTCTTCCCAGCTATTCATTTTGGCCTCTCTACAGAGAACAGTGTGCTAATTTGTGCTTCCCTTTGGATTTTTTTTTTATACTGGGGTCACTGAATGACAGCACCAACTCATTTCACGAAGGCCACCTCATAGGCATTAGTTGCTAATAACTTTCAGTCACTGTGAATGTGGGCTGTGTTTCACTTGTTGAAATGAACAGTCTTTATTCTACTGCCAGTCTCCTAAACTACAGTTCCATTTTTCATTACATCACAGCACCATTTTTCACATCAAGTGTACAGCTTTGACCATCTCTCCTCAAGTTGTAAGCTGCCTGCGTGGTTTTCCTGAATGTTTCACAGTTTGTAACCTTATCTTTTTCTAAACTGGGCAGTGTACTACTGGCTGATGTCTGTGACCTAGACACCTTATTTTCTTTAGAGAATTACATTCCAAATAAGAGATTCCCTCTCTTAGTTCTTTGCTAGTCTACAGAATAAGATCATCTACTTCACTGAATCTAAATAGCTTTCAAAACTGGACCTTTGCCCTCTTGGTAAATGGGTGTTCAACATAAGTGCTTCAGTTTCAGCATTTTCCAACATTTTAACTGTACCAGATGCTAAATATTTTGATTCCACAAAGACCTGGTAAAGAACCATGAATGGAGAACTACGAAAGTCTCCTTTGTACTTGATACTGATTAGCAATGCTGCTGCACTGCTGTATATTGATCTGCAAGCTTCTACTTTGTGCTAACATCTCCATAGGATGGCAGTCTTAGGGCCTATAGCTTGATTTGGGAGCCAATCCTACATCACCTCCAAAAAGTTACCTGGGCTGGCAGAAGGGGCAATGATCAAATCCCTTTCATGCTCCTGACTTCGTTTGCTTTCCCTGGATATTGCTGTTCCCTTTCTCAGATAGCTGCTACATCCTTCCTGGTTGCTCATTTAGGCTACGTCTACACGTGCACGCTACATCGAAATAGCTTATTTCGATGTAGCGACATCAAAATAGTCTATTTCGATGAATAACGTCTACATGACCTCCAGGGCTGGCAATGTCAACGTTCAACTTTGACGTTGGGCAGCACCGCATCAAAATAGGCACTGCGAGGGAATGTCTACACGCCAAAGTAGCACACATCGAAATAAGGGTGCCAGGAACAGCTGCAGACAGGGTCACAGGGCGGACTCAACAGCAAGCCGCTCCCTTAAAGGGCCCCTCCCAGACACACTTGCACTAAACAACACAAGATCCGCAGAGCCGACAACTGGTTGCAGACCCTGTGCATGCAGCATGGATCCCCACCTGCAGCAGCAGCAGCCAGAAGCCCTGGGCTAAGGGCTGCTGCACATGGTGACCATAGAGCCCCGCAGGGGCTGGAGAGAGAGCGTCTCTCAACCCCTCAGCTGATGGCCGCCATGGCGGACCCCACTATTTCGATGTTGCAGGACGCGGATCGTCTACACGTGCCCTACTTCGACGTTCAACATCGAAGTAGGGCGCTATTCCCATCCCCTCACGGGGTTAGCGACTTCGACGTCTCGCCACCTAAAGTCGATTTCAACTTCGAAATAGCACCCAACACGTGTAGCCGCTACGGGCGCTATTTCGAAGTTGGCGCCGCTACTTCGAAGTAGCGTGCACGTGTAGACACGGCCTTAAGGTGAACTCCATCCCTGCATAGTGGGACAAAACGAGGCCTATGCACCATTTAAGTACTTATGCCATGACACACATCATAAGTGACAGATAATCTCTGTACTCAAGTGACTTTCTCCCAAGATGCATGTTCATTATGCATTTGAACAATTGTATAAAACTGTTTGGTATCCACTGCCAATATGTGAAGGCAAAATACCAGCAACGGAACGTCATTTCTCAGTTGTTTCTGGTTATCACATATTGCAACATCACATTGTATCCAGCAATACTAATGAAATGCAGAATGTGTCTGACTTTCGTGGAATTCCTTCCTTCTGCTTTTTGGAGCCTTACTGGACACAAGAAGGAATCATGGCACAGGAAGTGACCTCAAGAGGCCATACAGTCCAGTCCCCTACACGTATGGCAGGACTAAATATTATCTAGACCATTTCTAACAGGTGACTGTCTAACCTTCTCTTGAAAATCTCCAATTATGGAGATTTCACAAGTTCCCTAGGCAATTTATTCCAGTGGTTAACCAACATAGATTCATATGATTTGCATGCAGTTCTTTTCCACTTTCCCTAGTAAGAAAAGGACTTTGACAATAGTTCTGCTATAATTCTTTCCACTACAGCTGGCCTCAAATACACCAAAGTCAATAGAAAATTGTACTTAATCCTACAACACACCGAATGTCCTCATCTTCTATTAACTTCTACTATGGGAACTTAAATGCTCAGCACTTGAAGAGCTGACATCCTGAGCCCATAGAAGTCAATAAAAGTTTTGCCACTGATTTTAGTGAAGTCCTGTTTTCACTTGAGGCCACAGGTGGCTGTTAACTGCCTGGAGCGTATTGGTCCTGAAAATAGAACTCTCTGCACACATGATTGAGACAATGGACTCTCTTAGTGACACATATTCTCAGTTCTGAAAAACCTAACTTCCAACTTTATATTATTTATTTATTGCTGGTAGCATCCACTGTGTGGTTGGTATTTTGGAAACACAAAAAAAGGAACAGTCCCTGCTCCAAGGAGAATGGGCTAGAAGCTTTGCTATTTAGGTGCACATAAACTAGCTTTGTAACCGAAGGCCATGTCCTTGAATTAATTCCATCAAACCTCTGTTATTTCTCACATCTTGTTACTTTATATAATCTCTGTTCACTGGTGGGGACTCTACTGTAACTTCCCAGAGAAACGGCATACTCTGTAAATATGTTTCTTTCTCCTTAATGTATTTTACTCCCAACTTTAATACGTTAGAAAATATTACCACAGTTTATATATTTACAGCTACAAACCCTAGAACTAACAGTCCCTTTTCGGTAGTATTAAAGACTGCAATAGTTCATCAGGATAAAGTTGCAATACTTTAATAATAAATAAGAAAGGTGGAATAGTGTAGGATTTGTTATTAGATTTTGGCAATTATATTCATCCTTTCACGTGTGAATTCTCACTCTGGTTTCTTCAAATCCTGCCCTAAACTTTTGTGAAGTATTTCTGTGAGCTATTATACTGTTTCCACATTACAGCCAAGAACAGGCTGATTTTTTTCATGGTTAGAGAAGTGATCCCTTTTTAAATTTTAATTTGTAAGTTAACAACTGCTTTTTTCCCACCCTCTGAGATTGTGAGAGAGACAGACAGACAGAGATAGAGAGAGAGAATATGGATTTATGGTTCAGTCCTGAAACTAGGACTTGAGAGATCTGGATTCAGTTCTTGGTTGTGCTGTAGAACAACTCTGTCTTGTGGACAAGAAAATTCAGTGGATGTTTTTAATCAGAACTATGCTCGCAAATCCTTTAGATGCTTTTGAAAAATGCACTTTTAATCTCTCTTCTTATTGGTTCTCTACCTGCCCATTAATACAGTAATCCTGCCTTTTGTGTACGATTTCAACTGCTGTTTCTTTGGGGAAGAGACGTTCTCTTTACGTGTGTTTGTAAAGTGCATGGCACAACGCAGCCCCGATCCCAGCTGGGGCCTCTGGCAGTAGTGTGTTACAAGTTCACACTGAGAATGCTTTGGGTTCCATTTGAATAAAAGGTACTATATAAATGTATGTTATTGTTTTGTCTATTGGAAAGGAAACCCAAATTAAACAAAGCTGTAAACGAGAAGAATGCAGTGGTCATGTTTGCCAGCTACTGCGATTTCTTTTGTCAGTACAGTATGTACACCATTTATTCATATTATTACATTCAGGCCATGCTGAAAGCTGCTTTTCAGGCCAGCAAGTCACATGCCTTTTATCAGAATATGGCCACTTAGTGTGAGGGGAAAAAAATCCATACAAGAGCCCCTCATTTTGCAGCAGCAGCATGATTTTTAGATTAAACCCAGTATGTGACAGAGCCACTTGCATTTACCGACAGCCTCTAATTATTTGTTATGTTCTCTAGTACTTAGGTCACTGCATGCCAGAAGAAACACATTTTGCACTTAGGAAAGGAGTTGCCTTTGTTGAATACAAGCTGCTCTTGTTGTTGTTTTGACTGAGTCACTGCATCTGAAAGGTAAAGACAAGTTCACACACACAAGCAAGGGTAGAAATCAGAACAGTATTTCTCCTGAGAAGTGGTATGATTTGTGATGGAGCTAACAATTTTACTATTAAGTCCTGCAGAAAAAAGTGGTAGCACTGGACAAAGTTGGTGTGAATGTGTATCATGGGAGTTCCTCTAACTACAGCAATGGAAATGTGAGTTTCCATTCCCATGGATTTGTGGGAAGCTCTTCTCCAGATGTAATGCAGGTAGGTTCACTCCCTTGTGCCTTTTGCACTGTGATGTTTTCAATTAAATCTTAGAAAGAAAATCATTAAAAATGCTAGATTTTGTTCACTGGAAATTATAAATCAGCTGAGATAGTCACCAAACTCGACTCCAGTTCTTTCAAAGGTTCACAAAGGCCAATAAACATCTGGATAGTAAAAAATTCAGCTGAGTTTTGCCTAGTTGCTGGTTATCATACAGAAATCTTCCACAGCTCTGCCTGAGACATAGTTCTTATGCATAAATACAGTCAAAATGTATCCTATTCCTGGCATACTTCCAACAGAGTTATTGCATTTATTAGAATAAATGGCAATATCTTTCTCTTGTCAAATGGAAGAAAGACCCAGAAAGCAGATAAATCTGAACCTAATTGCCAATTAGAAAACAATTGGGTCTTGGCAGTACTCAGTAATCATAGGGATTTTTCCCTACATCTTACTGATTCAATTAGAGGGAACTAAACACATTTCTGCATATGTTTCACATGTTTGGATGAATGCCCTTTGCTTAGCCATTTCTATTCATAACAATACCTAGGCACAAAGGGCTTTTTCGTAGTTATTACACATGCATGTGTGCAGTTGAATAGTGATTTGTGAAAGGATATGAACTTTTATCATGAGGAAAGGAGAACACAAGAGATATACAGATGGATTGATTGACTGAGTGACTTAATTGCCTAATGGGCTTGGAGTCCTAAACACACATCTAGTTGAAATATTAAATATTGCCACTCTTCTAAGTTGGGATTTCTCTGGAAGCAGTATTCACTCACGTTGTTTCAGTAAAAGAGCCTGATTCCTTATTAACACAAAGCTGCCAGGGACTTCAACTGTGCATCCACCAAGGATGATCATGAGTTTTCACCTCAGGAAGGATAGCAGTACTTTCTCCTAAAACACAACAACTCAGCAAGGGAGACCCAAATAACACGCCAGTTTCCTTCACTTTTTGGAAATAAAATCACAACAGTAAGCTTCATGAATCCCTTAAACACCTCCAATATTAGCGGTTGAATTTGAAATGAGGTCAGAGGAGAAGGTGAGACTGCTGTGATGCAGGAGGTGTGTGCAAAATGGGCTGCACTCTTGGGAGCAAGGTCTGCGACTCTTGTCATAGGTTCCTAGCTTCTGAGAAGGGACAATTATATAACATCCAGCTCTTTGAGTCTGCCACTAGAAGGCATGTTTTCTAATCTTTTAATCATTCTTGTGGCTCTTCTATTTATATTTGCCTGCTAGTGGAAAACTGGAGCTGTAATGTTTGATGCTTGTTGCTATCCAAAGAACAACACACAATGGAGAAGATAAACAGCATTTCTGAAAAATCAGCACTTCTACATTTTGGACCCAGTCCAAAAGCCCTTCTACTTATGCTTAGTCTGAAATCCTGGCTCTAATGAAGTTAATATGTAGATTATATGACCTGGAGACAATGGAGCCAGGTTTTCTCTCTTAGGGTATGTCTACCTGCAATTAAACACCTATGGTTGGCTTGTGTCAACTCATTTGAGCTTGAGGGGCTGGGCCTGTTGGGGTTTATAAAACTGCAGTGTGTATGTCCATGCTCAGGCTGGAATCCAATTTCTGGGACTCCCCAAGTTGGGAGGACCTCACAGCCTGGGCTCCCACAGAAGACATCTACACTGCAGTCTGATACCCCACAAGCCCAAGTCAGCCAATGTGGGCTAGCCACAGGTGTTTAATTGCAGTGTAGCCATGCCCTTAGTTTTTCTTTCCCATGTAGTCCCTAATCCAGCAAAGCACTTAAACACAAATTTATTTAACATTATGCATCATTAGAATCAAAGGGACAGCTTAGGTCTTTAAGTGTTTTGCTGGACACGGGCCACCAGAGCCTTATCCAAGGCCTACTGAGGTCAATGGAGGCTTTCCATTAGCTGCAATCAAAGTGGGTTCCTAGTCTCAGCAGTGCTATCAGCAAGTGTAAGCATTTTCAAGATTGGACTCTTTCTACTTCACCAACATTGGCTGAAATATGCAGTGTGAACCTCTGGAAAATGTTCAGACTGCACCAATTATCATAAGATACTCACCTCTATTAAACTTTTAGTTGAAGTTCCACCCAGTCTAGTAAAAAATACATTAAGGCAACATCTGAGTCAAAATAAGCAATGCCTGATTAGTAACATACCTGTGCAAAACCACAAATAGCAGTACATATTATTAACCTCCTGTAATTATCATTGCTTCCAAAACAGCAGAAAGAGAAATGTGATGAAACTTCTAAAGTTTTTACAGTTCTGGTACATTAGCAGTAGTTAGATGGGAACCATGCCATCAGTCACTCCTGGATATGTAGCTGTTCAGCATGAAAGCAAACCCACTATTAAATTTTGTTTAAGAAGTGTTATGACGTAGTACTAGTAACTATATAAGTGCTCCTTACTTTGGGACATAAATCTGTATTTTAATATAATAGATTTTTATACTATGACTGTATGATTAATAGACAATAGGGCCAGGAACCTGAGTTAGTTTCCTGATTCTGCCACTGAGTCACCATGAATACATAGTAAAGTGGGGAGAATGATACTGTCGAAAGTGCTTTGTGAGCAATGGATGGACGATGAACTATTATATTAGAATGAAACCTTGGGAAAGGAAAAGTCCGTGGGAGGCTTGTCTAAGTAACTACAGATTGAACCTCTCTTGTCTGGCGCCCTCAGGATCTGACCAGTGCCAGACATGAGAATTTGCCAGACTGCAGGAGGTCAATATTGTCTAGCAGCATTACCAACACTTTCACTGCTCACTGGCCTCTCTGAAGACATTTAGGGGTAAATTACAGCTAAATAACAGCACAGAACACTGAGAGCCAGGACTAGTGGCTGTTAAGAAGTTTTACTGGACCACCAGAAACTTGGCCACACCCATTCAACCTATACCATATCATTTTCCTGTTGGAATAACTGCTCTAGGAAGGAGTTATTACTGTAGAATTATAACCTGGAAAGATTCAATGCCTGAGTAAGGATTGCTTGGCAGGCTAAGTACCTTGTCAAGACTGGTCCAAATGACTCATGTTTTCAGTGACTGATTTTGAATAACCATCATTGGCAATGCCCCAAAGGCTAAGAAAAATGGGGAAGAGAGCAATCAAAGTTAATAAAAGCTAATATACCATAATAAAGAGACATAATAAAGGAATACCTTTCAAAACTAGCTAAATTCTGAATATAGTATTGTCCTTCAGAATAACTCCATGAACAATGTACTAAGCCTGCTTCCTCCACAGATTAACTAGGAGGCTGTCATGGGGTGGGACTCCCAGAGTTTCCATGCTCCCAGCAACTTTGAGGCCCATCTAGTAACCTAACAGAGCCTGGGAGCACCAGCTTCCAAGCTTCCAGGCATATGGCCCTTTGGCAGTGTAGACTGCCATGGTTTCCAGGATCTGCAGCTCTAGGACAACCTGCCAAGTAGACTGCCTCAAAGTCCTGGACTGCTGCACTTTCTCTGTCATCTAAAATTTTAAAATAAGAACACAACAAAGTTTCAAAATAGCAAAACCCCTTTGTGAAATGGAATTGCCTTTCTCTTCACAGCTCTACCCTTAGACTAAAAATTCCCAGCATAACTGCTTTTAAATAAAGAAAGTACAGTACAGCATGCAGTCACCTGGGCACCTGTGAGATATGTAGCCAGATTGTGCAGGTGCTTCTGCCTCCCAGAAATACTCAGGACTGAGGAAGAAAGGGGAAAACTTCCTGACAAATGAGTAAGCTGCAGAAATTCGTATGAGCAGAATTTCAAAGTTAGTTGCACTGGTGAAGAGTCCACAGGCAACCAGAGTGGAAATGGTAAATAATTCAACATCCTGCCTGTTCTCTAGAAGTTTAGCCTTTGTGTAAAATGAAAAGTTCTTGAAAAAGTCTCTAATTTATGAATCACCAGCAGACCTCAGCTATGTCCTCTGTTCTGTTTTGGGGAGGACTATTTTTGCACGTAGTTTTTGTAAGCTTCATTTTATAAACATAGGGTTTGATCCTACAGCCATAGAAGTCAATGGAAGTGTTGCTATTGGCTTCAGTACCAGAATCAACAGCGTATTTCTGGCAGAATTCTCAACTTGTACAAAGCCAAGTGACCAGCCTTTGAATGTATGTCTGTGACAGTCATAAAGGACACAACATTCCCAGCTGCCCGTTAAAACTTCCCATCATCTGTCTGCCACTAATACATTCTTCACTGCTCTTCCTTCAGCCACTTCCTCTGTTGCAACATTTACTGGGGCTGTGGCCATGGATCTGCGTGGCTGCAGACCCACTAGTCACACCCTCTCTCTCCCATCCCACTCTTGCCTCACTCTAACCTACCTTCCTGCTTCTGCACAGCATTTCTCCAAGTGTCAAAGTCCCCTGTATTTCCTGTCAATCTGGGTGTGATGATTTATTGTGTGTAGCCTCCAAGTACAGCCAGCTCCAAGCATTCAAAAATCATAAGGTTTGCTTACAGATGCTGAGATTTTAAAACAAACGAAAATGTCCATCCAAATAACTATGTACACATGGTCAGTGCATCTAGGACATTCTCTACAGAACATGCTCACCATACAGTTTTCAGGTCCATGCCTGCAGTTCCGAAGATGGGGAGGTTTCGGGTAGATCACCAGAGAGAAAAGGGCTGGGGACTTTTAAGGGGTTCCTCACCTCCCTCTATCTCCCTTACAAGTTTGGTGGGGGGCTTTGGCCAAGCTGATAGGTTGGCAGGAGGGGCCCAGAAGTCCATTAGTTCCCATACACCCAAGGAGAGGGCATATTAAGCCCGTTCCTTAAATCAGAATCCCATTATATTCTTGGATCAGTTTTGTTAAACTGCTTCAGTTATGTTTCTACACTCCTGCGTATGTATATTCAGTGAGAATAATAGCTTTGACCTATATGCCTATAGGAAGCAGGAGGCATAAATCTCTCTCGCTCTTTTCCATTAAAACTTCCTGCCAGAAGGACTAGGGTATTTTTCCAGAAAATGACTAGTTAGCTAAAGAGCCCTGCTCTGCACTGGAACTAGCACAGCCCCATCTATGTGAGTTCTTGTCATATATGTAGAGCCCTGTAAATCTGTGGATATCTGCTTTATAGTCTTGGTTAGCTGCAGCCACAGCTCAGTTTTGCAGGTATGGATGTGGATGCAGATAAATGTTTTTATCTCGAACCCTGAAAATGTGCAGAGATCTGCTTTATAGCGGGGGTGCACGCATCCACAGCTGTGGTCTTCTTGGCCTCTGAGGAGAGAACAAGAGGCAATGGACTTAAGCTGCAGCAAGGGAAGTTTAGGTGGGACATTAAGAAAAAGTTCCTAACTGTCAGGTTGGTCAAGTACTGGAATAAGTTGCCAAGGGAGGTTGTGAAATCTCCCTCACTGGAGATATTTAAGAACAGATTAGATAGATGTCTATCAGGGATGGTGTAGATAGTGGTCAGTCCTGCCGTCGGGGCAGGGGACTGGACTCAATGGCCTCTCGAGGCCCCTTCCGGTCCTAGTGTTCTATGATTCTATGATTCTATATCCAAAGTTCATTTTTATGGATACGGATGAGGATAAGGACAAAAATTTTGTATCTGCCCATGACTCTGAGTTCGCCAGTCTGAAGTTCTCAGATAGCTAAACACAGGTCCTGATGCACAGTCAGCCAGAAAAGAGAAGAGGTGGCAGAGAAGAGAGAGAGGGAAAGAAAGACAGCAGATTCAAGACTCCCCATTATGAAACTTCTACTAAGCACAACCTCTGCCAATCTAAGAATAAAAGTAAAAGGATAGTAAAAAAGAAGGCACGTGGCACAAATAAACCCTTACTACACAGCAATTCTGAGCTAGCAAGGGCATTTCAGACTTTCACTTGAAAAACAGACAGTTCTGAAGACTGGAAACTGACATCGTTTTAATCTATTTTTCTATTTTGACTTTAACTTCCCCTCAAACAATGATAAGGGAGTGAAGAAAATGTATTGTCCATGCAATGTGAAAACCCTTTTATAGCTCATTAAAATAAAAAAGACATTATTGAATCTTTAAACTTCATTACTTCTTCAGAGGCTAATGTAGCACTGTTTATTTGTGAACACATACTAATGGGAACAGAAGATGTTTACTGTTAGGCTAACAGATCATGCAGTAAGTTATTATGAAATGTGTTATTAAGCTGCAGAAAATTAATTATATGACAAAGAAAAAGCATTACTGAGCAGTTCAGGATATTTCCACTTCATATCTAGTTCACTAAGAGGTCACACTCTCCCTGCTCCTTCAGGTACTTGGCAAAGATTATGCACCACAGGCAAGATTCACTCTTGTGAAAGAAGGAGCATAAAGCCTCCATAAACAACAAGAAGTCCTGTGGCACCTTATAGACGAACAGATATTTTGGAGCATGAGCTTTCGTGGGCAAAGACCCACTTTGTCAGACGCATGAGTTGGGGTGGGGGGTTCAGAGGAGGCTTTAAGGAGCAGGGGTCTCACTAGAGGGGAAGGCCAGAGGTGACAAGGTCTATTCAGTCAGGGTGGATCATCAGCAGTCAATGTGGAGTTGTGAACATCAAGAGAGGAGAAAACAAGTCAGTTCATCGGGCGATACAGCCCATTGTCAGATGCTAATGTGGAGGTGTGAACATCAAGAGCAGAGAAACTGCTTTTGTAATGGACCAACCACTCCCAGTCTCTGTTCAATCCTTGGTTGATAGTGTCAAATTTGCAAATGGATTGCAGTTCAGAAATTTCTCTTTCCATTTTATTTTTGAATTTTTTTTGTTGTAGGACTGCTACTTTTAAATCTACTTTTAAATTGCAAGCAATTAAAGCCTACCTGAAGCCTTCCTTAGGTCATAAGTAGTATATAAGCCTTATAGTGACCTTCTGAACACTCTTAACTTTCACCTCATAAGATATTGGTCCAAATCAGTTACATTAAGGTCTAACTGTGCCATTGTGTCAGCAAAAGGCCTCTCTACCTGGTGAGGTAGTGCAGGGACTTGATGATGCTGGTGTACAGGGCAGGTTGGGGTGAAGACTGGGACAGAGAAGGTGGGCAGGGCAGGGAATGAGTTGTGTGGAGTGCATTTACAGTTAGTCTCTACTTCCAAGGTCTGGAAGAGGCACTCTGGACCAGGCAGGCCCGTGGCTGCCCCAGGACACAGGGGATACAAGGGAAGCTTAAAGCCACTTCATGCTTCCTGCCTCAAGCATGGACATGGAGGAAACATGAATGAGAACCTATGTTCCTTTAGGGTTTCCTAAATAAAGCTGCTGCGGAACTTGCAGCAGAACCAGTGTACAACACCGGTGACTTCGGTGTGCTGAGGCAAAGTCCCCGTGTGACACACAGGATATTTGAGTGGGCTCTGACCTGCTACCTTTCATTCCCTCTCCCCTCTCCTCTTCCAGTTCTTTAAACTGGACAATTACTATATTTCTTTCCCTAATGTTTGCAAGAACATGAGTGTAAGATTTATTGGGAGTGGGTTTGGATACTAGCAACACGCAAAAGAAGCCAGTTATGTGGACATGATCCTATAATCGATCAGATTTCTGCTCTCTCCTCCCTTTCAACAACAATAAAAATATCAACAAAATAAACGAAACAAAACAAAATCCCAGGAGCAAGCTAAAGGGCAGAGGGGCTGTATGATGGAGCATTGTTCCAGAGAGATCACAGGAGCTCCTGAGCAAAGAGGGGAAACACAGATGCTGCTAAGCTCTTGGCACACTCTATTCTCTACCCTCCCCCACTCAGATGGCCTGTATGAGGTGGGAAGTCATGGCTCCACCTTCTCTCTAACCCAGTGTGACCAAACAGTTCCTGCTTCCCCCTCCCTCACCAGTAATGGAATCTGGCTGCACAGCTGGGTTAGCAGTGGACCTTAGGCATAAGGCAGAGCTGGGACTGAACTGGGGATGGGGAGGATCTGTGGCAGACCTGGCCTGGGGGCAGAGAGAGAACGAGGGCAGAGCTGGCCTGCTGGTGGAGCAGGGCATGGAGTGGAGCTGTGACTGCCGTAGAGGGCAGAGCGAAGCTGGGACTGGGCAGGGAGCAAAGCAGAGGGAGAGAGGAGTTGTATCCGGAGCAATGGGCAGAGTGGAAGTGGGCTGGGGACAGAGCTGGGCTGGGAACAGGGCAGAGCTGGGGCTGGGGTTATAGTCATTCCCTCCCTGCTCCCTCTGGGGGATGCCTGGCATTCCCTCTTTGCCCCCAGGACGTGGAGAGTGCTGGCCTGAGCCCGGCAATGCATCCCTGAACGTTCCTCTGTGCTTCCCCCTCCCCTCCGGGTGTGTCCTGCGGCTTGAGGACTACTCCTCTAACCAGTTTTGGGAGGCAGCGGGAGGTAGGGAGCATCTCCGGTGCTTCCCTGAATGTATTTATTACCCCTTCCAAGGCTTTCGGGGAGGTCAGGGAGGATCGACAACATGGAGGAGACTCTATTTCTCTTCACACACTGTGCACTTGCAGAAGGATGAAGCAGGATCTGGTCCTGAATGTTGTTTTACTCTGTTGTTGTTCCCAGTAAGTTCTTTAGCTGCAGTTCCTTGCAATCCAAATGGCAAAATTTAGAATTAATTATGAAAATGACCTCCTTGTGCAGCAGAAGGCAAACGGTTTATGAGCATAAAGCAGAGTTTCCCTAATTAATGCCCCTGAGAAATATTTCTTAATTTAATGGCTTTTTAATGCTAAAATGTCCTAATGTTATGGTAAAATATGTTAACTTCCTTTCTACTCAGGCTTGAATGATGGAAAGACCAGAAAAGTAATCTGTTACCTACACTACTCATGCCACCTTCGAAAGTGGTGCTTTCTGTATTTACATAATGTGCTGATCAACTGCTTTTTCACTAATTACATCTACATTTAAAGTGTATTAATTCTCAGCCATTTAATTATCACTGGCCTTTCATCTCAGAGACCCACCTTCAAATCCAGAACTCCCCAAGCTTTCAAATGATTGTAAATGTAGATAATATTAAGCTGGAAGAAAGTTGACTCCTAGTAAGTGCATTTTTGATCAATGGTCCTTCACAAAACTCACTCAAATTGATGGACATGCTACCCATCTTCCATTGTGGTTACGTAAGGGGACAATTAAATGCCCCCTTTCTAAGTGATCTGAAACATTTGCTGTCACTACCCCACATAACTCTATACTGACTTCAAACGCTGGGGCTGGAAATTGATTTGGTTGCAGCTGTGTGTGTCTGTGTGGCACAAACCATGATGATCGAGCAGAAAGCAAGAGAAAGCCCATGAGATAGCCAAAGAAGCCTTTTAGGGTGGCACTAGGTTGGAAGAAGCCAAGAGAAAGACCTTCTTGGGGGCAGAATGCTCTCTGGGAAAAGACTTGGAGATTGTGAGCAAGGAAGTTACCTCCTGTTATTTGTTCCTAATGTGCTCAGAGAAACAGAACTTTGTGTATAAGGGATTGCACTAAGAAATACGTGACTGTCATTCATTTCTCCTCCAAAGACCTAAACACTGGCTAATGGTTTGGGCCAAAAATGGCAACAGTAATCAAAACAAGCTGTTCCAAGTTTTGAAATCACTCTGGCTGCTGTTGGTATTTCCAAGTCCTCAGGCCATTTATCTCTCAGACCATGTGCATTGTCATGCGTGTTGTTTTAAAAAAGAGATTTTGGATAGGGAGGTCCTTGATTTGATTCCAAAAAAGGCCCTAACTGAAAATTTGCCATTCACATAAATAGAAGATTGAGACAATTTCCTTGCTCAAACTTTTCTGGGTATCTGCTAAGTCATCTCTGCCAGTGAGACTTAACACTGAGGCTCACAAAAATATGTGTGAGGCCCACACTTTTCACCATTAGAGTGAGTCAGACAGCACAAAATGATAGCTATTTTCAGAACCCTTTTTTTGGGAATGATGCCCTTAGAACTATCACAATCCATGTTAAGCAGAACTGTGTGCTATACTCTGAGAGGGGAATTGAGAACTAGGTACAAACATTTCCCTCAGAGGCAGCTAAATATGTGAATTTGTGAACTGAATGGTGCCACCTCCTTCCTTGGTTACGGTCATGGGAAGGTGTTTCAGATTACATGAGAAAACAAATGTTTCAACCCTCTCTGCTCTGCCAAGGGGTATGTGTACTGCTATATTAGGTTTTTCACAGTCTAAGTGTGGGAATTTTGTGTTAGTCCTCTGTTAAAATATTGGTAGATCATCAATGTTTTGTGGTTTATATGCATGAAATACAATTCCCTCAACTTTATTTGGCAGTCCCTTAAAGTGTAGTAGTTTTTCTGAGACGGAATAAAAGGATAATCAGTTTGCTGTGAAAAAGAAAAGGGCATGAACTGATTTAGCAGTTAGACCATAAGCACAGTCCTGCATTCCTTAGGCACCCAGCCTCTGCTTCACTCAGTCTGAGGCATGAGTCCCCAAAGAATGAAGGAAGAGGCCCCATCAAATAAATTACATCAGAGGTTCCCACACTGTTGTCCAGGCACCATTAGTGGTTTGCAGAGATGTGAATGCTCCCATAGTGCTAACTTCTCCTTGCTTGGAAAAAGATCCTGGAAGTCCGGGAAAGCAGCTAGAAACAAGGAGGAGTCAGAACTACAGAACAGATGGAAACAAGAGTTGCCCTGGCGGAACAACTGGAGCTGCCAGACACCAGCACTGCAGGACTCTCTAGGGCAGAAGAGAATAGGCAGCCAAGTATTATCCAAGGGATTGGTGAGCAGAGATGAGTAGATATCTTGCAGATGTAATCAGCATTACCGGGGGGGCAGAGTAATAGGGAACAAAGTGGCAGGGAAAGGTGTCCTGAAGGAAAGGGGAACAAAATAACAGGAACATCTTGCAGAGGGAGAGAAGAAAAAGAAGATAAGGCAGCACAGAAGTATTTGCAAAGAATGGAAAGAAGACAAGGACAGAGCAGGTGTGTGTGTGGGGGAGCTATCAAGAACAAAACTAGTGTCAGTGTGATTCATTATTTTAAAGAGCAAAATACTTATAAAATTTTAGGATGAAACAACTGAAAATATCTAGTTTTCTTATGACTTCACTAGACAGGTAATTGTTATAGGCATCAGGTGGTGTTATTCAATTGCAAATGGAAGCGGGAGGTTATCTGCATGACAATGAAAAAGATGAGGGTTTGGCACCTTAGTACAAAGGCTTGGTATCATTCATGGCGTGAATAAAATCTGAGAAGCTGGTTTAACGGTGATAAATCGCAGACTAACTAAGGTCCCAGGCCAAAGGTGCATGTAATTGTTATTTATTATTTGTTTTTTACTGCACCAAAGTGTCTCACTACTTCTGCGGAATACGTGGATTAAGAGTGATGTTTTATTTAACTTTAAAAGACAGGTGAAAAACTGGAACACCTAAAGTTTATCAGTTGGAGGAAACAAGAAGTTGAGGGAAGCAGCAGAGAAGGTTCAGTTGTCTATGTTTTGAGTCATACCTAGTGCAATCACAGCTTGATGCTGCAAACTGTCTTTGAGTGGCACATTTACTTGTCAGTTCTGCTAACTCACTTTCAGAGGTCACCAGCCTGCTGCCAGCCCTTGGCTGCTGTCCCCAATTATTACAGGGATGTAAATGAGTTCTGAAGGCAATGGGAAGTCAGAAGGTAGGAGACTGATGATAGGCGCTATGGAGGGACTGTGGTATGGTACGTGATGAATGGGGGAAGACTACTACAGTGGCACTGTGCTAAAATTGGAGGAGGGCATTCCACACTAGTGAAACAGCTTAAAAACACTAACAGTGTGCCTAGCAGAATGTTCATGGCTTAATCCGAAAGATTTAATGAGCTTCAAAATGATCTTATGAAAGCGCATGAAGATTTTTTTTGTTGTTGTCAGAATGATTTATTCGTAACTGTGCCTATTAACATTTTAAAAATGCTCAATAGCTCCTTCGAAACACCTTGTAAATTAATCTTAATAAATATGCAGTAGGAAGCAGCTTATCCCAGTAATTGACATTTAATACTATACAATAGCTAAAATTTCTCAAATAATTCCTACAAGAAGTTTAACTCTTCAACAGACCACTTTTGAGGCAGGAAAAAGGAAATAAAACCACTGCATGTCTTTGAAAGATTCTAACTGAGGTAAATTGCATGTTGCATTACAGTTAGTGAATGGTTAATGCAAACTAATGAAAAGTATGGAGAACAGAATAGGTCGAATACTTTTTTAATGTAATAAAGGCAATTAATTACGCAGCACTCATCACCTGCAAATTCACATGAAACACAACAACAAATCTTTTCCCGTATTTGTTGCCTTTTTTAAAAATATTTTTTGGTTTGTTTTTCCTGTGTGGAATGAGGAGGTCAAAGAAAAACATTCCAAATGCAATGAGCTTTTTTGGCAGTTGTCTCATCTTCTCGGAGTTGGCTCCATTACCGTGGGCAAGTTGTCAGTCCACTGATGTTCCAGTAGAAGTCATGATCCTTTGGGTGGCTTGGGCTAATGCCCAGGAGAGATTTAAAGTAAAGGGCCAAAACCTTGAATTTAAATCTCTGTTCAGTGGGAAGATATTGGAGACTGTGAAGCAGTGGATGATGTGTTCTTGGAAGCCTGTGTTACAGAGTAAGCAACCAAATGTGATCCATTTGAGCTTCTTTAAAAGTCAGAGGTATGATTCCTGTGTGTTGTGCATTGCAGTAAGTGAAGCTGAAGGTCACAAACACAAGGATAACTGTGCTGAGTCTGAGCCCCACAGGAATGGGTTCAATCTGACAGCCAGTAAATGTGGGAAAGTGTAGGTTTTTTCACAGCTGTGGACATTTTAGTGAATCACAGATATTGTAGTAATACGGAGGAGCCCACAGAATGAGGACTATATTAATGACCCAACAGGAGATGCCCTCAGTGGACAGCAACACCTATTGTACTGGCACATTCTTCAGTTTTCCCTTCCCCCACCAGTACCACCTTAATCTGCTTTCATTTAACTTTGACCAGGCACTGAGAAAGCCCAGAGATGATGCTGTTTGCTTGAGATAGAAAAAAGCATAAAACAGGATCTTATCTGTATGCTCCTGGGATTTGAACCTAAGTGATCTCATAAGGTGGTTCCCAGGATGGGAATATTAGAGACAGACAGCAGATGATAACAGAATCCTCTTTAAAATGTCCACTTTTGAAAAAAAATAATGCTCTGTCCTGAAGACCTTATTCAAACTAACCTTGCCCTAGCTTCAATGGGCACTAGATCTATAGACTGAAGAATGGATCCCATATTCAAAAACACTGCAGTCATTTTGGATAATGCTGACTAAAGAACATGAAGAGTTTTTTATAACCATATGTGATATAGTAATAATACTTATTCCTAACAGTGTAGCTCCTAATAACAAAGCACTCTGTCTTATTTAAGCTTATTATAGAATCAATTTATGGAAAAGACAGTCTACTGCCAAACCTTTGCTCCTAGTTACATTTAGTGCTTACTAAGATCAGCACAACTCATAATACAATTACATCCCTGATAATAGCTATTAGAACCATCATTTTGCCTTCAGTAACTACTTTTTATGGGCAAATTCTTTTCAAGACAATATCGTGTCAAGAGAAGCAGATGTTTCAGCTGAAATGCATAACAGCCAAATACGGCATTCAGGTGTTATTACTATCAAGCCAAAGTGTTTCAATTTATTGTATTTATAAAATGTATTTACTATGCAAGTATATTTAACCAGTAAGTAAAGTAATTATTACTGTCAAATTGCTTAATAATAAGATTTTTTTGTCTGATTCACTTTCTGTTTCCCTTTTGTTGTCTTTTTGGAGATTTCATTCAGCTATTTCCTGGATTCAAACACCCACACCTATAGTGTACATTTCAGTGCAATGATTTTACTTCTCAGGAGTCAGTGAATTCTTTCTGTCACTAAATTTTTCACATCTCATTTCTCTTTGTTTCTTTTGTTTTCCTACCCTGACTTTCTATTCCTTACTGTATTTCTGATCCTTGCTGAACCAGTGATTCAACTGCTGAGTTGACAATTCTATTTGAAGAAATAAAACAAGTGACAGCACATCTGGTTTTGCAACCTCTCAGCCCATTTTTTCCTTGTGACACATGACTGTCTATAAACATTTTCAGCTCATGCCATTATAATAATTTCATTGTACTTTTATTATAGTTTCATGGGACTCAGATTTTCTTTCAGAATGTGTGAAAACACTGATTTTTTTTCAGCAACCCTGTTTCAATATTCAGGAAGATTATCTCATCCTCAGAGAACAAGATGATGCTTTTCAGATATCGTGGTATGCATTTTGAAAGTGGTGCTCAGGAGTGATGCATCTGATTAGCAAAAGAATTTGCGAGCACAACTCTTTCATCCCAGTCTGAAAATTTACCCCCATGGAATATCTAATTTGCAAAAGGTAAAAGGAGAAAACAGGACAACCTTGTTAGAGTTTGTCTTGGTTAACTGCAAGTAGGCCCATGGAATAGCAAATTCTGAACTGATTTAATCCTGGGTAAATAATGTTTATTCCCCCATAACCAGTAGTAGCGCCAAGAAACTGACTCTGCGGATAGCATTGTGCTCCTTGATGTATAGCAAAACTTCTTTCTTCAGGGGAAAATATAGAACTTTGTTTTTCTGATGTCATTTCATTTGCAGCTGGAAGTAGCACGGCAGGGATGCTGTCCACTTTTACACCTTTTCTATCCTGTTCCTCTTGTTGAAACCTTAGAAAAAGAAGCTAGTAGTAGGTTTTCTTTGCCTGCAATTGAGTAAATCCAGTAAACCTGGCAGGGAGGTGACAGAGGGAAAGGAGCATTCTGGTATTGTATGAAGGGCACAGAGAGGACTGATGTATCCTCTTCTGTGGACTCTGTACTGTTGTCATTTTCTTCAGAAATCAATTCCACTTCTCTTAATTTTCCCTTGTCCAGGTCAGCAGACAAGTAGGAACCCATCATGAGGTAGATGACTGAGCATCTGCCACTATGGTATTGATTATATATATAATGGACCAAATTCCTCTGTTTTCTACCTGCATCATACCTGCAACAAGCCAACTGTAACTTGACAGACTTCCAGAGGGAGACTACAGATTTACACCAGGATGAGAGAGAAAAACTTGGCAAAAGATAATTTTAAAATAATCAGATTCTGTTCAGTTTGAGAGTCTTGAGCATGGATACATAGACTCTCCTTCCCCAAATCTATCTAAGGTAAATGCTGATGGGTCTATCACCAAATTAGGGCAATGGCCTAGAACATTTTGGGATCCATATGGGAAGGTAACTTTCACCTTCACTCTGGACTGTGTTGCTGGCGTTCATATACATATAACTCAATACCCACTCCCACATAGCAGCTTTCATGTGTTTCTTGTAAATCCCAAATTTAGTGTGGCTCCAATTCAGGAAAGCACTGAAGCCAGTGTGCTTAGAAAGTTTCATGACCAGGGATGAATGGGAGCCCTTGTGGGGAAGAGGAAGCATACGTAACTGGTGCTACAGAGTCAGTGAACAGTGACCTGAAAGATGTCTTTCTGGCCTGATGCACATGTGAAAAAAGAGTCCAGTAATTCTTTGAGTTGGGAAGGCTCCCAGGCTTATATGATGCTAATAGCTGAGCCACAAATTGTGTTTATAAATCTCATTTATTTGCAGCTAAATTGTGGTACATTTCCTGCATCACTCTGACTAAGATTAGAGACAGTCATGGTGCGAATTCCAGTGTAGGAGTGTGTGACCAGCTGGCACTCCCACCCTGCTCCCAAAAAGTCCATGCAGACTATGTAAGGTCAGACCTACTAAATAAGCCAAATCTGAGGAAAGGGTGAGTGCAAAGGAACATAAGCCTCAGCCTAAATTTTCTCCCTAACACTTGTCGTCCCTAAGGTCTTTAGAACGTCGCTTTCTGCATCCCTCATTCTCTCTGATCAGAGGGTCACATCCACCTCTTGCAGCTTGGTGTCAGTAATAAACCACAGTGCCCAGCCAGGGGGCAGAACTAACTTGGCATCTTTATGCATCAGCTGGGCTGTATATCATCCTCACATGACAGCTCAATAAAAGAGTCCAGCATCCCTGTGCAAGGTCATGGATCCTGCTATCCTACCACAGAGCACATTTCTTACTATAATAAGGAAAAGGCCTTAATCTTCTGCTGCTTCCTAATCCAAACAGACTAATTAAATAAAGACAGTATTTTATATTTAGACACAAATTTTAAATAGTTACTCTACATTCCATAGTGGGGGAAAGTTATTTTTTAATATAACCCAGTGCTGTATTTGACTAGAAATGTACCAGACTGTTTTATAGCTTTGTCCTAGTGCCCTTAGAAACCCCACTCTATGGAAGCTGCAATATCATACGTAGTGTTGGATGGGGCAGCAAGCTGAGAAAAATATCATAACAATGATGATTTTCTTCCTGTGAAAGGAAATGCTGAACCACAATTGACTTCACATCAATATATAAATTGACACAGTGCAGAGATGCATTCCATGGAAGCTGGCGTGTACCGAAGGTGCTAGGATTGCTATCTCAAAATAGTGCTTTGCATTCAGGGATTCTAATATGAAATACCCACAAGCAACCAGGGCTAAGGCACTGTGGGGTAGGTATCCACAATGCACTGCTCACGCTGTCAAACTTGCATAGGGCAATGGGGATGTGGAAACTCAACTCGGAAAAATGATGGGTCAAATTTGAAGAAGGTTTGTGGGCACAAATTCAAATTCGTAAGAACAACGTTAAAATCAAATTTATTAAAAATCAAATTTATCTCGTAGTGTAGACACAGCCCCAGATTCCTCACATTTGCATGATCAGTCCTTATGACTCCAACCAGCTTCTCTGATATTTTATAGCTTTCTTTCAAAATCCAAGAAGAAGCTGAAAGAAGGACACTAGAGAGAAACTTTTAGGTGTGTTTTAAAGATATTGAACTACTGTTTTTTACCTTGAGAATTTAGTTTGGTTTGATAGTACCAGTCAGGATAAGCAACAAAACTTCAAAAGCCCTTCTTTCTCTCATAGCTGTATTTTGCTATGTGATGCTTGAGACTTGGTGGGGAAGAGGGAGGTGTGCAGCGTTAGAAAAACTGGGACAAATCTGTGTCTCAAAAATCAAACTTTTTTTTTTCCTTTGTAAGTTACTTTTCTGGGGGTAATGCTCATCAGCTCACAGTCACACGATGGTAGAGTGGTTCATAGGCTGTGTGGGGCCTGTAACACTAAACAGGCTGTAGTGAAAACCTTTGATAGCTTGGTATTGATACAGCTGGCCCACTGTCTCTTTATCCACCGAAAACAAGTGTTGAATCCTGCAAACTTTTGTCCACCACACGGATGTTTGTTGTACAACCAATCTCTAGAAGTGAGGCTTGTTTACAACTGAAAAGCACTGAATGCTGTAAAAATGGCTCTGCATGTACACGTGAAGTTCCAGATAAACCAAGGCAAAGGTCCAGATTCAGTTCCCTTGGGCAGGGAAGAGCAAATGGTGCCTACTTGCACCAGACTATTCTGCTGCACACCAGAGGATTCACCAAAAGAAAAACAGTTCATGAAACTGCTGACTGTCTTCTCTGTCTTTGGCTTTTCCCTAGAGAAAGGCAGTGACAATCTCAACCAGTGGCTCTCTAGCAGCTGCACTAATGGAGCCTGTTTAGAGAGACACTGACCCTCCAGCCACCTTAAATGCAGAGCATCACCCCTTTCTATGGCTGCAGCCACGGTTATTGACTCCCTGGAAAGGAAGGGAGGGTGTGGATACCTTGAATTTCTGCAGTCCTCCTGTTGCATGGGCAAACTCTTCAACACCAGCAGCCCTGTGCCAGATGCCAGCACAAACTTTGAGATCATGTGGTCCAGAACCATCAGCAATGCAGAGAAAAAAATACTTAAAACCCTGATCAAGACAATGTTCAGGGAGGAAGATAGCTCAGGCTTGATCCAAGTATTTCTTGTGGAAAGAGATTATTAGTGCTGCCGAGATGTTCTTACTCATTTCCTACTATAATTGTGGGTAATCAACCATATATCTTGCTAGGCAGCACAGCACAGTCAAATCCTGATGGCATGTGCCAATTATGCACCCTTGGAGAAAAGCCTTCCATGACCATCTGCAGAGCCTTCCACCTGCCAGTTGGTTTCCTCAGAGTCCAGCAGAGAGAGCTCTGCGGGACTGAAACATGTCTCCCTATTGCCTTCATCTTTTTCCTCCACTCACTTCAATTAGCCACAGCAGAGGCTTGCAAGGCCTCAGAGCAGTGGCACTTTTAAGATTGCTCATCTGATGGGTTTTCCTAGGAACACCCAGTCCTTAAGGGGAGGAAAAAAAATCACTAACACAGTAAACCTATAGTTACTCTAACGAGAAATAATAACCAACATTTTTAACGTAACTCCTCTGGCACAATTCTAGCGGTTAATTATACAATTAGAAATTTAGTTACCAAAATTAGATTAGGAAATTTTCACTAAATAGAATAACTATTTCTCTGGTGACACAGGCTTTGGTAGTTAGGCCCGTAGTGAAGTGGACTGTTCTTGGCTCTTCATTTTCCGTCAGATTGCTGGTTGCCAGGAAAGGACCCCAAGGTCAATTCTGTGGTTGCATCAACAGACACTTCACACTGCATTAATTCTAGGGCATAAATTGCATTCGCTAGCTTGGGTGTCTTGTGCACAGGCACTCCAGAAATCTGTACAATCAATTATTCTCTATATTTAGTTGGTTAATTATAGGAGTAAAGTCAAGCAGAGGAGCATAAGTACCACTTTCTGGAATTGAGCAAATTAACAATCTGAGCCATACATTTGTGACCTTTAAAATGGACATACACCTGTTCAACAACAGGCCTTGTCTTCTGCTGAGGTAACCTGGCAGAGAGCTGTTGATATCAGTGAAGTGACCCTGATTTACATCAGCTGTGGATCTGGACTATTCTGGGTGTGTTTTAGTACATTTATTATGTAAAAGGTGCCTGATAGAGAGAATGAGAAACTAAGTCTCTAGTCAGAGCATAACTGAGGCACAAGCCCTGACTCTGCAACCTCTACAGTCACTCTACCTGTGTGTCCCAGCTGTGTCTGGGACATAATACTAGTTGTGCAGGGGATAGGGTTGCCAACTTGGCAATATTTTAAAACTGGACACTGCCACCGAAGTGCTGGAAACTCACCTGCCCCACCTCTTTCCCCTCAGACTCCACCCCTTCCCCGAATCTTTCCCTGGGACTGCCCCTACCCACTCCTCTTCCCCCTCACACCCCTGTCACTTGCTGCTTTTCCCTTCTCAGGCCATGACCAGCCACGTGCCCCCCAGTTCTGGAGGGACTTTCCTGCTTTGTTTGTACTGGGAGCTTCAGATGTCCAACACAAGTAGGAGTCAGCCCTGGTTTAGCAGGGGCTAGCACAGGTGATGGCCCAGCACGTTCCCGCCCTTCCCCCCGACCCCACCCCTGCAACTGGACTTTGGGTATCAGATCACTGTCAGTATCCCTTTATACCCAGACTTTCCAGACAAAGACTGGGCACCTGGCCACCATAATAGAGATGAGAAGGAGGTTCAGTCTCCAGAGCCCCACACTATCTTTAGTTTCTCTGAGGCTGCCAACAGGGGTGTTTTTATGTCCAATAAGATCTGCAGAGGGGTTAAAGCTATAGTATTAGAATCCATCTGCCTTACAAATGTCATAACATTGATACAGAATGTGCACAGACTGCTAGCCAAGGATTATTCATTCGCAAATGTTGCCTAGTTATCATAAGATGTGGTAACACATGTCATCAAGATGAAATATCAAGTCCCTTATTTATTTACATAATCCAGAAAAGTTGGCAAATATTATAGAACTTAGCCTTGATTCCCAGCTGAAAATAAAGTATTGTGGTAGACTGCATCCAGTTAAACCCAGAATCCAGTCCTGTGCTGAAAGGAGAAACTCTCCCAGTTTTCTAAGGACTATATGTATTATTTTAAGCCTTTATCAAGGTCACATTCTATAAACTATTCATCCCAATCAAAGTGGACAGTACCGGTTCAGAACCCAGAAGCTGCACAACATGTGATAATTCTGCTAGTCTTCAGCCTTATTCAGAAAAGTTCATCAGCTTACGTGTACAGAACCTGAGGAACAAAATAATTCAGCTTCACATTACCTGCAGAAAAACACGTTCCTTCTTCTTGTACTAAATCATCCCTGGTCTAATTGGGATACATTTGGTAATGAATGTGTTTTGTCTCGTGTGATACGATTAACAGCATTGCAGCAGTTACTGCAGACTACTGGCTTTCCTCTGGTTGTTTCTTAAGATACTTCAGTTGGTCAAAGGCAGAGTAAAATTTGTGGAGGAGCACTGAGCCAGTGCAAGTGGGGGCCCTTCCCCACCTGCAGATCCCCTCCTTCCCCTATGCCCTAGCTGGAACACTGGATGAGCAGAGTGGGCAAGCCCCTGTGCCCCAACCCAAATCTCCAGCAGGAATGCTGTGAGCATGCTGGGATGCCTATTTTTCTGCCCCCCACCCCATTGGCTAGGTCTGTTGGCTCACTGGCTAATTTGCCACTGAGCTGGTACATGGGTACAAGTTCATATCTCTCCCTCTTTATTATATGTTACCACAGCAAAATACATAGGGCAAAATTCTGCCCTCAGAGCATAATAATAACTTATGTATAAATGTATGTTCTTGAAACTCTTATTGCTGTCAGTGATATATGCATATGAGTATCAGTGGGCAGAATTTGGCCTATTGTGCCTGTAGTTTACACACAACTCTAGAGTTTAGTATAAACAATACAACAGTCCCATGGGACTCAAACATTTGTATGTTACATTGATGCTAAACAGATATTCTCTTTTTAAGATTTCTAGCATAAACATTTGAAACTTAGATGCATGTTCACAGCCTGAATATTCAGAGTTTTGATGCATAATGGACTTAGCTAATGTGACTCCAACATTTAAAAAGGGCTCTAGAGGTGATCCTGGCAATTACAGACCAGTAAGTCTAACATCAGTACCAGGCAAATTAGTTGAAACTATAGTAAAGAATAAAATTGTCAGACACGTAGATGAACATAACTTGTTGGGGGAAAGTCAACATGGTTTCTGTAAAGGGAAATCTTGACATACTGATCTACTAGAGCTCTTTGAGAGAGTCAGTAAGCATGTGGACAAGAGGGATCCAGTGGATATAGTGTACTTAGATTTCCGAAAAGTCCATGATAAGGTCCCTCACCAAAGGTTCTTAAGTAAAATGAGCTGTCACCGGATAAGAAGTAAGGTCATCTCATGGATTGAAAACTGGTTAAAAGACAGGAAACAAAAGGTAGGAATAAATAGTAAGTTATCAAAATGGAAAGAGGCAACTAGTGGTGTTCCCAAGGGGTCTGTACTGGGACCACTCCTATTCAACCTATTTATAAATGATGTGGACAAAAGGGTAAACAGTAAGGTGGCAAAATTTGCTGATGATACTCATCTGTTCAAAATAGTTAAGAGCAAAGCAAACTGTGATGAGCAGTGATTGGTCAACAAAATGGCAAATGAATTTTAATGTTGATAAATGTAAAGTAATGCACATTGGAAAAAAATAATCCCAACTATACATATGAAATGATGAGGACTAAGTTAGCTATAACCACTCAAGAGAGATATATAAAATCATGACTAGTGCAGAAAAAGTGAATAAAGAAAAATGATTTACTTGTTCCCATAACAAAAGGACTAGGGATCACCAAATGAAATTATTGGGTAGCAGGTTTAAAACTAACAAAAGGAAGTTTTCCCTTCACACAGCACTTAGTAAGCCTGTGGAACTCCTTGCTAGAAGAAACTGTGAAGACTAAGACTTTTAACAGGATGCAAAAAAGAACTAGATAATTCATGGAGGGTAGTCCATCAATGGATATTAGCCAGGACAGGTAGGAATGGTGTCCCTAGCCTCGTCTCTCAGAGGTTAGAAATGGATGTCAGACAAGGAATTGCTTTTGTGATTACCTGTTCCGTTCACTCCCTCTGGCGCATATGGCATTGGCTTCTTTCAGAAGACAGAACACTGACCTAGATGGACCTTTGGTCTGACACAGTGTGGCCATTCTTATGTTCTTATGACTTATTTTCTTTCCATGATAGCATGTGGACAGTGGGGAATTAAGAGAGCTATTCTGCTTTGCAGGACATATATGTGTCTTGGTGGAGTTTTTAAATGTTTCCATTTGTGTCTGGCTGCAACACAATTCATTAAATACATATTGGAACATGGTTTTGTTTTCCATAGTGTCCAAAACACTGTTCCTGGAAGCTACTTGATTTGTTATAATAATCCCATGAGAAACTGAGCTCATAGTAGAATCTGAATCTCAACCCTCAAAGGAGTGACAAGCCTCTGTGCACAGTACATAAAAGGAAAAATGAGATTAGAGATGACATACTGACAATGGGGTCTTCCTTGGGTACTTGGGGAAAACAGAACGTGGTACTCCTGCAGTCAGAGGATGTCTGCAAGGACAGAATGATCAACTCTAGTCTTGCCTTCTGCCTTTTGATTCTGTCATCTTATCACTCACCGTAGCACTTTCCAGCACATGGAGATATTGGGTTTTAGTCTGCAGATGCTCTGTGCATTGAAATCAATGGGAACTCTGCATGCAAACAGCCTGCAGGATTGGGCCTATTATGTGGTCACATTTTTATTTTGCTATGTTGGTTTTCTATCCTTTTTTTCTGTTTTTGCCCAGAAATAACACTTTAATTCCCTTTCTGATTTAATATTTTGCCTTTCAAAGAGATCCAACTGCTGTTTCGCTCACAATGAAAATCATATGATGAACAAGATAGCAGGGAAACAAAGTCTAAGCCCAGTGAACCCTATTTATCTTCGTGTGACTGTGAGCAAAATCTAATTTCACTTAACATCCGTAGGTCACAGATCTCTCTCTAGAAATCCTGTTAAACCTTGATTCACCAGTCCATGAGTTTTGATTGTTTCTAGAGGTTTTGGAGACTAACAGACAGGTAATTTTTTAAATCAAGTAATACTGAAATAGGCTTACATAATTATAGTTTTGTCCTCCATATGCTGACTCACATTTTCAGAGAAATTTACACCGGTACTCTCAAGGAACACAGTGCTTTCCAAGGTGTTTATGGGCCTACACTAAATCCAGCATGTGCCCCCAGTGTCTATGTTAACCCTTTGTGGCAAGTGTCTGGATGAATAAGACTGTAATTCAAGGAGCTCTGCTGCAAAATGTTTTTCTAAGCTCACAGGGACTCGTTAATACCCCCCATTACCTGGCTGGTTCTAATATAAAGTGCCAAATTTACTCTGCTGAACAATCCAGAGTGATTTACTGCTCCTGCTCTTCATCAGCAAGAAGGAAGAATCAACCCATCCCATTAGGCAGGCAAATTAGGGGACTGTTAAATCGCACAGAATGGATATTTATATTTCCCAGATTTTCATGCAACTATGTTACATTGTGGGAAGGTGAAACATGAGTGTCGGTAAAATGGCATTATGGCTGTAATGAAGAGGATCTCTAAATTGGATGGTCAATAACCGCATTGGAATCATGACACTAAATGAGAAAGATGTTGCCATCTATGCCAATGCCTCTTTCTCTCTTTAGACCAATAAACTGACTCTAGTTGTTTTGTTTTGGACTGTGCAACTTTGCCTTTGGCTGTAGTCTGCTCAGTTGTGCATAATTTGCAAAATGACTGAGCATTTTCATTTCACTATTGGAAAGTTATCAGCCTCGTTGAAAACAAATTAATTCACAGGAGATGCCCAGCCCGGTAACTTAGTTGAGTGCTGGGGAACGGCACAGGCAAAAAAAGGAAAGGATGCAACAGAGGTAAAGCTGCTCTTCCATTTTGGCCTACGGGGGGAGGTGAACCCGGTGCCCTCCCCAGCTACACACCGATGAAGGAATTCAGCATCTGTAATAGAGTCTTTAGCCTTCACTGTCTGCAGGCTAGTCCCTTTTCCGGTCTCCTAATCAACCATGTGTGACAATGCTCAGGGACCTCCTGCAGAGATAGATGCCCTGCTGCGAGTTGGTACACAGTCTCTCAGATCCTGTACCTTAGCCATGATCCTAAAGAGGCTCAGTTGTGTCCGCAGAAGTGAGACCAGGTTTACCCAGTACAGATGCAGGTGTTGATAGAACGGTTAGGGTTTATAATTATAAAAGTATGATTTAAACACACAAAAAAGAAAATAAGCATTAAACTGAGCAGTAATTAGGTCAGTAGTTTTTGGAAAATTAAAAAAATAATTGAGCTATGGCATTAACTCAAATACCAGCCTGGGCAATAATCCTTTTTTCCTTTCTCACTGGATAGATGTACCTGCTGTTCTAAGTTCACAGCCACAGGAGTTGAGAGGCTGAGTTTGTTCTACAGATGAGTTGCATTTGGAAGGTGACTTCTCTTCTGCAGGTTTAATGTATTTTACACATCAGGCCTCCTTACCTTCCTCTTTTCCACCTCAGTAGCATCCTGTGTGCCACCCGCCCAGGCCCCTCTATTCCAGCAACTCCCCGTGACTGCCCCACATCCCTCCCAGGGGCTGCAGTTCTCATTCCCTCTTCTGTTCCTTTGTGTTCCATTCCCCACGTCTGCTCCACGGCTGGCAGTCTGTTTTCCCGTACAACATGTCCTGGTGCTGGGGTTAGGCCAGAAGAGTTCAAGGTGTAGGAGGGGCTCTGGGCTGGAGCTGGGAGTTGGATGGGGTTGGGGGCTGAGGGTTTGTTTTGTGGTGCAATAGGGAGCTCTGGGCTAGTGTCAAGAGGCTTGGGGTGCAGGAGGAGGCTCTGGGCTGAGGCAGAGGGCATGAGGTGCCGGAGGAGTGAGGGCTCCAGCTGGGCAGTGTGGACTATAGGGTAAGGCCTCAGGGAGGAGGGGTTCAAGGTGCAAGAAGGTGCTCAGAGCTGGGGTGGGGGTGTATGGAGAGTGAGGGCTTCATCTGGGGGCAGGGCCTTAGGGCAATTCTGAAGAGGTAGGTGACGGGCTCCTCTGTTTCCTCAGGCAGAGCATAATGTAGCAGCCTGCCTGCTCAGCGCTTTGTTCTCTTTGTAGTTGAAATATGTGGCTTCAAGTTGCATATAACTCGCTTTAATGCAAGCTAAGTACAACTTGAAGCTGCTTTGTGGCCCCTTCCCCCTACTTTCCCGAAGCCATGCAGCTGTCAACCTGACTGTCCTGCCACTGGAGAAAGGCAGGGAGAAGCAGCCAGGAAACTGAGAAACTGACCAGCCCTGGTGGGCTGGCCAGTTTCCCAGTCCCACAAGAAGAATGGAGCTGGGAATCAAGCGGCAGGCTGGTTCCTGGCTGCCCTGTGCTGGAGAAACTGGTAAACTCACCCGCCATGAGCTGGTCAGTTTCCTGAGTCCTCCAAGCCCAGGGGAGATGGGAACCAAGCTGTCCCCTGGGAGCCAAGAAACTGATCAGCCCTAGTGGGCTGGTCTGTTTCCCAGCTCCTGCAAACCCAGGGGAGCTGGGAACCAGCTTGCATCCTGGTTCCCTCTCCCTGCCAACTTGCACAAAAATTCAAGTTACGTGTGGTTGCACGAATATAACCACCATGTAACTCAAGGGTTTACTGTAGAGCAGTATTTTCTTTTAATGTTCCAAATTGTTTCCATGGATATCAGAAAGCCAGATAGTGCTTTCATTTATCTAGTGCAATTGATGCTGCTGCAATGTAAATGAGGGCAGAATTTGGCCCAAAGAATTATAGAACTGGAACAAACTAACCATAGGGGTGTCATCTATTCTGCAATGAGACTTTTAAGTGGATGGGCAGCCAACCATTTTTAGATCTCCTTTGATTCTACCTAATAATTATGACACTCTTTGCCTCACTCTGTTCCAGAAAAATACCTCAGAGGAAGTCACGCCAGAAAAGTATGTTCAAGCATTTTAAGTTGTTACTGAGAGGCAGAAAATCCCCAGGTGAGCTTGAAATGCATCACAAAGAAATAGCAATTAGAAAAACTGGAGCACTATCATGTGATGCTACGCCTTCATATTTTTACGGGATCTGTTTTGAATATGAATATGCATAACTCAAATATGCTTTATGCAAAATGCAGCATATAACCTCTAGTTGAAAAGTTTGTAATCCACTGAATGCATATATGCTATTTGTTCATGTATCATTTTTGTATGTAAAGTCAGAAATATGAACTGTAAACCTGTTTATTAATCTAAGTCTTCTAGTGAAAGCTATTAGTGGTACTTAGGGAACATAAGGGTTTGGTGCTCAGGACAATGATCTGTAAATGATTTTGTTGTTCCTGTAAGCCCAAACTGTGATTGGTCCTACAAAGACACGTGACCATGCCACCTGGTGCTGGCATCCATCTTGAATTTTACATTCTTGGTTGCGGGGAGAACTGAACAAAAGATTCCCACTTTGGGCAAATTCTATTTAAAGGATGGGGAGCAAATGATGGTATTTAGCTGGCTTTTGAAACTGCCTCCCCATCCTCAGAGGATACACAAAACATCTGGAAAAGAAAAGAACTTGTAATGAGGGGGATGGAGGAGCTCTGCTGGGCCCAGATCAGAGGAAAAGATTAGCCCTGGCTTGTGAAGAACTGCACCTGAAATAAGAACTAGGGTGAGAAATTTGATTTGCAAAAACTTCTCTTAGGCCGTGGCTAAACTAGCCCCCACCTTTTGAATGGGGTATGCTAATGAGCCACTTTGTCAGGTGCTAATGAGGCGCTGCCACGAATATGTGGCTGCAAGCATTTCGAAAGTGCTGCTTTTGAAATGCATGCTGCTTGTGTAGACGGGGACCCTTTGAAAAGACCCCCAGACTTCAAGAGCCCCTTCTTCCCAAAACCAAATGGGACGAAGGGCTTTCTAAGTCTGGGGGTCCTTTCGAAAGGCCCCATCTACATGAGCAGTGTGTGTTTTGAAAGCAGCACTTTTGAAACACACGTGGCTGCCATTATGCTAATGAGGTGCTGTAGCATCTGACAAAGCGGCTCATTAGCATACCCCTTGCAAAAAACGGGGCTAGTGTATTAGCTGGTGCATTTTATTTTAGCTTAGTAATTTTGTCTGTCACAACTTGCAGCCACTTAAGTGCTACTTTTTATATTTAATAAAATTCCTTTTGTTTAATATCAAACCTTGGGTAAAAAATTGTTATCTGGGGGGATCAAGACCTATGTACATATCTCTTTGATTGATAAAGACAGCAAACTTCATAAGCTTTCTCTGTATAAAAGTTTTATATACAGTAAGATGGATTTATTGGGGGGAGGTGTTGGGCCATATTTGGAGCAGCGCTTTTGAGTGCTATCAAGTCCCTGTAACTGAGCCCTTGCAGAACTGAGCTACTCTCAGCGTGTGCACTACTTTGCTGGAGGACTGTTCCCCCAACTCTGTGCCTTTGCTGGAGGAGGCCAGTGCTTCTGGCCCAACCAGACAGGGAGGTGGGACACAAAGCCTTCAAGAGACCAGATCCTGGAATAACAGCATCTGTGATGGAAATGAAGTTCAGGGTGGGGGCCTGCAAAAGAATTTAACAGTACCTTGCTGCTATAGGCTTCTGCATAAAAGCATCCCAAGATCACAGATTCCCTGACTTTGGACAGTAGCTGCCACCACCCAGGTAAGAACACCCCTTTTTAAATCCCAAGAAGACACACTGGGGATGTCTCCCTGTAGGGTAACCCCAAGCTCCTAATCCTCCCATGTGGCGAGCTGGAAAACAAAGAGGAAAACAAATTGCAGTCTCTAGTAGCTTACCTTTCCATCTTAGGCATACATACACAGGGAACCTCTTCAAGGACACAGGAATCAAATTACTGCCTTGAAAAGGTGATTTTATTAACAAAACAAAGAAGACATACTTTTAAGTATACTTGCTTGCTAGGTGTTACAGAGCAACTAGAAAGGTGGATTAAAGCGCAAAGAATTATTATCCTTTGATTCATTTTAAAGATTACAGTGTACAGACAGGTACAACAGCCAGCCTGAGAACATCCATACCAAGTCCAAAATAAAAAAAAAATTAAAAAAAAATTGATTGCATCTGACTAAACATTTCATTTCTACTCACAGATCTGTTATTCCAAGATTGCTTTCGAGGCTTGGATAATACTGAAAACTCCAAGTCTGGTTTCAGACTTAATTCATCTCTGTCACTCTCCTCGGGCCACACAAAGGACTCTCCCAGCAGGTAATTGCTTCAATTCAAAAATCCCCCTCTCTCTCCACATTGGCTCATCTGGCTTCTTGCCAACACAGGATCCAATCTCTGGTCTTAACCCTTTACAGGCAACTTAATTAACTGAATCGTGAGCAGTCTAGAAAAGGAGTAGTAGCCCTGCCATCCATCACACATATAAACCCAAGTCAAGTTCACCGTAAGGAGGGAGAGAAGACAACTCTCAGTTTCTATGGTGATGGCTGCCAGCACAAAACTCTGAGATAGATGGATAGATGAACAAAAGACTCCAGGAAGACAAGGTCACTATGTAGATGTAATTTCACTGAAATGCTGAAGCATGACAAGGATGGGTTCTGTAGAAAACTGTAAAATACAAAGGTATAATTATCAGACCCAATGCTAGTACGCCTGGGTATTGTAATATACTGATATACTCTATACTGAGTCATCTCTACAATGTTAGAAAAGGATGTGTAGGCTCAGTGAAGTTACCAGACGACTGGACTGACATTGAAGAAGGATCACAAAGGTCCGTGGGTTATTGTTGAGGGCTGCAGGAAAATTTTATATTAACAAAAATATCTGCAGGAGCATTCAGGATGCTCAAGAAGAACAAGATGGCATTAGAGCCAGCACAGTGGGGCACAACTGGTGAGCAAAATCCAGGCAGCACATTGACAGTGGGGCCCAGCCAGTGGGCAGTGGATGCTATTTTCAATTAAAGCACAGGGCCTTGAAGGCGCAGGGCCCAAGGCAACTGCCTTACACATCTTGCCCTAAGGTCAGACCTGGATGACACGAGAAAGGTTGTGGGGTGGGCAGCATCAGTGTAGGATGAATGAAGAGAGCCATTAGGGAGAACAAGCCACAGGAATAGCAGAGAGGGGTAGAGGCCCAAAAGGGCATTGAGCACCAGTTGGTGACGGAATACTGGTGAGGGTTACAAAAGGGAGAAACTGAAAAGGACCCTATTTGCTAAGAAGACTTAACCAAAGATTTCGTGAATGGCTAAAAAGGGGCTAATTTTAACAAGCAGAACAGCAGTTCCCAACCTTTTCGAGACAGCCACCCACTTTGACCCAAGGCAATTAAAAACCCAGGGTGAGGGGAGGGTCTCCCCTGGGCAATTTTTTTATAAATCTTGACTCTGCCCCACCCCGCCCCAGGCTTAAACCCCTCACAGCCCCAAAACACATCCCCACCTACGTCACACAAGGCTGCTGCTGCTCCTCACTGCTCCTTCACCAGGCTTGCCACTGCCGCCTCCTCCATGTGGCTATGACCAGCTTCTACTCCCTTCCCCCACCTGAAGCGCAGGCAGTTCCCTGTCTGGCCACACTGAAATGAAACTCAGTTTAATTGGTTTAACAGCCAGATCCCACCTGCCAGCTGTTAAACCAATTAAATTGAGTTCCATTTCAGTGCAGCAGGACCGGAAGTCAAGGCCAGAGCAGTGAGAGGCAGCAGCAGCAGGAACCATGAATGGCTCCTTAAAGAGCCACATGCAGCTCCCAGACATCCAGCTGGTGACCCTTACAAAATCTAATGGTGACCCATGTTTGGCTCCTGACCCACGGGTTGGGAATCCCTGCATTAAAATCTACACCTCCTCATATCCTATCAGGCCCACCAATGGCAGTGGCAGTGGACAGAGCCCTGGGCCCCTTTGAATTGGATTGCTCTGAGGACAAGGGAGTGAGGCACAATGCAGTCTGGGGAACACTAAGGGCTGACCACCCTCAGCCCCGCCCCTTCTGCCTGAAGCCCTGCCCCTTCCAAGGCATGGAGCTGGGCCCCCCACTTCTTGCCTCGGTGGCTGTTAGCTCTGCTGTATCCTATAATTGTGATTTCGTGCATAAATTATCCTCCAAATAGATGCAGTGAAGCAGCCTTTTGTCAGCAACATTTCTAACATGTTGCTGTTTCATGCAATGGTTCAAAATACCGATTTGTTTCACTTCCTCTGGTTCAAATAGCCTTGTATTTCGTGTAGCACATCTGCTGTGACAGTGACCACAGACTCTGGGCAGCATTATATGTTTGACTAACTTCCTACCATTCAAGTCCCCAAAAAAGTATTTTCTTCTGACCACACACAGCAAGAGTCGGAGCTCCTGTAACAAAGCGAGGGGAGGATGGGCTCAGGCTCAGTGAACACAGTGATGCAGCTTGACATTCAGTTACTGGCAAACCTCCATGAGGCAAATTGTAGCTTTATTGTGCCCAGAAGCACAAGAAACATATTAAATGCTGGTCCAGAGAAAACCATTCTTCTACCAAGAGGATAGTGAGTCTGTAAAAGAGCTGCTTCTGATTATATCATATGGGCCAATTTTATCCCAATGTAAATCACTTTTATTGCCAGAGAAGTTAGTTACACCAGGGATTTGGCCCTCTGCGTTATGCGGAAGGAGGAGTGGAGAGAGTTGGCTTTTGGAATGAGGTGTTTGAGGTTCTGTGTCCTGTTCCTAGCTCTGCTGTTGGTGGTGTCCTACGTAACATGGATCAGTAAAGTCAATCAGAGAGATTTGGCTTGCCTGCTCCCTGTTCCCCATGTGCTCTGGAGAGTCTAATGCTCAAGCTAACTGCATTTAACCCTTGCATGCAGGGAATACTGGGACTATATTGTAGTTTGCCCTGAACTGGAATATGAGGAAAGAGAGAGGATAGAGGAAAAAAGACCCCCCTCCACACACACATGCAAACACCAATGAAAGTGGGAGGTGAAGCACAATACATAAGGGTTAGTTTAATTTAGTACTAGTAATAGCCTCTCCATTGATGGCTGGGAGAGCCTGGTGTTACTGCATTGCCCCTTCCGCTCCCTTCAGTGACTGTGTTCCATGGCACTTCGCAGAGCTCCTGCAAACATTGTGTCTGAGACACAAAAGCAGGTAACGCTGGCCAGAGAGGCAGCAAAGCCAGGTGAATTCCTTGACCCTGGTGGTAGTTAAGGGTCTAGCCTATGATTCATTTCTCTTCCTTCTGTTTTCATGCCTACCAACTAGTGGCAGCAGCCATTCATTGAGATGAATTTAATGAAAGATTAAAATGAAACACAACACACCAAACTGCTTCCTTCTTATTTCTGTTCCACCATGTTACAAAATATGGAGAACAGCCAAAGTAGGCAGTATCTAATCTCCACTTGCTTTCCCAGCCTGCCACAATTCAGGAGCTCCCAACTACTCACTTAAGGGACTGCTAGCCTCCTAACGTGTCTGAACAAAGCCAAGGTTGGGACCAAGTGAACAATGAAGATTTAAAACCTCTTCCTAAGGAATTTATAATCTCTAATATAATGGTGTTCAGTACTCACTGGAAACCTCAGAGAGGCAATGAAGAGTTTTTAATATAGCCATTAACTTTGCAAGTGAAATGGGAGTCCCTCATGAGTGTCCTTACCCCCAATTTACCTTTTTACCCCAACGGTATCTAAGGTGGGTCCTCAAGGATATTTTTAAAATTATGCTGATCCTGGATGTGTAACTGACAAAGAAAGGCACAGAAATGTGTTGAAATGAACAGACACTTGCATTTGGAAAGTGTTTTAACCTTACACTGAATTTATGCTTTGTTTCCATAAGTAATTGATTATTTAATAATGACATCTAATAGGCAGCTGCCATGGGAATTCCTGCAACCCTGATGAAATAAGAAAAAAATCTATCACACATTTGTAATTAATTTATTACCTTCCAGTTTTAAGAACCTTTAATATTCAGCATAGATCTCTTTCCAGTGATGATGATGATGATGATGATGGTGTACATTACAGAATAAAACAGCAGAAATATAGCACTTTAAAGACTAACAAAATGATTTAGTCAATTATGAGTTTTCAAGGGACAGAACCAACTTCATCAGATCAATGGCATCTCCAGTACAGACTGACATCTATAAGCACAGAGGTCTAAAAAAAATTGCAATAAAAACTGACAAATCAAGTACATAGGACTGAAGGAGGGGGAGAGGGGAAGGAGAGTGTTAAGTGTCCTGCCTGAGATGATTACAAGCATCAAAGGAAGGGAAGCAGTCCTTGTAATGTGTGAGGTAATCGATGTCTCTATTCATAACACGTGTTAATGTGTCAAATTTCATTATGAATTCCAATCCACAACTTTCTCTTTGTAATCTGTTTTCAAATTCTCTGTGCTCTAGGACACAAATTCTCAGGTCTAACAGAATGACTCACTCCACTGAGGTGTGCACTGACCAGCTTATGTGTATTGAATTTCTTGATGTCAGAAGTGGGTCTGTCCGACGAAAGCTCATCTCTGAATAAATCATTGTTAGTGTTTAAAGTGCTACATTTCTGCTCTTTTGTTTTGTTGGAGCACAGACTAACATGGCTACATGTCTGTTACTATGTGCATTACAGGCTAAACCTCTCTAATCTGTAACTCTCTCATCTGGGAACATCTGTAATCTGGCATGATTTTAGTTAGTGGGACAAACACTTACCATGGGTGTGGCCAAATTTCCCATGGTCCCATACAATTTGTTTACAGCCACCAGTCTGGGCTTTCAGTATTCCATGCTGTTATTTAGCTAAACAAACCAGCAGTCATGTAGCTCTTTAAAGACTAACAAAATTAAAAGTGCTACACGAATACTGATTTGTTTTGTTACAATACAGACTAACACAGCAACCTCTCTGTTGTTATTTAGCTGTAATTTACCCCCAAATGTCTTCTAAGAACCAAGTAAGCAGTGGAAGTGTTGGTAATGTGCTAGACAATTTCTATATCGTTGAGCCCAGTCAGGTCCTGAGGGAGCCAAACAAGGGACGTTCAACCTGTAGCTGCATAATATCCATTGACTGCCATGTTACTAACAGTAGAAAGTTTTGGTTTAGAAGTTCCCATCCGCATTCTGCAATATGCTGCATCTAATGTGATACAAACTTAAGAATGGCCAGACTGAGTCAAGCCAGAGGTCCACATAGTCCAGTATCTTGTGTTCTGACAGTAGCTGGTGTCAGACGCTTCAGAGGAAATTAACAGAATAGACCAATTTAGCATATGACCCATCTCCTGTATTCCAGTCACAGCTTCAGGCAGTCAGAGGTTCTAGTACTTTACATCTTCTCTAAAACTATATTCAGCAAATGTCTACTCTTGAGCAAGCTGATTGAAAATGCAATTCAGAGTGATCACTTATTTTTTATGTAAAACTGAAATTCAGTTTAGGACTTCTTCAAAAGAGACTAAAAAGCCATAAAACAAAATGGAAGTGCCTTACTGGACTTCATGAAAATTTCATGCACATAATACTGAAAATATACTTAATACAATTTTCACTCATCTATATTAAAGGGCCAATTTTCTCAGTTTTCATTTTCTGGACTAGTTCTATACCTATTGTTGTTTTATTCTCAGGTAATTTGGGTTTATATGTTATATAAATAGTATATAAATATATATATATATATATATATATTACACAATTCTTTTATGAAGGAGAATGCATTGTTCAGGAGTGCACAGTCATTGTTTGCAAGGGCTTTTAAGGATTGGGGTTTTTCTTCTGGACTGTGAAGCTTAGAAGCATAATAATGTGAGAGAGATACCAGTATTTTAATAACTTACAGAAATGGCTATAAAACTGAGCATAGCATAAACAATAATTACCTTGACAGTAAATTGCACCGAGTGAGTTAAACTATTGATATTCCTTCTATCAATGAATCATTTGTATTTTCTTTGGCAAAAACTAGGAAAATAGCATTCCTGCTTCTGTATCCCAGGCCATAAGAGTAAAGTGCCAAGTTGTATAGTGGTGTGTACAGGTCATGATCAAAGTAATCCAGAAAGTTTCTTCTTGGGTGTCTGTTGTTCTTTATAAGAAGAATATCTGAATTATGTTGTCTATTAGTGAGTGTGGAAGAATGGGAGTTGGATTCCTCAGTGCTTTCCCTAGATCTAATACTTAAGTCGGAGGAATGTGACATGATTTCACACAAAATCTCTGTGCCTCAATTTACTAAACTGTAAAATTTATTCCTGTTTCATTGCTGTGTCGGGATGTTTCGTATGTTATTTGTGCAGTACTTTGAGTCCGGCCTGCAGTCCATCATGCCAGGACCCGAAAGTAGGGAGTAGCCTCACGCCACTCAAAGCAGCTGGCTGCTCCACATGGTTCTCTGTGCCATGTCTAGTGCATGGGGGGAGAAGCTGGCCAATTAGAGCTGAGAGATTGTGCTGAGAGCAGGAGCAGCAAACAAAGCCCACCCCTCCCACCAGTGCATGAGAAGCACATGGAGGGAACAGCCAGTCACTTTGGCTATGTCTATACTAGCACCCCCCTTTCGAAAGGGGGGTGCTAATAAGACACTTTGGGATATGCTAATGAGGTGCTGCAATGAATATTCAGTGCCTCATTAGCATAACAGCAGCCACGGCACTTCAAAAGCGCTGCTTTCACTCACGCGCAGCTCGTCTACACTGGGTCCTTTTCAAAAGGACCCTACAGATGTTGAAATCCCCTTATTCCCATTTGCTTACAGGAATAAGAGGACTTCGATGTCTGTGGAGTCCTTTCAAAAAGGACCCCATGTAGACGAGCTGTGCACAATCGAAAGCGGCACTTTCAAAGTGCCACAGCTGCCATCATGCTAATGAGGCATTGCACATTCATTGCAGCACCTCATTAGCATATCCTGATGTGTCTCCTTAGCATCCCCCCTTCGAAAGGGGGGTGCTAGTGTAGATGTAACCTTTGAGTGGTGTGATGCTGTGACAGCCAGGAAGTCTGCCTGAAGGCCCCACTTGGCTGCTGGCTGGGAGTCACCCAGGTAAGCCTCTCCCTCTCAGAGCCTGCATCTGGTACCCCACCCACTCCCACACCCCAGTTCCCTGCAATCACATATCTTACATATTTCATAGAACTGGAAGGGACCTTGACAAGTCATTGAATCCCATCCACTGCTCTCTCAGCAGGACCAAGCACCATCCCTGATAGATTTAAAAAAAAAAATCTATTTGCTCTAGGCAATGAGTGAGCTCACAACCCACATTCAGTTTACAAGGCCAGTACTCAAACCACTAAGCTATTCCTCCCTGCTTCTTGTGATACTTACAATTTATTGTCTGTAAAGGGGAGAAGAAAGAATTGGCTACCATCAGCTTGATTTAGCTTTCCTGAGAGTATAAATTATAACACAAAAACGATCATTACTTGCTTTATTAAGATGGTGCCAGTCATTTGGTTTTGCTGCAGTAACTGTTTAAATAAATTGGTACTTTCTGGGACCCACTTTCTACTCCACTCACTTACACTAGTGTGAATCAGGAGCAGCTCCCCTGAAGTAAATGGATTTACAATACTGTGAAACCAAAGTAAGTGAAAGGCGATTTGGAGCAAGCATTTTTTTGATGTATTTCTGGAACAATGGAGTGACTTTTACTTATGTCAGAGACAATGGAATGGGCTCTCGGTGTGAATTAGTACAGTGAAATCAATGGAGCTATGGTGATTTGTGCCATGTAAAGATCTAGCCTGCAGTTTTCAATAAAATGCTAATCATTTCAGGGTAATATGACAGAAACCGAGAACTGGAATAGGCCTGAGGTTCCCACCTTCCCTGTCTCTTCTAAGAAGCAGAACTGATTAGTTGTAATATTTGCTGTAGCCACGAAGTTGGGAAGTTTGATTCTCATGATATTCAGACAGCTGACAACTTGTTTTACCATGTCTTCACTTTGAATTAACATGTCTACATGCAAAATCAAATTCATGCAGTGTGAATAAGGAGAAATCAAACATCCTCTCAGAACAACTGCTTCACTTGTTGGGTGCATACTTATCAGGCCAGATCTTCATCTAGCATGAATCTGCATAACTTTGTAGCTATAACAATTCACAATAGCTGAGTGGCACAATTCAGGGCAAGCTGCACCTCTGACCCCCTTCAGCAGGGTCTTCCTGAGTTCCCCTCACACAGATTTCAGGTAGCAAGCCTTTACTTTCTTGGGGGGGGGGGGAACTCACAGTTCTTCTGCTTGCAGATGGAGTTCTGCACACCTGGAATGCTCTGGCCTCACCTGTTCTCTGCCTCCTCCACTGACGACTTGCTCCCTTCCCCAAGGTCCCCTTTGCTTCCTGGTGAGTCCTGTCTCTCCTTTATTCCACCTCCCCCTCTAGAAGGGTCCACCACATCCCTCCTCTCCTCTACCCCCCCTCACCACTGCTTGAGTCCCACCTCACCCACCAGTCCTATGTGAGACACCTTCCTTCTGCTACATTCTTCTTCAGCTTCCTCTCCTTGGAAGCTGGGGAGGGACTCCGCACTAGCCAGTGGTCTGGAGCAGTGCATAGGCATGGACGGGAGTGGCAGAGCACCTCGGATGGGGTGGGGGACTGGAAGGGGCTGGGTAGGGCCAGTGCCTTGACCAGACATGGCAGGGTTGGAGGTTAGCCTCCCCAAAAGGGATTTCTGAAAGGTGACCATCTGTCCTGTTTTAGCTGGGACTGTTCCCCCCTCCACGCTTTTTTTTAAAGCTCCCTGGAGAGTGTTGCTACTTTAAAAAAAAAAAAACACAGGCTAATTGTCCTGTATGTTGCACAGCAGGGATTTGAATTTTAAAGAGACAGCTCTTTAAACAGCAGGGGCACCTACAGGAGTAATGTAATGAGAGCTGTCTGCAGGAGGTATGTAGGCTCTTAAAGCAGATTGTTTAAACATGCGGTTAGCAGTAGCCCCTGGGGTGATGGGGGCGGGGGAAGTGCAGGAGGGGCAGTTGTGCAGTCTGTTCACACTGCCAGAGAACGACAGAAGAGGCTGTGTCTCAGACAGCTTCCCCCACCCGCCCCCAAAACACACACATTGCTGGCAGGTAACAGGATTGGGGTAGGGAGGGCAAGGCCCTATGGCAGAGAATGGTGGTGGGGGCAGCCACATGGGGGAAAGGGGTGACAGATGTTGGGGTGGGGGATTGCACTTAGCTTGATAGCCCACAGGCAGTGCAAACAGGCAAGTCTCTGGAGTAAAGGACAGCTGGGCCCAGGCCAGGGGTTAGATCCTAGGTTTGGCCGAGTCCCACAAGGGATGGAGGACAGGACTCAAGAAGGAGCAGAGACAGGAAGAAGGGACAAGGAAGGTGAATCATAGAGGTGGACTGATAGGGCTGGATTAACTCTACTGGAGGCCATGGCTATTAGATTTTGTGGGACCCCCTAGGATGATGAAGCGGGTCTTTTCCCATGAAAGCTTATGCTCCAAAATATCTGTTAGCCTATAAGGTGCCACAGGATTTCTTGTGGATTTAGAAAAATAATGGTTTCAGAATAGGGGAGGGTTTGCTCCAGGCTGGGCCAGAAGGCTGGAGGTGTGAGATAGGGTGAGGGTGCTCCAGCTAGGAGAGCATGCTCTGAGTTACAGCCTGGGATGAAGGGTCTGGGTGCCACAGGAGGGAGCTCCAGGTGGGGACCCAGGGATTTGGAATGTGGGAGGGGACTCAGCCTGGCCCACTGATGGATGAAGACAAAGGGGTAAGTGCTCAGGACCCAAGACAATTAAATAGCCTAGAAGTCCCAGACCCTTTTAAATTGCTCAGGCAGGTGTGGCAGATGGAACCCCCTGCTTTTCTTTGGGGAGACTAACCTCCCCCAGTTCTATTCTTTCTGCCTGCGCCTTCCCACAAAGTGCAGAGCTGCAGCCCGCTTCCCAGCCTCCCAGAGGAGGTGGAAAAAGGTGAGCTGATGGGAGAAATAGAGTGGGGGCAGGGAGTTTGGTTGCTCTACTTTGCATGGATGTTAATAGATTAGAAGAGAGAGAATTCTTTTTACAACATAATTCTTTAGGAGTTTTGTAGCTATGTGAAACTGATCCATAAAAAGTGTATCCTGAATTACTTTACTAACTGGTGCATGGTAAATTAAAAACTTGAAGAACTTTACCATAGATCCTGTTTATTTGACTTTTCAGTTAGAGTTGGATTTCCAGACAAGAGATTTCCATCAAGTTTTAGCCTTTGTTTGGGGAGGGTATTGAAGCATTAGGCTGAAGACCTTATGTTGATCTAGCCTTGCCCTAGGGAATGAGGGAGCTAGATAGGCTGATGGGGTAGTATTTAAAGAGGGGGTCTCCTCTGAAACCCCCCAACTCATTCATCTGATGAAGTGGGTCTTTGCCCACGAAAGCTTATGCTCCAAAATATCTGCTAGTCTATAAAGTGAGGACTTCTCGTTGTTTTTGAAGATACAGTCTAACTCGGCTACCACTCTGATGGTTTGGGAGAGAGAAACCCATGATGGTGGATTTCAGTGGGAGGCAGCATCAGGGCAACGAGTGAGGATTTCAAAGCCTGTCAGTGCTGTACCTTTCATGGGGACTTACAAGATCTGAAAATCCCGTTTACAAAGTGGGGTATTAGAATGTAGGTCTATTGTATACAGACCAGTGGAAGGCTGGAAGGTTTGGCAATGGGCTTGGCACAACGTGTATGGCTATTAGAAGGTATGCTGTGCTATACTGAATACAAAGTGGTATTCAAAGGTATCAGGTATGGAATAATATGTTGTTTGACATTGAAAGCTAAGGGGTTATTAGCTTAGGGGGTAAAACCTAAGCTAGGGGGTAAAACCATGGACTCCAGTGAAATTAAGTGGAAAAATGCAAAAATATCAAATGGCTTACACTGCCCCAGGGCTCCGCCCCACTTCTGGACTCCTGTCCTGATTCCTGCACACACACCCAGCCCTGACTTCCAGCAGCTCATTCACATACCCCAGCCTTCCCCCACATATCCCCAGCCTCCTGCACCTCTCTCTATGCCACTACCAGCTCACACTCGAAAGGACAGCAAGATTAGTACAAGGCAGGCACTTTTATACAGCAATAACCACTCAATTGTAGGTATGTATCTTTAATTTTTACCTCTTTTGGGGGCTCAGTCACATTAATGATATTTTGAATGTTTATACTGTGTAGTTCTCATGGAACTCAATTAACTCCAAGCAATTTGGCAGGTGTCCCATATTTCACATAGGGAAATACGGTCATTCTATTTGTTTTAACTCTCCATAACACCCTCCCAGACCTTTAGCCCTCCCCCTTCTGGGGTCACTGCCATATAACTGATCTTGGTTTGGAGGCAGTAAAACTTCAAGGTTGTGTCTACACTTGCATTCCTCTTTCAAAACAGGCATGAAAATGAGGGAAACTGAAAATGCAAATGAGTTGGAGATTTACATATTTGGCACCTCATTTGCATATTATTTCAAAATAGCTTCTTTCCAAAGATGCCACATACGTAAATCCCCACCTCATTTGCATTTTCAATTTCCTCCATTTGCATGCCTCTTTCAAAAGAGCCCAAATGAATTAACTCCTCCATTATCCCTTTGAACCATGTTAATGGAGGGCTATCAGAAATGTTTACCCACTTCCCTGATTATGTGCTAATCATTGCATTCCTGTATCACCCACTAATAATCATACAACAGAAGGACATCAACAATTAACAAACAGGTATATAATATTCACCATAACCTTCACAGAGAAACTGTCTTCTTATTCTTTCTGGGCATGTCTACACTAGCAAGATTTGTTGCCAAAACCCCTTCTTGGTGACAAACCTCTGACAGCATTCACACTGCAACATGACAAAAATTGCAAAAAGTGCTTTGTTTATGCAATAAAAAACTTTCATCTCCTGGAGGGACTTTGCCCTCTCGTCCTCCCTGTACTGTTGGCAATCATGCAGCCTGTACCACAGGAGGCTTTTTTCACTTTAAAGAACTCCAGGTTGTTTCCCACAGTGCCAAAGCAGCCACTCTGGACATTGTTTTCAAGCCTACTGAGCTGCAGCCAGGTAAACAACAACCTGTCCCCTCCTCCTTTCAAGGCCCAGGAACTTTACATTCCTTTTCCTGCTGGTTGGCTCAGTATGCACTGCTCTCCTGGCACAGTTCACTATTGCTCCAAACGCTCTCCTGCTTGGACCACAATGCAGCTTTTGGGCCTTATCAGTCTGTGGGGGGAAGGATTCAGTGCAGGCTCAGCTGTGAGTGACCTGTAGGAACTGGGACGTATACATTCACACTTCTCAATCCTTGTGTGAGAAGGGGTACGACCGGGACACACCACAGTGCAGAACAAAGATAAAAGGGCTGAGTCAGTCCTACCATATGATGAGGGAGGCAAATCATCATTCTGGTGCTGCACCCAAGATATGCAGTTTTTATAAAGAACTTGATGCAATCCTGGTGGAGGGGACTCCACTTTCACAGCCAAGAGCCCTGTAGATACTTCCAAAAGCGCTGAGTCAGTGGAAAGAGGACTTAACCCACAGGATGAAATTACAGATGAAGAGGTAGAGCTAAACAAAGAGGCAGGACTCACAGCAAGGTCATCTGGTATGGCAGGCAGCTGGGAGCTGTTCCCGTTCCAAGGCTAATGGCAAGTCTCAGCAGCAGCTCAACATGCAGCAGGAAGAAAGGGAAGAGATGCAGGGTAAGTAGCTCTGCCTTGGGGACTGCAGTGGGGCAGGGGAGTCACAGAAATGAAAGAGGGTGGCTGTGTTTCTGTGAGCTGGCTAAGCTCTGCATAGCTAAACACTGTGTTTAAACAGGATGTTGATGCACACTGAAATGGCAATCGAATCAAGTATAGAGACGCTCTGGAAATTTTGCCTTAAGTATTTATCAGTCTTCTCTCTGATTCCATGGGAGGGTTGCCATGTTAGTCTCCCATACCATTCTTCAATCAGTTCTACAGGAACGTAGGCAGCATAGATTTGGGCTGCGTAAGGAGCAGGGTGACCCCAGCTAGCATCCAGAAGCACAGCCCTCATTTCCCTGCTTGCCCTCATCAGCAAGAGTGACGCCAGCCTGTGGACAAGTTCATTAGAATTATTCTCCACTAACCTGCTGCACGAGACAGAACTGTACTTTCTTATGCCCACCCTTCGTTCCCACTTTTCTGTTCCCCAAAACTCACCAAGTTCCCAGTGCCTGCAGAGATCTGTGTTCAGCTCAAACATCAGTGGAAAGTGACAGCTTATGATGCAAATGGTGCTTTTGATTGAAATGTTTCAACACTGAGTGAAAATTTTACAATTCCTATTTTGTTACATTCTATGTTCCAGAGGAAAGCTTGACAACTCAGAAAAGTACATCCACTGACAGACCACGTCAACTGAGGAAGAGATCAAGGAGAAATAGAGATGACATTGTGAGGTAGGTTTTGAATCATTCCTCACCGCAATAACAGAGAAAGGAGGAAAGATGGTAAATAGACATGAGAGACAGGAAAGACACCAGTGAATGTCTGATCGAGATCATTGAGGATCAAACAGAGATGCTAAAGACTTTAATCAAGATGTACAGCGGTCACAAGTGGCGTTGAGATCCCTTACAACAGAAAAAAATTCTTTGTCCAGAAAACCACCCTCTATACTACCCCCACAGCCCTTTTCACTGCCTGGTGTTGCTCAGTTTCCACCACATTCCACTCCCTCTTACAGCTGCGACTCTTAACAGCTGGACCTATACACAATTGGGAGGCTTTTCCCTATCTCTAACCCTCCCTCACCAGCCAACATTCACCCCAGATGTGTGATGTAGGCTGCAGTGATCAATAAAAGCCAACATATTTAATGGTAAGATGACTTTATTTTCTATTCCACAACCCCTACCAATCACCGACTTCCGACGAAGGCTGTCACATTCCTTGCTATCAACTGAATGCGTTATTCAGGATGAATCACGGAATGCAGCAGAGAAGCAACTCCAAAAGTGTGATGTTTCAGCACCCCTCATTGTCAAAGTAGTTTCTCAAAGCCTCTCTGACATTAATGGCCACCCTGTGACCTCTTCTGACAGCCCTAGTGCCTACCTGCTGAACCTGTGCTCCCAAGTGCCCTACCTCAGTGAGCAAACATTTCACCTTTATTTTCACACAGATTATGTAAACAGCAGCATGTGGTGACAACCATGAGAATATGATCCTCCACGAGGTTTAGCCTGCTGTAACAACACCTTCATCTCTCTTCAATCTACCACAAGTGCTCAATAAGAGTCAAATGTAATGCCAGATTACTTCTGTGCACGTCACTCACAGTCTCATCTGCTTGCAATTCTTCTTCCTCTGGCAGCAAGTGCAACAGTAACTCTGCTGCAACGCATGATGTCCTCAAGATGATGAACGCAGCATAGGAGAGGAGTGAGTGATCCAGGCTTTCTCAAAGCAGATGCGAGAGTGAGCAGCAAGAACTGGCAATTTCACAAATGGTACAGAAGTGCACCAGAAGCCCCTATGGGCTGGGAAATAAAGCAATGCCTGATGGGACATTTTCACGTTTCCAACATGCAGAGCACTGTGTTCCATGTTACCAAAACGCCTAGCAAAAGAAAGATGTCGCTACGCATTGTGGGACGCATACACTCAGTCTGTCAACAAGGAGCTATAAATGTGGCCATAATCTGTCAAGAGAGGGAGGCAGTGTAATCTTGCTTTGGCTCCTTTTTTTTTTTTTGACTTCTGTGTGTCAACATTAATTTTGTCACCAAAACTTTGCAGTGGAGATGTACTCTCTTTCCCAATATGTTCCATATACTTTTGAAACTGATAGCACCTCCCTACAATAATACTACTGTTAATTACAACCACAGAGTGTCAGGTGTATTTCTGCAGAAACTGCATAATCATTTCAGATGACATATTATTTCACCACCACATTAACCAATATGGCATTTAAGGGCTACAAGAGAGCCGACTGAAACTACCAATTTCTAACAAAACTCAGGTGTACTGAATTAGAAAAGTCACTGGTATTTCCATTTAACATTTACGATAATAATAGAACTTTGTCTCAGACTGACAATGATTAAAAAGAAAAAAGAGAACAAGATAATATGTATGGGAAGCCTTTGTGATTTTTTTTTCAAGAACAGTTGATCCTTACCCAAAGACAACCCTCATTATTCCAGAAAGGTCAGTATTTGAATGGATTATCTGATATGCACATTAAATGTTGGCCAGACTTTTCCCCAAAATGATGGAAGCAGTGCAGTTATTGTACCATCAGATCTGGTGTTTTATTTTTCTTCTGGCTTTTGATGCCTCCCTTCTGAGCCCAGTTAAAGCTCTTCTGCATCCAACACAGAATACTGCTGGAGTAACCTTGTCTGTTCCAGTAATCCATATCTGTGAGGTTTGCTTTTGTGTAAATCACATGGACAGCATGACCCTTGCTCAAAGGAGCAAACTATCTGAAAACAGGTCTTTGAAAATAAGTCTTTGCTATTAGGCATGAGGCTGAGTCAAAACACCTAAATTTGGGTAGCAGTGTTAGGTGTGTCCCACCAGAAGAGGTGGACAATAGCAGCTATTTTCAAATACATCATCTAAACACACACAGCTTATTTTAAAGCAGACCTATTGAATGCACTATAGGTATTTTGAAATGGGTACTATTCCCTAACTTAACACCACCTATTTCAAAGTAGCTGTTTCAAAATAAGTGCTATACCTTGCGAAATGAGGGTTATCACTTTGAAAATAAGATGGCCACTATTCTGAATATATTTCGAAATAGTGGTTGATTTGCGCAGATGCTAGGTGAGCTATTTTGAAATAACTGTGCTGTGTAGTCCTACACTAGGCTAGAATCTAATAACTTTTTAATGACCTGGTAATTAGTTTTCAGTTTCGTTCCTGGAAAGGAACGGAAAATTTTCTACTTGTCACTTCACAATGCTGCTTCTGACCTTTGATCCCACATCAGCAGTCTCTCCCTATTCCGCAAAGCACTTAAGGGTGTGCTTAACTTTAACAGCTGCTTAAGTCCTTTACAGGTCAATGGGACATAAGCACATGCTTAAGTGTTTGCTGAACTGGGACTTGTATGTACAGTGCCATTAGTGCTGTGTTGCTTTCCCCCTCCATCTTAGGTTCCGTTGATTAAGAATGGTATGGACTTGGCAAAAGGTCTGAAAGTTAGAAGTAGCTTGAACTTAATAGTCACATTTTTAAGAGCAACGAAAGGACAATTTACAATGCTTATCACTACTTTTGTTGGTAACATTAACTGAAACTGAAAGCTAGAATTCTTATTTCATAGGGTGATGTGTTCTAGTGTCACTCTGGATTTCAATTCCAGAATGCAGAATCACTGGCTCACTCTGTGATATGGGCCATATCACTCCACCCCAGTTGATCTCTATTCAGGACACTGTTTATGTCCTGCTGATTTCAAAGTCTAGCATATGTAGTACATAGCTAAATTCTTTCCCTGAAGCTTGTACTTTTGCATCCTCACTTGTAAAATGAATCATGGAATACTAGAACTGGAAGGAACTTCAACAGGTCATCGAATCCAGTACCCTGTATTCACAGCAGGACCAAGCATCATCTAGATCATCCCCAACTGATGTGTATCTAACCTGTTCATAAATATCTCCAAAGATGGAGATTCCACAACATCCTTAAGCAGTTTGTTTCAGTGATTAGCCACACTGACAGAAAACTTTTCCTAATGTCTAACCTAAACCTCCGATGCTGCAATTTAAGCCCATTGCTTCTTGTTCTTCCCTCAGAGGTTGAGGATGATAATTTTTTTCTTTCATTCCTCCTTTTCACACTCTTCTGGGTACTTGAAAGCTGTTATCATGCCCCTCCCAGTCTTCTCTTTTCCATACTAAACAAACCCAGTTCTTTCAATTGTCCCTCATAGGTGATATTTTCAATATCTTTAATCATTTTTGTTGCTCTTCTCTGGACCTTCTCCAATTTGTACACATCTTTCTCAATATATCATGCCCAGAAGTGCACACAATACTCCAGTTGAGGCCTTATCAGCATACAGTAAAGCAGAATTACTTCTTGGGTCTTGCTGACAACACTCCTCTTAATGCATCCCAGAATTATTTTTTTTCTTTTTTTTTCCCCAAGTGTCAAACTGACTCATATTTAGCTTGTGGTCTACAAATGACCTTTCTGATCCCTGTAGTATTCCTTCCTAGATTACTTTTGAATGTGTGAAACTGCTCGTTCTTTCCTAAGTGGAACACTGTGCACTTGTCCTAATTGAACTTCATCCTATTTATGTCAGACCAGTTATCCAGTTTGTCCAGATCATTTTGAATGTTAATCCTATCCTCCAAAGTACTTGCAACCCCTCCCAGATTCGTATCCTCTGCAAACTGTATAAGTGTACTCCCTATGCCATTGTCTGAATTGTTTGTGAGTTTAGCAGGCCAATGCTCAAACCACTGAGCTCTCCCTCCCCGCCTTGTTTTACAAAGAATTATTTATTTTCTATTTTAATGTAACAGTCTTTGTAAAGTTAACATTTCATCAGAAATATTTTGATTGTAGTTTTTAACTAGTACTTTGCTTTTACAGACAACCAATACAGACTCCCACTACCCCTGCCTTCTAAAAACTATTTTGTTACATTTTTGACCAGAACTCTGAAAACAATTCTGACTGTGTTAGTCACAATATTGCAATGTATGGGATGCGTTGGCCACATTAGTCATATCATGTTGTATTGCATCTGATAACGTTCCATAATGTGACTTCCTGTGTGCCTGATTCAGTATATTATCCAGGAAATCTGAACCTAAAAACCGTTTTTATATACATGAGGGCTAAAAATAAGAGGCTGTGTATTTTTTCATAATTTTCAATTATTTAGAGTATTGTTACCAGCAATACCCTTCTTCCTTGTTCCTGAAAAAATAGCTGTAGCTGAGATACAGCAAATTCTTCTGCATCCTTCATTAACTTCATCGCCTACCATCTTGAAGTGTATAAGTGCTGTCGTTCATTCAGATTTTGACAAATATTATTCTGAGACATCCTCTGATTTGGCTTCTTACTTTAAAATGTGATCACTTCCTAGAAAAAGACAGGATTGAGTTTTCTGATCATCTAGGGTACTTCAGAGGTATTTTACCAAAAACTAATTTGCCTAGGATTAGACAAACACTCGAATTCTACTTCCTGGAGGAAACATTCCCATCTCCATCCAGAGAATGCTTTATTTTTTGGGTAAGACCTACCAGTCAAGCTGGTAGCAAGCACTAATTTGGAAGGTCAATAGATATACATAACTTGTCAGTTAGCCAGATGCATTCAGAAGTACCCAAAATCTATCCGGATTGTTTCTGTCAAACTCTAGGTTAAGGGCGGGGTAGGGGGTGGGGGAGATATAACCAATGGGCCAGATCCAGCCTGCCAAGCGTTTTAATCTGGCCTGCAGCCATCCCCTAGGGCACAGAACAGAGCCATGCAAAGTGTCTGGGTACTCCCTGTGGCTCTCTACACTGTGGTGGCTTGAGAGCAGTTTTGTGCACAGCCTCCACCCCCAACTCCCCCTCAGCCCTTCCACCCACTCCTACATCCCTTCCGCAGGCTATACTACTCTTCTGAACCCATACCCCCTCCCAAATCCTGCACCCCAATACCCAGCTCCAGGTCACAACCCCCCGCTTCACCCAAAGTCCCTCTTAGACCCCACATGTGAATGTAAGTTCCTTACCCGGAGCTCCCATCTGCACTCAACCTCCATCCCATACCCAACACCCACTCCATAGAAAAATGTATCCCATGACCTCTTTCCAAAATCTGAAAGTGCCCTCCTCATCAAAAATTACCGCCCACACCTACTCTACATGTTATTGTATCAGTATATAACAAGGAACAGCTATTGTTTTCAACTGTGACTCTTCTGTGAATACAATGGCACATATAAATTATGTAAGGTGCAAGCAGTCGACCATTATTCACTGGGCCATCAATTAATCCCAGCTGATTAATTAACTGTGATTAAAATTAATCACAGTTATTTGCACTGTTATACAATAACATATCAATTGACATGTATTAAATAGTTTTGCATATTTTTTCTACATTTTCAAATACATTGGTTTCAGTTACAAGAAAGAATACAAAGTGTACAGTACTCACTTTGTATTATTTTATTACCAATATTTCCAGTGTAAACATGATAAAAAGGAGTACTATCTTTTAATTTGTGTCCTACAATTAAATTTAATTTATAAATGTAGATTGTTTTGTTTCTGAGTGTCACATGTAACCAAAAACAATGTAAAACTTTAGAGCCTATAAGTCCATTCAGTCCTACTTCTTGTTCAGTCAATCCTAAAACAAGTTTGTTTAGATTTATGGGAGAAACTGCTGTCATTTTCTTTTTTTACAATGTCTCACCTGAAAGTTTGGAAAAAGATGTGCACATGGTACTTTTGTATCCACTGTTGCAAGGTACTTATGTGTCAGATATACTAAACATTCATATACCCCTTCATGCTTCAACTATGATTGCAGAGAACATGCTTCCATTCTCATGATTCCCATTAAAAATGTATTTATAAATTCAAGATTGAACTACGTGGGGGAAAACTGTATGTCTCCCGTTCTGTTTTATCTGCATTCTTTCCTGTATTCCATGTTATAGGAGTGTTGGATGGTGACCCAGCATGTGTTGTTCATTTTAAGAACACTTTCACAGCAGTTTTGACAAAACACAAAAAAGATACCATTGTGAGATTTCTAAAAAATAGTTACAGCACTTGACCCATGATTAAAAGAATCAGAACTACTATCCAACATCTAAGTGGAACGAGGTATGGAGCATGCCTTTGGAAATCTTAAAAGAGCAACTCCAATGCAGCTACTACAGAACCTGAACCAACAAAAAAGAAAATCAACCTTCTGCTGGAGACATCTGATTCAGCTGCTGAAAATGAACATGTGTTGGTGCATGCTGCTTTGGACCATTATCTAGCAGAACCCATCATCAGCATGGATGCATGTCCTCTGGAATGGTGGTTGATACATGAATCTTCAGGGCATCTGGCATGTAAATATCTGTGAATCCGGCTACAATGGTGCCATGCAAATGCCTGTTCTCACTTTCATTTCATGTAAACAAGAAGTGGGCATCATTATCACCCTATGGTAAGCAACTTGTTAGTCTGAGTGACTAGCTGAACAAGAAGTAGGACCGAGTAGACTTGTAGGCTCTAACGTTTTAAGTGGTTTTATTTTTGTACAAAATTCTACATTTGTAAGTTCAGTTTTCATGATACAAATACTGCAGTGCAGATTCTATTAGGTGAATTGAAAAATACGATTTTGTTTTGACAGTGCAAATAATTTAATCAAAATATATAAAAAATGAAAATTTCAAGCTTTGTATACTGTTATAATTGATATCAACATATCTGAAAATGTGGAAAACATTCAGACCAATGGTATTCTATTATTATTTAACAGTGTGATTAATAATGATTAATTATGATTAAAAATTAATCATTTGATGGTCGTAATTATTAACATTCACAAAATGCAGAGCAGTATTTCCAAACAGTTGATAGTGGCTTATTTATAAGTGATTAAATCCTATGGATTTACTATGATAGGCATAAATGTACAATCAAATCATTATATCGCTGATTTTCAATTATTAATAATGCATTTACCACTAATGCCTTAATATCGGAGGGGTAGCCGTGTTAGTCTGGATCTGTAACAGCAATGAAGGGTCCTGTGGCACCTTATAGACTAACAGAAAAGTTCTGAGCATGAGCTTCCGTGAGCACAGACTCACTTCATCAGATGCTGGTCTTGGAAATCTTCTGGGCCAGGAATATAAGCCAGAGAAAGGGTAGGGATAACAAGGTTAGCTCAGTCAGCAAGGTGAGGCTTACTACCAGCAGTTGATCTGGAGGTGTGAACACCAAGGGAGGGGAAGCTGCTTCTGTATTTAGCAAGCCATTCACAATCTTTGTTTAAGCCAGAGCTGAGGGCGTTGAATTTGCAGATGAATTGTAGCTCAGAAATTTCTCTTTGGAGTCTGGTCCTGAAATTTCTTTGCTGTAGGATAGCTACTTTTAAGTCTGCTACTGTGTGGCCTGGGAGATTGAAGTGCTCTCCTATGGGTTTTTGTATATTGCCATTTCTGATATCTGATTTGTGTGCGTTTATTCGTTTACATAGAGACTGTCCAGTTTGTCCGATGTATACAGCAGAGGGGCATTGCTGGCACACGATGGCATAAACTATATTGGTAGATGTGCAGCTGAATGAACCCATGATGGTGTGGCTGATCTGGTTAGGTCCTGTAATGGTGTTGCTGGTGTAGATATGTGGGCAGAGCTGGCAACGGGGTTTGTTGCATGGATGGGTCCCTGAGTTAGAGTGACTGTGGTCCGGTGTATAGTTGCTGGTTAGGATTTGTTTCAGGTTGGCAGGTTGTCTGTGGGCAAGGACTGGTCTGCCTCCCAAGGACTGTGAAAGTGGGGGATCATTGTCCAGGATGGGTTGTAAATCCCTGATGATGCACTGTAGAGGTTTTAGGTGAGGACTGTAGGTGATGGCTAGTGGTGTTCTGTTGGTTTCTCTCTTGGGCTTGTCCTGTAGTAAGAGGCTTCGTGGCACACGTCTGGCTCTGTTGACCTGTTTTTTCACTTCCTCAGGTGGGTATTGCAGTTTCAATCATCGCACCCCATTAATATTTAAAAAAATTTAGTTTAGTGAGATCAGGTCTTCCACATTCCACCTGAGTGCCCTAGCCTGGGCTTTTTGGGGTGTGATGCTCTCACATTCTCGTTCTCTTTTGTTAGTTTATTTTAAAACAATTTTTACTTTACTACTATGACCACTATCACTAATACCTGAAATTCCATCTTGGGCTTCAGAAACCTTGATGAAAATTTTGTTCAATCTTATACGGGTCCATGAAAAGTCTGTTTCATCAAAGAATTCCCACCCAGCTCCACTCCTAACCATATATTCTGTCTATGTCGGATGAAGACTTTGCATGACAGGGACCATGTCTTTTTATATGTTTATATCTGTTAAAACATCACACAAAGTTATGGTACTATAGAAATACAAAAGTCCAGAGGAAAGCAGCAAGAATGATTAAAGGTCTAGAGAACATGAGCTATGAGGGAAGACTGAGAGAACTGGGGTTTGTTTAGAAAAGAGAAGACTGAGAGGGGACATGATAGCAGTTTACAAGTACCTAAAAGAGCGTTACGAGGAAGAGGGAGAAAAATTGTTCTCCCTGGCCTCTGAGGATAGGACAAGAATCAATGGGTTTAATATTCAGCAATGGAGGTTTAGCTTTGACATTAGGAAAAAATTCCTAACTGTCACGGGATGATTAAACACTGGAATAAATTGTCTAGGGAGCTTGTGCAATCTCCATCACTGGAAATATTTTAGAGCAGCTTAGACAGACATCTGTAAGGGATGGTCTAGATGGTGTTTGGTCCTGCTGTGAGGGCAGGAGCCTGCACTCGATGACTTCTTGAAGTCCCTTCCAGTTCTAGTGTTCTATGATTCTATACTTATGAATATTACAACTGCATCAGAGAAAGAAAAAGCTGTTCTTGTATAACAACAATGGACATACCCAACGTGTCTCTCTATAGTTATGGCCAGATTTTCCAAAGAATTCAACTGCCACCTGAATAGGATACCAAGATTTAAAAAAAAACATTCAGCCTCCTAAAGCTTCCATTGCCCTCAGTTGTAGTTGAAAATCGGCCTCTTTATTTAAGTGTCCAAACAGGAGCAGACTGACTGACATATCCGGATCTTTACTTACCAGAGATGCAGCACAATTTTTTTAGCCAAAATACAAGGTTAAAGTTGAGTCTTTTTCAGGTAAATGAGCTCTTGAAGTTAATACTTCAGTGCTTGAAACTGCTGCAGCCAGCTGCAAGATGTGTAACAGTTCTTTTAAATCATCACAGCTGTCAGTTTGAAAATGCCATGGTGTAAAGTTTACAATCTCTTTCTGCTAGAAAATCAAGCACTAAGGGACTGTCAGCATTCTATTCCATTATCAGACATTTCCTGTAGCATTAGAAGGATATTAATATCCAAGCTGTTTTGAATTGTATTGCATTGAAATTGCTACACAGATAGTCATCAAAGATGGTGTTTATATTTTATAGAACAGAGTCCAACGACTTTTGGTCTAGTGCTTGATTTTAAAATATAAAACTCTCTCAAGTACAGGTGCTTTTCTGCCTTCTAGATTAAAAAGTTACAATATGTCAGATGACATGCAATCAGCTGGAAAATGAAATGTAGTCATAGCTTCAGTGTCTGGAAATCACCCAGACATTCAGACTTGAAAACACTCGCAGTAGATATCTGGTAAGTGCATTTGTGAACCTTGATAGATGCAGTACTTACTCCTTGTTTTTCATGGTAGCATATCCTGGATATTTCAGATTGCACCATGGTACATCTCAATGCTGCTGTCATCTAAGTAAAACGATTTATTTATTCTTTTGATGAAACTGGCTTTACCCATAACATTGTTATGTAATTACCAGCCCTGCATAACTATTATGACTGTGCTTTGTGGGTAATAAACCCCAGCATGTTTACTTTAAGAATGGTTGGTAATATGTAGCATTATTTTATTAAAATCACTGGAATGTTTAATTTCAATGGAACTTTGTATAAAAGTATACAAGGAGTTACCATGCTAGCCATGCCGCCACAGGTTAAAAAATTTTTTTAAAAAAAGGCATCCATTGTAGGAACAGTAAAGGGCCTGGAAAAAATAATTCTAGGTGGAAATAACAGCGAACGTTCCATCTGTTCCTTCCACTGTATTGCTATACCTGCACACATGGCCCCAAATCTATGTGGGTGGACCTTTTGTGTTCATGTAGACCCTCATGGAACTGGATGGGACAGACAATATGGAAGGGCCTTAGGACTGTGTATCCTCTTGCCCAATCTGATTGGCACAGATAAACTGTCATCTCTATGTTGCATTTGCTGATGGGAATGGAGACAAAGATTCTGTGACAAAGACAATTTGTGAATTTTGGTAAAGCTCTCAAGCTTCATGAATAAATATAAATTAAATAACTTTGTGATTTTGCCATTCCAGAAATTCACCTAGGCTAATCTATATAGCACCCTAAACTTGAAATTTCTAGTCCATTTTCAAATAGGCTATTTTGGCAAATATTGAAATAATGCACTATTTTGAAGCATTACTTACTCCTCCAAAATGAGGAGTACAAGGATGTTGAAAAATATTTCAAAATAATGGGCATGTTTCAAAGACTCAGAGTAGTTTATTTGGTATACCAATTTATCCCAATATAGCTCTGCTTTGTAGACATAGCCCAAGTGAGGATACTTTACAGTTATAACAATAATAGGATAAAAAGAAACTGGACTGCAACAATAATTGAGTCGCTAGTATATCTTCTGGAGGGACAATGTCAGCCATGTGGGCAGGCGTCCCTCTAAATGTTGTTTCACTCAGTCCTACTAAAATGAATAGAGTACTATGCCATGGATTTCAATGACATTTTGGCTACGTCTACACTAGGACACAACGTCAAAGTAGCCTATTTCGAAGTAAGAACTTCGAAATAGGCTACTTCGACGATTATCGTCTACACGTTCTCCAGGGCTGGCAACTTCGATGTTCAACGTCAGAGCAGCCCCAGAGAACATCGAAAAGAGCCGCCCCAGAAGGAAGCGCGGAATGTCCACCCACACAAGCCCTCTCTTTTGAAATAAGGGGCCAGGAAAGCCCACGGACCGCGTCACAGAGCACACTAGCCCTTCCAGGGCAGCTACAAGCCACTCCCTTAAAGGGCCCCTCCCAGACACACTCAGCCTGCACTGCACGAGCAGCCCTGCATTGGTGATACAAGCCTCGCAGACCTCGAGCCCGCAGACATGGACGTCCAGCAGCAGCTGGAAGCCCTACAAGCTGCCTCCCATGGAACAGGTGCCCTTCTAGATGCTGCCCGGGCAGCTGCCCAGCAGCTTCTGGAATGGGAGCCCTCCCCAGGAGCACCAGGAGACATCCCCGACCATCGGGCCCTCCTCACCCTCCCCCGCCAGGTGCCCTGCCGACTCTGGAGCTACCCCTCCAGCACCGAGTGATGGGAGCACCTGGTTATGGGGGAATAAGATGATGACCAGTTGCTGTGGAACTTCCGCATGAGCCGGCAGACCTTCATGGAGCTCTGCCAGCGGCTCACCCCTGCACTCAGGCACCACAACACCCAGATGCAGTGCGCCCTCCCCGTCAAGAAGAGGGTCTCAATAGCTGTCTGGAAGCTGGCCACTCCAGACAGCTACCGCTCCATGGGACAGCAGTTTGGAGTGGGAAAGGCCACAGTCAGGGCTGTCCTCATGGAGGTAAGGAGGCCTGGGGCTGAACCCCCTGCTGGGGAGGGGGACCTGGGTGAGTGGGGCCTGGGAAAGGGGCTGAGGAGGGGAGCCTGGGGAGGGGGGCCTGGATGAGGGGGGCCGAGGAGTGGGGCCTGGGTGAGGGGCCTGGGTGAGGGGGGTCACACTGCAAACCCTCACAGGCACCCATGTTCCCTCCCCACAGGTGATGCGTGCACTCAATGCCCTGCTGCTAAAGAGGGTCATCCAAGTTGGGGACCCGGATGCGTCCGTCGAGGGATTCGCCACCATGGGATTCCCCAACTGCTTTGGAGCCCTTGATGGGATCCACATCCCCATCCGCGCCCCAGACCACAGTGGTGGCCGCTACGTCAACAGGAAGGGCTACCACTCTCTGGTCCTGCAGGCCATGGTAGACAGCTGTGGCCGCTTCCAGGACATCTACGTGGGCTGGCCCAGCTCTACTCACGATGCCCACATTTTCCGGAATTTGGGACTATGCCGCCGACTGCAGGCGGGGACCTACATCCCCCAGAGGGAGATCCCTCTGGGGGATACCACCACCCTACCCCTCTGCCTTGTGGGGGATGTGGCATACCCCCTCCAGCCCTGGCTTATGCAGCCCTATACAGGCCACCTCTCTGATAGCCAGGAGCGCTACAACGCCCGATTCAACCATGTCCGACAAGCGGTCGAGTGAGCCTTCGGGCGCCTGAAAGGCCGCTGGCGTTGCCTCCTGACATGCCTAGACCTGGGCCTCCCAAACATCCCCCAGGTTGTGGGGGCCTGCTGCACACTCCACAACCTGGTGGAAAGCAAGGGGGAGGCCTTTGTGCAGGGCTGGGCATGGGAGGTCGCAAGAGCCTACCCCCAGCCAGCCGCTGCCCCGAGCCACCAGGATGGGGTCTGGGTCTGGGTCTGGGTCCGGGAGGCCCTAAGGGAGTACTTTGACCAGGGGGATCAGTGAGTGACCCCCCGGCCATCCCTGCACCCCACCCCAGCACCCACCCCTCACCCTCACCAAAAGCACACAGGACACAGGTTTTTGGAAAAATAAAATTATCATTATTTTTACAAGAACAAAAATGTTGCCTCTTTTTGGCATATAAATAATATTAGCAAAAATAAAACAGATTCAATAAAAATAATAACTATATACCATTGGGGGACATCTTTAAAAACTATTACGGGGGGGTCAACTATAAATAACTATATACAGGGGTGGGGACAACTATGTACAAGGGGGAGATGTGGGCATGCCACATCGGCCCATCATTCTGGGGCGTGGGTGGACAGGCGCGAGCCCTGCCGCATTCGGCTGGCCGGTCCCTCTGTCAGCTGGGGTCCCCGGCGAGGCCGGCTGGGGGCCGGGAGCATGGGGAGTATGGCCGAGGCGGGTCCTCGGCCCCGGGTGGCTCTTGCTCTGAGGAGCTGGTGGGTGGGGCAGCAGGCGGGACATCAGGCGGGACAACAGCAGGTGGGGCAGCGGGGAGGGCAGCACGGACGACATTGGGGGCAGGAAGATGGGCCACCAGCTCCTCAAATGTATTGGCCACCCGGTTGAATGTGGCCATGAATTCCCGCTAGGCCTCCTGGTGCCAGGCGGCCTCCCGCTCCTCGAATTGGAGCTTCCGCTCCATGAGGTCCGCCTGGCACCGGAGGGCCTCAGCCACCTCTGGGTCATAGGTGGTGGTGGTGCAGCGGTGTCCTCGGCGGGGGTGGGCCCATACTGGGGCAGGTGGTGACCCTGGGAGGTGGTGCTCCGGTAGTCTGGGAGGGCTGTCAGGGACCACGGATGGTGCGGCTGCAGAAATAGGGGAAAAGGAGGAAGGGAGGCCGTGAGTACCCAGCCTTGACCCATGCGGCCCACACCCCATCCCCCCAAGGGCCTGTCCCCCCCCGCATCCATCCCCCATTGGTGCGTGCAGTGATCCTGTGGGTGGCCCCCTCCAGTGGTCCACCCCTCTCCCCTCCCACCGGGGCTGGGGCACGGCACTGTCCATGGGTGGAGGTGCTGCTGGGCACTGATGGCTGTGGCACCGTCCCTGTGCTGTGGATTGCCTGGGCCATGTCAGGCTGGGCTGTTGTGGGAATGTGTGGGGCCCCCGGTCAAGTGGTGCCCCCGCCCCATGCTCAGGGGGTCTGTGCCCTGTGGGGTACGTACCTGACAGTGCACTGCCAGGCTCCGGAGATCCCCAGGCAGCAGACACCCGGCTGGAGCTGCGGGACAGGACGTCCAGCACCAGCTCCCCCTCCTCACTGGACCAGTCGGTGGCTGGGGTGGAGGGTCCCGGCTCTAGCCGTGGGGGGGCAGGGCTGGCCTCTGGACCTGACCCTGTCTCCGAGGCCTGCTGGGGCTCGTCAGCTGTGGTGTCAAGGGTGGCTGGGGGGGAGGAGGTGCCCCAGGGGCCCAGGATAGCCCTGAGCTCCCGGTAATAGGGGCAAGCGGTGCAGGCAGCCCCAGACCAGCTGGCCGAGTCCCAGGCCCAAGCGTAACCCTGCCGCAACTCCTTGACTTTACTCCTGACATGGTCAGGAGTGCAGGCAGGGTGACCCCAGGCAGCCAGGCCCTCAGCCAGCCGGGCGAACGCCTCCGCATTCCGCCGCTTGCTCCCCATGACGTGCAGCACCTCCTCCTCCCCACAGAGCCCCAGCAGGTTTCGGAGTTCAGGGTCAGTCCAGGAGGGGCCCTGCTTCCTACCCCGCCGGCTGGAGGCCTGGGATCCCTGGGATGGCCCGGAGGGGGAGCTCTGGGGGCGCTCGGGTGGCTGGCTGACCACCATGATGGTGTCCCTCTGGCTGTGCAGGGACCTCGTGGCAGGGCTGCTGCGCGCATGCTGCCAGCTTCCTTCTACAGGGTTTCCGGGTCCCTGTGGCTTTAAGAGCCGCTGAGTGCAGAGATCACAGAGCCCCGCAGTGGCTGGACAAGGCATCTCAACCTCTCAGCTGATTGCCGCCATGGAGGACCCCGCTATTTCAAAGTAGCGGGACGCGGATCGTCTACACACACCCTACTTCAACGTTGAACGTCAAAGTAGGGCGCTATTCTCATCTTCTGATGGGAATAGCGATTTCGACGTCTCACTGCTTAACTTCGATTTGAACGTTGAAATAGCACACGGCGCGTGTAGACGCGACGCATGCTATTTTGACGTTGTGCCGGCTACTTCAAAGTAGCTGGCTAGTGTAGACGTAGCCTTTATGTTGTAAGAAGAATAAGCAATTATATTAGAAAGACACAATCTACTAGAGAAAAAAGATGTTTTTTGTGTTACACATGACTTGGCAGAACCCAGATTTCATAACTGGTTCAGACAATAGCTCATTTGAGCATTGCTTCTGCTCCCATTGAAGCGAGTCTTTAGTAAGGCAGCTCACTAGACATTTGGAGTTCGGGGAATGTTTACTTCAACCTTCAATGCTTGATAAGGAACAGAAACTACAACTCTTCTGGGGTGAACGGAGCCTTTTAATAATTAATTTTAAATAAGTAATGAATTTTAATCAGTGTTTAAATTAATGTAGTATTACATAATTTAAAATAATTTCTGGAGTCCCAGCTCAAGCACATGAACTGATTAAAAACATACTACATCGAAATGGTTCACTCAAATTTAAAACAACCTTGTTCCCTTTCCACCCCATAATTATTCTTGGGATTGGAAGCAGCATAGTTATTGCGGGTCAGAGGAGGCACACCTCCTTTGTCTGTCCATACTAAAAAACTTTCACTTTTGCCTCTCTCCTATTTCTCACTCTCCCATTCCAGTCTTGAGATTCTTCTTCCTTTCCCCACCCCACCCCACCCCGCCAACACTTCTCTGCCCTTTCCCACAGTAGGCCAGTGGAAAGTACCATAAATTCTTTTGTATCCAGCAACCCAGGACCAGGAGGCTGCCAAATATGCAAATATTCTGGTTTATCGAGAGTAGCTGATTGAGGCACAGACAGGGGTCAGTGCCCCTCCCATAAGAAAGTTCAGCCTCTCCTGCACCCCCAGCACCAGCTCCCCCACAAATGCTACCCCTTTACCTTTTGGTGAGCACACTGAGAGCCACTGGTGGGACTTTCACATGGCCACATGGTATGCAGAGCCACTTGAAGGCTCAGGGATTGGTGTGGGGAGCTGCTGGCGGGCTCAGGGATTGGCATGAGAAGCCGCTTTTGAGCTCAGCAATCACCACATGGTGCAGGAAGCTGCTAGCAGGACTCAGGAATTGCTGCATAGTGCAGGGGGCCTCTGACCAATAGCCTGCCTGGACGCCAGGGACCTGTGAGCACCCTGGCTGGTGCTGGGAGGAGCAACCACAGCTCAGCGGGACTCACCTGGCAGCTCTGAGCAGAGAGCTACTAATAAACCCACTCAGCCTGCTTGCACAGCACCTGGAACTGTGTAAAAAAAAAAAAAAGGAAGCCGCATCATGGCTCAGGGTTTGCCGGTGTTATGCTGATTATCTGAGCACCAGATGATCAAATACCAGACGAACAAGAGTTTACTGTACTTTGCTCTTCACAAGCAATGCTTTTCCAACATACAGAAATCTCTGAATCTAAAAACCGAGGATGCTCTCAGGAGAGCTTTTCTCTTGAGTTTCCCTCTTGTTTCTGGCTGAGACAGAAATAACATAATAACAGCTTGTACTGCTGGTATTCTGGCCTTTCTGTTAAATTAACCAAATGTCAGTTTAGGTGCTGTTCATATTTTCATGTCAATACTTATATTACCTGAACTGGTCTGTCCTTCCTACTTAAATCATCTTTTCTGTGATAACAGCAACATCATGGGCAGGTAAAGAGACACGAAGGTATGTATTTTAAAATTCATTTAAGCATTTACATATGCCCATAAGCACCTGCTGGAATTTTCAGAAGTGCCTAGGTGCCCAGCTCCCTTACGTACTTTTGCAAATCTCAGTAGGTGCCCACTGGCATATTTAGGTTCCTAAATACTACCACAGGTTAGGCCCAAATACAAAAAGGAGACTGCACTTAAAACAGTTGGACTGAACTTAGTCCAAGTAATAACTGACATTCTGTCCTTAACTCTTAGGTGCAACCATTTGTATTTGCTACAGTTTTTTCAAGCAAATGTTAAATATTACCACTCCATCTCCCTCTTGAATTTGCAGGGTTGCCAACTCTCATGGGCTTTACACATATCTCATTTTATCTGGTGATGTTCTGAACCCTACAGCTCCTGATTCATGTGATTATGTAAGACTCTCAGTTTTCACTGCAAAACAACCAGAACATTTCTGGTCCCTGTGCTTTTGAAGTAAGTTTTGAAAATGTGATATCCTAAAGGCTCAGAAGTTAGATAAAAAGAACCCTAAATTAAATTTTTTAAAAACGTGTTATTTTGTAAGCTGGATATAACTCGTGGGTTTTGAACACCTGATGCAGGCACATGACACCTTCTGAGATCAGTGGATGGACTAAAAAGTATATGCTTCTGCTGAAATGCAGTCACACTGGGAGAGGTCAGGGCAAAATAGCAGCTTTTAATGCTGAATTGACTTGTGTTTGGCATTTTACATTCCATTCTGTCATTTGAACATGAAGAAACTGGGCTGCAGTTAGGTTGGTGGGGGGGTTGGTCTGTTTGTTTAATTGTTGTAATAGGATAGAACTCAAAATAGCACAGGCCGGATTTACTTGTGAATAACATTAAGGGACCTATTCACAGAATTACAAGCCATACACAGAGAAAATTGCATAATTTAAGAACCTAATAACTGTAATCACTAGAACAACAAAGGTCACTGTGTCCATCAATACTGTTTCTTCTTTCTCCTCACTTCCATCCCTCTGCATGAGAAGTATTACTTTATTCATTCCCTCATTAAATCATCTGTTTCCACTCTCAACATTGTTCCCTGTTCCTAACTGTGTAACTCTCAGTCTACCTTAACCCTATTCCACTGTCTCAGTCCTTAAAATATACTTATGGAGATATACCTCTCTCAGAGAACTGGAAGGGATCTTTAGAGGTCATTGAATCCAGTCCCCTACACTCACGGCAGGACCTATCATCATCCCTGACATTTTGTTTGTTTGTTTGTTTGTTTTAATCTCTTTGCCTCAGATCCTGGAATGGTCTTCTCAAGAATTGAACTCACAGGCTAGTGCTCAAACCTCCTTGTTTTCACTTTGGTTTTTAATTAGAGGATTTTTTGCATGGCTGGAGTTGTTGCTTGATATCAACACTGATTTTTTAAAAATTTGCTCTGATAACTTATTGCTTAGTGAGCCATGAAGATTTACCATGACAGAAATATGTCTAATTTTCTTTTTCTTTCTTTCTTTCGCCACGTTTTCACTATAGAGTTTTGTCGACAAACCTCAGGGAGCATCTACACACAAAACGCATTTTGTTGACCAAGTCTCAACAAAACAGTGCATTTTCCCCAACAGTGTTATCTCTCCCCACGTTGAGGAATAATGCTTCTGTTGACAAAAGTGCAGCATAAACACTCTGGGGTTCTTTTGTCGACAAACAGGCCTTCTGGTTCACCGAGACTGCCCTGTTTGCAGAACTTCCAGTCAGTCATGCTGTCATGAGAGGGCTGGACAGTCTGGCTGCTCTCCTGTCAGCAGAGTGGACTGCTCTTTCCATCTGTTTTTACGCTTAGACTCAATCTGCCGACAGGAGTTTTGCTGGTAGCTCTCTTCAGACAGTGACTTCTGTCAACAGATGGCTGTAGTGTAGACCTAACCTCTCTCTCTCTCTCTATCTCCCTCTCTCTGTCTGTCATTCCTTCTTTACAGATGAGGTTAGAAAGTGTCACTTGCACACATGAATCGAAGCTAGTCTAATCTGAGCAATAGATCTTTCGTCTAATCCTTGGTGAAGGTTGCCATTTCCCCTGTGAACAATCTTTCTAGAAATAGTTGTCCAAAAACTAGATGGTCTATGAAATTGAAGCCTACTGCTTTGTTTTTCATTACTCTAAAAGCCCATACCTCCTCAAAACAGCTTAACAGAGAATAATATTATGAAAGCACCCATCCATCTTGATTGGTTGATTTGGTGATATTCCAGGATAATATCAGTTTGGGGCATTTCTGCATCTGATGTCAAACCATGGACTTTTCTGAAGTTTCAGATGGATCTGAGGGGTAAGGCTACTGTTTGGCAGGAACACACTCTGTTTGTTTGTTTTGTTTTTTTTGCAAACCCCCAACTCCAATAATAATGACAATGCAATATCTGTTGCTTTTTTTGTTTGAAGCACCACACTATTTCCCTCTTTTAATGTATCTGCACCTGAACATTTTACCTAAGGCTTTATGGATTTTCTGAAAAACTCCTCACATATTCTAAATAGTCAACATCAGCTCTTTTATAATAAGCAAAAATCCCCTCTTTTAAGAACATGAGAATGGTCATACTCGGTCAGACCAAAGGTCCATCTCACCCAGTATCATGTCTTCCAAGGGTCGCTAAAGGCAGTGCCTCAAAGGGAATGAACAGAACAGGTAATCATCAAGTAATCCATGTCCTGTCATCCATTCCCAGCTTCTGACAGAGGCTAGGAACACAATTCCTGCCCATTCTAGTTCTTTGCTCCAAGATTCATTCCCTATTCACTGACAGAATATCTTGAATCCTAGGATCTTTTGTGTTTGTTTGCATTGCTCACTGTGTGTGACACATTAATTTAGCATCATTCTACCATTTAGAAACATACAGGGCTTGTCTACACTTGTCCCAACTTCGAAGGGGGCATGTTAATCAGGGCAATGGGAGATTACTAATGCAGTGCTGTGGTGAATACGCAGTACTTCATTAGGATAGTTCTCCCCTGCAGCAACTTCAAAGTGTCAAACACTGAAGTGCTGGCATGTGTGTAGCCACGGGTACTTCTACGTGCCTTTACTCCTCAAAATTTCAGTTTATATACTTCAGAGACCAGGTGGGACAGGGCCATGATGGGGATGTGCATGCCATCTATTGACCCACTGCAGTTAGGAAGCCCCTGGGCAGCAAAGCCATCCACTGTTGCCTGTGCATCTCCCAGGGTCATGGTATTCCTGAAGAGATGCTGACAGATTGCATGGGCCAACTGCATCACCACAGACCCCACGGAGGATCTGCCCATCCCAAACTGATTTGCCACTGACCAGTAACAGCTGGAAATTGCGAACTTCCACAGTGTGATTGCCACTCACTTCTGAACTATTAAAGCCAGGTTCATTCTTGTATTACTGTGCTTCAGGGAGGGGGCCAGCACATCATAAAGTTCCATAAAAGTGGACTTGCACATGAGAAATGTCTGCACTCACTGCTGGTCCTCCCAGGACTCCAAAATTATGTGGTCCCACCAGTGTCTGCTGATCTCACAAGTCCAAAACTGCCACTCCCCTGCCACCAGTGCATAAAGGGCATCCAGCAGCTGTCAGTTCTTAGACTGCAGTTGGGAGATTTGCTCTTTCAAACTGACATCAGTGTCACTGAAGTAATGAAAGGGCCTGACAATCAGGCTTGGTGTAAGACTAAAGGCCTAGAACAATGGTCAATGCCTAGCTAAAGCACCTCAAGCCTGAATAACAGAAGGTTAAAGAAAAAGCTGTGAGTAAGGTAGATTCTGCTCACAGGCATTTGGCAGAGACAGGGCTGATCAGAACATTACTCCAAAGTGCTAAGCAGTCCATGATACACATAAACAGATTCTGCTTGGCACCATGCACTCCCCATATCTTCCCCATAGATAACAGCTTAGTACCAGGTACATTCCGACCCAAGTTCAGGAAAAGGTAATGACAACATGACAGATAGTAACAGAGAGTAAGCCGTGCTAGTCTATACATTATCAAAACAAAAAGCAGTCAAGTAGCACTTTAAAGACTAGCAAAATAGTTTATTAGGTGAGCTTTCGTGGGACATACCACTTCTTCAGACCATATCCAGATCATGACAGATAGTTTTGTTTTGATGGTACCACCGCTATCCCCCAAGTTAATGGTTAGATCTAGTTTCATTGGGTGGGCATCAATGTATTACAATTAGGGGGTTGTACCTGGATATGTAACTTGTTTATACCTGTGTATAAAAGTGTGTGTAACAGGCGCTCTGTCAAGTGACTTAGGGGATGACGGAGCACCCTTGCTGTCAAATGAGTCGTGTCCATTGTCACATACCAATGTAAACTGTTAAGTCATATCGGAGACTCATGAAGGTGTTGGAGCCCATGAACTATTGACAATAAACCTGGTTCCTGTTCCTTCCTACCTTGCCTGATTGGTGGTTCCTGGGGGCTCTCTGAGGTGTGCAGTGCTGGCTAACTGCAGAGTCTATACTTCTGTCCAAAAAGAGTACATGCATGAGGCCAAGGTGATTGGCATCGAATAGAACAGCTTGGACGTCTGAACACTATTCCAGTAGAGACAGCCAACTACAATGATCATCATCATTATGATAGTGAACCATCACTGAGCTTTGTAATTGAAGGCAAAATTGCACAACAGCTAGTGTGGTTGCTGAAACAATGTGTGATATGAGTTGAAGCATTTGTGGATCCATGCTTGCACTGGAATCCTGCAGGAGGAAATGGCATGATCTCCAGTTCATTTTCACGTGGTTACTGGTGCTCTGAATTCTGGGACAGCGCTTTGCATTCTGGGATTCAAACATGAAACTCCCACAAGCAACCTGGGTGAAGGCACTGTGGGATAGGTACCCACAATGCACTGCTCCTCTGTCGAACTTGCACAGGGCAATGGGGATGCAGAAACTTGACACAGAAAAAAGGTGGGTTGAATTTCAAGAAGCTTTGTGGACACTTAATTCAAATTCATAATAACGAGGTTAAATAAGCAAATTTATCTTCCAATATAGACATAGCCTAGGTCTCATTCTTCTGATAAGCCCAACCTTCAGCTGGCTGTATTTCAGGGCATATGCGTGCATATGTATGTGCATGCATATGTATGTACAATGGTAGCATAAAGCCACCTCATCCCCAATGCCTCCTGAATTATTCAGGATCACCCAGGATCAGGAGCACTATTAGTATATGTTATTTGCATTGATGAAGTGCCCAAAGGTCCCAAGCAAGATCACTGTGTTAGTTATTGGACAGTCAGATAGGAAGACACAGCCCCTGCCCTTAAGAACTTATACTGTAATGTAACTTAAGGCCAAATATATATATAAAAATATGAAAAATAAGGGTGAGAGAAAGCAACATTAAAGTCCAAGCAATTATATGACCTGCATGTGTTCATTCCTCTTGCAGAGCTCTCAACAGGATGCCATCCCAGTGGCAACCTGGGGCACCTGGATTCAAGGCTTCATTCCCTGTGTCTCCTGCAGGGGCTCAGGTGATCCTGTTTTCACTTCTGATCTGGGGCTTCTTTCAGGACTGGGGAACCCATGTTCCTTGAGGGAATCCCAGACTGGCTGGGGGTCCCCGCTTTAATCTGTCCCTGGCATTACTAGCAGCTAGGAGCCCCCAGCTAGGGTACTAGCAGCAGCATGCAGGAGAGCCTATCCACCGGCATGACCTTCCTCTAACTGCAGGAAGCTGGGAAGGTGCTGCCTTGAAAGGGTGGCTGTCTTGGAACCCCCATCAACTACTATACAACCCCCATCCACGATCCCATTTGGGTCCCAACCAGTGTAAGCTGTAAACTGAGTGCTTCAGCAGCTGCTCAGAAGAAATTCAGCTACTGCCCAGCTAATTTAGCAGAGTGCTTGCAGCCACCCACAGCCAGCAGTACGCGTTTCCATTGGTGGTGCACAGTGACTCATGCTTTGGTGCACATAACAAACTTTATTCTGCCCTTGGATGGAAAAAAAATTAGAAGGAACGCTGGGCAGAACCCCCAGTTACAACACATCTGAACATTGCAACACTGACCAATTTTAAAAGCCTTTGGCCATGAAACTGACCAGAAAATTGTGATTTTGGTAGGAGCCTAGTTATGACATATGTGTAGCTAAAGGGCCTAAAACCAGCCTCCCTGCTCCTGGGGCTTCTGCAAATGTCCACCTGTGGACGTGAATAGTCAAGGATAGACATTGGGATCCACAGGGCTCTGCTCCCAAGAGATATCAGGCAATGGAGAAGAGTGTGACCCCAACACTTCCGGGAGCCAGCAGCTCATGCCAGCAGCTCCCCCAAATAATATAGCAGCACCACTCCCAGCCCTGTTGCCAGTGGGGCTGTAAAACCCCAGATGGATGATGGTGCAGCTATGAGCAGGGCTGATGTACTTACAGACATGCTGCTGAGGGGAGCTGCCAGCATGGGGCACTGGTTCCCAGGCAGAACAAGACCATGCTGCTCTTTATTGGCAACAGTGTCTTTTGGGAGTAGAACCCTCTGGATCCCTATGTCTTTCTGCGGATAGCTACATCCACAGCTAAACACAGGCAACTTTTCAATTATTTAAATCTAGATAAAATTAAACGAATAACTGTGCATGGAGGTGATTTTACATCACTTACAATATTGTGTGCTGTTCAATATAAAGAAATATCACCTGTTACAGGAGGCACTTCAGCCTACCTATCATTAGATGCCTAATTTGTCGGAGTTTACTGAATAAATTCTTAAAGGACTGGAGAGGACAGAGTCATTGCAGACTAAATCTGCTAATCACAGACATCACAAGGACGACACATAATCAGAAAGAAGAGATTAAGTAGAAAATATACCTGAGGCACTATCCTTGCTGTAAGCAAATTTAGGAGATTTGCTGTAGATAAAGTGATGTGAGAGTGGTGCATGTCACAGATTAATCTTGTTAATAATCGAATCTTCAGCAGCCATTGTCCGACCATTCAATCATTCTTCTTGTTTAAGTTATTATCTTCTGGAAAGTAAAGTGGATTGGGCACACTTATGGCAAACTATTTGTCTTTAAGCTATAGCCATAGTGAATTTCTTACCTTGACTGTGAACTCTGTCAGACAAGATCTAAAAGGTTCTCTTTCTGCTGCAAGCACGTTCCATGTGGTGAAAAATCTCAGACCTCACACTGGTGTATTTTGCACTGGACTAGGAACAATGATGTAACTAAACCAGTGCAAACCTCTAGAGAAGTTATACTGCATCCATATAAAAATGACTTCCATGAGTGCACGTTATGTTGGCGTCAAAGCCTCACCCAAGGCACTTTTTACCATAGTGCAAAGTGTCTTTGTTAGGAGTTTGCAGGGGGATAGCAATCTTTGTGTAGTTATGAAGGTATCAGAAAGCTCCAGTGTAGACAAGAACTTCAAAGACCCTGCTTTCTGCCACAAAGGAAGCAGATTCCTCTTGAAAGATACTGTGGTATTGTGGCATTAACTGGTTTACATTCACATGATGTTGGTATTCACTTTAAAAGCCTAGCCTCCTTACTTAATTTTAAAGATGATGTTTGAAATGGAAAACACTATTTGGAATTCACCTTTGCAAATATCAGGAGAAATGTGAAAAGGGTTAATGCATTCAATCAAATTCTGTGATTCTGTGAAATACATTGTGTCCTAGAAATATAATTGAAAAATGTCTGTCTGAACTGCCAGATGTGGTGGTCCTCAATAAACATGTTAATGAAGACTTTTAACTCCTAGTCTGGTAAAACAATCAAATATGTATAAACAGAAGATCTTCAATTATACAAAATGATGCTAGCTATGAATGAGATTGTGAACCCCTTACTTGTAATGGTGAGCAATTATTCATTCAAGGAGTTCTACTAAATTCCCAGTGTGAGGAAAGGAGCCACATATATAGCCCTGTGAAGGGACACCTTTGGAACATGGGCTATGACGAAGGAAAAAGCTCATACAATGGAGTGAGGGAGAGAGAAGCCAACCTTAAAATTTACAATTGTTTCTCAGAGGCCAGGCCACCGCTAGAGATGCCTATCACCTGGTTGTTCTCCCCCACAATTATTTCCGATTTGGGGACAATTTATACCTCCAGATTAGTGGAACTGCTATGGGCACCAGCATGGCCCCACAATATGCTAATATATTTATGGCTGACCTAGAACAATGATTCCTCAGCTCTCGTCCCCTATTATCCCTCCTCAACTTAAAATACATTAATGACATCTTTATGATTTGGACCCATGGTATAAAGACTCTAGAAAAATTCCACAGAGACTTTAACAATGTGCACCCCACCATCAACTTATGCCTCGACCACTTCACATGAGAAATACATTTCCTGGACACTACAGTACAAATCAAGGATGGCCTGATCAGGACCACACTCTACCAGAAACCCACTGACCACTATACTTACCTACACGCTTCTAGCTTTCACTCTACATACAACAAGATCCATTGGTTACAGTCAAGCCCTTAGGTACAACTGCATTTGCTCTGATCCTACTGACACAGACCAAAAACTACAAGATCTCTACCAAATATGCATAAACCTGAATTACCCACCAGGAGAAGTAAAAAAACAAATTGACAGGGCCAGACGAATACCCAGAAACCAGCTACTTCAAGATAGGCCCATAAAAACCAACAACAGAACACCGCTGGTCACTACCTACAGCCCCCAACTCAAACCACTGCAATGCATTATTAAAGACCTACAACCCATCCTTAATCAGGATGCCACACTCCAGAAGGCCCTAGGTGACTGGCCTGTTCTCTCCTACAGACAACGCCCCAGCCTTATGAGGATTCTCACCAGCAACCACAGACTATACCACAATAATACCAATCCTGGAACTTTTCCTTGCAACGAGCCCTGTTGCCAGCTTTGTCCACATATCTATTCTGGAGATACCATCGCTGGACCTAACCAGGTTCTTCAAAGGCTCACGGACACATTCTCATGTTCCTCTACTAACAGCATATATGCCATCATGTGCCAGCAATGCCCACATACTTTGTATATAGGACAAATGGTAAACACACTTGGACAAAGAATGAATGGGCACAAAACAGACATCAAAAAGCTCTTAACTCACAAGCCTGCCAGCCAGCACTTTAATGGAGTGGGCCGTTCTGTTAAAGACCTGAAAGTCTGTGTTTTACTGAAAAGGAACTTTAGGAATCAGCTGCAAAGAAAGAGTGCCAAGCTCTCTTTTATATTCAAATTTGACACATTAACATGTGGTTTGAACTGGGATGCCAATTACCTGGGTCATTATATGGACTCTTTCACATACCTTGTTTTATCAGACTCTTGACTTCCCTGCTTCCTACTGCCCCTCTGCTCTTCTGATTTGCCCACCTTGATTACAATTTTTCTGATTTGTCCACCTTTAACATTTTTCACTCTCTGTGCCTTAAATATTGAGTCTGTTCTGGTATGGCTGTGGTCTGAAGAAGTGGATCTATCCCACAAAAGCTCACCACCTAATAAATTATTTTGTTTATAAATAAAATAAAGTGCTACTGAACTTCTTTTTTGTTCTGGTTGAAAAAAATATTTCTATGAAAGAAATCACATGAAGCAAATTCATTCAAAATCCAAAACAAAATTGTTTCATATGGAAGGGACATTTTGTTTCATTCAAATATTCAAAAACCAGAAAGAAATAAAATATCAATTTGAATACAAAATATTTGTTTTATTTTTAAAGTTTTGTTTCACAATTAAGCAAAATGTTCATTGTTACAAAATAATACAAAATACAAAATAAAACAAAATACAAAATAAAAAAGATTTTTTCATGAAAATGCATTTTTAATAAAAAAGCTGACAAATGTTGATCAGCTTTAATGTTCGTCTTTGTATTTTTAGCCTACTTATGTAAATATTCAGCTTTATTTTATTATCTGTGCTTATGCTCTTAGTTTTCAATCCGATGTGAAATCTACTTATCTTTATTCAGGATAACTAGAGTTAATAGCAAAAAATATTTGTTTGGAGATGACGAATACTCACAGATGTTCATGAGGGATAGACACGGATACCTGTTATACTCTGGAAGCAAAAGAGAGATAATCTGAGCAGACTACGAAAGTAAATGGACTGTAGGGCTATGTCTAGACAGCAGGAGCTATTCCAAGGTATAGTGGTATCCTGAAATAGCTGCCCATGTCTATGCAACTTGCCTGTTGTCTCGAAACAGTTTTCGAGATAATGGGCACACTATTCCAGCACCCCTGAATACCTCATCACAGGAGTACAGAGAAGCCTCGAAATAGGGCTTTATTTCAGAATGGGGCACCATTTAGACAGTGCCACATGCCAAAATAGCCTATTTTGAAATCCACTTGAAATAAGCTATGAAATTTGCTTAGCGCAAACTGCATAGATTATTTCAAGGTTAGGGCACCATCTAGACCTAGCTTATCACTCCTCCTCAAAAGCTGAGGCAAAGCTGGTTTGGGCAAGTAGAAACAGAGAGACCTGCTACTCGTGAGTAGGCATCCTATTCTACTAAAGAAATCAGAATATTTCAATTATCACACCTTTAGCAAGAAGTCATATTTGAAACAAGCTCAGTGTTTCAAGACAGTATTCTGAATGTTAGCCTCTTAACTGAAGTTGAACAACAAACCCTTTTCTCATCCTGTGAGAATCTTCAAGATTTCAAAACTGCAAAATCTTGAAATAATCATGAATTTCACAAAATTATAATCCACCCCAAAACAACTGGATTGGATCACTCACTATATTTTGTTTTAATAACTTTAAAAGTTTTCAAAATGCTACGTTATGTTTTGATCATTTTAAACCAAATGGGGAGGTTCATTTTAACAATCATTTCCCGCTAACAGGTTTGATTTTGAGAAACACATTTTCTGATGAAAAATGTTTGAAAAATTCCTGTTCAGCTCTACACTTAACTTCCCTCTGGCACAATTTGCCTTTCTGCAAAGACACAAATGTTACAAAGTTTAATTAATATTTGTAAGGATGGTTATTTTTATGCCGTGTAGTAACATGAACTTTGCCGGTTCATGACTATGTCAGAGGTGGGTATTGTGGACAGCATCTAAACATCCTTTATTATATTTGCTGTTTTCAGAATGTGGTAGTAAGAAGGAGGAAATACAGTCAAACAGAGGGGATATATGAAACATTAAAATAGCAGTTTTAATCTGGCTTCTTGAAAAGAAATATATCCTGGAGGCAATGAGCATAAGATCCAAAACAGCCCACATGTTTACATAGGAACATACAATTTATAGGATTAGAAGGAACGTCTTGGATTATGTCCAATACCTAGAGGCCTGCACAGATACAAAATTGGTATTCGCATCCACAACACATCTGCAAAAATGGTCCATGCATATCCACATCCACAGATTAGGATACCGGATGATACAAAACAAATATCTGCAAATTTGCAGAGTTCTAGAGACAAAATTTGTATCTGCATCTGCAACTGTACCCACAAAAGTGAGTCATGGACATCCACATCCACAGATGGGACACACATGGATACAAAGCAGATATCCACAGATTTGCAGGGCTTTACCAATACCCTGCTATCACAGGAAACCCCATCGTACAATTCCATTAATACCTTATCAAGTTCCATCTTAAAATTATTTGGGATATTTTCTTCCACTTCTCCTACTGGAGGCTATTTCAAATCTTCACTTCTCTGATGGTTTGAATCCATCCTTCTAATTTGGGCCTGAATTTTATTCATTCAGTTCAATGCTTCATTTTCTTCATACAATGTCTGAAAGGTTGAGAAATTAAGAGAGTGGGGTAAAGCCAGAGATATGGTTGGAGGAATGAATGTTCATGTCTGAAATAACTAACACTTTCCCATTTTGAACTTTTCAGGGTTTTTTGAGCCTGGTAACAGTATAGTATAGTATTGACTGGCATCCTAGAGTACTAATTGAGATTGCTGTAAGTTATTGAGATCTGTGACCATCAAGCAGCAAAAGTGTTTGTTCCTTAAGTAATTCTTCCTCCCATATTCCTCCAACATTGTTAAATCTGTCATCGAAATCTGTTATTTACTCTACGCTGGCCACAGAGTCACTTGGAGCTTCTCTCTGCTAGCAGATGGACTGACATCACAGCAAACCAATTATCCCTAGCCTCACCCCAGTGCTCGCCTCTCCAGCAAGGGCCCTCGACTTTATTTAAATCAATTGTTTAATGCTGGGTTTTATTAATTCAGTTTTGAGCATCCTCACCTTCCCACAGGCTCCCCACAAAATCAACTTACTGCTGCCACACACAGGTTGCCAAAACTGACTTGTATCAATGTCATATCCCAGAGCTCCCTGAGCTCTATAGTATTCTGTGTATTTTCACTTGTGCAACATGGGAAAAAATGCCCTGCAAGTGGCTGTTGGTATCTGACGCTATCTTCCTACATTTAGTTTCCCACATTTCCTTTCCCTCATTCCCGTGCAAGTTAACCAAATGTCCCTTTTTCCAGACAGAATCTGGCTTGCCTGGATAAGAGATGTGCTTTTTTTAAGTGAGGGGAGTGGAGGGGTAGTAAAGCAGATAGCAAAGGTTAGAAATAAGATTTTGGGCATCCCAAAGGACAGGTTTTGACACCAGGATGCAAAAGTACTGGAGCACATGCTTGATACTGAGTGAGGAGGAAGGGTCACATAAACTGAGGGGAACCCTTAACATCAGCAGGGCCAAAAGGCACTGTGGGCCCAGTGGAAAGGCTTGGATCTGGATTTAGACCTCTGGTAAAGAAGATCCTCAGATCAAGAATTCTGTCTCAAAGGCCAGCCACTCTAGTGACAAATGTCTGAGTGTGCACGAACAACAGAGCTACAGGCTGCTGTGCAAACACCCTTGCACCCACTCCTTTCCAGCCAGCATTCCACATAGAAGACCAGGAGGGAGCCTGAGACTCTCCGGGCCCTCAAGGAATCAGCTGGAGGGGTGCCAGGAGCCACCCTGTGGCAACAAGAGGCGGGTCCCTCCTGGACTGGGCCCAAGGTGCAGACCCTCCTAAGCCTGTGGGGCATGGAGGAGCTACTCCAAGACCCCAAAGCAAAGCACAGTAATGCCCAAGTCTAGGCTGGATGGCCACCACCCTGACAGAATAAGGCCACCGCCTGCTGCATCATGAAGTGCAGGTGAATGTGAAGGAGCTCCAGCAAGGCTATATTTGGGCCCAGGATGCTGTCCCTGACACTCCAGAGCAGGATCCACCACCTGGATCTGGGTTTAGACCTCCTGGCAAAGGAGATCCTCAGAACAAAAATTTTCATCCTTGCACCCACTCCAAAATCTAGAAATGTATGTGTAAGCAGACACAAGCAAAACATTGGAAATGCAATGGATCATCAAATCCATTATGGCTCGGTTGGTTGCTGCAAGCCTTACTTGGACAACTGTGCTAATTGTAGAGCTGCTACATTGCCTTCAATGGCCTTTGGATCAAGCCCAAAAAAATTTGGTCCCTAAGGACAGTCATTCTAGTGACAAAGTTTCACAGAATCACAGAACAACAGAGCTGGAAGAGAGCTAAAAAAGCCATCAAGTCCAGCCCCCTGCTCTAAGCAGGATCAAACGCATCAGATCAGCCCAGCCACGGCTTTGTCGAGGCGAGACTTAAAACACCTCCAGGGATGGAGACTCCACTACTTCCCTGGGTAGACCATTCCAATGCTTCACCACCCTCCTAGTGAAAAACTTTTTCCTAATGTTCAACCTGGACCTTCCCAAACACAACTTGAGACCATTGTTCTGTGTTTTGCCATCCGTGACCACTGTGAACAGCCTCTCTCCAGCCTCTTTGCAACCTGCCTTCAGTAAGTTGAAGGCTGTTATCAAGTCCCCCCTCAGTCTTCTCTTCTGCAGACTAAACAGTCCCAATTCCCTGAACTTTTCTTCATAAGTCATATGCTTCAGCCCCCTAATTGTTTTGGTCGCTCTTCGCTGGACCCTTTCCAGTGTATCCACATCCTTCCTATAATTGGGGGCCCAGAACTGGACACAGTACTCCAGATGCGGCCTCACCAAAGCCGAATAAAGAGGAACAATCACTTCTTTGGATCTACTGGCAATGCTCCTCTTGATGCAACCTAATATGCCGTTAGCTTTCTTGGCTACAACGGCACACTGTTGACTCATATCCAGCTTCTCGTCCACTACAACTCCCAGGTACTTTTCTGCAGAACTACTACTGAGCTAGTCGGACCCCAGACTGTAACAATGGTTGGGATTTTTCCAGCCCAAGTGCAGGACTCTGCACTTGTCCTTATTGAACCTCATCAGATTTTTGGGGCCCAGTCTTCCAATTTGTCTAAGTCACTCTGGACCCTATCCCTACCCTCCAGCGTACCTACCTCTCCCCCTAGCTTAGTGTCACCTGAAAACTTGCTGAGGGTGCAATCCAACCCTTCATCCAGGTCATTGATAAACAGGTTGAACAGAACAGGACCCAGAACCGAACCTTGGGGCATTCCACTAGAAACCGACCATCATCCCGACATCGAGCCATTGATCACTACCCGCTGGGCCCAACCTTCTAGACAGTTTTCTATCCATCTTACCGTCCACTTATCCAATCCACATTCCGTTAACTACGTTTTTTCTTCTGTTCACCAAAAAGGCCTCCAGCTGTCCCAGGGGACACCTTGTCCACAGTAATCAGTGATCTATGGTGCCTGCCACTGGCCCTTCTTAAAGCTGCTGGGAGCCCAGGAAACCCTGTGGCAGGACCCACCACTTGTCCCTATGCCCAGGGGACCCACAGGAAAGTCTTGGCTCTGTATTTAGACCTCCGGGCAACAAAGATCCTCAGAGCAATAATTTGCATCCTTGCACCCGATCCATAATCTAGAAATGTACATCTAAGTGCACACTGGCATTACACAGAACATCTGCCCTATCAGCTTTCGATGGCACTCCAATGTGCCTACAGGTAACAGGAAACCAGGGGTAATTACAGAGATGGAGCCTGAAAAACGGCTGCCACATTGGACTGAGCACACTTTAAATCCTTTAGCAAGACATCCCCCAGGTAGCTGCCAGGCCCCCAAATACCTGCCAGCCCTGGAATGTATTTAGCTGCTGAGGGAGACTTCTCCTGGGTGGCTCCAGGACACTCACCATGCACCAGCTGGCTGCAGCACGTTTAGCACATTCTTTTATTGGTTCAGGGTCAAGCCACCTGATGCGACTGGGCATGGGAAAGTTCCAGAATGTGTGGCGCCTCTTGGGGAGGGAAGGGAGTGGATGTGGGGGTCAGGACAAAATGTAAACAACTGAAAAGAAGTTTCTCATCCTATCAAACAAGCACAGCCCCCTCCCCTCCACACACAGCCTAGCTGCCCATGGTGCTGGGGGGCAGTGGCTGGTGCCAGGCAGGGCAAAAAAAAAAAAAAAAAGACAGCTAACAGAGCTAGACACAGAACCACAGACCCCATAGCTACACTAAGAACAGAAAAGCAAAGAAAGAAAAGATTTTTCAGCCTCTCATATAAGCATGACCTACAGCCATGGGCTCTCAGGTGCCCAGCTGAAACAGTCTTCCTGTTGCCTAAGAGTATAGCAGTAGAGATGGAAGAAGCCAGAGCAGAGAACTATGGGGCATTGTGGGGCACACAGAGGACATGTCTGGAGCCTAATAAATTTGATTTAAAGACAAGGCGCTTCTTCACGACCCTTCATTCGGAATTTTAGATTCGGACTGAACGCTACACCTGTCAGGTTACAATGATATTGTGATATCGATATTGTGTCAATATTAGTGCTCCACAAATCGAGCTAATGGAATTTAAAGTGAAAACGGGCATTTGGTAAAATTGGGATACATGCCTTAAAATCAATATTATCTCATAGCGTGAATGCAGCCTTTGTAAAATGTATCACACAACAGCTGACATGATCCTGTATTAAATCATACCTTTATTATAGGCACTTACAGCTCCTTAAATAGCTCTCCTAAACTGCAGAGAAAAACTTGTGAAAATGTCTGCAAGGGCTTTGACAAAGTCCATGACATTTTTTTTCTGCTCAGAATTGGTATCTCTTGTAAAATCTGGGATATGCAGCCTTTTCATTTGTGGTCTTTAACCTTATTTTTAACAGTTCAGATACTCTACTTTCAGCTTATCTCATGATTCTGCATTCCTAGGTCTAAATCACAGATGAAAGTTCTCATTATTGTTTTATACTGTCTCTTATTATCCATTGTCCTTTTTTCATGAATTAACTCAATTCTTCTCATGAATAAATATTTGTAAAAAGTTCAGCTGTTGTTAGGTTTTAGATGTAACAAACATAACTACTGCTTAATATAAACACACGTAGTAGTAGTAAGGCTCTTCCACTCCTACATCTTGGAGCATAGGCTATTGGCGACTATTTACACACATATATACAACACATAAACACACAAATACAACCCCAAAACAATTTAAATTATGTTGACCATATATACAGGATTTCCAGACTGTCACTTGTATGTAAATTTAAATGTCTGTGAGACATTTTACCAATGAGTTCCATATCTATATGGTGACAAGAGAGCAATTCTGGAACTCAAGGTCTGAGTTCTATTCCAGGTTCTGAAGAGATGTCTGCACGAGGGCTGAATTAACCATCAGGCTAATAAGATTGTTGCCTCATATTGTTTAGACTCTATTGGCCAAGTGGGGTAAGCCAGGCGAGGCAGGGGGAACGAGGTTGGTCATGCAGCTGTGCGGGCGCCTGGAGCATTGCCGCTCCCAAGAAAGGCAAAGCAGCCCCTTGTGGTTTGGAAGGAACTCAGCTGGCAGCTTGTTGCTTCTGTTCCCTCCAGTTTGTATCTCCCTGTGTGGTAGGAACACATTGCCATCTGTCAAGGAACCGGTTAGCACTGGTGACACTAAAAATCTAGATACCATGGGAACCCGTGCAGCTATCGGTGTAATTTGAACAGGCGTAGCTCCCTAGCCATATGCTCACCCACCCTGATCTCTCCAGACCTCTGCTTAGCTGTCAGGGTGGGTGGGGCCTCCCCTTGGGACTGGCTGGAAGCTCCAGTACACTGTCCCTTGGGTTCTAGTACCTATCAGTCTCATCTTCTGTGTGCTGCATCCCATTTCTAACCAACTGGTCAGTGCTTGTGGAGGGGCAGGGCTAGAGGACAGTGGGAGGAAATGCACACAAATGCAAGAAGCCTGGGAAACAAATACGAAGCATTAGCGGCCCTGGCACAGTCAAAAAAAGTATGAAAGGATTGAAATGATGGAGACTTGGTGGGAGGACTTGCATAACTGGAGCACAGTCATGGAAGGGTATAAACTGTTCGGGAAAGACAGGAAGGGGAGAGAAGGAGGAGGAGTGGTGCCGTATGTGAGAGCAGTAGGATTGCTCAGAGCTCCAGTATATGGATGGAGAAAAGCTCATTGAGAGTCTTTGGGTTAAGTTTAGAGGCAGAAGCAGGTTGGTGTCTGCTATAGACTACCAGACCAGGTAGATGAGGTAGACTAGGATTTCTTCAGGCAACTAAGAGAAGCTTCCAGAACACAGGCCCTGGTTCTCATGGGAGACTTTTAATCACCCACACATTTGTTGGGAAGCCAATACAGCAGCACACAGACAATCCAGGAGGTTTTTGGAGAATGTTGGTGATAACTTCCTGGCGCAAGTGCTGAAGAAACCGACCTAGGGCCATGCACAGCTTAACCTTTTGCTCACAAACAGGAAAGAACTAGTGGGTGAAATAGTGGGTGGCAACGTGGGCTGCAGCGATCATGAGATGGTAGATTTCAGGATTCTGAAAAAAGGAAGAAAGGTCAGCAGTAAAATACAGACCCTTGATTTCAGAAGAGCAGACTTCAGCTCACTGAGAGAACTGATGGGCAGGATCCCTTGAAAAACTAACATGAAGGGGAAAGGAGTTCAGGAGAACTAGCAATATTTTAAAGAAGTCTTATTGAAGGCACAGGAACAAACCATCCTGATGTGCAGTAAGAAAAGTAAATACGGTAGGTAACCAGCTTGGCATAGTGGAAACCTGGACAGAGGACTAAGGAGTATAAATATATATCTGGAAAATGCCAGGGAATAATCAGAAAAGCAAAAGCACAACTGGAACTGCACCTAGCAAGGAATGTGAAGGGCAACAAGAGGGGTTTGTACAGCTATGTTAACAATAAGAGGGTAATGAGGGAGGGTGTGCAGCTGATACTGGATGAGGGAGGTAACCTGGTGACAGATGATGTGGAAAAGGCTGAAGTACTCAATTATTTTTTGCCTCAGTCTTCATGACAAGGTCAGCTCCCCGACTATGGCACTAGGCAATGCAGTATGGGAAGGAAGTAGGCAGCTCTCAGTCTGGAAAGAACAGGTTGAGAGCTATTTAGAAAAGCCAGACACACACAAATCTCTGGGTTGAGATTTAATGCATCCAAGAGTACTGGGGGAATCGGCAGATGTCATTGCAGAGCCTTTGGCTATTATTTTTGAAAACTCATGGAGATTGGGAGAGGTCCTGGATGACTGGAAAAAAGCAAATGTAGTGCCCATCTTTAAAAAAGGAAAGAAGGACAATCCATGGACCAGTCAGCCTTACCTCAGCCCCTGGAAAAATCACAGAGGGGATCCTCAAGGAATCCATTTTGAAGCACTTGGATGAGGGGAAAGTGATCAAGAGTAGTCAAAATGGATTCACCAAAGTCAAGTCAGCCTGGCCAATCTGATGAATTTCTATGATAAGGTAACTAGTTCTGTGGACATGGGGAAGTCAATGGATATGATATACCTCGACTTTGGCAAAGCTTTGATACAGTCCCCCACAACATTCTTGCCCATAAGTTAAGGAAGTATAGACTGGACACATGGGCCGTGTCTACACGTGCCCCAAACTTCGAAATGGCCACACAAATGGCCATTTCGAAGTTTACTAATGAAGCGCTGAAATGCATATTCAGCGCTTCATTAGCATGCGGGCGTCAGCGGCGCTTCGAAATTGACGCGGATTGCCGCCGCGCGGCGCAACCAGACGGGGCTCCTTTTCGAAAGGACCCCGCCTACTTCGAAGTCCCCTTATTCCCATGAGCTGATGGGAATAAGGGGACTTCGAAGTAGGCGGGGTCCTTTCGAAAAGGAGCCCCGTCTGGTTGCGCCGCGCGGCGGCAATCCGCGTCAATTTCGAAGCGCCGCTGACGCCCGCATGCTAATGAAGCGCTGAATATGCATTTCAGCGCTTCATTAGTAAACTTCAAAATGGCCATTTGCGTGGCCATTTCGAAGTTTGGGGCACGTGTAGACACGGCCATGGACTGTAAAATGGACAGAAAGCCCAACGGGTAGCGATCAATGGCTCTGTGTCTGGTTGGATGAAGGGATGCATTGCACCCTCAGCACATTGTGGATGACACTAAACTGAGGGGGGAGTAGATACACTGGAGGGTAGGGATAGGGTCCGGAGTGACCTACATAAATTGGAGGCTTCGCCAAAAGAAATCTGATGAGGTTCAATAAGGACAAGTGCAGAGTGCTGTACTTGAGATGGAAGAATCCCAAGCAGTGTTACAGGCTGGGGACCTCCTGGCTAAGTAACAGTGCAGCAGGGAAAGGACCTGGGGATTACAGTGGATGAGATGCTGGATGAGTCAACAGTGTGCCCTTGTAGCCAAGAAGGCTAATGCCATATTGGGGTGCATTAAGAGAAGCATTTCCAGCAGATCTAGAGAAGTTATTATTTCCCTCAATTTGGCACTGGTGAGGTCACACCTGGAGTATTGTGTCCAGTTTAGGACTTTTCAGTATAGAAAGGATGTGGATGCATTGGAGGGAGTTCAGGGGAGGCAATGAAAATGATTAGGGGGCTGGAGCACATGATGTATGAGGAGCGTCTCAGGAATCTTGGGTTATTTAGTTTGCAGCAGAGAAGACTGAGGGGTGATTTGATAGCAGCCTTCAAGTTCCTGAAAGTGGCTATAAAGAACATGGAGAGAGGCTGTTCTCAGTAGTGATGAAATGCAGAACAAGGAGCAATGGTCTGACATTACAGAGGGAGAGGTATAGGTTGGATATGAGGAAAAACTATTTTACCAGGATGATGGTGAAGCACTGGAATGCTTTACCTAGAGAGATGGAGAAATCTCCATCCCTAGAGGTTTTTAAGTCCTGGCTTGACATAGTCATGACTGAGATGATTTAGTTGGGCACTGGACTCAATGACCTCCTAAGGTCCCTTCCAGCCCTCGGATTCTATGATTCTGTGGGGAAGAGGAAGTACCATATCGCTGGATGGGAAGCCTGCATAGAACCTGCAAACACTCAATGCAGCTCCAGCCAGAACTGCCCCTCCCATTTGTTAGAAATGAATTCCCACACATTTGTAGGGAAAACAAAACAAAATATTCCATTCTGGATACCAGAACTTTAACTTTTACAGTACCTTTCATCAAGGACTTCAGATTTAGGATGTACTGTGTCCAACACTATACTGAATTATACTAAGAACCCAAGAAAAAAAATTGTATCTTTTTCATTTTGCTCAGCATCATTCCACAGGCCAAAGCATCTTTGAACTTTTAAGTAGCTGCAAAAGCACTGGAAGAAGCTCAACACAAAATGTTGTAGGATTCTTTCTCCCCCTTCCCTCAAGTATTTTAAATCTACTTCTTAATAGTCTATGATGGAAAGACTGGCTGAATAAGCTAAGACAGCATTTTGCCCATTTGCTGGGTGTCTCGCAGTTCTATCCATCAGAAAAGAAGTTCACATTTGATTTCATGTTTCATTCCAAAAACTAAAAACTGAAGCTAGTCCTAATTTTTCTGCCCCAACTCAAGTTAATGTGTTTTCCAAGTGGAAAACAGTAAGTTAGCATGGAATGCATGTGATTTGAGAAGGGAACAAGAACACAAAGCCCAATTTCTGTTGACAGTTATATCTTGGTAGCCTTTTTGATTTCAGGGAGAACAATTTTTTTTTTCTCAGAGCAGATTTTTGTCCAGTGTGCTTTATCACACCTGGACAAGTGGAATCTCATACATCCCCTAATTCTGAGCACTTTAAGGAATAAAAGAAGCAAGATCTGCTTGACCCCTCATTTGACACAGCCTTTCTTAAACAAACACCAGACCTGATGAGTGTCACTACAGCAGCCTTGGCCAGACCGTTCTTTTAAAAGATACATTGTGGGTCTTTTAATACGCTGATTTTCAATGAAGTCTTATTGTTCCAGGGGGCAGACAACACAACAAGGAATACCTCTGTTTTGTTAACTCCTAGTCATTTAAAGCTGAAAGGCTTTAGACTAACTTTGACGTTTGTACACTGATTCTGAAGGGCTTTTACCCTTTACCTACAGAATGCTTAAAAAAAATAAATGCCTCCCAGACTGCAGTCAGAGTGGGATAGGGGATGTGGTGTAGAGTCCATAGCAGGGGGAAACACCCACAGGAAGGTTTGGCTTTGCACTGTGGACCATGAAGCAGGAGGTTGGAAATATGAGCAGGATGAGGAGTGTTGTGGTATGTATCAGAGAGGTAGCCATGTTAGTCTGTAGCTTCGAGAACAACAAGAAGTCTTGTGGAACCTTACAGACAGATATTTTGGAGCATAAGCTTTCATGGGCAAAGAGCCACTTCATCAGATGCATGAGTGGGGGGGGTTTCAGAGGGGTATTTAAAGAGTGGGGTCCCAGTAAGAGGAAGGGCCAGAGATGACAAGGTCTATTCAGCAAGGTGAAAATGGCCCAGTATCAACAGTACTGTTGATTGATTATCAAGTACTGTTGATACTGGGTCATTTCCACCTTGCTGAATAGACCTTGTCAGCTCCGGCCCTCCCTCTTACTGGGATCCCGCTCTTTAAATACCCCTCTGAACCACCCCCCCCCCCCGACTCATGCATCTGATGAAGCGGGTCTTTGCCCACGAAAGCTTACGCTCCAAAATATCTGTTCGTCTATAAGGTGCTGCAAGACTTCTTGTTGTTCTCGAAGCTACAGACTAACACGGCTACCCCTCTGATACTTGTCACCGTATACAGGGAAGTGCTTATGACTCCATAACTGCAATATGTAACTCATATTTAGGCTTTTCCCACTGACTAGCTTTAGGCACCTCCATAACCCTAAACCACTCTGATCTGTTCTACTTGTTACAATCTGTCATTTCTCCCTCAGCTTGCCCCTTCTCTGCCTATCCTTCCAGTTCTCCTTGAATTCTACTGCCTCACACCAGCCTGCCTCTGTCCATTCCACCATGCCTTGATCTCTCCCTCTCTTTTGAAACCTGTGCATTCAAGCACATCTGACTGCCTTCTCCATGCTGTCTGAGTACTAGCTGCAGGAAACTTCAGGATAAGGGCTCAGGGCAGAGAGTATTCCCACTCTCAGTTTTATGTCAGGCACCACAGCACTCCCCCAGCAGGCAGGAGGAACAACTGCAGTACTAATGCTGCTCAGCCCCCCAAACACCATACAGCCATGCTCAGTTGCGAGGTGGGGAAAAATATGTGAGGCGTCCAGTGAGCATGGAGTAGCTGTAATTGGGGAGAATTTTGTCTAAGGATGGGTCAAAAGCTTATGTTCACAAAAAATGCCATGGAATCTTAATACAGAGTAGACGGGATCTCAAGTTTTCAGGTCATGCACGCTGGAAAGATGAATGGCAGGTCAATACTTCTACAGGTCTCAGAGTAAACTTGTTTGTAATCAGTAAAAGTATTTTATGGACATTTTTGCTGTGCAGCAGAATTACAGACAAATATTCATTGTTTATAATTTTTTAAAATTTTTGTTTATTATAAATGGTGTTATTTCTCATTTCTCATATCTGACACAATAGAATACAATAACACTAAGCATGACTCATATATTCCAATGAATCAGCAAGCCAGGAAAGTCAAACAGTAAATCTCTGTATTGGAAAGTTTTAAAAAGGAAAGAGATGTCAGGGGTGTTTAACTTGGTTCTGAGCAGGGCAACGCAATATGTTTCACACTACTAGGAACTGTTTCTACATATATAAAATGCACATGTGGGTTGACCACAAATATTATAATGATACTATATTTACTGATGGCAAAATCAAAACTCTTCTGTTGTCTTCAATATAAAAATGAAGTATAAATATGCTTGAGGACCTAGCCTTGTAACTCTTAATTTAAATTTCATGAATAACTGAAATCATATAAAACCCCCTGATCCTTTGCTTGGCTATCAGGGCACTTTCTGTAACTAATATCCATACCAACATGTCATCCAAAATCAAATATGTATTATTCAATTCAAATCTGAAGCTATCTAGTATAACCCATATTATTTGCTTCCTTCTATTATCTTCTTTAATTAATGCTTAATCTTTATGAGGCTACATTACTGTGTATGCGCCATGATAAAGATCTTAGTAATAGATAATTGGTCTAAAGAGACATGTAGTTGTATAATGTAATGAATTAATTCTTTAATTTTTTCATTGTTAACAAATATGGACCAACTTCTGCTTGTGGACAAAGATTTCTCTTTAATGACAGGGTTTCTAGTATCTTAATTTATGACTGTTTATAACACATAAATGTTTATATTTTTGTGTCTGAATTCTGACCACTGAATCTTCAAACATTTTGATTCAAATATACACTCACATACACTTAGCTGAACTATCAGTAACTGTGTCTACAAAACTGTTTTGGAAAAATTTGCATTTTGATTTTGGTGTGAACTTGAAAGTACTTCTTACTTCTCTCTGGGCTGCAAATGCCATGAGGAAAGACTTTATTTATTCTGTTTCAGCATTTCCACTTCCAATCCAGCCATGATCAAAATGTGTGAAAATACAGTGTAGAAACAAAAAACATGAATGCACATTTTCCAGACTTCAGGAAAGTTTGGTTTGTATTTTGTTCAAAGGTTCAGATTGATTCTTATTTAGTTGAGGCTTGGTCTATACTACTGGAGCCATCAATCTAAATTATGCAACTTCAGCTATGCCAATAACAAAGCTGAAGTTGATGTATTTAGGTCTACTTACCGCAGTGTCTTCACTGTGGTAAGTCAACAGCTGATATTGTCCCATTGACTCCACCTGCGCATCTCTTTCGGGTGGAATATTGGAGTTGATGGAAGAGTGACTGGTGATCAATTTATCTTAATGTGATAAATTGACTCCTGCTGGATCGATTGCTGCCCATTGATCTGGTTGGTAGCATAGACAAATCATAAGCCACTACACCAATTTCCAAGCTGCAGCATCGTCCAGTGTGGGTCATTATTGCCTGCTGTTGTACTAGTATAGACTAAATAAATGAGCGAGAGGTGTGAACATAATAAAATCACGATGCAATACTAAACAGTGTTAAACAAGGTTTGGGACTTGGAAAACAGAGACCCCAGCTTACTCTGCATCACACCAGACACACAATTTAAAACCCTTTTCATCTTTTATGAAAGATATGGAAGAGAAACCAGGTAAAACACATGAAGGGTAAAGTATTTAATAAGGCTGCACCCAAACGTCAGTCAGAGATGTGAAAAAAACACCCCCACATGAAGCAAGTTTTGACAACAAAAAAGCACTAGTGTGAACTGCATTTTCTCTGAAAGAGACAAAACTCCCACCCCACCTTGGGGTAGCGTAATTTGGCCAGCAGGAGGGCCTTCTCCTGCTGGTGAAGTGGTTACCCTGTGGGCTGAGTACCTTACAACAGCATGGCTTTTTCGCTCCTTCATATATACCCCTTCAGAACCATTTTCCTAGCTTCTGGCTTCAACTCTTTTTGCACTCTTCACTGATGCACTCATCTCCTCCACTTCAGTACTGACCAGTATTGTCTCATTGTTAAGGCTACGACTTAGTCACAAGTACTTTTAGTAATAGTCATGGACAGATTATAGAAAGTAACAAAAATTCACGACCCTGTGACTGTTCCCTGACTTATACTCTATTAACCCCTTGGGAGGCACCCTAGGTGGGGGAGGGCCGAGGGACGGGGGAGTGGTGAGGGGGAGAGCCCAGGGGTACCAGCTGTTGGAGGCCTCTGAGCAAAGGCTGCTCCAGCTGCCTGGGAGCCACTAAACAGCAGATACTCTGCCATGGGACCAGTGACAGGAGCTGGCGAGAGTCACTGCTTGGGTGGTCCTGGGGTAGCTTCTCAGGGCCATGTGAGCATTAGCTTGTGAGACTAGCCCCAGAGCTGCTCCAGCAGCAGTCAGTTTAGCTGGCTGAGAGGTTGCCCAGGTGGCTGAATGTAGGTCATTCCAGCAGCAGGTGTAGCTGTCTCTGGACTCACCTGAATAGTGGCTCTGGAGCCAACTGTTGGGGTAGCCATAAGGTCAGTCACACTTGCTGCTGCAGAAATCGTGGTCTCTGTGATTTCCATGACCTCTCTGACAGACGGAGCCCAAATCATTGTTACTTGTGCTCCCCGTTTATTTGCTATTTTCACTTGGTGCCTCTTGCTTTGTAATTGAGCGTTAAGTTCTTCCGGGAAGTAACTGTTCTTTTTGTCATATTGGCTGTGTCTACACTAGCACCCCCCCTTTTGAAAGGGGGGTGCCAATGAGACACTTCAGGATATGCTAATGAGGTGCTCCAATGAATATGCAGTGTCTCATTAGCATAATGGCAGCAGTGGCACTTCGAAAGAGCCGCTTTTGATGACGCACGGCTCTTCTACATGGGGTCCTTTTCGAAAGGACCCCACACACTTCAAAATCCCCTTATTCTTATTACCAAATAGGAATAAGGGGATTTCAAAGGCTGTGTCTACACGTGCCCCAAACTTCGAAATGGCCATGCAAATGGCCATTTCGAAGTTTACTAATGAAGCGCTGAAATGCATATTCAGCGCTTCATTAGCATGCGGGCGGCAGCGGCGCTTCGAAATTGACGAGCCTTGCCGCCGCGCGGCGCGGCCAGACGGGGCTCCTTTTCGAAAGGACGCCACCTTCTTCGAAGTCCCCTTATTCCCATGAGCTCATGGGAATAAGGGGACTTCGAAGTAGGCGGGGCCCTTTCGAAAAGGAGCCCCGTCTGGACGCGACGTGCGGCGGCAAGGCTCGTCAATTTCGAAGCGCCGCTGCCACCCGCATGCTAATGAAGCGCTGAATATGCATTTCAGCGCTTCATTAGTAAACTTCGAAATGGCCATTTGCATGGCCATTTCGAAGTTTGGGGCACGTGTAGACACAGCCAAAGTGTGTAGAGTCCTTTTGAAAAGGATCCTGTGTCGACAAGCCCTGCGCAATTGAAAGCAGCACTTTCGAAGTGCCACAACTGCCACTATGCTGATGAGGCACTGCATATTCATTGCAGCGCCTCATTAGCATCTCCCTTTCGAAAAGGGGGTGCTAATGTAGACACAGCCATTACATCTTAACAGAATCTAAGACAATAAGGTTCTAGTCCATGATAATCTAGCTGTGACTGTGATGAAAACACACAATTATAATTAATAAATTCTTGGGTGTATATGTGCACCACTTTTACTCCTCCTCAAAGGTAGCCGTCATCCTTATTAATCCTTTTCTACTTTATATAGTCATGAGGTTAGAATGTTGAGGTTGTGGCTTCACAATTCTTTATTGACATCAGATAAAAGTGACACAACATATGACTTTCTTGCTTGAACCAGACGGAAGATGAAGCTAGGTTAGGAGAAAGAACTTCCCAAGTCAAAATAAACGCAATTCACCAGTTACTGATGATCATATAGGCTATGTCTACACCACAGCAAGAGGTCACTTCTTGAAGAGATCTTCTGACAAAACTTCTGTCAACAATATGGCCACACACAAAAGCAGATTGAAAAAACAATCTACTCTGTTGACAGAGAGTGGCTGGGCTGCCCAGCCCTTTCTTGACAGGACAGCCAACAAGAAGCAGAGAGGACATGGCTGCCTGGTGACCCGGGAGACCTGCCTGTTGACAGAGGGCTCCCCAGAACATCCACATGGCTTTTTTGTTGAGAAAGGCATTCTGCCTCATGGGGGAAAGGCAGAAGTCTGTTGACAAAAGTGCTGAGTTTTGGATGGATGCTGGCTGCTCTGCGGGTTTTGTCAGCTAAACTCTCTAGTGTATACATAGGCATAGAGTTACTATCAAAATAAACTTTAATTTCATACACTGTTTTTAACAGTATTCCTTTAAATCATATAAGTTATCATGACTGTGTGGGTGCTGGTATAGAATCAAGGTTCTCTGCAGTGCTCTTCTTTTGAATTGTTTGCTGTTCTCTGCAAGCCACATTATGTCCTATGTTTATTTTTTAGAGTTTGCCCTTGAACTACTTTCACAAAATAACCATCCAGCAGTACAACAGAGGACTCAAGGCTCACTGTTACCACAAACATTTCTATGGCACTTTTACAAAGCCACTGAATCGCCTTCCAACTGCGTTCATGTGACTAGAGCCCTGCAAACACACAGATACCCACTTTATAGACATTGAATATTTTTGCAGCACAGATGAAGATACAATTTTTGTATCTGTGCAGGACTCTGATAGTAAAAGTTGGCAGGCAGTTGTGGGAAGCCAGGGTGGACCCTTCATCCGCCCTGGGCAAGGGGGTCTGAGTGGCACGTGGGTCACCCCACTCACTTCTGGCCAGGCCAACATGGTGTCCAGCTGGGGAGCAAGAGCAAATTCTCCACCTACTCTCAGTGTGGGCAGAGGGGCCTGAACCCCCAACTGTATTCCCAATTCCCAGGCTCATCGCCCGGCCAATGGCAGGTGGAGGGTTTGCAATGCCATAGCTGCCCAACCAGTACTGGGGAGACTTCAGGAATGTTTCATAAATATCTCCAGTGGAATAAGATTTTAGTATTTTAATGAGTCCTCCAGAACCAGGAGTTCTGCAGTCCTGAAAACCTACAGCACCTTCACAAAGTGATATAACAGTACATTTCATACGGATGAGCCTATACAAACCAGTATAATTGTAAAACTCGTACTGGAGATTTTCTCATCAAATTTTAGGAGGAAGAATTGTATCAGACAAGTTGCTATTATTAAGAAAAGAAGGAAGAGAAAACTGTCCCTCCTCTGTCACTGAGCTGATGATTTTCTCCTTGCTAGTGGTTGGCTTGTTAATAGTAGAAACAGACCTAGTGAATTTAATCCTTGACCCATTAAAGTTCAACCAAGTTTTGCCAACCGGACAGTTGCTCTAATGTGGACCAACTGCTCACAGTCCATTAAGCTACATATAGCACCCAAGGTTCACTGGAGCACAGGGATGCTTTGGTCATATTTTCTTTCCACCAGCCACACTCCTATGCCAACCACAGGAACAGGACAATGATGTAAAAATCACTATACCAGCATTATACCACCACAGTATCCCACTTACATGGAGATGATCAGATCTGGGTCTATGCTTTCCATGTAGTTAAACTCAAATGAATTATACCTGGCTCAAAATTCTACAGCAGCTATTAGAGGGCTTTAAAGCTATGTCTATACTAGACATAGTGGTTGACTGCTGATAAGGATTTTAGTTACACCAGTTGCGCAGCTAAAATTGACTTATCAGCCATTGACTGCTATTGCTGTCTACACAGGAGAAGGTCAATGAGAGAGTTTCTCCTGTTGACCTTCCTTAATCCGCGCTGCTTCCAAGGAGTTCTGGGGTCAACTTGGACCCTAGAAAGCACTGTTTCACTCATGCATGAAACAAAACCCTGAAAAATTGACCCTGAGCAGGCTGATCTTCCACAGCAGCGTAGCTGTAAGATGAGATACTTTTCCACTACCAGATTCTCTTTTCCTTCCTGTAGAAATTGCCCTACTGAGACCCTCTGCCACTGGAATTTTGTAAATATAATTGGTCTCCTTGATGTGTGCAAATGTATTTATTTAATCATTCAGGAGTCTCCTGCACATCATACTTATCTAAACAAACACCTCTATATCCTCAACTGCATATGATGAAGACTCTCAGATGTCCCTTGTTTATTCTTGTGTATTTCCATCTATAATGACTGTGGAATCCCTATTCAGTCATCTCTCAAAATAGACAACATTGCTCTATTGAGCTTCTTCCAGAGGGACCAGTGTTGCCCATTCTCCTTAAGGCCTTTATGCATTGCCTTTGGTCACCCACTGTCTGCTCTCATTTTAAATATTAAATGGTTTTGTCTTGCCTTTTTCCCACTTGTATTTCAGGTTGTCTTTTGGAAAAAATGCATTTTGATTTTTCTATTAACTGTATAAATCCATATGAAACCTCATCTGTTTATGTGCTTGAAAGAGTACAAGCAATAAAAATGGTTCTCATGAAATATCTTTAACCTCCATGTCATAAAAGAGATTTATTTTGTTAAGAAGAAGGAAATTGTGTCTTCCCAAACTAGTACCAAAGTTCAGCTGGCATCTGATTCAACTACTGAATCTTACCCACAAACCAACAACTTAAGCCTACTTTCCAGTTTGAAAAGGTCCCTAAATAAATACAAGTGGGCCAACTGCCAAAGGTGTAGCTCCTGTTTGATTTCAGTGGGATTTGAATGCATACTTTGAAAATAAGGTACTTATACTCGGTTACTTAAAATATGGATTTAGGAGCTTAAATGTAGTTCCTTAGGTTTGAAAACATTGATCTAAATTTTCTCTGAATTCAATATTATTTTATATTTTCTCAGAAGTTTGATTCCTGGGGCTGACCAATTCCTGTTCCAAAAGAAAATTAAATTTGATCATTATCCCTCTCTGTTTATGGGTTCATAAATATGAACAATGTTGAATCTCATCAGTAAATAATGCATGCCATTTTGTGTTGGATCATACTTAATTCACAAAATTCTTTTTAATTGTCAGACATACACTAATTCTGGTGAGTTATTCAAAACCCTTTCTATACAAAATGCATTATTCAAAACACAATCTGTGCTCTTGACTTGAAGGCTTCACATACATTTCAGAAGCTCCTTTGCGTAGTGTTTTACTTTTTTCATTTATTCTAGCACATACTTGTCATAATTTTTATTCTCTTCTAAAAGCTCTTCCTTCCCTTAGAGCAATCTAATCTACAGAACGCATCAGGGACAAGAACAGAAGCAGGATAAACACATTGTAAGGATGATCAAACTCCCTCTGCTGTCCTTTCAAAGTCATTGAACAATAATGGCATTAACATGAACTCCCCTCATCTACTTGGCTTCTTTGAGTTGTTCTGCAATTAAATATCCCTCTTTAGTGAAACACCAGAGGCACAATTCCATACACTGTGCCCTCCTTTACATCGTATATCATTGAGGTATAACATTACAAAACAAAGACATAAGAGCCCCATTCAAAGAGGCAAAACCCAAGTGCTGTCACCCCTTGAGTGGCACAGATGTGCCATCCATTAGACATCCAGCATCTCTATCATGCACTGGTTAGGAAAATGTGCTCAGTTGTTATAGGTTGAAGGTGGGAAGGGTAAATACAGCAGGAGTTCAAGCTATACGCGCTCCCACACAAAAGCCTGGAAATACTAATGATAAGAGAATCACGAGTTACTTCTGTTCCAATCTGTCAGTAAACAACACACGGTTCAATCAGTAAATGCTAGATAACGGGGATAACAACCGGGGTGGTGGATGAACTTGGGATTGAAGGAGGGAAGCCTGAGGCTCTGTCCCTGCTGCGCAAGGCCCCCATGGAAGCCAAGCTCCTTCCCCCCTCCCAGGAAGTGTGCAGTTCCAGACTTCCCTGGGAACACAGGGAGAGTGGGGGTGTGAAACTCCAGCCTTCCCTGGAAAACAGGGAGAGCAGGTGGCCACCCAAGGCATGGTGGGTGGGTGGTGCACAGTTGGTGCACCCCCTCCCCAGTTCTGGAGAATAGGTGGCACCTGCCCGTCACACCCGGCCCCAGGGTGGCTGGTGGCACAGCACAGTGGGGCTGAAGGAGACTGGGGGAGCCATGCCTAATGAGAAAACGGCTGGGGGCCAGAGTGTGGGCAGGGCCAACCTACCAGTTTGGGAAGGCATTGCCTTCCCCTGATTCTTATACCCATCATTTATGCTAAACACCTTCATTGCTTAATTCACTTGTTCTGGTAAAGTCTCCCTTACACAGTAAGGGCACATCTACACTACCCACTTAGGATCAATTTTCTAGGGTTTGATTTTGCAGGCCTAGTGAGGACATGCAAAAATTGAGCTATCAGGGTCAACAATCGACCCCTGTACTGCTCAATCTTACGAGGAGTAAGGGAGGTCGACGGCTACATATGTCAGTCATAGATACGTCGATTCCAGCTACGCAACTGATGTAACTGGAATTGGGTATCTACAATCGACTTTAGTGTAGACTTGGCCTCAGACTCCTCTCCTTGCATATTAGATTAGGGTTGCAAGTTTGGCTCCCTGATGATAATGACCTTTATTTGTTCTCAACCTGTACGTAGATTCCTTGCAGGCCATAGATTGTCGTCTTTCCTTATTTGCTACATTATGTTATGTGAGACTTTATAGAGCCAGGCATTCCCAGCCACCTCCCCCACACCAGCCCTAAACAAATGCCCTCCTGCCCCAGAACCAGGCACCCCCAGCCTCCCCATTCTAATTCAATGCCAGCCACTCACCAGAGTTGTCGAGGTTGCTGCCGCTGTCACCATTCACTTCTCCCACCAAGCTGTAGTGGGCATGCGCAGAACGGGAAGATGGCACTCCCAGCATTAAGCTCTCAGGAGGAGCCACATTTAAAAGCTTCAAGAGCCGTGTGCAACTGAAGAACAGGGCCCTCAAATTCCATTTACCTTAGGGCCAGTGCCAGTCCTCAGATACTCCTAGTGGCCAGTAGGCATCCCTCTCTGGCAGAGTTCAGAGGGTGCAGGGAGGGTATACATGAATTCCTCCCCCACCACTGTCTGTGTCTTCCAGCCTCACCTGTTGGCCTGTGCACACCCCATGCATCTCCTGATCCACCTGCCTCACCGGGTGATTTAAATTTTCTCCCAGGAGCTCCTGACACCACTACTGGTAGTGCTGCAGGACAAGAGCAGCTTCCAACTGCTAGCTCTGCACCACTGTGAGCACACCCCTGTAGCCCATAGGAGGTGTGTGGAGCTGTCCAGTCCATAGAGCGGTTTGGTATGGCCATCCTGGGACCTGCACTTTGGGGGATGCCATGTTGACCACTCGAAACCATCCTACGGACAGGATGATCCCCCATACTCAGGTTACCCTCTGGGGACCCTGAGCAGGCTAGGGCCAGAAGCCTGTCTGGGCTGGCCTGGGAGATGGCAGCACAGCAAAGAAAATGCTGCTGCACCGTTCCACCTTCCTGCAAATCCTGACACCACAGTGAGTGCAAAAAGACTGACCCCTGTTGCCCCCCTCCCTCCAACCCCAGGCTGCAAGTTTGAGACCTCTGCTGTAGAACAACCGCCTGTGACTTTAACTATTACATATTATGTGGGTGGATTGTACGTAGGCTGTATGTAGGCTCAGGAACAACTTTCAGCAGTCAGAGTTCTCCCATTGCCAAAATCCTGCCCCAGCAGCATGATCAGCATCCATGGTAAAATCTAGCAGTCTTCCAAAATTACAATTACATAATCCTGGTCAGGAATCTGGAGGGGGTGGGAGGTTACCTATAGCATAACAGAGGACTATTGCAGGAGAAAAGACGGTGTTTTCTCATTTCAATGAATTTAAATTATGAAAAAGTTTGGTTTTGGTTTGAGATCTAGGCTGAGATTTAAGTCAATGTTTATTTATCTCCAGTTCATCTGCCTATCTCTATGTGGATTATTTTCCCCTGACTATCCTTCCATCTCAGCCTTAAACCTGTCATTTACACGTTTACAGATTCTTAAGATATTATGTGGTCAAACTGTGCTATAATTCAACCTCAGCCTCAGCTGCAGTCATTTTCTGTTCATATAAGAGAAGTCTCATAAATCATTGATAACAAAGGAATATAAATCTCTCAGCTCACACTATGCACCACTATCATTATTAAATTTCAGTCCACCGTTTCTTAAAAAATAAAGGTGAACGCATTTAGTAACAATAAATAACTAGAATTGCCAGCCTTAATTATCGACTGAAAAAACTGTCTACGTGTGCAGAGAATGTAAACTAGAGCAATGCATGTTTTCTTTTTAGGCATCTGAGCACTAATTCCTTATAAAATTAACTTCCATGTATATTATTTGCTAATTGTGGACTGCAGCTGTACTTGACATCCCCAGGGAACATCAACAATGGTCTAGATAAAGAATAAGGAAATGATATATTTCTAGTGAATGTGCTCATGATCTCTTCTCTGATCTGACAAGCCATACTATGCCCTGGAGAATCCTGCAAGAGTAAAGTACGATATTGTTGTATTAGTACACTCACTCATCTTTCTCAGTAGAATCAAGAGCTTACTGAATTACCCATGTGTAGACAAGCATTTAGGTTTGGGTCATCTTAATTTCCTTTTCATGTGACAGATATTGTGACTTTTTGTCAACTTTCTTATTCAGAGTGGTGTCAGCTGATTCTTTGAGGAAGAAAGAGCCCCAGTATCCAGAGATACTAATTTCTGAACGAATTTTTGGGTGGTGTTTTATTTTGGGTGGTGGGGAGATATAGCCCACTTCCAGTAGAATAATGCAAAGATAACTCTGAGAGGATCTTTGCCAGGGGGGGGGGGGGGGGGGCTGGGGGATTGTGCTGTAGTGGTGGGACTATCAACCAGAAAAAAAATGTGTTCTAGTCTGAGCTTTAGCATGGGCTCCCTATTTGACATAACCCATCTGGACATGATTTTCATTCACATCAAAGACCCTGTTCTGGCCCTGTGAAAGAGCCTCAAAACAAGAACATATATATAATTTACAGCCACTTTAAGTGTAAATGAGAATCAGGTCTGTGGCTAACACTCTGTTTCAGTTTATCCATCTTTACAATAATAAATACTTAATTACCGCCTGGGTTGTTGCGGGGCTTAATAATGTGTGTAAAATGCTCTGAGATCCCTTGCATGAAAGACATCACAGAATTACAAAGTACTCAAAGTATTTCATAAACCAAAATAAGGCAAAGAGCCGAAACAGTATGCCAATAGGCATTTCTCACTCGCTAATTCCATTTTCTCCTATCTCCTGCTCCCTGCGCACTTTCCAGTTACTTAGCTACATTGCAGCCATCAGGTTGTTACTTCTGTGATTCAGGGACACTACAGTCTTGAAGCAAAATAAAAAAGCTACCACACTGGAAAACTCCACCATGAAGCCTCTATGAGCTCCATGCCCGTCCCAAGTCTGGATGAAGGAGGAGGGTTGGCCAGATGTGTGTCAATGCACTGACCGTCAAATAACAATACAAATGAAATCTGATGCCAGTACAACTAAATGATAAAAGATGCCAGCTTGGACATCACTTGGAAAAACAAGGTCCACGATACAAATCAAGCGATCGGGGTTGGGTTGATAAGTTGGCTACCGAAAGAAAATTACAACTAACACATATGCTATCCTTTGGAACGTGGAATGTCCGAACACTGTGGGCAACTGGAAAATTAGAGCTGCTTCAGAAGGAGATGGAGAGATACCAATGAGATATAGTTGGACTAGCAGAGATGTGCTGGACAGCATCAGGAGAGATATGTGGTTGCGAAGTCATTTGGTCATAAAACGAAGTCAAGCATGAAGCAGGACTTGGATTCTTTCTTAGCAAAATAGCTAGAAGAGCATTATTAGGATACAAACCGGTGAGTGCAGGAATGATGGTAGTGAGATTCAAAGCAAAACCATTCAACATCTCAGTCATTCAGGTGTATGCATCCACGTCGGACGGTATGGAGGAAGAGATTGGGCTATTCTATAAAGACTTGACAAAGATGGTGGAGGAGATACCGAAGGAAGATGTGTTGATCATTGGAGGAGATTGGAATGCGAAGGTTGGAACAGATAACCAAGGCTGGGAGAGAGTCATGGGAAGGTTTGGATATGGAGAAAGAAATGAACGAGGTGAGAAACTACTAGAGTTTGCTACAGAGCATGAGATGGTGATCTGCAACACGAGATTCCAACAAAATGACTGTAGGAAGTGGACATGGCAATTGTGTGATGGGAAGTCCAAGAACATGATAGATATGATTTTGATAAGAAGATGGATAACATCAGTACAGCAGTACCAAACATTCCAAGGAGCAGATATAAGCCGTGTCTACAAGTGCATGCTACTTTGAAGTAGTGGAACTAACTTCGAAATAGCGCCCGTCACGGCTACACATGTTGGGCGCTATTTCGATGTTAACATCGACGTTACGCGGCGAGACGTCGAAGCAGCTAACCCCATGAGGGGATGGGAATAGCACCCTACTTCGACGTTCAACGTCAAAGTAGGGACCGTGTAGTCGTTGCGCGTCCTGCAACATCGAAATTGCGGGGTCCTCCATGGCGGCCATCAGCTGGGGGGTTGAGAGACGCTCTCTCCAGCCCCTCAGCTCAATGGTGGCCGCATAGAGCAGCCCCTTAAAGGTCCCCTCCCCCTCCCTTTCTGTGCAGGAAGCTGAGAGAGCGTGCAGGCGGCAGCCCAGACATGCGGCCAGCCTGCACGCTCTTGAGCAGCCCCAACAACCCCCAACCAACCTCATGGCGGCACAGCAGCCCCCCCAGGGCACCCCCCCCAAGGGGAGCCAGGGCAGCCAGGGCAGCAAGCGGCAGTGGGGCCCCTCCTGGACGGAGGCCGAGCTTCGGGACCTGCTGGGGCTCTGGAGTGAGGAGGAGGTGCTCCAGGTAATGGGGAGCAAGAGGCGGAACGTGGATGCGTTCGCTCGGCTGGCCGAGGGCTTGGCCGCCCGGGGTCACCCTGCCCGCACTCTGGACCATGTCCGGAGTAAAGTGAAAGAGCTGTGGCAGGGTTACGCCCAGGCCCGGGATGTGGGCGGCTGATCTGGGGCCGCCCCCGTCACTTGCCCCTTTTACAGGGAGCTCAGGGACATCCTGGGCCCCCAGCACACCTCCTTCCCTCCGGTCACTCTTGACACATCAGCTGAGGAGCCCCAGCAGGCCCCAGAGCCGGAGTCTGCCCCGGAGGTAAGCCCCGCACCCTGGGGGCCCCCCCTGGAGCCCACCCCCGGGGCATCACAGCAGCAGGAGGAGGAGGAGGAGGAGGGGGACTCCTCCTCCGCTGAGACGGGGCTGCACATCATCCTCCTCTCCCGGAGCAGCAGCTGGGCGTCCGCCCCCCGGGTGTCCCCAGACCGTGGGAGTGGACCTACAGGTATGTACCCCCCCCGGTGTACACCCCCGGGGTTGAGGGGCGGGGGTAATAGATATGTGGCCAGGGCCCTCCACATGCCCAGATGGCCATGGCCCCAAGGACAGCAGTGCAATGTCCCTCACAGGAGGGCATCAGCCCCTTCCCCCCGCCCCAGCACGATAGTGCCATGCCCCATCCATGAGGCAGAGGGGAGCGGAACCTCTAGGGTCCCCCGGGAGGAGGGGGTGGAACACCCCGCAGCAGCAGCAGCCGCAGCAGCATGTGATGGAGTGGGGGGAGTGCAAATGCGAGACTCAGGCTAGATACGAGCAGCAAGCTGAATAGTTCCCAGGGGCAAAGGATGATCCTGGGGCTACAACTGGCAGGTGACACCCCTGCCCTGAACAAAGAGGGGGGAGGAGCCGAGCTGGCTTTGAATTGGGGGGGGCCGCAGGTAGAGGCTAGGGGAAGGGAGAGCTGGAAGGCAGCCAGCCTGAGGAGGGGGAAAGCTACACCCCAGAGGGGCACCCCTTGGGGTCTTCTCCCCAGGACGGGTTGGAAGGACTGTCTCTGACTGCTGTACTGTTACTCCTGGGAGAAACTGGGCATCTGTGGCCTAAGAAACCTCTCCTGTCAGACCCTGCTGAGTGAAGTGAGAGTCACTCCCGCCAGGGGACGGGGTGCAGTGCAGGGGGACCCGTGAACCCCATCACAGCAGCATCTCCCGGGGACGGGGATGGGGAACCTGCAGCACAGGGGTGGGGGGGACAAGGGCCACGGCTCGGGGCCCACACTAACGCCTGTCTCCACTCTTCTTCCCCCCCTCCTGTGTTCCGCAGCTGCATCATCGGAAGGACCGGAGAGCGCTGGCGAGGCTTCAGTGGTCCCGGAATCCCCTCCGGGGCCATCGCTCCAGGCCAGCCCCTCGGCGGAGGACCGACCGGCCCCACGGCGGGCAAGACGGCGGACCCCGCAACACCACACGGCGGCGACGGACCCCCAGCTGCTCGCCATCCATCGCCGGCAGCTGGAGGTCGTGGAGCAGCGTCTGCGGGTGGAGCAACGCCGCCTCCACCTGCAGGAGCGGGCGCTGGCCTGGCGCCAAGAGGCATGGGGGGCCTACATGGAGACATTCAACTGTCTCGTGGACTACCTGGCCCCCCGTGCCGCGCCAGCCGCCGCAGTGCCCGCCCTTCCCACTCCACCCGCCGCGCCACCCGCTGTTCCGCTCGTCGCCGGGCAGTCCGCCATCACCCCGCCACCTGCCACCGAGGGCCGGACTGCCAAGGGACACGTGGGGCCAGCTGAGACTCACCAGACGTATCTTCCGGTCCGCCCGGCCCCCAGCCAGCCCCAGACAGGGCTGTGGCCGAGGCAGGGCTCCCGGCCACCCACCCCCAGTGCCAGACTATAGGGGCGTGGGGCCCAGGACATGCCCCCCCCTTTTTATATAGTTGGACTTATGTTTTTGTGCCCCCCGTTTGCCCAGTCCCCCCCCCATGTAAATAGTTCTCCCCGTCCTTGCAAACCCTGGTTTTCTGTGTTTTGTTACATGTAAATATATAGAAACTTTTTTATTATTCACTTATGTTATGCTTTAGTTAGTAGGTCTTGTACATAGTTTTGTCATTATTAGTTCAAAAACCAGTTGAAAAAAGAAAACCAGTTTCATTTTACCAACGAGTCCGTGCTTTTATTTGTCAAGGAGAAGTGGGGGGGCTGTGCTGTTGGGTGCTCCGTGGTGTGGGCATAGGAGCAGGGAGTGTTGTGGAGCAAGGGCGGGGGGCACAGTGGGGGGCCTGGCAGAGTTCACCCCGCGGCCTCCTCGAAGTGGGCCCGCAGGGCCTCCCAGACCCGGGTCCCTTCAGGGTCCACCTGGTGACTGGGGGCAGCAGGTGGCTGCACGTCGCCCCTGCTGGCTTCCACAGCCCAGCCCTGAAAAAAGGCCTCCCCCTTGCTCTCCACCAAATTGTGTAGGGCGCAGCAGGCACCCACAATCTGGGGGATGTTGTTGGGGCCCGCATCCAGGCAGGTCAGAAGACATCTCCAGCGCCCTTTGAGGCGGCCAAATGAGCGCTCCACCCCCTGGCACGCGTGGTTCAGGCGCTGGTTGAAGCGCTCCTGGCTGGCAGAGAGATGGGCCGTGTATGGGTGTATGAGCCAGGGCCGGAGGGGGTATGCCGCACCTGCGACGATGCAGAGGGGCATGGTGGTGTCCCCCACAGGGCTCTCCCGCTGGGGGATGTAGGTCCCCGCCTCCAGCTGGTGGCACAGGCCCGAGTTCCGGAAAACCCGGGCGTCGTGGGTGCTGCCAGGCCAGCCCACATAAACGTCCTGGAAACGGCCCCGGCTGTCCATCAAGGCCTGGAGGACCACTGAGTGGTAGCCCTTGCGGTTGATGTACCATCCTCCACTGTGTTGCGGGGCACGGATGGGGATGTAAGTCCCATCCAGAGCCCCGAAGCAATTGGGGAAGCCCAGCGTGGCAAAGCCCGCGATGGTGGCATCTGGGTCCCCCAGCCTCACGAGCCTGTGGAGGAGCATGGCGTTGATGGCATGCACGACCTGCAGGGAAAGCACATGGGAGAGCACCAACGAGGGGTGTGCAGGGTGTGCGTGGCCCTGCCCTCCCCTCCCCTCCCCTGCCCTGCCCTGCCCTCCCCTGCTCTGCCCTCCCCTGCCCTGCCAGGGCCCCTCTGCCCGCCCCCATGGGTCCTCTTACCTCCATGAGGACAGCCCCGACGGTGGCCTTGCCGACGCCAAACTGCTGTCCCACGGATCGGTAGCTGTCAGGAGTGGCCAGCTTCCAGACAGCGATGCTGACCCATTTCTCCACTGGGAGGGTACGCCGCATGGCAGTGTCCTGGTGCCTGAGTGCGGGGGTGAGCCACTGGCACAGCTCCGTAAATGTCTGCCAGCTCATCCTGAAGTTCCTGAGCCAGCAGTCGTCGCCCCAGTCCTCAAGCACCAGCCGCTCCCACCAGTCGGTGCTGGTGGGGTAGCTCCACAGGCGGCGGCGTGTGAGGCGGGGGGGGTCGGGGTGCTGCTGGGTTGCGGGTTGAGCCCTGCTCCCCTGGGGGCCGCTCCTCCTCCGGTGTGGCAAGGAGGTGCTCAGCTGCCTCCCGCATGGCATGGATCAGGGCGAGTACTGCTCCTGCAGGGAGGGCTGGGTGGACCTCTGGCTGCTGCTGCTGCTGCTGGGGGTCCACGACTGCGTCGCCCGAGGTCTGTGTGCCTATGGCTCCTCAGACCGCGTGCTGTGAAGGCTGAGTGTGTCTGGGAGGGGCCCTTTAAGGGAGCGGCTAGCTGTTGCCCCGGAAGCGCTAGTCCACCCTGTGACCCTGTCTGCAGCTGTGCCTGGCATTCCTATTTCAATGTGTGCTACTTTGGCGTGTAGACGTTCCCTCGCTGCGCCTATTTTGATGTGGTGCTGTGCAACGTCGATGTTGAACATCGACGTTGCCAGCCCTGGAGGACGTGTAGACGTTATTCATCGAAATAGGCTACTTCGAAGTAGGCTTCACATGTAGACGTAGCTATAGACTCAAACCACAGTCTAGTGTTCGCAAACATCAGGATAAAACTCAAAAGAAAATGTAAAACACAGTTTAAGAAAAGAAGAGACGTGGCAAAGCCATGTGAGGAAGAAAGAGGAAATGCATACAGAGCAACGCTCGAAAAGAAGATTACGAATATTGCCACAGAGAAAGACCTAGATAAGAGTGTCGCAGGGATAGCCATCGCTATAGAAGAGGCAATTGAGCAGACTGTTTCAGAAGAAGAAAAGATCAATAAGAAGTGGATTACCCAGGAGACACTGAAGTTGGTTCAAGAGAAGATTGCACTGAAGATCAGAAGAAATGTCTCTGAGATGGCAGAATAGCAATATAGGGTGAAATGAAATGAGGTAAGGAAAGCAGCCAGAAAGGATAAGGAAAAACTGTTACAGGAGCAATGTGAAGATATAGAGAGGTATTATGGCGCATGTAAGACCAGGGAGGTGTATAAGACAATTAGGAATATTAACAGGAAATGGCAACCAAAGCAGATGGCCATCAAAGATGAGAACGAAGAAGTGCTCATGAACAGTGAGAAGATTGTGCAGTGATAGATGAGATATTGCAACGACCTATACAAAGCACAATTGGACTGAAGTGTCTCAGAGAGACTGACTGAAGAACTGAAAGAGATATCTCCGCCGAGCATCAAGAACAAGACCGATATTTCGAAGGAGGAAGTAGAAAAAGCAGTAAAACGACTAAAAAACAACAAGAACCTTGGAAATGATAAGATCACAGGAGAGATGATCAAATATGGCGGAGAAAGCATGATTCAGGAAATACACCAACTATGTAACATAGCATGGAAAGAAGGAAGGAAAGGTGCCTAAGGATGGGACAAAATCTGTGCTAGTGACAATACCCAAGAAAGGAAGTACATTGGAGTGCAAGAACTACAGAACAATTGCCCTAACGAGTCATCTAGGCAAGGTGCTGATGATGATACTGACTGAGGGACTAAGATCACAGATAGAAGAACATATAGCAGACGAGCAAGTGGGGTTCAGAAAAGATATAAGTACCATACAGCAGATATTGGCAATAAGACTGGTACAGGAAAAAGCCTGATGAAAGAACAAGAATGTATACACTTGCTTCATCAATTTTCAAAAGGTATTTGACAGTATACATCAGAAAGTGACTTGGGAGGTGTTGGAGTCATACAGAGTGGATAGCAGACTGAAACTGTTGTTAAAGGATATCCATGACAATGTGGAGGCAGCAGTGAGAACATGTGCGGAGTTGGGAAGTTGGTTTAAAACAAGTAGAGGTACAAGACAAGGAGATCCAATATTGCCAAGTATATTCATTGCACATCTGGAGAGAGCAATGGACAAGATCAAGGAAGAAGTATAAGGGGTATCTGTGCACGAGAAAAGAATTAACAACTTGAGGTTCGCAGATGATATAGTTATCATTGAAGAAGATGAGGAGAAGCTAGCAAAAATGGTGCAGGTGTTAAATGAAGAAGGGAAGCATTACGGACTGATGATGAACATTGATAAAACAAAAACAATGGCATTTGGAGATAAGAAAATAGGAAGGGAGATCAGTGTCGATGGTATTGAACTAGAAAATGTAGAGAAGTTCACACATCTGGGGAGCAACATAACGTATGATCTACACTGTAAGAAGGAAATAGCAACTAGAACAGCGAAAGCAAGAGCGAGTTTGAAGGCGATGGATAAGATCTGGAAAAGCAAAGCAATTAGCTTAAGAATGAAGCTGAGTGTCTTGAAAACGTGTGTATTCAGCAGCATGTTGTATGGATGTCAGACATGGTGATAACGAAAGATTCGAAGAGAAGAATATTGGCATTCGAAAGGAGTTGTTATAGAAAGATTCTGAGAATAGGATGGATGCAGAAGGTCACCAACGAGGAATTATATAGAAAGATACAGCCGAAAGAGAACCTGCTGCAGATAGGTATAAAATGGAAGCTACAACTCTTTGGGCATATTTGCAGAATGAACAACCAATGAAAAATCAAGACCCCGGTATTCGGCATAATGGATGGTTCAAACAGGAGAGACAGATCCCACAGAGAATGGATAGATGACATAGTAGATTGGTGCGGAGCTAGTCTACAGAAACTAAGCCACTCTGCACTGGACAGGGAAAGACAGAACGAAATAGTGAGAGAGACGTCAGACACTAATGGGCACTGAGCCCATGGTTATTGATGATGATGATGATGATGATGATGAAATACTGGAAATACTGCATATAGAAAATTAGTATCTCTGGATACTGGGGCTCCTACCTAAGGAATGGGTTCATATTTGCTTCTCTGCTCTGCTATTCTTTTCAAGACTGAAAACCCAGTTCAAATGTTTAATACCTAAATTGGCACTCTGTTAAGAAGGAGAGGTTTCCAGCCTCTCCAGTGGAATTTTGGCCAAGAGGAAGTGCAATGCACTTAAATGACAATGAAAGAAACACCTATTCTTAGACTACTGTTGTATCTTGTTTCCTTTTATCTTGTTCTTGATGCCGTTAAGAGTTATTCTTGCAACCTTGACAGATCTCTATTTGTATGACCCTTCTCTCTTATATGTGGCATCCTTACAAAGTGCTCAGCACATTCTCAAGTGATAAAGGTGACTGATGAAGTCAAGAAACAAACATTAATAAACACAGTAAGATATTAATGTAGGCATAAAATACAGCTCAATAAAAGTCGGGGTAAGAAAATACTTTGTCTTGTGATTTTTTAATAAATAGAATAATAGAAATGTAGGGCTGAAAAGGATCTATTCCATCGTCCCACACTGAGGCAGAACCAAGTATTTGTTGACCATTCCTGACAGGTTTGTCTAACCTATTCCTACAAATGTACTCATGCTGTCGGCCTGAAACCTGATCTGTGCCCTCCTCAGCTACTTTAAACAAGGTTTGGGTGAAAAAGGGAGCCCTAAATACACCTGGGTAACAATGTTGTCTTTGGATCCAGGCACACACACAAAACAAATCTATTAATGACTAATAATTTCAAAGAAACAGCTGATATTACGAAGAAACATGAGTGAGATTCTTTTAAGAAGAAATGAACTCACTCTACCAGGGAAAAATCTAAGGCTGCGTCTACACTATGAGCTAAAATCGAATTTATTTAAATTGATTTTTAATGCTGGGTTTTATAAATTCAGTTTTGAGCATCCTCACCTTCCCACAGGCTCCCCACAAAATCAAGTTACTGCTGTCACACACAAGTCACCAAAATGGACAGTGGCAGCAGTGTACTGTAGGAGCCCCATAGCGTTCTGTGTCTTTTTACTTGTGCAGCATGGGAAAAAATGCCCTGCAAGTGGCTGGGGGTGTCTGACGACATCTTCTGACATTTCATTTCCGACATGTCATTTCCCTCATTCCCCTGTCATGCTAACCATATGTTCCTTTTTCCAGGCGGAAGCTGGCTTGCCAGTATAAGAGATGTGCTTTTTATAACTGAGGGCAGTGGAGGGTCAGTAACGCAGCAGTAAAGGTCAGAAATAAGATTTCAACCTTTCCAACTGACAGGATGTCAAAACGGGATTCAAAAACACTGGAGCACATGCTTGATATTAAGTGGAGAGGAAGAGTCATATAAACTGAGGGGAACCCTTAACATAAGCAGGGCCAAAAGCCACCACGGGCCCAGGAGATAGGCTTGGACCTGGATTTAAACCTCTAGCAAAGAAGGTCCTCAGATCAAACATTTTGTCTCGAAGGCCAGCCACTCCTTGCACCCACTCCTTTATGGCCAGCATTCTACATGACACACCAGAAGGGAGCCCGACACTCCCTGGACCCTCCACAAATCAGCCATAGGGCTTCCAGTAGCCACCCTGGGGCAGCAAGAGGCAGGTTCCTCCTAGACTGGAGCTGTGAGGCGAGGAGGAGCTACTCCAAGATCCCAAAGCGAAGCACAGTAATGCTCAAGCTTACGCTTATGCTTGGCACCACCCTGGCAGAATGAGGCCACCCCTTGCTGCAGCATGGCAGAAGTCCAGGTGAAGGCGAAGGAATCATCCAGGCCCAGGATAGTCCTCGACACTCCAGGGCAGGACCCACCACCTGAATCTGGGTTTAGACCCCTTGGCAAATGAGATCCTCAGAACAAGAATTTTCATCCTTGCACCCACTTCAAAATTTGGAAGTGTATGTGTAAGTAAACACAGGCAAAACATTGAAAATGCAATGGATCATCATCTTTTATGGCTCAGTTGGCTGCTGCAAGCCTCATTTGGACAGCTGTGGTAATTGTAGAACTACTACATTGCCTTCAATGGCCTACGGATCAAGCCCATACAAAAATTTGCTCTTGAAGGACAGTCACACTCGTGACAAAATTTTTTCTTCTGTTCACCAAAAAGGCCTCCAGCTGTCCCAGGGGACACCTTGTCCACAGAAATCAGTGATCTATGGTGCCTGCCTCTGGCCCCTCTTAAAGCTGCTGGCAGCCCAGGAAACCCTGTGGCAGGACCCACAACTTGCCCCTATGCCCAGCAGGCTCAGAGGAAAGTCTTGGCTCTTTATTTAGACCTCCTGGCAAAAAGATCCTCAGAGCAATAATTTGCACCCTGGCACACAACCCGTAATCTAGAAATGTACATCTAAGTGCACATGGGCATTACACTGAATGTCCGCCCTACCAACGTTCAATGGCACTTCAATGTGCCCACAGGTAATGGGGAACCAGGGGTTAATTACAGAGAGGGAGCCTGAGAAACTCTTGCCACATTGGACTGAGTACACTTTAAATCCTTTAACGAGGATCTATTGAAGGGCAAGTCTAGTCCCACTACTGCCTCTGGGTGCTTGATGCTCTTAAGCCAGCCCCAAATATTAGGCGCCGAGAGAGACTTCCCCCAATAGATGCCAGCGCCCAAATACCTCAGCTGCTGGAAACTTTCCCCAGGTGGCTGACAAACCCCGAATATCTTAGCTGCCGAGAGTGACTTTCCTTGGGTGGCTGCAAGGCCCCTGAATAGCTGCCAGCCCCCAAATATCTTTAGCCACTGAAGGAGACTTCCACCAGGCAGGACCATCACTGCACACAAGCTGCCTGGCATCATGTTCTGCACATCCTTTTATTGTTTCGGGGTCAAGCCACATGATGCGGCTGGGCACAGGAAAGTTCCAGACTGCGTAGCACCTCTCGGGGAGTGAAAGGAGGGGATGTGGAGAGCAGGACAAAATATAAACATCTGAAAAGAAGTTTCTCATCCTATCATCCAAACACGATACCCACCCACAGCCTAACTGCCAAGTGGTGTATGGTGGCAGTGGCTGGCACCAGACAAAGCAGAAAAAAAGACAGCTAATGAAGTAAACACAGAACCACAGACCCCACAGCTGCGCTAATAGCAAAGAAAGAAAGAAGATTTTTCAGACTCTCATACAAGCCTGTCACTATAGCTACAGGCTTCCAGGTGCCGAACTGAAATGGTCTTCCTGTTGCCTAATTCTGGGGCACCTGAGAGCAGTAGAGATGGAAGAAGCCAGAGTGAAGAACTGTTGGGCACATGCGGAACATCTCTGGAGGCTAATGAATTCAATTTAAAGACATGGTGCTTCTTCACTACCTTTCACTTGGAATTTTAGATTCAAACTGAACGCTACACCCATCAGGTTACGATGATATTATGATGTCAATATGTTGATTTTAGTGCTCCATAAATCGAGCTAAAGGAATTTACAGTGAAGACAGGCACTTGGTAAAATTGAACTAAATACCTTAAAATCAATATTATCTCATAGCGTAGGTGCACCTTAAGTAAACAGACAGATTTCGCACCATGCTTTGAAAGTCACCATTCCTGGGCTTTCTTCTACCAACAGTTAGGGCACATCTGCATAGAGATGCTTGGAAAAGATAAGCCTCAAGTTTTGCTTACAGTGCCAAATGAACAACAAAACTTTTGTAGTTCACAGATGCTTAATCCTGTTCCACAACTCTCAAAAGACAAAAGCCCTCTCCTATCCATAGGGCAAATCCTGCTCACAGGGAGTATAAGTATTTTGTCAGCAAAAATGCCAACAAATAGCATTTATTCTGCCTGACTTTTAGAGTGTGTCACTAAAAGCTGTGTAGTGCACATAAAGCCCAAGTAACTGAATATATGAATTTAAAGCAAATTAAAGTACTTTAAATGCCTATGAGAACCATCCTTGTTCAGTATCCTTGTTCTTTGCCTTATTTTGGCTCATACATGTATATTTGTTTATTTTGGTTCACCCATGCATAAAATCATTCAAAATCAAACCCACAAAGTTCAATAGTCATTGACTGTTCACCCCTCTCTCTTTGTCTCCTCTTATGTATGTCAGCATAGCTATGCCAGAAAACCCCCCTAACACAGATGCAGTGTCCATTGTCAGAAGGATTGTTCTGTCAGTATAGAAACACCAACCTATAAATTGCCAACAGAGCCCTGTATGTCATGGTCCAGGCAGCTCTTGAGGGCTAACTGGGCACAGCTAGCCCCTGGTCCTGTCCTCTCTACCCAAGGTGCACTCATTCAGGGGGCTTGGAGCTGCACCTCCCCCCACAACATACACACACTGCCCAGGACACAGCAATGTCTGCCATCAGCCGTGTGCATAAGGAACTTTATGTCTGCAGTGCCAGCCGCAGGTTAGAGAAATGGCCTCTTCTTCTTTAACTTGTGCCAGGACCATATGGCTCCAAATCAAGGAGTTGCAATTGTCTCCCTGAAGCCACCCCTTTCCATGGAGATCAAATGCAGGTCAGCCATAATTAAAAATCAGGGTCCTAATTTCTAGTCCCAGCTCTACTACTAGATCATTGTTTCTCAACCTGTGGCCCTATGAGCACAGATCTGTGGCACACGGCAGGATTGAATGGGCTGCACTTATAGCCTACAATAGTAAATAGATTGAGAATCACTTCACTTCATCATTGTGTGCCCTCAGTAGTCATTCTTTGTATTTCACTGTTCCAGTCTCGAAAATGGGTAGAAAGCTATGTACTTACTTTTTACACAAGAGTCTTGAGAGTGTTAATTAATGCCATACAGTAGCAAGAACAAGCAAGTACTCTTTTTTTTTATTATATTCTAACACAGTGGCTTTCAACCTGTGGTCCACAGGCCCAAGGGTCTGCAGAGGTCCACACAAGGTTGTCGTTACCATAAAAGAGCAGTTTTCAACCTCTGATCCACAGACCCAGTGTGGGAGAGGCAATGTCCATAACTATGTTGAAGATTTCCAATGGGCTGCACACCTCCATTTAAATTTTTAAATGCCCATAAGTGAAAAAGGTTGAAAACCACTGCTCTAACATGTAAAGCATTTTTAAATTATTATTAAAAATCTAGGACAAGGCAGAAAAGTTTGTGAGAGCCTCCCAGGGCCCCTGAGAATCAGAAAGGAAAACAAAGAAAAGAGAGTATCCTTGAGGTACCGCTGTGTAATTTGGATGGTACAGATAACATGTCTTGAAGTTATATTACAGCACAGCTTTCATAAGAATGTATTTCAGAATTCAGAAAATTTACAAGAAGCTTTGCAAAGATGTGAGTTTTACTCTGCACAAGTAAAAGTGAAACTTCAGTAGATCACCTAGTCCAACCTCTGCACTATGCAGGACCAACCCCAACTAAATCATTCCAGCCTGGCCTTAGAAACCTCTGCAGATGGAGATTTCACTCTCTCCCTTGGCAACCCATTCCAGAAATACTTGTATGGACTGAGACCCTTGCAAACAATGAGGAAAACATATCTTGCTTTTCACTTCTTTCTGTAGTGACCTGATCTACTGTGTAGTGAAGTTAATAGAAAGATTCCCTATGACTTCTGAAGGCATCATATTGGGCCCTTTATCCGAAAATCCATTAAAATCCTCCTCCATGAAATGTTCCAAATCAAAGAAAACTTTGGGGCTGGTTCTCCTCTTATGTGCATAGGGTTAAATCAGGAGTAATTCCAAAAATCAATTGTGATGGTTTTTTTACTTTAGTGCTAATCTTAAAGATGCTAGATCTGCACAGTAGGTGTTTGAGTCTAAATGTCTTACATAATATGCTGGCCAGATGCTCCACAAAAAATCGAGAGGGGAATAGGAAAAAGAAGGTGATCCCTTGGGGAAGTTTAGGTCATTATGTAAGATCAGCGCCCATTTGGACCACTTACAAATGCTTAAATACTTGTATGTAATCCATTTGAGTGGCTTAAAAGACACTCTAAAATCAATACATGAACATTTTGTTAAGTGCTTAAATGGATGTCAGGAGTATACATGCTGTGCTGGAGAATTTAAGGTGTTAAATGGACATGAATTTGCTTCACTAATATCGACAGGTGGCAGTGAACATTATTTATATGTAGGTTTCATTTAATTATTCACCAAAAGAATTAAACCTGTAAAACCTTGGGGGAAGGGCACAAATCTCCATCAGCTGCCACCATGGATTCTTAAATTATTGAATGAGGAATTGTTGATGTGCTATTGAACTGAACTGCAAGGGAGCCAAGAAACTTCCACTTTGTGAAAACTCTGAAAACACAGGGAAAATTGTAATATGTATTTATTTACTTTTATGCTATTTCATTCACTGAGCAAAAATGTGGCACTAGTTCTGTATTTCATCAGCAAAAGAAAGAAAAGACTTAAAGACTTACAACACAGTAGTTTCTGACAAGCTTCACAAAGAACAAAAAAAAAAACAACCTTTCTTGTTACATTTCCAGGTCTTTTCATAATGTTATCTGTATAGTGGATGATAACAGCATGTGCCATATACAGCTGCACCATACAAATAAAAATATATGTAAGTAGCACTTGTATGCTGTGCATTTTCAGTGGAAATCTTTTCCTATTCAGTTAGGCTGTGACAAAGAAGGCCTTTCCGTTTTCAACTTCACTGAGATATAGCCACAATATTTACAGACATCTAAAATTTAATTCACAATGTGGATCGCTGTTATTAATGAACCAGTTGGGTACCATTGAATCTTATTCTAGCAAACAGCTCAGCTCTTTGTTGTGTTCTACATGAGCGAGGGAAATAAAAGATTGAAATAAAACCTCTCTGGATTATTTTCTTTGTTTTCTGACTGAAATAAGCATGATCTTCTGTACGTATACGGCCTGATTCTGATTCAATTACACTGGTATTAATACAGAAAAATGCCACCATGATACTCCTTATATTGTGGTTAAACTTCAAAAGAAAACATATAAACCAATTCAAAATAATATCCAGTTGGTAAGATACTGTTAATAAGATACTGTTAAAAATCATGTGTGTATAAACATATGTGTATTTTAATTTATGTGATCAGTTAAATATTAATTAATAACAGATTATGCATATTTTATATACAGTACAGTGAAATTGTACTTTAAGAAATCATCAACAAACAAGCACAAACTATGGCCACGGTTCTACTCTTGAGTATATAAACATACATATTAATGTGAGTAATTTCACTGAGTTCAGTGCTGGAATTTTGAGAAAAGTGTGATTACTCATATGCATAAAACTACTCATGTGCAAGCATTAGCAGAGTAGAGGGCTTACTCATCTAAAGATGGGTCTTAGCAAAAAAGAAAAAAATCAAACCAAATTGCATGTGAAAACTTGTGGTTATATTAAACCAGCCATTTATGACAAGATGCTATTTGCTGAATGTGTCCTGCTTGCAGGTTTTACTGTATATTATATACAGTCTTAGTAGGGCCACAAATATTGCTTGTACATTTTTGGTCCAAAATTCAAACACAAATGTGGGTGGGGAAAAAGTAATTTTGACTAAAGACAGCCTTTCTTTGCCATATCTCGAATGGCCATATGGACTCAATTTTCATGAGTGCACTGCTGCTTCTCAGAAATACGGGGCGTATCAATCCGTACAGCAGCCTTATTTCTAAACAGGCTATTCCTGAAGAGCTATTCCAGAATAGCTTATTTCAAAATAACACTGCTACACACAAAGGCCATTTCTACACAGGCCACTTTCTTCAAAAGTGGCATGGTAATACATGGCTTGAAATATGCTAATGACATGCAGATGCAAATTCCCCATGCCTCATTAGCATACTATCACGTGATTTGGAGTCCGGAAGTTCTTCCGGACTCCAAAATGCCATTTAGAAGCACGGCCCCGGGGGGGGCTTCTGGAAGGAAGTCCATCTTCTAGAGGCCCCTTCTTCCCAAAAATTTTCAGGAAGAAGGGGTGTCCGGAAGAAGGACTTCCTTCTGGAAGCTCCCCCGGGGCCGCGCTTCTAAACAGTGTTTTGGAGTCCGGAAGAACTTCCGAACTCCAAATCACATGATTGTATGCTAATGAGGTGAGGGGAATTTGCATCCGTACCTCATTAGCATATTTCGGGCTATGTATTACCATGCCATTTTCTTCGAAAGTGGCCTGTGTAGAGATGGCCAAAGGCCATGGCTACACTACTCCTCCCTTTCAAAATGGGCATGTAAATTATGGCTGTTAGGAAATGTAAGTGAGACACTGATATGAATATTAAGTGTCTCATTTGCATAATGATGGCCACCCAGCCCACTAAAAGTACTGATTTTGAACTAAAAATAGCCGTGTAGCCAGAGTTCGTTCAAAAGGGTGCCCTGAGTTTAAATGCACCCCTCTGAAAAAAATTTGGGGAAGAAGGGTGCTTTTGAATTCGGGGCACCCTTTTGAAGGAACCCCGGCTACATGGCTATTTTTAGTTCAAAATCAGCACTTTCAACAGGCCGGGTGGCTGTCATTATGCAAATGAGGCACTGAATATTAATATCAGCACCTCCTTTGCATTTTTGAAGAGCCATAATTTACATGCCCCTTCCAAAAGGGAGGGGTAGTGTAGCCACAGCCAAAATGCATTTTCAGTGTACACACAATAGAGCCTATTTTGAAATAAGGCCATTGGAGGCACTATAGCTTATTTCGAAACAGGCTTTATTTCCTGTCTACACAGCCCCTATTTTGAAGCAGATATTTCGGAATACACGCTATTCCTCATGGAATGAGGTTTACCTATTTCAAAATAAGCCAACCACCCTTTCAATATTATTTCAAAATAACAGTTACATTGTGTAGACTCTAGGAAAGTTATTTCGAAATAATTTTGCTGTGTAGACATATTCACAGTTGCAAACAGATTTTTGGGCATTAAAAATACAACAAATGCAGAGAGGTTGATTTAATTTTATTGTAAATAATCTTCCAAACACTATAAATTCCGCAGTTACTACCTGTCACTATTACATGTGAAGTGTCAAAAGTGTGAACTAGTAAGGACAAAATGTACCCCACACCAGGGGGGTTTTTGGGCTACATCAGTTAAAATTTGTTTTATAGCATACTATTTCCTTCTAATCTATGAAAGTTCTATTTCAACAAATTATGAAAGATCACAGTGTGTAACCCCAAAAAGGTGAACCATTTATTCTTCCAATGAAGAGGGGTTTCTATTTAAAATTTTAGTTTTGTAGGAAATGTAGGCAAGTGTATGTACCGTTTCTCCAAAACACGAGTCTTTCATGTGACATATACTATCAGATATTTATGTGCAAAGATGTTTTGCTTCATGATGCTAAAGATTATAATGTTTAAAATCCTGCTAATTGAAAAACCACTTAATTTTAATAAATCTACCACTAAGCAGTAACTACATGAGATGCCCGAATGAAAAAGGATGAAAGAATAACTCATGCAGATATGAACATATATTGTGGAAGCAGCAGGGCCTTTTCTATATTGAGGAAAAAGCCTACAAGAAGATCACTGAGTTGTCCCAGTAGCAATATTCTCTGCTGCCATATGCAGGGATAGTTTCTTCTGTGAGCAGATCACATGGGGGAAGTAAACACTGCATGCTTCTTAACAGTGACACCTCCGTCCTGCTAAGAAGAATCATTCATTGACTCTAAATGGAATGCCAAACGGTACTCCTCAGCTAGAAGACTAGCATTGTATCAAACATGAGGAAAGAAAGTTTGTAGTTAATGTACCAGGCCAGGTCTCAGAGCTCTGAGTCTTGTTTCCATCTCTGCAACAGACTTTGTGTGACTTAGTACAAGTCACTTAACCATCCTTTGGCAAAGTTCCCCATCTGTAAATGGGGAACAATATTTCCCTTCCTCTCATAAGTATGATGAAAATTATTTTTATTAATATACCTATGGTGTTCAGACAAGAACTTCTTTAGAAAGAGTGTCTCCACACACAAGTGGCTCAAAAAAGTGATCTGCTCTTTCAAAGGAGAGCGTCCACACAGCCCCTGCTCTTTCGAAAGAACAGGCCAGGGATTGAAAATATCAGGCACCACGAGGATTGCTCTTCTGAAAGAAGGGCCCTGCAGAGCATCTACACAGAGTTTCTTTGGAAAAAAGCTTTCAAAAGAAGGTGTTTTTCCTGAAACAGGAGTGAAAGAGCACTTTCAAAAGGAGCACCACATTCTTTTGAGTTACTTTCAAATGAACACTTTCTGTGTGTAGATGCTTGCAGGAGCTTTCGAAAGAGCCCAATTCTTTTGAAAAAACTTTCGAAAGAACTTGCTAGTGTAGATGCAGCCTATGAAGATGAGTGTTGTAGATAAGTCTGTATATGAAATAATTACATGAGAGTTTAGAGTGCAGTTAAGGATAACAAAGTAACCAAGTAAAAAGGAGACCTTTTAATTTCACAGATATATCCCCATATTTTATTCTTCTGAATATATACAGGCAAAGTTATAAGAGAATTAACTGGGTTTTATTCTGGCTCATGCTTCAAATCGTGTCTAGAATTCTTAACTAAGTTACATTTGCAGAAATTTCATTGCTGTTCAAGTGTGAACCAGAAAAAAATACCCACATAAATTAACTGCCAGATTTCAGGTTGAGTTTGCAGCAGCGGCTGCTGGAAATTATGTCTAACTTGATTAGATTTGATAGAGAAATATTAGAGAAAAATTGAACTCCATACTGCTATTTTCAAAGTGCAATAATGAGTCCATGTGAAGGGAAAAGAAAAAGATGTAGAAGATGACTATTAGAGGTCCATTTCAGCCCAAAATTTTTATATGCAGTTGCATGCCAGGTCTCTCCCTATCTACATGTTCCCCAAAACTTTGTGGCTATATGGTATCTAACTGTATCTTACCACTGGACAAAACATCACTCCAATATATATACATGTACATCCCCTCCCAAACTACTGTCAGCTCTTACTGAGTTTCTTCAGATTCTTACAGAAACAACAACTATTCCATCAACTTCAACCTGCAATGAAGGAACCCCATTTGGGACAGAAGGATTTTATCATTTGAAAGTTATTTTTACTTGGATAAATACATCTTGAAAAAGCCATCTACAGAGATTGAGCAGGCTTCCAGAAATATTGTCAGGATTATGTAGAATGCAGACACTAAAATTAGTGGTTATTAGTAATATCCAAAGCTTTTTAACAATATATTTTAAAAAGAGTATCAGACAAAGCCTGTATAATCCAAGAAGAGAAGACAACTGTATTTTTGTAAAAGTTTACAGCTTATCATTAAAATTAATCAGGGCTTTTTAGTTAATTATGACCACATTATAAGAAACCAAATATTATGTGCACAAGGACAGGGATAATACCTGAGCAATGATTAAACAGATACTCATGCAGAAGATCGTATTCTAATTTCCCACTATGCTAACTTAACTAGTTTCTACTTGACGCAATAGAAAGCACTGATATCGAGGACATACTACATGCAAATAGTGTTGCAAAATACATGGCTGAAATAGTCGTGCTAGGGAAGGAAGAAAGGAGAAAGGTTAAATATCATACACTGTGATTCCTGCTTCCAATCCTGTTTAGTTTCTGCTGTGTCAGTTTTTGTTTCCAACATTGTCTGATAGTGTCAAATAATCTGAATGCTGACGTTTCAGAGTCAAATTGATGGTGATTCCATTTTATTTTTACCAGATGGAAAACAGAGGTTCACTTTCCGTCCTTTTTTTTTTTCTTCAAAATAACTCAGTGTCTCTCCTTAGCTTGTGTGGCTGCAGACAGAACTGGGGAATTCAGAAGCCTGGCCCCTTTAAATTTGAGTTCATTTTATAGCTTGTCCAGGAGTAGCATTCTCTGTCCCTCTTTGATCAGAAAGAGATGTGAAAAGCTTGCTCTCCCCTTGTGAGTTTTTGTGGGTTTTCTTCTTAGAAAGGCAGACAGTTCCCCTGCCCCTCACCCATAGATAAAATCTTCTTTTACATCAAGATACAGAACTTTGACAGAAAATTGTCCACACAAGAAAACAAAAAAAGCAGTCCTGTGGCAATTTAAAGACTAACAAAATAATTTATTAGGTGATAAAGAGCTCTCATGGGACAGACCCACTACTTCAGATCTGGAAAATTCTGATAAATGAAAACTGAGATGAAGAGAATTTCACAGAAAAAATTAAATGAAAACTGATGAATCAGCTAAATAGGACAGAAGGTGGGGAAGAGGAGGAAGTAAAATACTAACTGCAAATGCCTGTTAAGTTAAGTGGGCTGCCTGGGATCATTACGAATGGGGAAAGATGGGGAAACTGTCCTTCTAATGCATAACATAATTGATATCTTTGTTGAAACCAAGGTGTAAAGTATCAAACTTGAGAATGACCTCCCCTTCAGATTGGAGTAACTGTAATCTGGTGTTGAAGTCTCTTTGTTTTAGAATGCAGACTTCTAAGTTTTGAATGCTATGATCTGCTAGATTGAAAATGGCTCTGAATTGCCCTTCCCCTCTATGGAAATCTACCACTTTCAGGTCTTGTGAATGCTAGGATTTTTTAGACCTGTAGTTCCCATTTAAGACAGTAGTAGCTCCAACGGGAACTAAAGTACACAAGGATCAGACCAGCACAGGTGATTTTACTATCATGCTACCTACCCAGCTCTATGGCTTATTTCCACTAGCAGTGGAGAGGTTGCAGGGAACAGGACAGGAAGACTGCTCTGGTTAGGAACTATGGATCTGAAATGTCCAAGGGTTTCATCTTCTATTGTTCTAGTCAATGTTCTCTAGTCACATTGCCCATGATAAGCTTTGTAATTTGCTCCAGTTGTTATTGAGATGTAAGCTTTTCAGCCAAAGCTTGCACATTTTTGTTATTATTTCCTATCTTTGCTTCCATTAGTAAATTAAATAGTGATTTCTGGCACTTGTATTTTCCACAAGGGAGATAACAGCACAGAGATCTTGTTTTGAGTTAATCAACTGGAGTGCTCCTTGGAGAGAAAAATCTTCTGGCAGAGTTTTAGTGGGTACAGATGATGACTACATGATGTTAGGAAGTGTCCTGGGTTTTCCTGTCTTTATGTTTATTTTTACTGATATACATGTTATCTCCAGATTTGGTGTTTTTTGGAGACTTTGCGAATGCTCTCTAATGTCCTGTGAAATAAACTTTTTAATAAAAAGTTTAAACTAATTAAGCAGCAGCTTCCATTTCACAGTTCCTGTCAAGTTTAGCTCCACTCCAAATACCCACTCCAACCTCGGAAGAGTTAGTCAGGCATTCTAGCTTCAATCCAAGCCCCTTTGGAGTCAGTGGAAAGACTCCCATTGATTTCACGAGGCACTGGACTCTTTGAATGCAGGAAATAATAGCCCTGATACAGCCAAGTTTGTGATCATATGCTTAATTTTTAATATGTGAGTCATTCCAATTAGTGTTAGCATTAGTAATCCCAATAGGATGATTCACACGCTTAAAGTTAAGTATTTGATCAAACTGGATTGTTTCCAACATGCTTTAAATTTTCTCTATAGCTGGATATTTTTCAAAAATTCATCAGCTTTCATTCTTAGTGACTCCATGCATGCATTATTTTAACTAGATGTCATTTCCTCTCTCTCCACTTTGTTTGAATGCAAATTCCATCTCTCAGCAGTGAACAATGAAAAAGTCCACCACCTTCTGTTACACAGAACAGAGTTCAGACTGCAAGAGTCAAAGGAAGAACTATGTCAATCCTTAAGAAAACCAGAAAGCTTTGAAACCTTTTGAATTTTAATTACTGCATGTACAATGTAGAACTAATAATAAGGTGGAGTAATTAAGGAGGTACATCTCATGGAGCTATAAGGGGCCATGAGAGGTCATTGAGTCTACTGCCCTGCCCTCTTGGCTAGGCTAAGCACCCTCCCTGGCAGGTTTTTCTTTTTTCCCCTCCATATCTATTCTCCCCAGACACCTAAATGGCCTCCTCAAGGGCTGAACTTACAATCCAAGGTTTAACAGGGCAATGCTCAAACCACTGAACTATCCCTCTCCCTGTAAGCAATGTGGAGATGCACAGCTCATGGAGCTGGAAGGGACCTCAGGAGGTCATTGAGTCTAGTCCTCTACCCTCTTGGCAGGACTAAGCACCATCTTTTTGTGCCCCCCCCATTCCTCTTTTTGCCCCAGATCCCTAAATGGCCCCCTCACGAATTGAGCTCACAATCTTTGGTTTGGCAAGCCCATGCTCAAACCATTGAGCTCCACCTCCCCTAAATGCCTGGTACATTTTAAAGCACAACACATTCACACTTATACAAAAGTACACACACCCATTAAACGATGCTGCTTCCATAAGAAACTCTTCACAGTGCAGTCTGAAATAATCCCAGAAAAAACTGAAGGAAACATTTGATTTTTAACTGTTTTTATTAAACAGTCATGGTTGTGACTTACCACAACCTACGATAGTAGGGTTCACATCAGGTGAGCAAATCATAAATAAAAACACAGTATGGTGTGCAAATGGTGAGCAAATCATAAATAAAAACACAGTAATTGAGAGATTCTATCTCATGATTAGCCTCAGCCTGTGTCTAGACTGCAGGTTTCTGTCAACTAAACTTCTGTGGACAGGTTTTGTCGACAATGCACAAGTCTAGACTGCCAACCTGTTGGAAGAGATCTGATGGACAGGAACTTCTGTAAACTTCCTCGTTCCACGAGGAAGAAGGGCTGTCTCCACAGAAGAGCTTTTTTTGACATTTGGCCCCATGGGGATGGGCCAAATGTTGGAAAAGCCTCTCCCAACGGAACTGTCGGCAAAAGATCCGCAAATGCATTGCACAATTTGTGTATCTTTTGCCGACAGTTCTCAGCAATATAGTCATAGCCTCAGAGGGGTAGCCACAGAAACAATAACCCAGGAACCTGTCCCTGCAACAAACCTCCTTGCCAGCTCTGTCCACATACCTATACTAGCAACACTATCACTAGCCCAAACCATATCAGCCACATCCTCTGGGGCTCATGCCCTTGCACCTCCACCAATGTGATATATGCCATCGTGTGCCAGCAATGTCCCTCTGCCATGTACATAGGACAAACAAACAGTTTCTGTGCCAAAAGATGAAAGGACATAAATCCAGCATCTGGAATTGGAATGCATATATATCTATAGGAGAACACTTTAACCTCTTTGGACATTCAATAATGGATTTAAAAGTAGCCATTCTCTTTCTGAAGGATTGCACCACAAGATTACAGAGGGAGAAATCTGAATTGGAATTGATTTGCAAATTCAACACATTTAAATTAGACCTTAAAAAACATCTCAATTATCTTAAGCACTACCAAGGCGATTTCCCCACCTTTGATATTCTAGTAATGGTAACCATTCCACTTAATTTGCATCATCTACTGATCCTGCTAGCAACAGTTAACCCTTTTTTCCCCTTCCACCTCTCCCCCCGCCACCCCTCAGTACATAAACCCTGGATTCAAAGGCTGTGTCAACACTATGGATTTTTGTCAACAAAACTGGTGTTTTTTCTTGCTTTGTTCGATGCATGTAACAAATATATTCATTAGAAGGTCTCAATAACTGTTGATTTGAGCCTGAATCACATTTTGTTTGTATATCAATTCACATATTTGTGGCATGCACAAATTATGTAGATACATGGTGTTTCAAGAATAAAATATTACCAAGTTCAAGTTGAAAATAAAATAGTCTTTATATTTTGTAATGAGAATATAAACTAATGCTTTATTCCCCTTATCATGGTATGTACGAGGCCCACATTGAACAGGAAGTTTAAATAGTTTCACTGGGGCCACGTGGTCGTGCTCCCCCCATATCTCTGAAGCCTGTAGAAAGAGAGGGAGGTACAGAGTAGCCAGCCAATAGAAGCAAACTGAGCTCTTGAGCAGAAGAGCTACGGCTTGCCAAGTGTGCACAGAAAGGGCTTACAATTGATTCCTTGAAGGTCAGAAACTTTAGCCTAGTCTACACTAGAATTTTACAGAGTTCTCTCAGGTATGTGAATGTAACACCAACAGACCTGGGTTACCAGGACTAGGGATTGAACCTGCAATCATGAGGTCTAAAGCCCAATGCACTACCACATGAGCTATGCTGGCCTTCAGCTCATAGGGCAGAGAACAGGGTTTTAGACCCCACGATCACAGGTTCACTCCTGGTACCAGCATATCCACACCACTGAGGCACAGAGCTACACTAACCTAACTCCTACTGTAGACAACACTAGGTATCTAGAAGAAATTTTCTATTGACCTAGTTATTGCCTTTCAGTGAGGTAGATTACCTATGCCTCCACAAATGAGGAATTGTGTAGCTTTCTTCTTGTAGCATGATCATGGGTGGAAATTGAATGGGATTGTAGAGAATGAGAGAATGGGACACATAGAACTCTGTGCTTTCTAAATTTATCTACAACTTATGGTCATGTATTTTGCTTCTTCTAGGTTTCAATGGCTTTTTTTTTTTTTGTGCCTTTCTGCTGAATTGGAACCACAAGACTGTGGCTACATCTACACTTACCGGGAACGTCAACGGCTGATATGCACTTTTAAGTACACCAATTGTGTACCTAAAAATCGATTTTGCAGCTATCAACATTGGTCCCAGTCTTCACTGCAGAATGTCAACAGGAGCACTCCTCCCACCAACAATCCTTAATCCTTGCAGCTTGCAAGGAGTTCTAGGGTTGACATTGACCCCAGAATGTGCCATTTCACGCACGCACAAAATAGCACCCCAGAAGACTGAACTTAAGCATTCAGTCATCCGCAGCCAGTGTAGACCTAGCCTGTAGTCTTGTGTGGGTTTGCTGGGCCCAAAAGGCTACCAAAGGGAACAACAGACCTCCCAGTATGAGAAATTCCTTTCTCCAGACTTAAAATAATTACAATAGTACAAACAAAAAACATGTACTACTGGTATATTATGATTATTTCAAATAAGTTTTATTACTTGCTTTCCAGACCATAGTAACAATATACTAATTCTCTTTTTGTTTGTGCTACAGATAGAGTGAATTAGTTTTCACTGATTTTGCCCAGTTATCTGTAAACAAGATATATTACAATAATTCAATGCAGATTGTATACTCTGTACAATGACTGTATGATTTGTATATTTAGTACCAACTTCCCTGTAAGCCAGTGAGGTGTTGCTAACCAACTAACCAAGGCTAGTGAGAGAGAGACATGAGTGGTCCTCCTTCATCCCTGTTGGCCACAAGATTGAAACCCATAGAATAAGATTAAATACATTGCATTTCTCCTTTTTTCAGTACAAAAAGATCCATTCATGGCAGAGGGAGTGGCAACTCCCACAATGTTGTGTGCCATCAGCACATACCTCATATGTGCCCTTGCTTTAAATGTGTTTCATTTTTCATTTTGCCAAGGGCTGCTCAACCCACCCCTCCACTGCAGGCTCTTCCCCCACTCCACCCCTTCCCTCAGACCCTTAACCCAAACTCTTCCGTCTCCTCCCCAGAACATGCCCTGTTCCTTGTCCACTGCATCAATCCCAAATATCTGGAGTGCTGTGAATTGGCTGGTTTATGCCCCGATTCACAGTGCTCTGGAAGTTCTGGGAGGGAGAAGGAGAAGTAGGTAAGTCAGGGCCTCAAGCATGTGACAGGTGTGTGAGGAGGGAAAAGAAGGGGATTGCACAAGCCATATGTAAAATGCTGATGGGCTGCATGACACCTGCGAGCTGCAGGTTGCTCACCAATGCTGTAAGCTATACAATTATAATGGACATCATTATTTCTTAGCGAATTAAATGCTAATCTCTTGTCAACTGTAGAGCTGATGCTGGTTTTGTACGATACACACCAAGAAAACCCATACTACTGTGAGAAAAAAATATATAAAGTCAATTAAGTACACACAAGTACACAGCAGTCCACCCTCAAAGATCTCTCTATTGCCAGTCTCACTAAATCAACTGTTGGCTGCTGTCCTTCTGAACGTCCTAGGATCTGTGAAGGCTGGTTTGCCTTTCATATTTGCTTTGGTTCAACAGTATGATGCGGCTGCATCTCAACAACGGTACAGCTGCTGATGGGCTGGCCCCTGCCCTACCATACCGCATGGCATCTGTGCAGTGCCGACCACGTTTCCAGACAGCAGCATGTCCTGGCCTGCACAGGGTGAAAGCTTCTGCGCCTCACATTTTCTGGGGCCTCACCAAGCTCCAGGGTGCTGGCATCCCCCGCGGCAAATATTTTTGGGGCTGGCTGGCCCCTGAGAGGCAACATGCACTGGAGGACCGGCTCCCCCAGAGGCAAGTATTTTTGGGGGCTGGCTGGCCCTGAAAGTCAACATTTGTCAGGGAGCTGGTTCCCCTGGCAGCAAATGTTTTTGGGGGCTGGCTCTCGGCAAATGGCTCTCCCTGTGGGAAACATTTTCAGGGGCTGGCTGCCCCCCTCACCTAATAAGAAATCCACTGACCACATCACGTCAACTGTTCCCTCAGTTGGCCCCCACAAGCTAAACTTTGTTCAGGGGCCAGCCTCTGGTGGCACCTACTTTCTGAGCTGCCCCCTCCCCCAACCTAAGCACACAACTGACAGAACAATGTCAACAGGTTACAGGGAGGGCTGTCCCCATGGGGGCAGAATGAACTTTCTGGGCTGGCCCTGCCCCTGCCTAATAAGACACGCTTACAGCACCATGTCAGCTGGTCCCTCACCTGGCCCCTGCCAGCTGAGTTTTGCTGGGGGCCCGGCCCCCAGGCCATGCTCCAGTATTCTCCCTTCCTAAAGCATGTGGATCTAGGAAGCCACAGTCTCTGCAGTGCCCTGTTTGCTGTATTTATTTAACCAGGGGGAAAAAGTAGCTGAGCAACCTGTTGAGATGGCACAGTCTGCTGGATGCTCCCAGAGCATATACACTGTAGTATGTGGGACTGACAGTTCCCTGACATGCTGCCTTAACATAAAAGGTGTTCTTCCACTGGGGGGAGAAGTAGCTGAGGGATCCGTCGACATGCCATAGTCAGCTAGGTGGTCCCAGTGCACATTTGTGAAGGTTGCTTCAGCTCCTGAAGCCCACCACCTGTTTGGCTTTCTTTCCTTTGGGATTTCCTACTTTGCTTCTTTGTGAATAGGGAAAGACTTAATATTCACATGGATCCAGATTCTTCCATTTTTTGGTATTCTTTCACCAGGGGAAAACTAGTTGAGCAACCTGTTAACATGGTTCACTCATTTTCTGAAGCCCACAACTGTTTGGCTTTCTTCCACCTGGGATTTCCTGCTTCTCCTTCTTTTCTTCTAAAAAATGGCCATTTGCTTTCAATGAGTGGGGAATGAGGGCAACATGGTCTGGGAAGGTGACGGGGTGCTCTCAGGACACATTGCGTTGAAAGGTCTATAATGTGGACAACTCAAACAATTCTTATTGGGGAAAGAGACTTCTGAAAAATGGCTGTTTGTTTTCAGTGGGAGGGGAGTGAGGGCAATGCAGCCTGGGAAGATGGCATCACACACCCACAACCAATTGTGGGGCATTTTTTCCCACAATGCACTAGCAAAAAAAAACAGCATGCTAAGGGATAGGTCCACATAATGTACTACCGCAACAGTCAAATTTTGGTGACTTAGTGGGCATGCACTCAGTTGACTTTGTAGGGAAGTGCGGAAACTAAACTTTACTTTATAAAAAACAGTGCTACCACTATCAGAGAGGTAGCCGAATTAGTCTGTATCTTGAAAAACAACAAGAAGTCCTGTGGCACCTTATAGACTAACAGATATTTTGGAGCATAAGCTTTTGTGGGCAAAGACCTGCTTCGTCAGATGCATGAGTGGGGGGGTTCCAGAGGAGGGTTAGGTCCTGTGATGATAATCATTGGTATAGATATGTGAGCAGGGTTGGCACCAAGGTTCATCAACCCTATCATGACGGGACCTAACCACATCAACCACACCATCAGGGGCTCTTTCACCTGCACATCTACTAATATAATATATGCTATCATGTGCCAGCAATGCCCCACTGCAATTTACCTTGGCCAAACTATGTGAAAGAATAAATGGACATAAATCAGACATCAGGAACAGTAACATAGAAAAACCTGTAGGAGAACCCTTCTATCTCCCAAGATACTCACTAACAGATTTAAAAGTAGCAGTCCTGCAATGAAAAAACTTCAAAAATAAACTCCAAAGAGAAACTACAGAGCTGCAATTCATTTGCAATTTGACACCATCAACCAAGGATTGAACAGAAACTGGGAGTGGTTGGCCACTTACAAAAGCATTTTCTCTGCTCTTGATGTTCACACCTCTATATTAGCTACTTATAATGGGCCACATCCTCCATGACTGAACAGACCTTGTCAACTCTGGCCTTCCCCTTGACTGAGACTCCTCCTCTGGAACCCTGCTGCACTGACACAACTGACAAAGTGAGTCTTTGCTCATGAAAGCTTATGCTCCAAAATATCTGTTAGTCTGTAAGGTGCCACAGGACTTCCTGTTGGTTTTAGTGTTACCATTGTGTTACATGCACTTTAGGAAAGAAAACTGAAATTAAATATGACGTAAAATTGGCATATTTAAAGAAGGTTCAGGAGTGGAAGCCAGGAATATATTGGAACAAAAACACACCAGGTAAAGTACAAGAAAATAGAATATGTGTCAATTACAGAAGAATATAGCAACTGGCACCATTTTTAATAAAGTGCCCTACACTTTAAGGTTTCAGAATATAGAATTTGAAGGTGCTCATAGATATTATAGTTGAAAACAAAAAGGGGCAATCAGTGCCCTGCTGAAGAAGGTATTGGTTCACTGTTGTTATTTCATACTGGTTTTCACTATGCTGGCCAAGTAGTCTACTGGGAAATGGAATATTTTCCTGCACATTTGTACATGAACAGCCTTGCAGATGTGGGCTGGACAGTCTAGAGCAGAGGTTAGCAACCAAAATAGGATATTCACAATTTGTTTACATATTTTAAACTTATTTTCCTTACACTTTACTTGTGTGTTTTTGTACCACTGTCTTCACTTTCACTCCAGAACCTACTTTAACTATGCCAATTTTAACTCACATTTAACTTCAGTTTTCTTTCTTAAAATGCATGTTGCCCTTCACTGCAGGAATGCTACAAGCTTCCTTTTCAAAATCAAGATTTTATTAGCAACAGGACCAAAACACAGATACAGTATCATATCCACAATGCACTGCAGCAAGGGAGGTTTAGGTTGGACATTAGGAAAAAGGTCCTACCTGTCAGGGCAGTCAAACAGTGGAACAAATTGCCAGGGGAGGTTATGGAATCTCCATCGCTGGAGATATTTAAGAACAGGTTAGATAGATGTCTATCAGGGATGGTTTAGATAGTACTTGGTCCTGCCATTGGGGCAGGGGGCTGGACTTGATGGCCTCTCAAGGTCCCTTCCAGTCCTAGTGTTCTATGATTCTATGATATTAAAGGGGGAGTTATCCAACGTTTTGAGATCACATGCTTGCTATTTAGATAGAAGTTGTTCATTCTTGGGCTTTTAGATGCTCACCATTTGTTGAAAATAATCAGAAAGGTTTTTTTTTTTTTATCTTGTAATTATAGAGTTGGGAGCCACAAAGAAGTCCTTAAAGAGCTTCATGCAGCTCCAGAGCCACAGGATGCAGACCCCTGATCTAGTGTAATGTAGCTCACCTGTTCATAGTCCAGAGACCTGGATAGGGTTCATTTTGATTTGTGTAGCAGAAGTTTAAGATTTTCCTCCCATCCTTAGATTTTCTTATAATCACCAACTCAAGTAAAAGATAAAATAAGTAAACATTTTACTAAAATATTTTTAAAGTGTGAGGATTAGTTGAAAGGGGTCAAATATTTATTAAGCAATTACATGTGTTTGCATTTGTTTTCCATGTTATTTGGTCAAATGGTGAAATACGTTTACCTTATTTCCTGGAGGAAAACATATTAAGTGCTGAAACCTTTAAAAAACGAGCAATTTCAGTATATTTGAGTACCATAAATGTCAGTGTAGGTGACATTTAAAATTAGTGCTTTGAAAGTGGTGCATTATACTTTTTGAATTTCCTTTAATCATCTATCAAACTTGAGTGTTACCAACTGACATTTTGTGCAATATTCTCTCAAGGACAAGTCATGACAAATAATCATGCTAGACATTTTCTGCTTTGGTTATACTTCCTGCCTGACAACTTCTCTGGTTTTAGTTACCAATTTTTATTTCCAAAGATGCATTTTAAGTATCACTGAAAATTATTTTAACACTTAAAAATTATATGGTGTCTTATGGCTAGTTCATGCACACATGTGAATGCAGTTCCTCAAGGAAAGAAAAGTTGGAATTTTTCTACCCTATTTCTGGTTCCTTTTCAAGGGGTTAATACAAACTAAGTTTAAATCAACAGAATAAATCCCACTGCCTTCTGCGGACTTTGAATCGGGACACAAACTTGGGACAGGGCCATTTCTGGAGATGCTTAGGATAGGAACACCTTGTTCCAATGTATTGCAGTAGGTGCATCAGAAGTAGTCTGTGCACTATATCTCATGTAGAGCATAAGTGACTACATTATTCATGTTTACCCATTTTGCTGAAATGGATTATTAGCAGGAAATATATTTTGATGCCCTGAAAAAGACTGTATTTTTCTTTTTTCTGTATGTGTCTTTGCAACAATGCCAACCTTGAAAATTTTATTTAGGTTACACAAAGATACTTCTATGCTCCTGTTTTTAATACAAAAATCTTGGCACTTGCTATCCAAGAAAAGGTCATATTTCACAGCACTGTAACTATGAAGCAATTAGGGGGTAATAAGAGAGCTATTTGTCACTGCCATGAAATTGTAGCAATCTGAACTTCGGAAGATATAAGTAAAACAAAACACTACTGGAAGTAAAACTAACAATAAACCCATAAATTCTTCTTAACACTTGACACTGAAAACACATCTTTATTTTCAAAATGTTCATTACAAATCCTGTTATGACTGCACATTCAGAGGCCACGACAGACACACAGCTTGACAAGTCAAAACAAAAAGCAGTCAAGTAGTACTTTAAAGACTAGCTAAATAGTTTATTAGGTGAGCTTTCGTGGGACAGACCCACTTCTTCAGACCTCCTGTAACAGGGTAACAGACCTTCCTCTCTGTTACTATTCAGCTTGAAAAGTGTGTGCCTAAATAACCACCTTAGTGATTATTCGGTGTGTAAATGAGGACAACACTGATTGAGGAGGGAGGGGAGTGACCTATGGCTGGGGTTTTTTCACTGCTAAAAAGAGATGTGAAGAAATTGACTAATACCTTTCTGTGAGAAAGAGGAGTATTTTACCACAGGATGGCTAAAGCATGTTAGCTATCCCACTGTAAACTCCTAGGGAAGACAAGCACTGCAGTCTTATCCCAAGGTGAACTATAAAGATCAAACACAAACTGTGGGTACAGGGCTGATCTCGCCTCGCTATCTTGTGGAGAGAACTACAGGTTACTTATCCCCCCTAGGATTTTACAGCAAGATTCTGCATAATGTTACAGTAAACAAGGCTCACTTTTTTGCAGTGACTATCCTCTAACAATCTGGTCAGCTTCCTGGGTCCCACTAGCACAAGGAGCTGGGAACCAGGCTGATGCTTGGTTCCCAGCTCTCCACCACTTGTGGGACCGGGAGGCTGATCAGCCATGAGCTGGTCAGTTTCCCAGTCCCACAAGCTATAGTGAGACTGGAACCAGCTGCCCGCTGGTTCCCAGCTCCCTGCCACTCTGGGAGCCAACAAACTGACCAGCCCTGGTGCAGCCTGGTCAGTTTCCTAGCTCCTGCAAGCCCAGCAGAGCCAGGAACCAGGTAGCAGCCTGATTCCAGCCTCCCCTCGACTTCCGCGAAAATTGGAGTTACGCTGGGGTTGCTGGAACGCAACCCCCATGTAACGCAAGGGTTTACTGTACTCTGATGCAACCCAAACTCTAATGTGTTCTGAAATGCCAATGCCTTTCATTAAGTTCTTTTCTGATTGCTGCAATTTTGCCTTATCACCCACAGAGCAGGAGTGCTGCACTGAGATGACTTTAGCACAAAGTCCCAACTTTAGTACAAATAAAATCATTAAAGCACTTCCATTCCACTCACCTCTTCATACCTCCTCATAGCAATCAGAGCTCTTTTGTCACTCAGAGTAAATTAACCCACTGGGATATAACTCATTTCAAAAGAAGAACCCACCTAATTGTCAATGAAGCTTTTGTATATTAGCAATACTGTAAAACACTGAGATGATCAGGCATTAGGTTATTGTGTGCATCACCTGCACACTTCTACCACTCAAAACTCTACCCACAATTCTGACAATCAATCTGACAACACAGCCAATCAAATTCCATCCTACAGCTGCTTCCTAGGAAACCAACACATACTGTATCTATGGAAACGCACTGAAAAACACTGGATGAAACATAAAGATAAATCCTGCAGTTTTCCCCCCCACCTTAAAAAAAAGTACTTGAATTTTTTTTAATACAGGGGGGAAGGTAGCAGTATTGAAAAACAACGTTATGATCAAACAATACACAAAAGAGATGGCACTCTGTGTGTGTGTTTCTAAAGACACTCATATGTCTATATCATATATCCATACATTTGAGTTTCAGTGTTCCATGGACAATTAATGATAAATGACACAGCATACGTGACAGTTAGATTTCTTATTGACTTATGTTTGTTTCTCTGTGTGCAGCATGTTTTCGTATTATATCTGTGGGTGTGTGCATGCACACACACAAACATTTTAACCTGCCTTCTGAGGTTATGTATTTTTATATATTGCATTTAGTTGCTTTATTAGAACATGGAAAGTAGGAAAAATGTGATTTTCATTTTGCAGTGCAAAGATACACATTTTATTTATTATTAATTTTATAATTAAATTTCACTAGGATAGTCACATCTTCAGATCCTTTTATAAGTGCTACTCTTGAAGAACAGAGAGTATAAGAAGAAAGGAAGAAAAAAACATTAAAGATCATGCCATACAAGGTAACAGGATAGAATTTCATATACAGCACATTATGAAGCACACTATATATTATAAATAGTACTTTGAAAAGAAGGCATCAAAGGCATATACTGCACACCAATTATAACAAGACAGGACAACCCCTTTCTCCTTTTGCCTACTGTATACCAATGTAAATAACTGTGTATGCTTTGAAATGGAGTACAGTAATCCCCCAGTATGCACGATTTCAATTTGCGCTTAACTTGCATTAACACGAGTTAAGTGTGAATCGAAAGCGCTCCAGCCCCCGGCTCTCTCAGAGGGGGAAGTTGCAGCAGCGTGTCTGCCTGCTGGGCTTCTCCCAGCTGGGGGAAGCCAAAGGACAGACATTTGCAGTGGCACAGCTGTCTGCCCATCCAGCTGCCCCCAGGTGGGAGAGCCCAGTGGGCAGACACCTGGTGCTGCAGGGCTTCTCCCCTGCTTCCCCCAGAACGGGTGAAGCTGCTGCGGCACGGTTTCTCCCACTTGGGAGCCACACCACTGCTGATGTCTGACCCCAGGCTTCTCCCAGATAGGGGAAGCCCAGCAGACAGACTGCATCTCTGCGGCTTTCCCAGATGGAAAGAATCCACACTTGGCACTGGTGCTGGTCAGCTTCCCAGCTCCCACCAGCAGAGGAGATCCAGGAGCCAGGCTGCTGCCTGGTCCCCAGCTCCCCTCCACTGGCTGGAGCCAGGAAACTGACCAGGGCTCGTGCCCTCATTAGTTTCCTAGCTCTCCTGCTTTATGCGAGTAATTTGACTTTTATGAGAATGCAACCCCCCGCTTAAGTTGGGGGTCTATCGTAACAGTAACTATGTTCAGGCAGTCTCCCAGAGGAAATATTTACAAATTTGGAAAGAATGAAAATGCAAGATTATAGACTTTTTAAAAAATCGTCCACAATAATTTAGTCTCATGACATTGTAGTTATTTCAGTTCCCGATACTCAGAACTACAAACCTAATTCGAAGGTGAAAGGCTGTTTTTCACTAAGACTGTAAATCTGCATGCTGAGACACCTGATAGTTAGAACAGATGGGGCTTCTGTGTCTCTGCAATGCCCCCTGCTCAAAGCACTGCTTAAATGGAATAATCTAACCTACTAGGGTTGCCAACTTTTTGATTGCAGAAAACAGATCACACTAGCTCCACCTGCCCCAAAAACCCACCCCCCTCACCCCAGCCACCCTCCTTCCCACTTTCTGGCTGGGGGTGTGGGCTCCAGGGCAGAGCCATACATGAGGTGTTCAGTATCCAGGCGATGGCTCTGGGTTGGGACAGGGGGCTGGGGTGAAGGGAGAGGTGTGGGGTCACGCTCAGGTGCATGCTTTGGCGGGGCAAGGAATGAGGAGTTTGGGGTGTAGGAGAGGGCTCTGGCCTGGGGCCAATGGCTTTGGAATGCAGGAAAGGACTCAGGGCAGGAACAGGGGGTTGGGATTTAGGAAGGAGTGTGGACATACAGGTTCTAGGAGGGAATTTGGCTCCTTGAGCAGGAGGGGGCTTAAGTCTGAAGCAAGGAAATGAGATGCAGGAGAAGCATGGGCTCCAAGTGGCACTTATCTCAGGTGGTTCCTGGGACACTGCACCATGTCCCTCTGGCTCCTAGGCACAAGGCTGGCCAGGAGGCTCTGTGCATTGCCCTCATCTGCAGGTGCTGCCCCCACAGCTGGGAACTTTGGCCAATGAGAGGTATAAAGCTGGCGCTCAGGGCAGCAACAGTGCACAGAGCCTCCGGGCCACTCCTGCACCTAGAAGTCAGAGTGCCACATCAGCCACTTCCAAAAGCCACACTGAGCTGGCCATTGTGGCCAACCAGACTTTCAGCATCCCAGTCAATTGTGCTGACTGGAGTAGCCAGTGTCCTTTTTTCAAGTGGGTGTTGTGATCAAAAACCAGATGCTTGGCAACCTAGCTTACTGACATTTTAGAAGAGATGATAATTCCATTCTAGGCCCCCACTTTTAATCCATTCATCAAAATTATTAAACTGCCCTGTCATGAGGTGTATCTGTTCAAATGCGATTTATTTTAACGTTGGAAGAAAATCTACATAGACACGTTTTTTATTCCCACTTAAAGCTGGTTCATGTTTTTTGTGCTCTGATAAATCCAAAGTGTCTTTGTTTTAAAACTTCAGAACTGGCAAGTGGGTAGCTGGGAATGAGCTGTTATTATTCTCCCTTGTTTAAAAATATTTCATTAGAAAATAAAAATTCTGAACCTTTGAAGTTCTACTCTACCCAGCACAGTTTCTGTTCTGATCCAGGTAAGTACTGCTGCTCATTTTCTCCCATCTCCCTGTTTTCATCTCTTACTTTGCATTTGAGTGTTGAGAGGGTTTTTAAAACTGCTTTTCTTTTGTAACCAAAATATGTAATAGTCTCTTACATGCGTTGGCAGCTACACTTTACAACTAGACTGTTTACTATTATTGTCACACCAAATAGTCATACTGCAGACACTCAACAAGATTCTGGATGAATTCATATACACAGGAGGAGGGTGTTCAGACCTGAAAGTCTGGCAGAATAATTTCTTATTATTCAACAAGCTTACAAAGCTCTAAAGAGGTCATGGTGAAGACTAAACAAGACATTCCACCTACCCAATTAACCTTCCTTAACATTGCCATCTGCCAACAATACAGCAGCTTAAAAATTAAAAGTGAAATATTATCTTTACAGTGACTTACATGGTGGGTTCAGTCCAGTTGTTTGAATATACAGTGGCCATATCCCCCAAATGAGTTCCTTATAAGGCATCAATTGAAACCATGTTGGCAGCCTCAGCAGAGGACAACAACTACATGGGATCTGACTTTCTTTGTAATGATCCCTTCAAAGCAAGGCTGACAGATTTTGAATGGACAGAGTGGAAAGCTTCCATGTCTCTGCCTATGTGTGACGTATATTTTGGCAGAATTTCTGCCTGTGCATGCTTGAGAGTGGACATAGGGACACAAGGACATTGCTGTGCACCTTCTGTAGTCATTTGCATCAATGCCATGTGGGTGCTTCGGTAACCCACTGGTGTTACTGGACTCCCACTGCATGGATCAAGGAAGATAGGAGTTGACAGCCCCCAGCTACGACATCTTGACTCTTTAGTTCAAGCTGTTGCATTTTTAGCTCTGGAGGCCAGTTGCTTCCATCTCTGTTGTTCAGCCAAGGAGCTGGTAGCATCACTACCTTTCTGATTTGGAGACATTTTACACCCATCCTGTACCTGGTGCTAATGACTAAACAAGGGCAGGGCAATGGAGTACCAGGCCCAGGATTTTTTCATTTCTTTCTCTATCTGCCACAGCCTGAGATTACTGATGCTGTAAGACACTTACTTTATTACAAGAATTTGTCTATGGATTGAAGCGAGGAAGATTCTTCTGATGCAGCAAAGGGTGGGAGAAAGAGAAGTTACTCACCGTAGTAACGGTGGTTCTTCGAGATGCGTCCCTGTGGGTGCTCCACAATCGGTGTCAGGCTCGCCCAGCGCCGCAGATCGGAAATCTTCCAGCAGTTTCTCCTGGATCGTGCATGCGCCGGCGCTTGCCGCTCTCCTGAGCGCCCCCGGCCACGTGCGCGATCTGGTCCCCGCCAGTTCCTTGACCAACCGCCTCGAATGCTCCTGAAAAACACTAGACAGAGATCCGAAGCGGGGAGGATGGGTGGGTGGTGGAGCACCCACAGGGACACATCTCAAAGAACCACCATTACTACGGTGAGTAACTTCTCTTTCTTCTTCGAGTGGTCCCCGTGGGTGCTCCACAATAGGTGACTACCCAGCAGTAACCCAAGTAAGGAGGTGGGTAATCAGTTTATGTGCAGCTTGCCCCCGAGAGGACTGCTGTCGACAGACGGGTATCCTCTTCAAATACCCGGTGCAGGGCATAATGCTTGGCGAAGGTGTCGTAGGATGACCAGGTCGCTGCCCTACAGATGTCTTTCAACACGATGCCCTTGAAGAAGGCTGTTGACGCTGCCACCGCCCTGGTGGAGTGAGCCCTAGGCGGGGCCAGCAAAGGGGTCTTTCGAAGCTCGTAACACATTTTTATACAGGACACAATGTGCTTTGAAATTCTCTGTAAAGAGAGGCCTTCCCCTTTTGACCTGGGAGCGAGAGACACTAGGAGCCTGTCCGTTTTCCGGAAGAACTTAGTTCTGTCTATATAGAAGGCCAATGCCCTCCTCACATCCAGGAGATGCAGGTGTGCCTCCTTGCTGGAGCTGTGAGGCTTTGGGTAAAACGAGGGTAAAACTACTGGTTCGTTAAGGTGGAACTCTGAAGAAACTTTTGGAACAAAGGCTGGGTGCAGCCTTAAGGTTACCGCCTCCTTTGAGAATACTGTGCAGGGCGGCGTTGCCATCACTGCTGCGAGCTCACTCACCCTGCGGACTGACGTAATTGCAAGGAGGAAGGTTGTTTTTATCGTAAGGAGACGTAGGGGAACTGTGGCTAATGGTTCAAAAGGTGGACCCGTTAGCGTGCTGAGCACCAAGTCCAAATTCCACGATGGTGGAAGCGGTTTCCGAGGGGGATACAGGTTTACCAGCCCCTTCAAGAACCTGGTAATGATAGGATGGGCGAATACCATGGGCCCTTCCTCTGTATGCCGAAAGGCTGATATGGCGGCGAGGTGGACTTTTAGCGAGGATAAAGAAAGCCTGCCCCTCTTGAGGTCCAGTAAGTATTCTAGTATTACCGGTATAGGAGCGTCAAGGGGAGCTAACTGCTTGGCGGAACACCAGGCTGTGAATCGAGTCCATTTCTGTTTGTAAGTATTCCTGGTGGAGGTCCTTCGGCTACCTTCCAGGACTTGTTGTACTTCCTCTGTACATGTGCTCTCTAAGGAGCTGAGCCATGGATTAACCATGCTTCTAGGCGCAGACCCTGAGGGTGCGGGTGCACTATGGACCCCCGAGCCTGTGTGAGTAAGTCCGGCGCCACCGGTAGAGGGAGCGGCACGCGGTCCAACATGCGCCGAAGCAAGGGAAACCATTGCTGCCGATCCCACGTTGGGACTATGAGTATCATGCGAGCTCTCTCCCTTCTGGCTTTCTGCAAGACCTTGTGGATAAGCACTGTGGGGGGGGAACGCGTAAAGTAGGGGGCCCCTCCATGAAATCATGAATGCGTCCCCCAGAGACCCCCACCCCACTCCTGCCCTGGAGCAGTACTGGGGACACTTCTTGTTGTACTGAGTGGCAAACAGATCGATCTGGGGAAACCCCCATGTACGAAAAATGCGCCGTAGCAGATCGGAGCGGATCTGCCATTCGTGCGTGAGTGCGAAGTGCCTGCTCAGCTCGTCTGCTTTCACTTTGTGAGCACCCAGCAAGTACGAGGCTTTTAACGTTATGTTCACACGTAGAAACACTGTCTAATCTGACTCTGGCCGTAGCCTGAGCAGATTCCGTCTGCAGCCGATGGCGATTGAGAAGGAACTGGCAGGGACCAGATCACGCACGTGGCCGGGGGCGCGCAGGGGAGCGGCGCACGCCGGCGCATGTACGATCCAGGAGAAACTGCTGGAAGATTTCCAATCTGCGGCGCCAGGCGAGCCCGACACCTATTGTGGAGCACCCACGGGGACCACTCGAAGAAGAACTGTCTGTGCCACCTCTGCGACCAGTTTAATTAGCCATGTTGCCTGCTTATATGCTGCTTGCTTATCTAAATGTGAGGCCAGATGCCCCAGTCAAAAGTCCAATAAAAAGCATTAAAATAAACAGATTACTCCAATTGCTGGTGGTATAAAACTGGGCCTCTTATGAATGAAAATCTAACAGGCAATTAACAGTAATAGAATTAAGAAGACTACCAGACCTGCCCTGGGGAATTCATTTAAATCTGTAAATATATTTTGTTAAACCCCCACTTAAAATATTATCTTTGCTTGATCATTTTCCTCTGCACGTTAGACCACTAGTTTTCTCATTCCTTGACATCCTCCGTAGGCTCCCAGGGAAGTTCAAACTGCCAAGTTTTCACACTGAATATTCTAATGCCATAGGAAGCATGTTCCTAAGTGTTAAATAATTGGTTATATATGCTTACATTTTCCAATATAATTACAAAAATGAACCTAGTTTCATTTTCACCAGACAACTTAAATCCGTCTACAAAAACATAGAAGTTGTGATTCCAACCTCCCCCCAAATCCCCACACCACTTTTTTCTTAAAAACTGAACTCATTTGATCTGGAGTCCTTGAGAGAAAATAAATGTGCAACACCACCATTACAGACTAGAACCACACTTGAATAATCTAGCTATAATAATTAAAGAATATAATTTGTAATCCTGTTAGATTTTGAAACCCATATTCCTTTAAAAAATGATAGTGTTTATACACCAAAGCTAGGTATTACACACCAGAGTCTAGTGACAAGACAAATATATATATTTTTTTAAATTAGCAATATTTTATATTAAATTAAACAAACAAATTATGCCAGCACACAATCTAGCCAGACTCAAATTACAGTTTATTCTACCATTTTAAAGATGCAGAGCGGTATTTTGATTTTTAGATGTGCCAAGTGTTGTGGATGACACTCACCTCTTCTTTGCTTACCTTGATACCTCGGGTCCTTCGTGGCCCTCGCCTCTAGCCAAATCACACAGTCCCGTGAATACATTCCTTCTAGGAAAGCAAAGCAGTGCCAGTGGGGCTGACAAGTCACTGTGAACCCCGGAGCAAGGCTTTGGGGGGGGGGGTCTCTGCTCCATGGGGCCATGAGCTGAAGGGTCAGTGCCAAGGGCAGTCAGCCCTTACTGCAGCTCAGACTGTGGTGCACTCCCTCCTGCAGCCCTCAGAGTCACTCAGAGCGATGCTCCAGCCACGTGGGGAATCCAGACTCCTTTGACTCACTGGGCCGTGGGGCAATTGCCCTGTATGCCCCCACTCATCTGCAGGCTTACGCAGTCCACACACAGTCTGCCCTCTCTAAGGTCTTCAACCACAGCTCTGTGCCTTAGGTCATTGTGCTGATGGGGAAACTTGGGCCCCACCACTTCTCTGGGTCTCAACATAGGGACTCTATGAACAGCAGCCATGCACTGCTGTCACTATTCCCTGGGCCTTTTCACACATAGCTGGTTCTCTTTGCCCTTACTTCAGGGCTCAAGCTCTCAGATCCTCTTCCTCCTTGCTGAATGCAGAAGCTGCCGGCACCCACCTCCTGTGAGTCCATAACTAGATAGGAGCACACTTCTTGTTCTTCTGGTTTCAGCCAAGAAGTGATCTGCTAAGGCCCTGCAGCTCCTTTTACATGAGCTTGCTGAGCAATGATTGGCAGCCTTTCTAGGCAGGCACCTTCCTGGGCCACAGTGCAGCAAGACTCCAGCACCTTCAGCAGGCTAGCAATGAAGGGCTAGGTACAACCCAGGATAACAAGTTATTTTCAAATCTGCATCATGTCATTCTTGAAGTTGAGATGAGGTAGAAACTGATGTACATATGTTGACTAAAATATAACATAACTGGAACATGGTGCTAAACTATACAATACCTGGTGGCCCTTTACTCCAACCACAAAATATTTGTTCTTCAGTGTGCGCAGAAGCTAGATGGCAAATTAGCTAGACTGAAAACTTTCATCAGGAAATCCAAGATATTTTTAGTTGTTTCATTATTCCAACCATACTCTCAGCCAAAGTAAACCAAGGAAACCTCTGACCATCTCCGTGAAGACCTGTAACCTTCATTTGTTTTTCCCCTTAATTACCACTTCCTTTAGTCTTTAGTACTGATACAACCATGTAGTCTTGCTATTTACTTCAGTCGGTCTACGATTTCGCTTCTGAAGTTCATATTTAATAAGGCCAAATGTGGAGGTGTCTTAAATAGTTCTCTAACTAAATGTACTGTCTAACTATGAGAACTCTGACCACAGTCCCTGTTGGAAGTATGCACATCAGACACTTATGACACAGATATTGAAAGGTGGGCCTGTTCACATGCATACCTTATGCGTGTGGCAGTACTCAACATAAATTCATGAGTCAGGCACGTGCCGTTAGATACTGTGAGATGCTAGCTTATCCCCAGCCCAGTAAAGACCCCTGGCCAAGCCCAGAGTCCAGTTTCCAAACATGGTTTAGATTTCAAACACGGACAAACAAACAAAAACAGATTTTCAGCCCGCCCTCAGCCAGAGTTCGCAGGAGAATTTCTCTTTGTCTTTTTAAAGTCTTACTGCTTCAGGGCCTAAGAAAGGATTCTCCCATGCTCTCTTGATTGTGCACTGCCTCCCAGGAGTCTTCCCTTGGAGACTGTTTTTCTACTGATGTATTCCCCCAGTCTCACTCCCAGAGTACTCTGACAGCCTCTCCCAGAGAAATCCTGCTTTGTCAACCTTTTCCCCCAAGAGATCACATCCTATTTCTCCAGGTCTGCTCTCTTCCCCTTTCTTGAATGAGTTTCAGGCCTTATTCACTCACTTTCCTTCCTTTCTGGGGTCCAAGTGCCTTCTTATAGCCTGACTGGAGATCAGCTGTCCAGTCACAGGTGCTCCAGCCTCTGACCCCTACAAGGGCAGTGCCACCCTGTGACAGTATCCAGTTGGCCTTTTGCAAATAACTAATTTAAAAGCACACATTCTGCATGAACTAGGCAGACGTAAATGTATGCAGGCAACTGCACATAGCTAACTCTGAAATCCTGGCCCTTTGTTGAGGTATGCAATCAAAACAGGTATGATGCTAATCAAATCAATAGCCTTTATGTAGATACAATCTCATTTGATAGGATCATAATTTTAAAGAAAGCAGGGAAAACTCCTACCACTCCTAGAGCAAAAATAATTTAAAACATTTGTCCATGAGACTACTGAGAACTGTCGTCTTATAGAACATGTGTTATCAGAGGAGCTGCTCTCCAGTCCCAACATACTTGTGGCGCTGCCTACCTGAATTTAAAATTGCTAAAATAACAGATATTTTGGAACATAAACTTTCGTGGGCAAAGATCCACTGGCTTATGCTCCAAAACATCTGTTAGTCTATAAGGTGTCACAGGACTTCTTTTTGTTCTTGAAGATACAGACTAACATCTCTGATAATTGCTAAAATAAATAGGTTCCATGCTACTACATCAGTGTTTGCATACACAATTGCTTTCCCCAACACTATTGCAGAAAGTTAGGGTTTGATCCATTTCCCAGCGAAGTCAATTCAAAGACTCCCCTTGATTTCATAGGAGAAAGATCTGGCCCATAATCTGTCTTCAGTTAACTGTTCAGATATACTAGCTGTATCTAGGCCAAGGCTGAGTAAATTATGGCCCACGGGACGTCTGGCACGTCAGCCATTTTAATCTGGCTCTTTACCTACGAACAGCCATCAATGGGAGCTACAGGGGAGATGACTGCAGAAGGGGGGAGCAGTGTGAGGAGCCACCTGGGCACAACCCCACTAGGAGCTGGCCAGACAGGGGACGTGCTGCTGCTTCCAGGTGCTGCTTCATGAGATAAACACTGCCTGGAGCCTGCACCTCTGACTCCCTCCATACACACACACACCCAAATCCCCGGCCCAGCCCTGATTCCCCTCCCACCTGCTGAACCTCTCCATCCCAACCCTGACCACCATACAGCACAAGAAAACCCTCATCCCCAGCCCCATTCCAGCACCTACACCTGCAGCTCGTGCCCTCAACCCCCCAGCCCCACAGATTACCTCCTGAGGTACTTTGAATCAGCTGTGCTGGCTGGAATCCTACAGGGAGCTGAGCCAAGGCTTAGTCCTTGTGCCAAGTTTGGGGCACAGCAGCTCTCTAGAGGCTGCTCCCTGTCTGTAGACATACTCATTATTACCCAAGATACAGGTAGCCTGGGGCAGGAAGTAAGGGAGTTCGTGATTTAGCCAGAATCTTCTGGGAGGTGGTATCCTCTTCGTGCCCAACTCCCCAGTGGACTTAACAGTTTGGTCTGAAGTTTTGTTGGTGGTTATCAGCACAAGCAGAATTTGAATTGTATCTCCCACTTTCAGCAGCCATTGAGGCCGCTGACAGCCTCATTAACTGTTGTCTTTTAATATTCATTCATTAATTAAAAGTAACAGCAGCAGTGGTGAGTGTAGTTAAGCTCTATCCCAGACACTCCCAGACAGCTGAGAAAATTCTGCTACACATTCCACAAGTCTCCCAGAGTCAGGGCCCCTAAATTAGCCTGAAGAATCAAGGTGTGATGTTGGCCCCCTGATTCATCTTATTTATTTTACTCTCTTTGGCTATGACTACACAGCAGAGTTATTTGGGGATATCTCAGCATCCTGAAATAGTTAGGCCGTGTCTTTGAAATATATTTTGAAATAACGGGCATGCAGTTTGGCATCCCTCTGCTCAAAGACACTATAACAGAGGCCCAACTTAAACGTATACCCCAAATTAAAAAACATACTAAGAGGCTGAAAAAAGAGCCACCATGAGTTAACACCTATGTAAAAGAAGCAGTGAGGGATAAAAAGGCATCTTTTAAAAAGTGGAAGGCAAATCCTAGTGACGTAAATAAAAAGGAACATAAACACTACCAAATTAAGTGTAAAACTGTAATAAGGAAAGCCAAAGAAGATTTTGAGGAACAGCTAGCCAAAAGCTCAAAAAGTAGTAACAAAATATTTTTAAATACATTAGAAGCAGGAAGACTTCTAAAAAACCAGGGGGTCCCCTAGATGATACAAATACAAAAGGAGCAATCAAGGATGATAAAGCCATTGCAGAGAGACTAAATGATTTCTTTGATTCAGTCTTCACAGCTGAGGATGTTGGGGAGACTCCCAGACCCGCACAGTTTTTTGTGGGAAATGAAACTGAGGAACTGTCCCAGACTGAAGTGTCATTAGAGGAGGTTTTAGAACAAATAGATAAATGTAATGTTAACAAGTCACTGGGACCGGATGGCATTCATCCAAGGGTTCTGAAAGAACTCAAATGGGACATTGCAGAACTATTAACACTAGTTTGTAACCTGTCCTTTGGATCAGCTTCCGTACCTAATGACTGAAGATAGCTAATGTCACACCAATATTTAAAAAGGGCTCTAGAGGTGACCCTAGCGACTATAGACCAGTAAGTCTAATGTCAGTCCTGGGCAAATTAGTTAAAACAATAGTAAAGAATAAAATTGTCAGGCATTTAGAAGAACATGATTTGATGAGCAAAAGTCAACATAGTTTCTGCAGAGGGAAATCATGTCTTACTAATATGTTAGAGTTCTTTGAAGGGGTTAACAAACATGCAGACAGGTGAGATCCAGTGGATATAGTATATTTAGATTTCCAGAAAGCCTTTGACAAGGTACCTCATCAAAGGCTTTTATGTAAATTAAGTTGTCATGAGATAAGAGAGAAGGTCCTTTTATGGACTGAGAAATGGTTAAAAGGCAGGAAACAAAGGGTAGGCATGAATGGTAAATTTTCCAAATGGAGAGAGGTAACTAGTGGTGTCCCACAAGGGTCAGTCCTAGGACCAATCCTGTTCAATTTATTCATAAATGATCCGGAGAAGGGGGTGAGCACTGAGGTGGCAAAGTTTGCAGATGACATGAAACTGTTCAAGATAGTCAAGACAAGGACAGACTGTGAAGAACTTCAAAAAGATCTCATCAAACTGAGTCATTGAGCAACAAAATGGCAAATGAAATTTAATGTGCGTAAGTGTAAGTTAATGCATATTGGAAAAAATAACCCCAACTACACTTACAATATGATGGGGGCTAATTTACCTATAACTAATCAAGCAATAGATCTTGGAGTTATTGTGGGTAGTTCCTTGAAAACATCCACACAGTGTGCAGAGGCTGTCAAAAAGACAAATAGGATGTTAGGTATTATTAAAAAAGGGATAGAAAATAAGACAAGAAGTATTTTACTACCCCTATATAAATCTATGGTACGCCCACATCTTGAATACTGTGTACAGATGTGGTCTCCTCACCTAAAAAAAAAAGATATCCTGGCACTGGAAAAGGTTCAGAACAGGACAATTAAAATGATTAGGGGCTTGGAACATGTCCCATATGAGGAGAGGCTAAAAAGACTGGGACTTTTCAGTTTAGAAAAGAGGAGACTGAAGAGGGACATGATAGAGGTATATAAAATTATGACAGGTGTGGAGAGGGTGAATAAGGAGAAGTTATTTACTTGTGCCCATAATACAATAACCAGAGGACACCAAATGAAATTCATGGGTAGCAGGTTTAAGACTAATAAAAGAAAGGTTTTCTTCACTCAGTGCGCAGTTAACCTGTGGAATTCCTTGCCAGAGGAGACTGTGAAGGCTAGGACTATAACAGAATTTAAGAAAGAGCTAGATAAATTCATGGAGGTTAGATCCATAAAAGGCTATTAGCCAAGGGTAGGAACGGTGTCCCTGGCCTCTGATTGTCAGAGGCTGGAGATGGATGGCAGGAGACAAGTCATTTGATCATTGTCTTCAATCCACCCCTTTGGGGCATCTGGCACTGGTCACTGTCAGCAGACAGGCTACTGGGCTGGATGGACCTTTGGTCTGACTCAGTATGGCCGTTCTTATGTTCTTATGCTTGTTGCAGTAGGAGTAAGTGATGCCTTGAAATAGCACATTATTTTGACCTTATGCCGAAATACCCTATTTCGAAATAAACTTGAAATAAGATACACAATTTGAGGAGCACAAATTGGCTGAGGCCGCACTACACTTCCCTTTCAGAAGGGAATGCAAATGCGGCTGATCGGAAATGCAAACAAGGCATGGATTTACATATCTCATGCATCATTTTACATACCTCATGCCTCATTTACATATCTCATGCCTAATATGGCAGCCACTCGCTGTTCCAGAGGTGCTGTTTTCAGAAAAAAAAACAAGCAGTGTAGATGGGGTTCCTACAAAAACAAACCCCATTTTCTAACGAACCCTTCTTCCTGAAAAATATGAGGCAGACGGGTGCTTTTGAAGTGGGGTTTCCTTTGAAATGAACCCCATGTACACTGCTTATTTTTTTCTGAAAACAGCACTTCTGGAAGAATGAGTGGCTGCCACTGTGCAAATAAGGAACATGATATGTAAACAACCACCATATTTGCACTTCTAATCAGCCACATTTGCATTCCCCTTCCGAAAGGGGAATGTAGTGTAGCCGCTGCCTCTGAGTATCATTTCAAGTTTAGGGTGCCATGTGGACGTAGCCTTTGAGACTGAAACTATGATACCTGTGTAACCCACATATGCTGTCCCATGTACTGGCATCTACACCACTTACAGAGAGAAAGAATGAGTCTCCTCTACAATCTAAGCTTAGGGGCAAGCTGGCTTTCAGCTCAAACTGTAGAGGTTCCTGCACTAAGCTCCAGAGATCCCAGGTTTGAGCCCACCCATAGGTGGTTACAACTGCACATAATTCAGGTCCGCCTCTGTAAGCCAGATCCACAGATGTTTTGCACAAGGTAGAGGAGATGAGACAGAAAAGTAAAACCATGGAATTTCACTTAGTTCTTCATCCAAGGAACCTCCAAACATTAAGCTTAGCTGTGGCTAAATCAGTAGATTTCAGTGAGTAGGTTTTTTCTTCGTACTATCTGATCTACATTTTTGGCAACACAGGACCACGGATAAAGATGCCACCCAGAAATGGCTAAATAAACAACATACCTGAGCCTCAGATTAGAAGAACTTTGACTTTAGCAAACAAATGTAGTTCCATTCAGCTACGAAATATATTACAGTCACGGGAAATGAAGTAGACAGCTAGGATGTTCGGTTGACGTATACTGTGCACCTAATATTACAAACCTTGTAATTAAATTAATAAATTATCCACTTTTTGGCTGTGGTGTTTTTTCTGCATCCTTAAAACTCACATAAATGGAGATGGCACTGTGGTACATCATCGTAACAAGTGTCTTTAAAGTGCATTATAATATCTCACCATGGCAACATCTTTCCGCTGAACTTATTTATAGTAAAAGAAAGAAAATGAAAATAAATCATCAGAACCCTGAAAACTAAAGGTGAAAGGCTAACCTCTTCAAGGTTCTTACCTCCATAATTGTCTGCAAAGTGGTTGGCACACTTTTGGCTCCATGTAAGTGCTACATTTCTGCTGTTTCGTTCTGTTTAAGCAAGAAAAAATGCTTTTCTGCTTTTAATTCTTGTTTTTTTCACCTTTACATGAAAACACTAAGTACATGTGAATTTACCTAGGGAAATGCTTTTGCTGGACCAACTAGAAACTGATTTTCATAGAACATGCTAGAAAAATACACTACAGTTTGCTATTATACCTGGTCCTGGAGTTTAACACAGAACGCGCGTGTGTGGTGGGAATAAGGTTGGATCTGAGATAATTCCAACTTTCCCTTGCGTGAGACTTCCTAGTGCCTCTCCATCCCCTGGCACAAACTGAAGCTCCTTTAGGGTAACAACCTAATTTATGCTGACTGATAAAGCCCCTTATGGGCTGTTAAGCCATTTGGGGACTGCATAAGTGTAACCACTCCACCGCAGGCTGAAAGGAGAATCTGGCCCTATGTTCTGAATCCATTACCATGTCTCTGATTTGTGCATATACAAATCGGTATTGTGGAGCAGACAGGTATTAAGGAGGGCAAGGTGAAGAATGTGGTTTAAGTTGGATCAGAGAGTAACAGTACTAGTGGGGAGCCAAGGAGGAGCACTTGAGTGCCAGAGAGCTGTAGTGGTTCTCTCTTACCTGGTGTACAGAAGATGAAGATGGCTGTGGGTTAAGATTGGGAGAAACAGGGCTTGAGTTCTAAGTTTCTGGGATGGGGCAAACGGAGCCAGGAGGGGCTCTTCTCTGCTGAGCCATCCGTTTTCATCAGACTGCACCTTCTCTCTAATGAACCTCTCCCAGGGTCTCTACCATAGGGCGGGAGAGAGAGAAAACAGGGATGTGATAATAACCCATCTAGAAATGTGGGGTATGCAGGTTAGTGTAGATGTAGATGTTTGGTGGGCTACTGAAATGGAAGGGACGGACTGTGACGTAACCTTGGAGGAGCAGGCTCAGTACTTTGGCAATGACATTTGTAGGGTTCTCTCTGTGTTGCCGTCCAGTGTGCCAGGGAACCAAAACAGGAGTGCAGGAGGAGCACTTCAAGGAACAACACTTCAGATAAATCCCATCCCAGACTTTATCACAGTTGTACTGCTGACTCTACCCTCCACTTGTCCCGTTTATATACCATGATCAGTCATGAAAGTGTAAAAGCGGAAGATTTCAATCCTGAATAAATTAAAGTTTCCTTCAGAACTGTAATGTCTTTGGCCAAAATGTTCAAACCTAGGTGGCTAAAATTAGGCACCTAAGAAGAAGCCTGGTTTTCCGGCCACTGAGCAAACACAATTCTGGGTGACTTCAGTTGGAGCAGTGGGTGTTCAACTGAAAAAGTCAGGTCATTCATTTAGGTGCCTAACTATGGAGGCAGATGTTAGGCTCCCCTTTGGAAAACATTGGTCTTATTGCTTGTTTCACTCCCACACACTCTTCATTCATTCAAATTCCTTTTTAGAAGAAGTCCTATGTTTATATTCAGTGTAAATAGGAAGGAAGCGAAAAGGGAAATATGAAGAGATTCTGAATTAAACCCAACCCCCCCCACACACTATTTTTAATCCTTCATGAATCTTTCATTACGACTTCCCACAAAACACCTCCTGCTTTCTCCAAATGTTGTATCAAATAAAGAAATAAATGCTTGGTAGGTAAAAGCAGCAAAAATAATTGTAGTTAAGCAAAAAGTTCTTCTAAAGCTGTAGACATAGTGACTCCCCCTCACCCCTTTTTCTTTTTCAATATGAGTAAGATCATTTAAGCTACGTCTACACATGAAGCCTACATCGAAGTAGCTTATTTCGATGTAGCGACATCGAAATAGCCTATTTCGATGAATAACGTCTACACGTCCTCCAGGGCTGGCAACGTCGATGTTCAACATCGACATTGGGCAGCACCACATCGAAAAAGGCACTGCGAGGGAACGTCTACATGCCACAGTAGCACACATCAAAATAAGGGTGCCAGGCACAGCTGCAGACAAGGTCACAGGGCGGACTCAACAGCAAGCCGCTCCCTTAAAGGGCCCCTCCCAGACACACTTGCACTAAACAACACAAGATCCACAGAGCTGACAACTGGTTGCAAACCCTGTGCATGCAGCACGGATCCCCAGCTGCAGCAGCAGCAGCCAGAAGCCCTGGGCTAAGGGCTGCTGCACACGGTGACCATAGAGCCCCGCAGGGGCTGGAGAGAGAGCGTCTCTCAACCCCTCAGCTGATGGCCACCATGGCGGACCCCGCTATTTCGATGGTGCGGGACGCGGATCGTCTACATGTGCCCTACTTCGACGTTCAACTTCGAAGTAGGGCGCTATTCCCATCCCCTCATGGGGTTAGCGGCTTCAACGTCTCGCCGCCTAACGTCGATGTTAACATCAAAATAGCGCCCAACACGTGTAGCCATGACGGGCGCTATTTCGAAGTAGCGTGCACGTGTAGACACGGCTTTAATGTCAAAAGAGTATGTGTTCTTAGCTGTGCAAACAAATATGTAATATGCATATGAGGGAGGGTAGGGAGTGTTCCAGATATGGAAAACTCTCTTAGCTAGGACATGGCCCTTTCTACTCACTTGTACAGGGGAGTAAAGGAGTATATGGATCTGTTTACTAAATACTCTTGCTACCAATTGCGAAGGATAGAGAAGCAACTGGCAGTCCCACATCTTCTGCCACGGCACGGCAAGGAGTAGGACAAGTGGAGCCTTGTCTCCATTCCTCCCCTCCATATGCAGCTGGAGGAAGCTAGAGGTTACAGGAAGGGAAAATTTGGAGAAGGCACTAAGAAGTATGTGCATAGGGTTGGAAAGTGTCTCTATAAGAAAGTTCTCTTAATGAAGAGTCTCACCAGCTTGCAACTCAAAAATCTTTTTGGGGTAACTTTCTTCTAAGACTGATGAACTTCAAACTGGCAGCACACTAATCCTTCCAATGACTATCTTTTTGTGTTCTTTGTTTGTACAACACCTCGTGCAATGAAGTCCTGGTCCATGACTGAGACTCCTAGGTTCTACTTCTGTACAAAAATAAAAACCAAGAACAGAAAATATGGCTCTAATGCTGGGGTCAGAAACCCCCAGCACAGATGCCAACAGTGGCACGCAAGTCGATTTTCATTGGCACACTAGGAGGGAGCTCAGATCAACCCTCTCTTTCCTCATACAGCCAGGAGCTTGTTCAAAGCAATGCCACGTGTGGATCAACAAAAGACCAGCTAATACTACCAACCACCACCTACACAGTAAAGCTCTGCATCTTAATTTATTTATTAATGAAGCTGTTGTAAGTAGGACTATCAGTGACTTTAAAAAGTATTAGAGGCACTTGGACCATATACAGAGGTCAAAAGGTCAAATTTCAGCTCTCTGCCTCAGAAAGGTTGCCAACTCCTGGTCTAATGTATGATTGCCATCTGGCTTGCATAGTTATGTACACGGCATTCACAGTGCTTATTTGTTATTAGACATGCTGGTGACACCTAAAGAGTGAGGCCTCTACCCCAAAGAATTTTGGATGTACAGTGCTCTCATTCTGGTTTCACAGCATTTTACTATCACTTTACACTGACGTAAATACCTACACAAAGTGTAGAACAACATATGAATCTGGCCTCATGAAATGGGATCCCAGTTAGCTACTGACTTCAATAAGAAACTGGAAGGTGTCAGTGGGAGCAGCAGATACATTAGTCGCCTAGCTCAGTAATACTGGGAAAAGTGAATGGAAATGTTTTGTTTGTTTTCATCACCATCATCAATAACAACCACCAGGGGTTCAGTGCCCATTGGTGTCTGATGCCTCTCTCACTATTTCCTTCAATTTTTCCCTGTCCAGTGTGGAGTGGCTTAGTTTCTTTCTGTAGACTAGCGCCACACCAATCTACTACATCATCTACCCATTCTCTGTGAGGTCTGCTTCTCCTATTCAAACCATCCAATATGCCAAATACCAGGGTCTTGATTTTTCGTTTGTCGTTCATTCTGCTTTGTTTGTTTTGCTCTTAATATATTCTTGAGGAAAGAGAAAGTGTTCATGTTTTGTACTTCAGTCTTCAACATCAATAGCAAACCTTAAGTGTTTGTTTAACCAACCTTCTAAACTGGCAGGGTTGGACAATGTAGTCAGACTTTCAAAGAGACAGCTTTGCTCCCAGGTGCTTATTGTCAGACATTTGAGTTAAACAGATTTTAACAACCCAAACAAAAACTCCACAGGGGATTTTTTTTCCCACAGACAGAAAGCTAAAGCTCAGCTCTGGCGACTTAAAACACCCAGTTCCTCATACTTGATATGCGAGTTTACTTTCTGAGCCCCCAGATTAGCCTGTTCATTGTTAACATCAGTTTTTCTGCCTACCAGGGAGCATTTACTATCAGGCTTGCCAATATAACTCTTGACTGATCTCAACCAAGAATAGGGAGTGCACTACAAAAACTAACAAGTGTCCTTCCCTATCAACACACAGTAATCACATAACAAGTTACTGAACATTTTCCTAACTGTAAAATTTTGAAACCTGAGGTGACTAATTGCTCTGCTTATGCCTTTCCTCATTAGGCAAACCCTTTCCTTGGTCACCAGGGAAAATGGTATTGGAGGCTTTAACCAATGATTCTAGCCAGAGTCTCTGCAACCTGGCACAAGCAGAGAGATTGGCCAGTAATAGAACTCAAAGATAAGAAGATATAATTCACCTTGTTCTTTTCTGCCTTTGTGAGTGCCCTATGTGCAATATAAATAATAAAGAATAATAAGGGACTGTAAACGTATTAAAACTTAATTGTATTAGACGCCCTAGAGCTTTTAAGGGTGAACTTGGAAAAGACGACAGAGAAAGTCTGTTAGTTGGTTTTTTTTTCAAGTGCAGTTCTACCCTGAAAAAGATTGTTAAAATTGCACCAACAAGGAGACCAAAAACTGCACATTAAAGAACACACAAGACTCGAAGAACAAAAGAAATACAGATGTAACTGTGCTAAGTTAATATCAACCACTTATAAAGTACATCAGATTAATCAAGTACTGTATTCCAAGCAAACTAAAATTGATTTAAAATCTACAAAATTCTAATTTCCAAGTTGGCCTACATTCAAAAATCCCAGAGAAATCACTGTGATTTCTAAAAAATTATTCTTTCAAAATTTGAGTGGGAAACTCTGAAAAAAAGGAAAGAGCACTGTCCTGTACAGGGTGAAATGTATTACAAGCACACCTCTGGTTATTTCCTTTGAACTTACCCCAAAAATAAAGAAAAAGATCAAAAACTTATTAAAAGAACATCTGTGAAGTTGCAAAATCAAGTACTCAGAAGTTAGGAAATGCCAGAATGAGATCTAAAAATCAAAATTAGTTTTGTTTTGAACAAAAACTGATATTGGGGGCTTTTCTAACAGAAACTGAAAACCCCCAAAAATGCTTTGCACCAGAGAAAAGCAAGAAATGAAACAAAACAAATAACCTATGTGAAATTTTGTTTTGTTCTGTTTTGCTTCATTCTGGGAGCTTTTTATCTTTTTTTGTAAAGTCTAGATGAATTTTGAAATGTGAAGTTGAAATGTTAAGTCTGAAATAATCAGAATGAATATGACTGCTTAAAAATCCCTTTTTGAAAATTAAAATTCATCCAAATTAGTCAGAATTCACGAAATCTAAGCACCTCAGATAAATGCAATTTTTCTGAATTTATCTATTCAGCAATTTTTCCCCCTATCATTCTAGAGAGTTTTCTATAGCTAAGTACTCTGAACAAACAGGTCCTTAGCATCTCAAACAGGGCACCCAAAATTTGTAATAATTTCTGACGTCTCTCTTGCTCTCTCTCTGTGCTTCAGCACCTTGATTGTCAAATGGAGACAACAAAGATAGTTCCTCCTTTTCCATGGGAGTGATGAAGATCTAAATTAATGAATTAGTGAAACACCTAAGTCGTATAGTGACAAGTGCTATAGAAAAGCCCAGGAGGAACTTAATAATGCTGCGTTCAGAGCAGGGTTTGAATAATGTGCAGTAAGTAAGTGCTAATGCCAGATACTGAAGAATGAGGATAAAACAAACTAGTGCATAGCTACTCACTCATTGAGCACTGTCCAATATGTGCACTTGATGTTGCAGACATCCTTTGGAAAAAATAGCATGTGATCACATAATTAAAGAGTGTCATAATACATGTGTAGTAGGGGTTTGATTTAAAGTTGCAGACAGCCTTAATTCTGGCTTTTTTAAATTTTTGAGTGATTGGCTTTCTGAACTTGACAGTGTTTTCATGTTTATTTTTGTGTGAAATGACGATAGTATGTTTAATTTGTACCCAGATTTACAAAACACAATATAGTCGGCAGCGCCATAAAGCATCATTCCTTGTCATGGTCTTTCAGTATTTTGTTTAGTTATTGCCTGATTTATATATGTATTATAATATTGTCATACAGTATGGTATTAAAATATTGAAACAAGAAAGCTTTAGAAAATATTAACCACCAGTGCTGCTGTCTGTACTTGCATAAGTATTAGTTTCATTAGTACCATCACATTAATCACAGGCACAATACTGCATTCAGCGTATATTTAATGGTCAACCTACCTTTTTTCTCCACACAAATATAAATCGAATTTGTCTCTAATTTTGTACTTCACATTGAGTTTATCACACTTTGAGCCCTTCTGTGTATTCAGTGAGATAAATATGTAGAAAAATACGTTCTATGTTACCAGAGGAACATATATTAATCACTGTTATTTTTCAATGGCATAATTTACACTGGAATAGTTCAGGTGTTGTCAGAATTTTTTCATAAATACTTATTTTCAGAGGTTTATAATTTATCTATTTCTGTGTAACTAGAAATTTGAACTCTATACCGAGGACATCCAAGTCTGACTGATGTTATTCCAGAAGGTTTTTTTCCCCTCAACATGACAAATTTTTTTTTAAAAATATCCTACTAAAAAGTCTCCAGGATTGCTTACAATAGTTCCTAAGAGATTGATGCTGATTCTGGGAAACTCCAAGCCCACCCTGTAGGGTTGGCAACCCTAACTATGCCCTACAATATCACTCCAAAACTATTTTTTCACTATTACATTTTTGTTTGCTGTGCAAGTCTATATACTATCAAAGCAAAGAAGCAGTCCAGTAGCACTTTAAAGACTGACAAAATAATTTATTAGGTGATGAGCTTTCATGGGATGGACCCACTTCTTCAGACCATAGCCATACCAGAACAGACACAATATTTAAGGCACAGAGAACCAAAAATAGTAATCAAGGTTGACAAATCAGAAAAATATTATCAAGGTGAGCAAATCAGAGAGCAGAGGGGCAGAAGGAAGGGGGGGAGTCAAGAATTAGATAAAGGAAAGTATGCAAAACAGCCCCTATAATGAGCTAGAAAATTGCCATCACGGTTCAAACCACGTTAATGCATCAAATTTGAATATAAAAGAGAGTTCAGCAGCCTCTCTTTCCAAACTGCTGTGAAAAGTCCTTTTCAGTAAAACACAGACTTTCAGGTCTTTAACAGAATGGCCCACTCCATTAAACTGCTGGCTGACAGGTTTGTGAATCAGGAGTGTTTTTATGTCTGTTTTATGCCCATTAATTCTTTGTCTAAGAGAGTTTGAAGTCTGTCCAATATACAAAGCATGCTGGTATTGTTGGCACATGATGGCATATATGATGTTAGCTGAGGAACATGAGAACGTGCCCATGATTCTGTGACTAACCTGGTTAGGTCCAGTGATGGTATCTCCAGAATAGATATGTGGACAAAGTTGGCAATGAGCCTGGTTGCGAGGAAAAGTTCCAGGACCGATGTTCCTGCGGTATAGACTGTAATGGTTGGTGAGAATCCTCATAAGGTTGGGAGGTTGTCCGTAGGAGAGAACAGGCCTGTCACCTAGGGCCTTCTGGAGTGTGGCATCCTGATTAAGGATAGGTTGTAGGTCTTTAATAATGCGTTGCAGTGGTTTGATTTGGGGGCTGTAGGTAATAACCAGCGGCGTTCTGTTATTAGCTTTTCTGGGCCTATCTTAGAGTAGTTGGTCTCTGGGTATTCGTCTGGCCCTGTCGATTTGTTTTTTTTATTATTTATTACTATTTTTGGTTCTCTGTGCCTTAAATACTGAGTCTGTCCTGGTATGGCTGTGATCTGAAGAAGTGGGTCTGTCCCACGAAAGCTCATCACTTAATAAATTATTTTGTTAGTCTTTAAAGGGCTACTGGACTGCTTTTCTGTTTTGAGTGTAGATCAGTGTTTCTCAGCCAGGGGTACATATACCCTCAAAGTTACTCAGAGGTCTTCCACAAGGTACATCAACTTGTCTACATATTTGTGTGATTTTACAAAAGACTACATAAAAAGACCACAAGCAAAATCAGTACAAACTAAAATTACAAGCACTGACTTGTTCATAAAGCTCTATGTACTATACCCTGAAATGTAAATACAATATTTATATCCCAATTAATTAATTTTTAATTATGTAATAAAAATGAAAACAAGCAATTTTTAACTAATAGTTTGCTGTGACTCTTTCGTATTTTCATGTCTGAATTTGTAAGCAAGCAGTTTTTAAGTGAGGAGAAACTTCAGAGTATGCAAGACAACTCAGACTCTTGCAAGGGGTACAGGCATCTGGAAATGTTGAGAAGTTCTGATGTACATGATGCACAGCTGCCACTAAGATTACTTGGGCCACGTCTACACTAGGCTTTAATGTCAATTGCAGATACACAATTCCAGCTCCAGCAAATGCATAGCTTGAATCAACATAGGTACTATGGACTTCTCCATCATCCTCCCTTGCTCCTCGCGAGAATGAGGAGTACAGGGGTCAACCGTTGACCTCGCACAATCGAACACCAGGGCAATCTCTGGGGTTGTGTAAATGTACTTGTATATTGTAAATTCTTTGGGGGCGGGGACCACCCTTTTTTGCTCTGGTTTTGCATGGCATCTGGCAAACTGGGTCCAGGTTCAGATCTGTAATCCCTACATGTGACTCTAACACAATAATCCAAAGAACATTCAGATCTGAAACCCTGTTCATAATCATTTAATTGTGCACAGTTACAGCATACATTTATACCTATTAATAAAACAATAATATTATATTATGTGGAGCGAATTCTGATCCCAGTTACACCAGTTTAAATCCAGAGTCCATATTTTGACAGTAACTCCACTGGAGATATTAATATTTTGACAGTTTCTATAATGTAAAACTAAATGATATAATTCATTACTAGCCATCTATTCCTAATAGTATATTATTATTGTATAAATTCTCTGCACAGCTGCATTAATGTAGGAGCATTTCTTACAACCTGAAAATGTACATGCTATTGTGTGTTTAAAGTTAGCTAAAATGGAGGAGACTTGTGGCTTTGAGTAGCTTTTTGGCAGACAGCTTTGGAGGATATGTTAACTACATTTAAACATAGTGGCTTGATTCTCACTGTGACTAATAAATGGTGGATACAGTTGAGGTGGCAGGCTGTAAAAGCCCAATTTGGCCCCAGCTTTAAGAATAATCCTATGCTGTGCTCTTGATACAATGGGCCCCAAGATGCTTTTAATGCTGGCAGGATCACTGGATGAAGTGGGTCTTTGCCCATGAAAGCTTATGCTCCAAAATATCTGTTAAGTCTATGAGGTGCCACAGGACTTCTCATTCTTGCAGACAGACTAACACGGCTACCCGTCTGATACTTTTACTAATGACTTACCAATAAATTGGAGGTAGAGGCACATAGAGGTTCCTGTAGCTAATAATGTCAAACAAAGATACTCCTGGATAACTCTTCTAGTAGATAAGAAAATAACAGAAAAATATAAAGCCTATTACAATTCCTCGGTAATAGAATCACAGGGTTGGCAGAGACTTTAAGAGGTCATTAGGTCCAAACCCCAAGTTTAAATGAATTCTAATTAAGCCTTCTTACATCATAGTCAAATCAGAGCTAAGGAGTAAAAATGGGGCCAGCAGAAAATATGAACACATGTACTCCTCCCTGATGGAGGTGGGGAGGAGACACAGCGTGGAAAGAAGAGTCAAGGACCTCTGCTGTGGTTTCATTACTGTGTAGCAAAGACCAGGGCCAGGATATAATTACCACCTGTCCTTCTGACAGCAATGGTGGATTGATGTTTGCGTGAAGGTAGCTATCTTGCATATGATAGGCTGCATTCACTGCATGTTTTCACCCTGATCCTGAACTCATCATCATTTCAGGTTTACACTATTTCTCGTTCACAGTATGCATGCTGTGCTCTCTATTTTAATGGACTGCATAATATTTTCCTTACACTCACTTATCCTATAGTACCCTTTGTACAAAAATTCAGCATTCACCTTTTACTTTTCACACCCATGAAAGACGCAACACATCTGTAACAAGGGACACACAATAAAAGGGAATAATCATTTCATATCCCTATAATATCAGAGAGATTTTGGTAAAATCATATTAGAAAGTTAGCTGCTAGTCAGCTGTATCCTTAATCTGTACCTTTTAACAGTGTCATATTATAAATAATCTCTCCTAAGCACAGTAAATATCTGGCTTACATGTCAGGAATTTTACATCCTTTAACATATAAATGTAACCTGCCAGAGTAAGTTTCAAGAAAGATCTACATAACTTTATGTTACTGTGGGAAATATACATATCATACATGAATAGCAGAAATCTGCAACCTACAAATACCATAATAAAACAGGATAATACTAGGTAAGGAGGTACTGGTATGTCTACATGGTAAGAATTACAAAATAACTTGTCTGAATTAGGAAAACCAATGTGTGTATGGCAAGTGATACGGGAAGACAAGTAGCTGCAAAATATCATCAGAACTTTTCAGCCTTTGACTCCACCTAGACATAAGAACCACTCAAACAAATGACACTAATGGGCCATCTGTCCCAACAGCTGTCTGACAGAGGCCAGTGCCAGATGCTTCTGGCAGTTGGAGAGTTACGGTCACAGTAAGCATGACTCTTTGCCAATAGCCCTACCAAACTCACAGCCATGAAAAACATATCACAATCTGGTCTTTTGTGTGCTTTTAACCTATACTACACAGATTCATGGATGGAGACCAGTATTTCTCAAAATTTGGGTCCTGGCACAAAAGAAGGGTACAGATAGGTCTCTAGGTTATTTTAGGGGGGTTGAGGTGTTGCCACTCTTACTCCTATGCTGCCTTCAGAATGGACACCCCAAGAGCGTGTGCAGGTCTGCTGGCGGAATCCTGCCAGCAGCAGTGCAGATGAGTGGCAATGTTACACCATCAGAGGGGTAGCTGTGTTAGTCTGTAGCTTCAGCAAAAATAAGCAGTCCTGCAGCACCTTAAAGACTAGCAATTTTATTTATTAGGTAATGAGCTTTTGTGGGTAAGACCCACTTCTTCAGATATGGAGCAGCTAATAAGAATCCAGGGTTCATACAGTGGGGGAGGAAAGAGAGAAAAAGGGAGGCCATTACCTGTCACTAATAGGACCATGGAAGAAGCAAAGAAAGTGGCATGGGTGCCATTCCTCCAAATATTAAAGGTGGAGAAATTGCCGTAGTAATGCGTAAGATAATTGAGCTCTCTGCTAAGCCTCAAATGTGTCAAACTTGCAAATGAATTCCAATTCAGATGTCTCCCTCTGCAATCTTGTGGTACAATTCTTTTGCAGCAGAATGGCTACTTTCATACCCTCTACTGAATGTCCAGGGAAGTTTGTGAATAACATACCATCTCACCCTTACTTCTGTGATGCTGCCTGCAGAGTTGGAGGGGCCTGAGAGCGGCAGCTGCTGACTGAGAGTAAGTTTACACAGCAAAGTTATTTCAAAGTAAGTATCCTAGCATCTACACAATACAGCTGCTATTTCAGCTTATTTTGAAATTGGTAAACCTCATTCTACACTCACGTCTACACTGGCCCCTCCCTTTCAGAAAGCCATGTTAATGAGGGAGTTCAGCAGATGCTAATGAGGAGCTGACATGAATATGCATTAGCATCATTACCATAATGGCAGCCATGCACAATTCGAAAGTGCCGCTTTCAGAACACACACTGCCCATGTAGATGTGGGCCCACTGAAAGTACCCCCTGACTTCGAAAGCCCCTTCTTCCTCTTTGGTTTTAAGAAAAAGGGACTTTTGAAGTCAGGGCGGTCATTTCGATAGGCTCCTGTCTACATGGGTAGCATGCGTTCTGAAAGGGGCACTTTTGAATTGCAGGCGGCTGCCATTATGCTAATGAGGTACTGCATAGTCATGTCAGCGCCTCATTAGCATCTTCCGAACTCCCTCATTAACATGCCCCTTTCGAAATGGATGGGCCAGTGTAGACATAGCCTATGAGGAATTGCACCTATTAATAATAGGCTAATAGCTATTTCGAAAAAAGAGCTGCAAAGACAGGGAATAGAGCCTATTTCAAAATAAGCTGAAGTGCGCTCAATGGCTCTGTTTCAAATTAAACTCTATGGGTATGGTTACACTGACCCGAACTGCTGGCAGCCGTATGTAAATGGACGGTTTCCGAAATACAAATGTCTGCTTATTTGCATATTTGCTCACTGGCAGAGGCTGCAGCCAGCAGAAAAAAAGCAGCGTAAACATGGTTCTGCTGGCAAACCCCCACCTTTGTCAGCAGCCTCTTATGCCTTCAAAAAAACACTCATCATCAAAGGCTGCCAGCAAAGGGGTGGGGTTTGCCAGCAGAACCATGATTACGCTGCTTTTTTTCTGCTGGCTGCAGCCTCTGCCAGTGAGCAAATATGCAAATGAGTAGACATTTGCATTTTTGAGACCACCCATTTGCATACCGCTCCTGGCAGTTCGGGTCAGTGTAACTATATCTTATGCGTGTAGGCATTGTGTTTCAAAATAGCTAACTGCTATTACAAAACGCATTTTTGTGTGTAACAGTGCTCTTTGGAAATAAGCTTTTCCGGAATAGTATATTTCAAAAAAAACTCTGCTGTGTACACATACCCAGAGGGTCCAGCTCTGAGGGCAGTGGCACCACCAACAACAGTACAGAAGTTAGGGTAGCAGTACTGCAATCTCCTCCCCCCGCCACACACACCATAACCTTATGTCTTGCCACCAGTCCTTTTTAGGTCAGGACTCCTAGGCTACGTCTACACGTGAAGCCAACATCGAAATAGCTTATTTCGATGTAGCAACATCGATGAATAACATCTACACGTCCTCCAGGGCTGGCAACGTCGATGTTCAACTTCGACGTTGCGCGGCACCACATCGAAATAGGCGCTGCAAGGGTACGTCTACACGCCAAAGTAGCACACATCGAAATAAGGGTGCCAGGCACAGCTGCAGACAGGGTCACAGGGCGGACTCAACAGCGAGCCACTCCCTTAAAGGGCCCCTCCCAGACACACTTGCACTAAACAACACAAGATACACAGAGCCGACAACTGGTTGCAGACCCTGTGCCTGCAGCATGGATCCCCAGCTGCCGCAGCAGCAGCCAGAAGCCCTGGGCTAAGGGCTGCTGCCCACGGTGACCATAGAGCCCCGCAGGGGCTGGAGAGAGAGCATCTCTCAACCCCCCAGCTGATGGCTGCCATGGAGGACCCGGCAATTTCAACGTTGAGGGACGCGGATCGTCTACATGGTCCCTACTTCGACGTTGAACGTCGAAGTAGGGCGCTATTCCGATCCCCTCATGAGGTTAGCGACTTCGACGTCTCGCCGCCTAACGTCGAAGTTAACTTCGAAATAGCGCCCAACGCGTGTAGCCGCGACGGGCGCTATTTCGAAGTTAGTGCCACTACTTCGAAGTAGCGTGCACGTGTAGACACAGCTCTACAGTTACAGCAGCATGAAACTGCAGATTTAAAAAGTTTATATAACGTAATTTATTGTTTTAAAAATCCTATGACCATGAAATTGACCAAAATGGGCCACTGATGAACATATCCATGAAGAATTGAGTATAAATGTTTCTTTAAACAGATTAGTAGAGCTAACTGAATACTAAGATGTATGAGTGCTTATCTGAAGCCCTGAAGGTCTCATTATTACACCTATGCAAAGTTGTTTTCATTTTGCAAGTAGTCACTGAACAAAAACCTGTGAATTTTTTAAAAATTTTTATAAGTCTTGCTAACTCTGCTACCCAGTACACCTTTCAGAACAATTAAGAAAAATTCTACCCTTAGAACAAAATTGTAATTTTATTTATTCTAAGCAGAAAGCACTTTGGTAATAAAATTTTGTCATAGCAAAAGACAAGATGATGACTTTGTTTTGTTGCCTGAAAGAATATTTTTGTATATTTCACGTAGTTCAGAAAAAACTGTTCTGTTTTTATTTCACCCTCAAATCACTCCCTCTGTCCCACCAACAAGCTCCCTAAATTTATAATTTCTCCTCAAGCCACATGCCTGGATTAGGAGTGTCTCAAAATCATTCTACCCTTCTCCCTTTCTAACCACTGTATCAAGCTAGGGAAGCACCTATCTTACTGATTTGGGATTGATTTTTGTTACAATAGTTCTGATATTTTTCAAGGATGGTCCTGCTACTCTTGAATATTTTGTAAAAAAACTATCCTATAAAACTTCTAGACAGCTTTACAATTTATATTCAGGGAATAGTTATTTTACATGAATAAAATAGGTGGAGATAGTATTGCCCAAAAATATCAAGCTATCTAGTAATTTCGAGTACACAAAGTTTTGGCTTCTCAACTTGAAACACTAAATTGCAGAGGGTCATCACTTGGAACTTGCTAATACATCAAAACCGTATCCACACTGGGCCTAGTGACTTGGGGCAGTGGCCAGCTGCTCATAACCAGGGACAGATTCAGCCATCCAACCCAGACAAACCCCATTCCCTTTCCCTCCACCACGTTGTGGAGGACAGAGCAGGCGCCCACCACCTTCAGGACATTCTGCAGCCTGACCTCCAGATGTGTGAGGAGGCACCTGAACCAGCCATTCAGATGTCCAAAGGCTGACTCCACCGCCTTGCGGGCCAGGTTAAAAGCTTCCTGGGTGGGGTCTGGGTGGGTAGTGTAGGGCTGCATCAGACAGGGCTACAGGAAGTAGACAGCATCCACCGCCATGCCTGTAGCTTGTGCAGGGGGACGTATGTCCCAGCTTCCATGCAGCAACAGAGCTCAGAGTTCCAGAGAACGTGTGTGTCATGTGCCTGGCCCACCACACCCACATAAAAGTCCATGAAGCGGCACTTGAAGTCCACCAGTGCCTGCTGGACTTCAAGTGTGGTAGCCTTTCCTGTTGACATATTGGCCAGCACTGCATCAGGGGAAGCCAACTGCGGCAAATCCTGTGACAGACGCATCCACATCCCCCACACAGATGACCCTGTGGAGCAGCATCGCGTTGATGGCACAGATAGCACACATGGGAAGGAGAGCATGTGAGCTTGTGAGGGTCTGATTGGGTGTGCCCGTCCCCCTCCCACGGATCCCCACCTTTAGGCCCCCTGCCAGCCCCCTCCCCCATGCCCACAGCCACCAAGGGTCCCATTGTCTGGGAGGCCCCCCGCCTCCCTGTGGCAGGTGCATGACCCAAGCACGCCTTATCTCCATGAGGACATCCCCACCAGTGGCCTTGCCCACCCTGAACTGGTGCCCCACACACCAGTAGCTGTTCAGGATAGCCAGCTTCCAAATGGCAATGACAACCCACTTTTTGATGAGGATAGTGGGTCTCATGTGGGTGTTCTGGTGTCTCAGGGCAGGGACAAGCCAGTGGAAGGTCCTGGAAGGTCTGCTTGGTTCATTCTGAAATTCTGGAGCCAGCTGGTGTTGTCCCAGTCCCCCATCACCAACTGCTCCCACCAGTCAAAGCTACTGGGGTGGCTGCAGAGATGCCAGCACACTCGAGGGGGAGCACCAATGCGATCCTGGGTGTGATGGCTCCAAGACCCCTGCGAAGGAGCTCACCCCCAGGAAGAGATAGAGGGCAGCTGTGACCACCATGGTGGCCAGGAAGGCCAGCTCTAATGCCAGGAGTTGCTGCTGGGGCTCCATCAGGCATTATGCTGGCCATCTGGTCCCTGCACTGGCTCCATGTTGCTTGAAGCAGTTCTGCAGGCCTCAGCGTGTGCAGAGCAAGGATGTTTGTGAGGGGCCCTTTAACAGAGCTGCTCTTGTCAGTCATGTGACCCTGTTCACAGCATTTCCTGTTCCACTCTTCCAAAAGGGCACCTGTAGCTGTGTGGATGATCTCTTTTGAAAGACCAGAGCAATCTTTTGAAAGAGCAGATCAAAAGCTCAATCCGCTTTCTGTGTGTAGATTCACACTTTCAAAAGACAATCTTCCAGGAAACATATTCTGGAATCATGTCTTTTGAAAGAGCGCTACAGTGTAGACATAGGTCAAGTGGGACACCCATAACTGAGGTATTCAAAATCAGTAAGCATCTTCAAAAAAGTCTTGGTCGTGATTTAGATTTTAAAAACAAACAATAAAATATTAGCAATATTAAGAGTGTTCTTGCAAAAGTACAGTTTCAATGCAGAGGGCAGAACGCTCTTTAAATAATTTGCCAATTAACAATACTGTAGATGCAAGGTTACAATCATTTACAAGTGTATGCCAACTTCTACCTGCATAGTCCCAATATGCAGGACAGCAACAGTAGAGAGTTGTAGGTCAAGCTGGGTCACAGGAAAAAGAAAAGGCACATTTCTGATGCACAGGCATACGACCAAATTTGAGGCCCCCATTCCAAAGTACAGTGGTGCTCAAGTATTTCAAAAAAGAAATCTCAATAATTTTTAAACACGGGCAAAACGTATTTTTACTTACCCTTCTTTCGTATATGCTATATTATTTTTGCTGAAAATTTCAAAAAACATCAGCCTGAGTAAATTCATCAGCATGGAAGAATTGAGTACAAAAGATTAGTTTGATAAAGTTATCTCTTTGCAGTCACTCAACAAGTTGGACATCTTCATGTCACCCTCCTACTTGTGAGTCCATTGATGGCTGACCAGCCTGATTCTGGAGCTGCAGGTCTTATCACAGAAAGAGTTGGTGTTGGCAGCTGTTGGGAGGGGCAGGGGCAGTTTTTGCTGCTCTTTTCTTCTTCTCCACCTTTCATGGTCTGAACTGCAGCAGGACCTCTCAAACTGTGTCACCCCTTCATGGATTACTGCTCTTCACTGGGGACGGTCCTGGGCAAGGTTCTCCCAAGTGTTGACACCAATGGTGCACTTTTTCATGTGTGCCTTCTGCATGTCCTTATACAGCTTCTTCTGGTCCCCGATGCTTTTCCATTCTTCCTTCAACTCTGAAAACAGAATCTATTTTGGGAGGTGCTGATCAGACATCCAAACCACGTGACCAGTCCAACAAAGTTGTTGGTGAATGATAATGGCTTCAATGGTGGTCATGTTCAACTCTTCTAGGATGCTAGTGTTTGTGCACCTATCCGCCCAAGAGATATTTAGGATTATCCTGTAGCGTCACTGATGATATTGCTCAAGTGACTTCAGATGATGTTTGTATGTTGTCCAGGTTTCATATGTGTACAGTAGCATTGGAATAACCACCACGCAGTATACAAGGATGACAAAGATGTCCTGGTTTTCTGAGACTCTTTGTCTCAGGTGGGTGAAAGCAAAACTTGCATAGCTCAAACAATGCTGCATTTCCAAATCAGTGTCAACTTTAGAGGAAAGATGACTTCCAAGGTATGGGAAATATTGCAAATTTTCCAGCAGTTCTCTGTTGACTTCAACAGAAGGTAGATGAGATTGTCCTGTTCGCAAGGGTTGGTGGAGCATGTTGGTGCTGTTGATGTTCAGGGTGAGGCCAAGGCTCTCATATGCTCTGATGAAGGTGTTTAAAGTGGTCTGAAGGAATCTGGGAGAAAGAGCAGCAACCATGTTGTCAACTGTGCATTGGAGCTCTATGATTGAGGTCATGGAAGCCTTGCTTTTAGCCTTCAGTCTCCTGAGATTGAAAAGCTTCTTCTTCATTCGATATAAGTTATAAACATCTGATAACAGCATCTTATAACTAGAAGGGCTGACCAACTACACTGGGCAGTACTAGCAGCCAAACCCATAAACATTGGTGGGGGAGAGAGGAGTGAAGTTATGAATCCAGGGGTGTCAACAGCTTCCATGGAAGTGATGGGGCCTCAGGTAGAAGGGCATAATTGGGGTAATTTAAAGCTTCCAGGGCTCTGGCTGCTGCCACTGCTGCAATAGCAGCAGTGGTAGCTGGGAGCCCCAAGCCCCTTGGAACTGCTGAGCCTTGGGGCAACTACTGCTTTTGCCCCCCATGTCAGCCAGACAGCAAGAATCCAAAATACTCCCCAAAATGGTAACATCTGTGCATACCCCCACAGATATAGTCATAATATAACAGTTATATGAAATATAACCATTTAATAACCAAAGACTTATACTCACAAACACATCATTAATCTTCTATAAGTGTAGCAATGAAAACAGTGAAGACCAAAACACACCACTAAGTAGATCTAAACATTAATTACATAGGGGGGTGTACCACCTGCAGAAAAGCACACAACTCCTACTCATGTCAACTAAGCTGCATTAGTGAACTGATAGGTACATTCATTTCATAGATCCTTGGGGATGGATCCTGGAAACCTTTACTACAGAATTTGTTCCTGCAAGCACACCAACGTTAGTAATCTCCATGGAAGTGAATAATAACACTCACAAACAGAAGAGCTTTCAGGATTAAACAACTTTTGAATAGCATTTACTCATACTGTTTGCCTCTTTGAAATCTAGTGGAAATATTCAGGGACATTGCAAACTGAAAATAAAGTTTGGACTATTTACAGCAGACAATGATTTTAAAAGATGTGTTTCCCCAATCAGGGAACAGAAATACCACCATGTGACCTATCTCACAAATCTAACAAACTTAGCTCGAGCTTCACATTTTGAATAATTGAGTCCTGAAATGTACTGGTCATGAGCAATAGGCAGACCAAGAATTATTTCCAGAAGTTATTCACTGAATAATTTCAAACAGCAAATAAATTCGAGAAAATCACAAACTCTGATCATTTTGTAAACAGAAAAGGATGAGAATGCCATTATATAAACTGCTTGCTCAGCTTGTGTGTGTAAATAAAATACATAAATAATAACTGCTGCAATAGCACAAAAACATGATCATAGGATACTGCTCATAGTCGAAGGCTGAGGGCAATTTCAAGCAACATTTTTTCCTCTGGAGCCCATTGCTATTTGTATTATAACTATTTAGACTTTATTTTATGCATATAAGTTCCTGTACATTTACATTTTGCTCCCTGTAAAATTAATGTAAAACTGAAGTACCTCCTGTGAAATCATTGGCATTATTCCAGATTTATGCTGGTCTGACTGAGAGCAGAAAATATCCCAGGAATTTAAATATATGTATACAGCTTCACTGAGCAAGAGACATTTGGTCTGCCTATAGGAAGGAGAAGTTGGGGCAACTGGCCAGGCTTTCTCTCCATGAGTTGATGCCGGGTTAGTCAGCAAGCTCCCTTTGGCCATCAGATGTCATAAGAAGTAGCCACTCCCTTTCCCTAGTGTTAAGAGAGCCAGTTTGCTTCCCTTGCAGGCGATGCAAGGGTCCCTCTCATATTCATACATACATAGCTTGCCATGGCTGCCCTAACTTGATATGTGTGTATATAAATCAGTTGTGTATTCGTTTACATAGCCCTTATTCTATTTATCTTAGGATATAATTTAATGTATTATTCAAAAAAGTGGACGAAGAAAAAAAGACATCAAAAATACTCTGCTAAGTACAAATAGCTAAATAATGCAAAATGTTAACATCAAACTGTTCCCCAAATGTGCAATTACAGACAGCTTCAAAGAGCGGAGAAGCTTTTTTAGAAAATACAGCACACTAGGTTTATATCGGTCTTTGCTTAGAGGCAAACTACTTTTCCACAGATATATGAAACTCCTGTTGACGAGACCATCAACTGATCACTAGCAGTCTTAAGCACAGAGGGAAAGCAGAGCAAAAAAGAAAGGTGCAAAAGTGTGTGGCAGTATGTCTCAGCATGTACCTCTCTCCTCCTGGGAGACAGAGAGTCTTCACAGGAACTCCTCATCATGATCTAGAGCAGGGGTCAACAATTCCCAGCATGGGTGCCAAGATCAACATGCAAGCTCATTTTTGTTGACACTCAGTGCAGGAGCTCAGTCCCACCCCTCCTTTCCCCATGCAGCCAGGAGCTTGATCAAAGCCATGCTTCCTGTGGATTAACAAAGAGCAGCTAATGCTACTAACCACCTAAATGGTAACGCTCTGCATCTTAATTTATCTATTAATGAAGCCATTGTAAGTAGGACTATTAATGACTTTAAAAATTATCACTAGCACTCCAGCCGTACATAGAAGTCAAAACATCAAATTTCAGCACTCTGCCTCAGAACAGTTACTGATCCCTGATCTAGAGGCTCTACTTTTTCAGGAGATATGTGAGCCAAGCCTATTGGGTGGGTAAGAGAGTAGTTACTTTATTCACCTTTCTCCCTTCTGAACTCAGCGAAAGTAACAGGCCAAATTACCAGGCCAAACAGAAGTAATGTTTCTATTTCCATTCCATGGCTGCACCTTTCAAGAGCATGGCATAGGTTTAGCTGAGGTGAAAAATGGTCTTAGTAATACGGACAATACATTGTGCAGTGTGAAGAGGCAGGCCTTCTCTGCAGGAGACCCAGGACTGAAAAATGGTACTTTCTTTCATCTTGAGCCTATAATTTCCTGTCACCCCACCATGTCCATGAACACCTCCTCCCAAGTTATGTTTTTCATTGAAATTCACCCAGATGAATCCTTGGATTTGACTATGACAATTTATCATACGGATCAAACATGACTATAAGAAGTCTTGAAAAATCTTGAAAGCCCACTGGCGTTTCCACCAGCTACTTATCCAAAAGTCTGGCAGTGTCTTCAGTTGGGGCCTTATCAAAAGATCAATGAAGTAAATGAATTTCTTTCTGATGATTCCAATGGGCTCTGGACCAGGCCCATGATAAATGATTAATCTGTAGCCCCAGTAAAAGTCTTCATGGTTTTTTGTAGGCTTGAAAATTCTTTATGCCATTTACAATCAAATTGTGAATATCCCAGAATAATGTTTTGTCTATGTGTTAAATTATATTGTGGGAAATAGAATTTGTACTAGGTAACTCTTCTTTATAGACTCTCTAGTCCTCTTCTTCCTTGTAATAAAGAACATTTTATGGGTAAAAAGCTGCCGATGCTGAGAGGGTGTGGTCGCCTAGTAAACTGAGTAACAATCATTGATGAAAAACCTTCCAAATGAGCTTTACAATCAAGAGCAGCCCACTAATTGCATATTTTTGATTCTCATTTTACACCCAGTAATACCCAAGGCAGGCCTAGACAGCAATGTTATTTCAAAATAACAGCTGTTATTCTGAAATAACTGTCCTAGCATCCACAAAATTTTATGGGTTGGCTCATTTTGAAATTGGTAAACCTCATTCTACAAAGAATAGAGCCGATTTCAAAATAAGCCATAATGCGCCAAATAGCTCTATTTCAAAACAGGCTCTATACCCACGTCTACACCAGCAAGTCCTTTCAGAAAATCAGGTCCTCTACCAAAGAAATAAGTGGAGCATCCACAAACAAAATGCGCTCTTTCAAATTCCTTTTGAAAGAATGCAGAGCTTCTTCTGGAGGCTCTTCTCCTCTCCCAAATGAGGAATAGCAGCTTTTTCCAAAAGATTCTTTCAGAGAAAAGCACATTGTAGATGTTCCAGGGAACCTTCTCATGGCATCAGATTTTTTGATCCCCGGCCCATTCTTTCGAAAGAGTGGGGGCTGTGTGGACACTTTATTTAGAAAGAGCAGATGGCTCTTTCAATCCCCCTTTTTGTGTGTAGACACAATCTTCTGAAAGACAGTCCTCCAGAAGATCGCTGTAGTGTAGATATGGCCTGTGTGTAGATGCTGAGTGCTATTTACAAATGCATTATTGTGTGTAGCAGCATTATTTCAAAATAAGCTCTTCCATAATAGCTCTTCCGGAATAGCTTATTTCGAAATAAGGCTGCTGACTTTTATTTCTCTTAAATAAGCAAGCCCCACATGCTGACGATGAATTTTTCAATTCCATTATTGCTTTTAAATATCTGAGACTTTGACACTAAGGACCTAAAACCTTTTAACCTATTTTGTAGGGAATCTCAGATGTTTATTCACCTTTTTGTTTTGACCATTCTACCCTTGTTAGCCATATACTGAAATAATCAATAAACCATAAGACCGTGTCTAGACTAGCACCCCTCTTTCGAAAGCAGGATGCTAATGAGACACATTGGGATATGCTAATGAAGTGCTGCAAAGCGTGTTCATTGCAGCGCCTAATTACATATCTCAATGTGTCTCATTAGCATCCTCCTTTCAAAAGGGGGGGGGGGGCGGTGCTAGTGAAGACATAACCTAAGCAAGCCCTGACATTAAAAGTGGAATCAGGTATGGACCTTACTGGTTGCTTACAGATGAGGGAAACAATAACTTTAGAGTCCCAGTATCTTTCTCAATGAACACTTTTCATTTTTGTTTCACATATTTGTACCAATGAGAAAAAAAAACAAAGCAATACTAGTAAAGATATAAAATAACCTCATGTGGTGATTCAATAGAGGATCAGTAAACTATGGGTGATTTGCCAATTAACATGATACATATAGGCCTGTTTCTCAGTTAAATTAAGCTCCCTATACACCTCACTAGCACTGTTAAGAAGCTTTAAAAGGGGTGTTCAAAGGAGCTGTGAACGTTATTTACACCATTATAAGACTACTCTGCGGTACAATAGTGGTGTGAAGGAGGTTTAGTGCAAGGGCATGTCCAAGTTTTGTTGACATATGGAAATCAAGAATGGCAAATTTGTTAATGCATGTTCACAATTGCTCCTTGTGATGACAGATCATTTTCACATTTCAGATCCCTCATTAATAGCAGGAGCAATGCACTGTGGGTGTGTATCCCATAGTGCCTGGTGTCAGGGTCTGTTGCTGTGTGTTCTGGCACCTCAGAATAGACCCTATCTCAAGACCATGCAGAACATCCATCAGGCACTGCTTTGTTCAGGGACTTCCAGAATCCCTTTTGTGCCTCTTTTCCAACTCCCACTCTTTGCTGTGCACTCCAACACATCTGCAGCTACAAGGAATGGGTCCCATACTTCATAAACTCATAGAATCCTAGGGCTGGAAGGGATCGTGGGAGGTCATCTAGTCCAGCCCCCTGCCAAAAGCAGGATCAGTCCTAACTAAGTTCTTTTATATTTTTTGTTAACTGTTGTGAGGACCTCGCACATGGTAGCCAAGATAATGTTAAAATTATTGACAGAGGAAGAAAACTCAGAGGAACCTGACAGTGTGCGCAATAAGGAAAGCGGCACCCTGTCATTGCATTTGTCAGTCACAGAGCAGCTGTACAGAGTAGGGTAGTGCTTTTGGATTAAGAAAATCAGCACTGACTGGTAAGATTCCATTGTCGTGCAGGTGTAGGCTGAAGAACAAAGGCTACAGAACTTTAGTAAATATAAAGAAACCTTTATAGGGCTGTGCACTGAGCTATCCACCAAACTGCAGTGCAAGGACACCAGAATGAAAGAGAGCATCTCAGTTGAGATATATGTGAAAATTGCTTTGGGGAAGCTGGTGATTCCTGATTGCTAGCAGTTAGTTGCAAATCAGTTTCGAATGTGGAAGTCTATCATTAGGACAGTATTACTGCAAGTGTGCAGGGCAATGCATTACATCCTGCTACAGAGGACTATGACTCTGGAAAATGTGCATGGCATAGTGGCTGGCTTTGTAGACATGAGACTTGTCAACGGTGAGGGCGCAATAGATAGCACACATTTTCCAAGTTTAATGCCAGTCCACATTGCCACCATATACATCCACAGAAAGGGGTACTTCCTGCTCACATCCCACACTTGCATCCCCATCCTGCTTCCTGGTAGCCTCATCCCACATAATGAACCCCTCATTTTGGCTCCACCCACAAGCTTAGGGGGGCCCACAAAATCTAGTAGTTCCTGGCCCCCAGAAGACAGAGTCCAGCCCTCCTCCTTCCCCCACCCCTCATGAAGCTGGAATGTGAGGGGAGTGAGAGGACTGGAAGGTTTTGTCCATAAAAATGGCCATTTTTCTGACAAAAATCACATTGCAATGTGAATGCTCATGCAGTTTTGTCACTGAAATGCACTTTTCTTCAACACAACTTGCCAGTGTAGACAAAACCTAAAAAAGTTTCAGACCCCGTCTGCTTATTCACCTTCCTCTAATTGCGCTGGGCTTCCTGATTCTGATTATTCATGTACCACATTCACTATACCAGCACTTGTCAAGTGAAGTTTGCTGTGGAATTTCCGCAAGTTTTTATGTTGGTTATATTTCCTCTGGCCTGATTCACACAAGAAAGGTCTCAGTTAGGGAACACCTTAAAAAAAAGTGCAGGTATTTTCTTGGATCTATGAAGAAAAACTCACATCAAAATTCAGGATTTGTACACCAGGGAGACTTCCTCCATGAGATAACTTTAAAATGTTTTGATTTAACAAATGTAATGTCACAAGGAGTAAGATCTCACAATAAGCCAATACCTTACTTCCAACACACACACAATTTTAAATATTGGTTTCTAATAAAGGGCCAAATCAGTGGAAAATATTGTAGATGTTCTTCAACTCTAAATAGACAAGGCTGCAGAAGCTCTAAATCTGAGTTGTATACTTGTGAAAAAGGAAATTAGGATGTTCTCTTTTTGAACTGAAACTTCAGATGGTATCACAGACCGAGGGCCAATTTCTGAGACACACGATATTGCAGAACTGGCTGGGATAAAAGCAGAAGAGCAGGAGATGCCAAATGGCTGGGTATATATATAATATGAGAGCATTCAATGCTTACTACTCTAAACTTCCTTAACCTTTGAATGCAATGTTTTTTTTACATTGTTACACTAATGTAATGGAACATTAATATGTTTATTATGTGCAATGGGTGGTTTAAATCTGTTTAATTTTACATTTTAAACCCTTATTGTCACTTGAAAAGTACAACTTACGAGTAAAGAAATTTAATTTAATCTAGTAAAAGACAACTCCTAAGGCAGTGCAAAAACTTATGGACTTCTTGGTTTAACATGCTTATCCTTAATGTGATTTTTACATAATATTTTCTGTTCTGTGGTATCTTTTATTGATTGTGGGCTGAGTTTATTATTTCCCGGAAGTTAATTAACCTAACATTCTTCACTGGAGCCATTACTCATCAGTTTGAAAATGTATTCTCACTCGTCTCTCTCATTTACACTGTTCTAATAACCAGAGTGTCTGTGGCGAGCTTCACCATAAACTATTTCAAGGCAATTTATTGTTATCATGCTCTCACTATATTGAAGAGTAGATGTTTAATTATGACTCGAGGCCTGAATTCAGTGCCCCCTGCAATGGAAAGAATCACACTGACTTAATGGATTTTGGACCAGGCTCCAAGGCACACGGTTCCCATGTGGTGACGGGTGCAGAAGCACATCACTCCAACTTGAGTTTAGGAAACACTATTTGCATCAGGCACACAACGTTGTGAAGCTCCTGGAGACTGAATTCACTTCGCCAAGTTTGCAGTATTCACTTTTGTGCCCAAATGATCGTGTTAAATGTATTGTACCTTCCTCAACCCATTCATAATACTTAAAGTTTCTGGTGGAGATGAGATGTAATAGTGTCTTTATATGCTAAAAATGTGAGGTAATGTGTGAGCAAAGAGAAAAGGAGCTTCTCTTATTTTCTGTCAATACTGTTGCTTTGAAAACAAGTGTCTAATGTAGTGCAACATTTTCATTGTCTTTCAGAACAGATAGCTTCTAAGTCTGCTGGTTGACTAATTCTCCTTTTGTGACAGAGTGGATTTAAGATACAGTGCAAGAAGCATCTGCTGTCAAACGGGGTTATTATTTCATTAGATTAATATGCAAAAGTATCTAATTATTCCTCTCATGTAACACCCTCACTGGGCAGTAAGTCTCATAGTACCAACTGTAACTTTTCTCCAACACAAAATGTTTTCACTATGCTTGCTACCATACAAAGAACAAATGTAAAGCATTTAAATATGAAAGAATCTTCTAGGCAGCAAACTGTGGGTTGCAGAAAACTGTGTGGATAAATTTCAGTAGTTAAAAATCTAAAGCTAGCTTATTTCCTTTTAGTTTAGAGCCCAAACTGTTTTAAAGAGGCCTCTTTCAAACATGCCCAAGCACTCATCATGGGGCTGTGAAGTCCAGATTAATGAAGGAATGCTTTTTGGGAAACATCCCAGCATTTCTAAAGGCATCCTGCAACAATACAAGTGCCTGAAGGTTACACAAGCTCTGTCTTATTGGTCTGCCTTCCAACATGCCATAGAAACCATCTATTTCTAAATTTACAAAATATGTATTCTTCTTTTTGCTCCTTCCCTTCTTCCCACTCACTTACAGAATCCCCACATCTCCATCTGAACTTCAGTGATCCTGCATGAAGGACTTCATTATCTTCTGATTTAAATGGGACTGGATGAGACTCACTGAAGATTACTGATCTTCCTCATGTACCAAAAGAGTCACAAATGAAAAATGTAAGAGACTCCCAATTCCAATCAACCTGGGGAATGAGACTTCTGATCCCTGTGTGCCAGCGCATGTTCCTGGCTTTTTATAGTTTGACCCCAGAACTCTTGTTAGATAAGAGAACTGCAGCACCAAACCACAGTCCTTTTGTCAGGCAAAACAAGCTTCTATGTCTACTAACCTGCCTTTCCACTATCCCCACCATTCAGCAAGCACCTCTTCCACTGCGCTAGGTGCAGGAACAGCAACTCCTCCCTGCAGTACAGCTCCTAAAACCATTTCAAGCCATCCTCAATCTCAAATCCTTTATTCTGACTCCTTCTGCCTCTCTATCCCATCTTTCCCTTCTGTCCAGGTAAAAAATGCCAATCTATGTTTAACCACTTACCACTACATTTTATTAACTCTTTCCCTTGAATATTCTTGACAATAGACTAGGAAATAATTGGTTAATTTTAACTACTGAAAATATGTCATAAGCATACAGAAAATCTCTCCTTGAAAGGTATACAGTGGAAAACTGAATACCCAGAACTTTCTTCAGGCACTCAGCTAAATCTCCTAGAAAGGAGAGGTAATTTATCATCCAGTGAATGTATGTTCCAAATTAAAATTAAACAAAAAGAGAAGTTTAAACCAAGTAAATGCTGTGAATTACACACAATAGTCACACCTACCCTAATTGACAATTTCGAAGTAGCTGGCCCAACTTCAAAATAGCATGTGTTGCCTCTACACACACCATGTGCTACTTTGAAGTTGAAATCGACGTTAGGCAGTGAGATGTCAAAATCGCTATCCCCATCAGAAGATGGGAATAATGCCCTACTTCAACATTTAATGCCGAAGTAGGGCATGTATAGACAATCCACATCCCGCGCTACTTCAGAATAGCAGGGTCCTCCATAGTGGCAATCAGCTGAGGGTTTGAGACATGCTGCGCAGCCGCTGAGGGGCTCTATGGTCGCCTCCACAGCAGCCCTTAAAGCACCATGGACCCGGATACCCTGTGGCAGGAAGCTGAGAGTGTGCAGGCAGCAGCACTCACATGCTCACCTTGCATGTCCTCCAGAAGCCCTGATGCAACCATCCAGCACACGTGGCAGCCAGCCAGCCCCCTAAGTGCCCCCAGGGCACGCCCCCAAGGGGACCCAGGGCTCCCAAGTGTCCAGCCAGGGGTTGGGGGGGGGAAGAGATGGCAGAGCCCCTTCTGGATGGACGCCAAGCTCCGAGACCTTCTGGGGCTCTGGGACGAGGAGGAGGTGCTACAGGTAACAGGGACCAAGCGGCAGAATGCAGAAACATTCGCCTGGCTGGCCGAGGGCGTGGTCGCCAGGGGTCAACCTGCCTGCACTTGTCACCACATCAGGAGTAAAGTCCACGAGCTGCAGCAGGGTTAAGCCCAGGACTGGGACACAGCCACCCGGTCTGGGGCCACCCCCACCACTTGCCCCTATTACAGGGAGCTCCAGGAAATCCTGGGCCTCAGTACACCTCCTTCCCCTGGCCACCCTTGACATTGTGGCTAAGGAGCCCCAGCAGGCCTTAGAGCTGGAGTCTGGCCCAGAGGCCAGCCCAGCACCCCAGGGGCCCTGGGAGGAGCCAGCCCCCAGCACAGCAGAGGAGGGGTCCAGTGATGGGGAGCTCCACATAGACCTCCCCTCCCACAGCTCCAGCAGGGCGTCCACCCAACAGGTGTCCCCTGACAGCAGAAGTGGAATTTCAGGTATGTACCCCACAAGACAAGATATGGGACACGACAGGCCACCCACACACACCCAGCTGACCTCGGCTCACCACGGCCCAGCCAGACCATGGCCCCGGGACAGCAGCACGGCTCCCAGGGGCTGTCAGCACCCACACCCATGGACAGCACCACATCCCATCCCCAGGACGGTGGGGCATGGGGGGCTGCACTCTCGAAGGGGGCCGCCCAAAGGGACACTGTGCCCATGTGGAGGCAGGGGGCATGGGGCACAGGCCAGGGTCCCATACTAATGGCTGTCCTCTGTTCCCTGCTCTTTCCGCAGCCGCACCATCCGAGGGCCACAATAATGCTGCGGTGTCCGTAGTGCCGGACAGCCCACCAGGGACATCACACTGCGGCAGCCAGCCTGGGCAGGGACCAGTGCCAGAACCAGTCCACCACCGCCAGTGCCAGCCACGAGTGGCCGCTTACCCCCAGGTCCTCGCCACTCTCCGGCGCCAGGTTGACGTGGCAGAGTGCCGCCTCCAATTGGAGAAGTAGGCGCTGGCCTGGCACCAGGAGACCTGGGGGTCCTTCATGAGGACATTTCAGCGGATCGCCAGGACCCATGAATGGATCGAGGACTGGCTGCTTTCCCCTGCTGCTCCAGCTGCCATCCCTCCCAGCGGCCCCTCGGCACTGGAGCCCGCCCAAGGGGACTTCAGGGCTCCGGAGCCAGCCCAGCCATTTATGCCAGTCCTCCCAGCCCCCACCCAGCCTCGACGGGGACCCCGTAACCGGCGGCAGTCGCACTCCTCCATGCCAGATAATGGGCTGTGAGGGGCCAAGGCCTGGGCCACACAGACCCCCCTCCACTGTAAATAGTTCACCTCCCACTTCTGTTCTAAATAGTTGTTTCACACCCTTTAGGTAGCTGTCCCCCCTCTGTACAGTTTCCCTATGGATGTTGATTTCTGTAAATAATAGGTTAACACATTTGGGTTGGTAAATATTATTTCACAGGTTTATTTTTCAAAATGTGTTTCGTGTGCTCTTTAGGGGGGCAGTATGTGGGTGGCGGGGGCAGTGAGAGAGAGGCCCACCAAGGATGGCCACAGCAGCGCTTACCCTGCAACCTGGTCAAAATGGGCCCACAGGGCCTCCCGGACCCAGATCCCCTTGTGGTGGGCCTGGTGGGCTCAGGGTTGTGGCTAGCTGTGGGTAGGTTGTGCCAGCCTCTGCAGCCCACCCCTGCACAAAGGCCTCCCCCTTGCTCTCCACCAGGTTGTGGGGCGTGCAGCATGCACTCGCAACCTGGGGGATGCTGGGGATTTTGGGGGGGCAGTGTACGGGGAGGCCCATGTACAGGTGGGCAAGGAGGCAGCACCAGCAGTCTTTGAGGCAGCTGAAAGACCGCTCAACCACCTGGCGGGCATGATTCAGGCAGGAGTTGAACCCCTCATGGCCAGCATTGAGGTGGCCCGTGTACAGCTACATAAGCCAGGGCTGGATCTCCTTCTGGGGGACTTAAGTCCCCACCTCCAGCCAGCAGCACATGCCCAAGTTCCTGAAAACACAGGCGTTGTGGGTGCTGCCAGGCCAGCCAACATATATGCCCTGGAAGCGGCCCTGGCTGTCCACCATGGCCTGGAGGACCACCAAGTCATAGGCATTCTGTTTATGAAGTGTCCTCCGCTGTGGTCCAGGGAGCAAATGGGGACATGGGCCCCATACAGGGCCCCAATGCAGTTGGGGAACCCCATGCCAGTGAACCCTAAGATGGCCACATCCAGGTGTCCAAGCCACATCAGCCTGTGCAGCAGCAGGGCATTCAGCACATGGACCACCTGCAGGGGGGAGGACATGAGCACCCATGAGGGTGTGCAGGGTGTGCCTGCCCCCCCTCAAACCCTCTGTCTCCCCCTCCCCTGGCCCCCTCCCTCCTGGGCTCCCCTCTCCCCTGCCCCCTTCCCCAGCCCCCCATGCCTCAGTGGATCCCCGCCCAGGTCTCCTTACCTCCATGACGACAGCCCCAACAGTGGTCTTGCCCACACCAAACTGGTGTCCTATGGATCAGTAGCGATCTGGAGTGGCCAGCTTCCAGACAGTGATGCTGACTCATTTGTTGATGGTGAGGGCACACCGCATACGGGTGTCACTGTGCTTCAGGACAGGGGTGAGCCACTGGCAGAGCTCGAGAAACATCTGTCAGCTCATTTGGAAGTTCGAGAGCCAGTGGTCATCATCCCAATCTGCCAGGACCAGGCGCTCCCACCACTCTGTGGTGGTGGGGTGTCTCCATAGCCAGTGGAGCACCTGGCAGTCGGGGGACCAGGAGGGCCCCATGGTCTGGGGCAGCCCCTTCATCCCCCGAGGAGGGCTCGCCTTCCAGGAGTTGCTGGGTGGCCTCCTGTGCAGCCGTGAGCAGGGTGGCCCCTGCCTCAGTGACAGCCCTGAGGGCTTCTGGCTGCTGCTGCTGCCGCTGCTGCTGGTGGTCCATGGCCGCGTGCACGCAGTCTGCGACCATAGTATCAGCTCCGCAGGCCTCATGCTGTGCAGGCCAAGTGTGTGTGGGAGGGGCCCTTTAAGGGAGCGGCTTGCTGTTGCCCCAGTGTGGCTAGTCCACACTGTGACCCCGTCCTCAAGCTTTCTTGGTCCCTTATTTCGAAAGGGGCTGCTTTTGTGTGTAGATGCTCTCCTGAGCAGCCCCTTTCAATGTTGCGCATCGCTACATCAATGTTGAACGTTGACGGTGCAGCCCCAGAGGATGTGTGGATGGTACGCATCGAAGTAGCTTATTTCGATGTCACTACTTCAAAATAAGCTACTTCGATGTAGCATTCTAGTGTAGATGTAGCGAAGATTGCAAAAATTAAAACTCTGATTTCTTTATGATCTAGTCCCAAGATAGTCCCTGTTAAAAATCAGTTATTTAAGAATTTCAGAGGTATTTTGAATGCAGCTGTTCATTACAAAGCCTAGTATATTGCTTGAAGCGTCATGGTGACACATTTTAGATATGTTGGGTAGGCAGTTTGTTTGAAGTTGTAGCAGCCGGAAAGTATTGTCCATATGAATGAAATGCACAGAACTATTACAAATTAGAACTGCATTTAAAATAACTCAAAACCTCACAGGAAATTTTCCACTGTTAACCAAAGAACAGTATATATGAAACCTACTGATGATACACAGCTCTGAAAGTTTAATTCCAAAAGACAAGAAACTAGCAAATGAATGGCCAGTGGAGTTAGTGTCAGCTGCAACCCTTATATAGACTTCTAGCCATCAATAAACATGCTTAAAGCCTAGCAGTGAAAAAGCTTGTTATCATTATACTTCTCAAGTTAAGATACAGCAGCTATTCCAACTTGACTAACCCTGGGGTAGCTTCCAATGTCACTTTTAATATCCAAATGTCAATTACTATCATGATTTGCAAATGTCACCCTGGGCAAATAGCTTCATTTTCTGATACTTGCTTCCTTTCCTATTTATTTTTTCCAGCATGGAAAGGGACACACCCCACTCTAATATGACAGTATCAAGCACTTATGGGTTTGGTCAAAGTTAACCAAATGCACCTGTAAGGCCAGCACTGCCTGGAGGTGGGGCATTTAAAACGGGAAAAACCTGCCACAGGAGAGGGTGATGTGCAGAAAGAAGAGAGCTGGAACTCAGTGACTGCTGATTATAGATGCAGATCAGCAAAGAGAGAGAAAGTTGTAGGCTTCACTGAACCTGAAACTGCATGGACTAGTTATTAAGGAAGGGAGCCCCAAGAGGGGCTGGGAGAAGATCCTAACTAAAGAAAACTATACCAACTGATAAATTAAGCCCTAAACGGGTGACCTCAAAAGACTGCCTAAAAGAAAGACAACCTTTGTCTTCCATTTTTTTTGAGGGAAAGAGAGAGGAAAGTGCCTTTCTTTTGGTGGGGGGTTGTTTGGTTGTGTTGTTTGTTTGGAGAATCCCTTTTGTGCTACAAACAGAGGAAGGAAATTCAAAATTATTTGAACTGGAGTCTGGCATAAGCTCAGGGGAGTCCTCTACCACCACACTTACACTTCCCTAAAGTATGGCCTCAAAGGCTACCTCTACGTAGCAAATCCTTAAATATTTTATGCAATTTGCACTATGCAAATAACTTATTCTGAATGTGATGCTAGCCAAACTGCACTTAAGTTCTGAATAAGGGACTATTTCAATTGTTCATACAATAAGGGGTACTGGAACCCTAAGAGTGTGCCCTCCAAAAAGCTGTGGTATTGCTGTTTTGGGATACCTTTGCATGCCAAAATAGCTTGTGCTATGTAGCAGTAACCTAACTGACAGATTGATTCAGCACACCCAATTCTCACATACAACTTAAGTTCTACATTGGACCTTAAAAGAGAGAAATGCTGCAAATAAAAAGAATTATCCAAACTTTAGATTTCATTGCAGAAATGCTCCAGTAGATAAAACCAAAAAGTTTAAAGGAATTTTCAACAGAAAAAAAGTTAGTCCCATATTCATTCAGTTAAGTTCTTGTTAACTGCTTCAATTTGGAATCAAACCCTCGAATGATAGTATGGTCTCTTACAAAAGCATGCTTTCCGGAAGACAGAGAATGAGTTGTGTTTTTACATACTGCAGTCCGGAGTCACTAATTTTGATTAATATTCCATCGCATTCAGCTAAAATTAATGGAATGTGAAGGATATTTGGATGCTGCTTCTTATTTCAACGCAAGAGTGTTAAGGATTTAAATAAACATAATACAGACAGTCTATTTCATCAGGGTGTAATCACTTATTGTTCTCAATTTTCAAATCTGATTTTAATTTTATGGCTTTCAGCTTTTGGACTCGAGTCATGTTAACCCAGTGCAACTACATTATTTCAACATATGTCAATTCAGGTGATCACATTCGTATTATCTGCCAGATTGCAGATCAGCAAGACCACTGTAAAATGCTTTATAGGTAGTCTTAAAAAAAGCAAGTTTACTGTAATTATATCCATGAAAGCAGTCATAAGAGACTGAAAGAAGCACCCAAAAGCAAAGATCTGATTTTCAAAAAGCACCTGAAAAACTGAAATGAAGTATGGAAATGTTTAGATTCTTGAATAATCACAGAACCTATCGCTGTCTCTGTTAAGACCAAGCCGCAAAGTGTCAAATTAGGTAATGAACTCCAGTTCAGAGATTACAAAGGGAGACACCTGAACTGGAGTTTATTCTCAAGTTTGACACTTCGCAGCTTGGCCTTAACGGAGATAGCAATTACTTTATGCATTACAAATACATCTTCCCCATCTTTGATATTCGTAGTAATCTCAGGCAAGTCACTTAAGTTAATAGACACTTGCAGTAAGTAATTTTCTTTCCCCTCTTCCCCCTTCACCCTATTTAGCTGATTTGTTAGTTTTAATTTCTTTTTTTTTCTATCTCTGTTATGTTTTTGTCATGCCAGTTTACTTTCATCAGAATTTCCTGCTCTGAAGAAGAAGGTCTGTCCCACAAAAGCTCATCACCTAATAAATTATTCTGTTGGTCTTTACTGCTTTTTTGTTTTGTGTAGATTCTTGAAGGAAGTTATTGTTCTTTTCAGTTACATTAAACTAGAATAACCCTTCTAATCACAGATAAGGAAACATAAGTCTGAGACTAATTCAGGATTTACTTTGTTCTTCTTGTGTTCTTTAGCTAAAATATCTGTTTTTGAAATACTTTACAAAGTAATTCCTTTAAATTATGGGCAAAACTAAAACACCAGCAAGAAAGACATAAATTCAGGCAATAATATGGAAGCAATTCCAGCAATTGTTTCTAATTTTCTTGAGCCACTGAAATATGGTGCCCCTACTGACTTTAAGTGGCATATACTAACATGCTATTAATTAGAAACAACTGGATACAATTCCTTTTGTACCCCAATTAAAAGAAAAATGTGATACATGTTATCTCTGACCACCCTTATTCCTTTGTTCAGACCTACATTAGCTCACAGAACCATTTTAGTCATAGCAACTGGATGACTAAAGGGATTGATAATGAGATATGAATCTTTTCATTTCTTGGTCAGTGGTATGAGGCTGACCCAGACAGACAGCGAGCAAAAGTTGCTTCCATATGATAGCTACTGACTGGTGTATGTGACTTGAATAGGCAGTTTCCAATCAGTTCTCAGGGGAAAGATAAGCTCAGTGGTTTGTGTACTGGCCTGCTAAACCCAGGGTTGAGAGTTCACTCGTTGAGGGGGCTATTTTGGAATCTAGCACAAATAGATTACAAATAAAAAAAAATCTGTGAGGGGTAGTTATAGGTCCAGCTATGAGTGCAGGGGACTGGACTCCATGACCTGTAAAGGTCCCTTCCAGCTCTATGAGATAGGTAATCTCCATATTAAAAGTAACCTTTCACATTGGGGGGAACATATGGAGCATGAAATGTCACTCTTTTAGAAGTCTCAGCAGAGATATATAGACTAAATGGCCATGGATTGCCCAGTCAATGAGAGCTAGTGCCTCTAGGCCCAGGTAGAGCCATTTTGGCATTTCACTCTGAGGAACACTGCTCTACTGCTCCCTGGTCTGTGGCTAAAGAAAGGACATTTGTCAACAGATCTGTCAAATTGAACTCCCTTTAAATACACTAATAATCTCCACAGCAAACTCAGCTTCTCCCAGTTCTTATCCCAAACTGTCTTGCTTTAGCAGCAAATCGGACCAACATACCCATTACAGCTGGCTGAGGCAATCAGATAACCTTTTCACAAAGTAACAGTGAGGAGCTGAATCCTAACAAAAAGGAAAGCCTATTCTTTACTTAAAGCTACAGAGGTTTATTTATCATCACTTCCCAAGTCTTTGGTAATCAATTCATTGAAGCTGAAATTACTTCTCCTTCTCCAAGCCACTGTTTGCCACAAACAGATGTGGCAAAACACACCTTGCAGCCAAAAAAATATATAAGGTCGTCATCATCATCATCATCATCAATAACAACAACCATGGGCTCAGTGCCTGTTCGTGTCTGATAACTCACTATTTCCTCCCATCTTTCCCTGTCCAGTGTGGAGTGGCTTAGTTTCTGCAGAATAGCTCTGCACCAATCTATGACCCATTCTTTGTGTGGTCTGCCTCTCCTATTCAGACCATCCATTATGCCGAACACCAGGGTCTTGATTTTTCATTCATCATTCATTGTGCAAATATGCCCAAATAGCTGTAACTTGCGTTGCATAACCTTCTGCAGTAGGGTCTCTTTCAGTTGTATTTGTATCTTCCTATATAATTCCTCACTGGTGAGGTTCTGCATTCATCCTGTTCTCAGGATCTCTCTATAGCAACTCTTCTTGAACACTAATATTCTTCACGTCACCCAAAAATTATATAAGGTCACCAAACAAGGTAACAGTGGCAAAAGGCCTTATTTAGGCACTAAAGTAAAAAATGATTTGGAAACAATCAATAAGCATAGAATACGCATCCTGAGAGAGACAAATAAACACTTGAAAGTTTATGAAAGTGATAGAATTTATCCTAAATTATCTTGCACATTTATTATAATAATTTCCACTGTAGGGTTTCACATAGCAATGTCAAAACCTTCTAAGTGGATATTTTAACAGAAGAAAGAATTCTAATAAGCAGTTGTGTCTAATACTGGTCTTTATGATTTAACTAACACCTTGTTTCACTTTCATGGATATTCTGACAGACTTGGTTTTTCCCCCCTCTAACTTTTTTGCTAACTTTGTAAAAATACGGATGTTTAACTACAGCTGTCAAAATAGAAATATGCAAGCTTTGCATGGCTTTAGGCAAGTTTCAGAAAAAAGTTTGGACCTGCATTTTCCCTCAGGCTGATGGAGCCCTTGAACCAGATTCTTCTGTCTTCTACAATGCACATAGCAAAATAACACATTATATGAGTTACTTAAATAATGTATACAAAATGGGTCACGCATTCTGCTGGTACCTCATGTCAAATAGATAAATGGGCTTTATGCTGGCTTTGGGTTTGAAGGAATCTTGCTACTACCAGAATTCTCTAAACCCCTTCATGCAGATTCAATACCATTAGTCACAGAACACCAGGGATGACATCCTGGCTCTGTTGACATCAATGATAGAATTCCCACCGACTTCAGCTGAGTTAGAATTTAATCAGCATGACAGGGTCTAACCCAGTGGGACATCTGTTGACTGATAGCAAAGAATGGACTGAAGAGCCCTTCCATGGGGTCCTATTTAAAACAATAGCTTCCCCTGACATATCTGTGCATATTGATTACATGTAATTTTGCTCCATTGTCCTCTATGAATCACCAAATATCTTTTCCTCACCACATAGTTATTTATGACTTTCCTCTTAAACAGAAGGTGGTTTACAAAGTGTTGTTCAGTTCCACAGCTGTTACTAGTATAGCCAGAATAAGTTACTTGCAAGTGTGTATATATATATTTTAAATTACAGATGGAGCTGCACTGAAATACCATGACCATCTGGTTGTTGCAGGGACTACCAAAATACAGACAGACATTCAGCAAGTCCCATTTATCTTTTTCCTCTTTAACAAAACTTAGGGTGGGTGTTATGCAGGTGTCTTATTTTGAAATAACTGGTTTTTCTTTGCAGTTTGTGGTCTAGTGAATCTACTCTTCAAAACAGAGAACATAGCAAAAAGCCCAGATCCAACGTAAAATAAACAAAAGAGGAATTTGACCATTCCAGATAAAGTCAAGGCTAAATGACCATGGCACATGGACAGTGACTGTGACTATCACAAGTACCTGGCCCAGCACAGCTGAAAAGGGGTAATTTCTTACTTACAGAAAAAGCCCCGTTACTTAACAGCTAGTGAAAATTCCACATGCTTTCTTCAAATGCTTCTGTTGTCAATGGGCATATATATTTGTAATGTGTGGGGAACCCATCAGTGGACTGCCTGGTATCTCAATCAGTTACCTAATTCAGCATTTCACTACCTGAGTTCTATAAGCAAGGAACTATCCCCAGAGGTAGTCTTCTGGACTTCCTAGACCTAAGAAATTCTATAGGAGAAGAGCTGCTCTCCCGCGGAAGTCCTGAGATGTATTGTAGAAAAGTTCCATTAGTGTGCTCTTCCTAAAATATCCAACATGGGCACTAATCTCCTGCAGAAACTGAAGATTCTTTCACTGCCTTAAATATTTGACCTCAATCACTGCCATATACAAGATAATGGACTATATGGAGCATGCTTTCACCTCGTACAACCACTGCTATGTTGTGTTCGAGGAGTTAGAATCAGTGGGAATCACAATACTTAAATTTTTCTCAGTACCATTGAAATTTTACCCCAAAGAGATCCCTGCATAAGCTCTTTAGTGTGAAAATTTTAATAAATCACCTGGAAACTTACTTCCACAGCAGATTTGGGAGAGGGGAGAATCTGATCTTTCATAAATACATAATGGCAACTACATACAACTATGATGGATGCTCTAGAACTAATGATGCTGGGAGACTGATACAGCATATCAGCAAATATGTCAAAATACAGAGTATCTAATATTAACTGGCATTTAACTTCTGTGTAACAAAAGTTTTAGTGCTGTATGACAAAATTCCAAACAATGTCCTCCTGTGAAGAGGAGGGACAGGTGCAGAACCACCAGGATTTGAATGAAGTTAAGCTGAGAGTTCATGTCAGGAAGCCAAAGACATGATTTCTGTATTTCTCTGTTAGTAGGTTAAATGTTTCGCACTCTTTCAATTTCTTAAAATAGGTCATTAGCAAGAAATGTGTGGTTCAGTTCAAAATAATAGAAGAGCTCTACTTATCTGAGCTGATGTGATCTTTTAACTGAAATTAGACAACGATGATTGCATATGGAAAAATTAAAAGGAGGCAGAAACTATTAAATTGTAAGCTAAGGCAGTTATCCTTTGTTTCAGAGAATTCTAACTTGAAGTGATGCCAAACTTAAAAGATGTTAATTGTAATTAACATTTTATCTTACAAAAGAGCATCTGAGTGAAAACTACAGGGAGGGCCTGGAAAAACTAAGAGATCCTTGTGGCTATATGGGAATATATTTATTTGTATTAAAACAAAGATGTAAGTAGTTTGGTGTTTAATACTAAAGGTCTAGTCTTTTACACATATAAAATTCCTCATGGGTGACAGAAGGATGTCATCATACAAAGGCATCTGTCTGCTGCCCTGGAATCCCTGGGGAAGGTTGGTGTGGTTGACTCCAGCAGGGCAGTAAGGGAAAAGCAATGGAGCTGGACTGCCTCCAGCCATGGGTGAGAGAAGGAGCTGAGAGCAGCCACCACTACTAAGCCACGGCAGGGAGGGAAGGTGCTGCTCAGAGCCGAGCTGCAGCTGCTGCTACTGACACCCTTCACCCCTGGGTCAGGCAGCAGAAAGTGACTCCCCTGTCAGAAGTGAAAGCCAGAGCTTGGCTGTGAGTGGTGCCTACCCTCCTCAGGAGAGGGTCTGGGACCAGTGGGAAAGGCCCCTCAAAGGCTGGGGGCTGGCCATGTGGCTCCTGCCCACCCCCAAAGAAGGCCAGGGGCTGGGCACCTGTGTCCCAGACCTCCCAGGAAAGGCCGGGGGCTGGCCATGAGGCTCTCCAATCCCCTGGGAACAGAGAGGGATTGGTGAGCAGGCCGTACAGCCACCTTGTTAATATTTTAAAATAAATGTTATGATTAAAACCTGCTTGTCCTAGAAAACCATCTCAGTCAGAATTTGGACGACTGACTTGTTCTATATGAAATGTGTGCTTGTTACTTATATAGAACAAGTCAGTCCTTCAAATAGTTCAGAATAGCTGTTCCTGAGAAGTTATCTTGTAGAAGCACCCTTTGTGAATGCTGTTATTCTTTGTTGAGTGCTTTTGGGCAGATTTGTGCCAGGAATGCAGCTGCCTCCAGGGTCAGTGACCCAGCAACTCACTGAGGTTGACAAGAACCAATAAAATCTCACTAGGTGACTGCTCCCAGATCACTATTTGACTCTGTAACAAGAGTAGCACAGTGTCTATTCAATGTATTCTACATCCAGAACAGCTTCCAATCCGGCCCTTGCGCCAACCCTTGCCTACTTCATCCCTAGTCCTTTCCTACCATTGAACTCCTGACTCCTGGCTCTGACCACTGGCTTGCCTTGTGATCACAACTCCTGCTGTCTTTTCAGTTCTCTTCTGGCTGCTGGGTCTAAGCATTGGCTTGCCTCCTGACTATGCCTCCAGTTCTACCCTCTATTTCCACCAAGAGGTTACACACCTACATCTCAATGTGCCAAAATTAGATTAAAATGGATCAGACTACAGAGCAGAAAGGCACTCATAGGCGTTGCCTACACTTACCTTTACCATCAGTCTACTTCAGCTATGCGAACTGCTACTCTTATTGTTTTGATGGAGTATTGTCAACAGGAGTGTGTTTGGAGATCAATTTACTGTGTCTTCAATGACACCAAAAATCGATGTCAAGTGGACTGATTCCTGGCACAGTGAAGACATACCCTTAGTGTGGAATAACAACATCCACACACAAAACTAGAGCAAAATAGCTGTTCCTTCTTAAATTCACACCCTATCCATTTCACTCTAACTTGCCAGTGAATTCCCCAGGTAGACAAGCAGAAGACTGATTACATCTCATCCTTGTCTCAGAGTCCCCTCTTTGGAAGTTTGAATCTCTCAGGAGAGAGGTAGCTGGGATAAAAATCTGGCAATGTAGAAAATGGCTTTATTTTCCTTTCCATTCTGACAAAAAAACATGAAGTAACCCTTTGTTTATAGCAAGTAAACAGAGTTAGAAAACGTCTAGTACTCTGGTCTTTTTTATTACCAGGAATACTGACAGATATGAAATGCCTCTCCTGACAAAACCGGGAAGGATTAATTACCTGGCTTTCTGTTGTTCTTCATTGGCAAGGAGATCTAATGATTGAAATTCTTGATGTATTCATCATAAGTTTACTATAATATTTACTAATATTGAACACAGAATTAGCATTAGCTCGGAACAATCACTACAAAGGTGAACTCCAAACTTTCCCATAGTTTGAAACTGTAATGGTCCAGGGTTTTTATTTCATAAAGATGAGAAGTTCTTAACCAAACAGTTAGGCTACGTCTACATGAGAGGCTTTTCCCAACAAAACTGAGCTTTTGTCGGAAAAATCTGTGGAGCGTCTACACGCAAAATATTCTTTGTCAACAGTCTGTCGACAAGCCTTGGCACATCTGCCAGAAGGCATTATTATACCTCTCCACAGTCAGGTATAATGCCTTTCTCGACAGTCTCCTGTTGACAAAAATGCCATGTAGATGCTCCAAGGCCCTTTTGTCAACACACAGGGCTTCTGGTTCACGAGGCACCCCTGTGTGCACAGCTTCCAATCAGCCATTCAGTCGAGAGAAGGCCAGACAGTCTGGCTGCTCTCTGTCAACAGAGCAGATTGCTCTTTCAATCTGCTATTATGGGTAGATGCACTTTGTCGACAAATTTTGCCAGGAAATCCTTTCCGACAGTGACTTCTGTCGATAGAGGCTTCTCATGTAGATGTAGCCTTATAGTTCAGGCCTAAATCCATCAAAATACTTAAACACACCCCTAAAATTTAAGTGCTTGGTTGTGCTGTTAAAGTCAAGAAGATTTCTTCTATTCTGTCAAATGTCGGTTAGACCATATCAGCACGACCGACCTCGGGTGCATAGCTCAGGCACTCAACTTGTAACCTCGGCTAAAGAAAATGGGGAATTGACTCAGAAGAGACAAGAAAAAAGGGAAGTAGAGGGACCTCTTTGACCACATGCAATAAGCACGAAGCCTGGAGGAGCAGCAGCGGTTATTAACACATGACTTAATGAATATGATAATCAAGCTAAGGCTGGTGGGTCCTCCCCATTCCACATCCCAAATAAGTGAGCAAGTGAAATGTGTTGTAAAATGATTGGTGTATAGGCATACATCACCCCAGGAAGTAGTGACATCAAAAATCATATAAAGGAGCATAACAGCAACCCCCAAGGGGGTACTCCCGATGCCCTGGAGAAGCCGAGCGTCACTTGCGCCGAGGACTGATCACCCTATGCGCCCCGCCCTCCCCACAGCCTGCTCACAAGATAGACAGAGTAGGGCACAAATACCTATCGGTACCGTGAAGAAACCTGTATAAGTATAGCTCTAGCAACATAATGCAACAGTTTATTGTTTTATACCTGCTCAATTGGGTAAGTAAAAATTCTTGCTTGTATTAAATTTGTCTACGTCTTGTTATTTGTTTGTCAGCCATAACCATTCTTTTACCCAGTACCCTGACCATTGGTCAGAGGGAAAGGTACCCTTAACTGTGTATCATGGTGTGTTTATGTCTTAGTTCATGAGCCTGTAAGGGCCACATGTAAGGCTGAGGCAGACACCCCAGGACCCCCGAAAGGGCTCCGGCCCAATGACCGGGAAGTTCTGAAATCAAGCTGCCTCAGCTGGGAAGCATGCCCTGCTGAACCTCCGTGTTCTACAGGACAGAGTGTTGTGTGTTTGTATGTCAGTACTGACAGGTGGGCTGCGGGCAGACCCACTACTGGGGCCCCTTTTTCAGTTAACCCCTTTTTTTTTAGTTAGCCCCTTTTCAGTTAACCTCTTTCTAGTTAACCCCTTATTCCAACCAAACCCAGTTAGAGAGCACTAGATGAACCTGGAAATCTGTTTGTGTGACAGTAGAACCTTAGAAACCGCACGTGTCATATGCTACACATTAGATATATATCTTCTTGAACTAGGAAAGAAAATACTGCAAAGATGACAAAAAAGAGTGGCAGAATTTAATGTGAGGGTTTGATTTGGCTGCTTCAGCACTATTCAGTTCTTCATTACCATGGCTATGTCTACACTAGCCAAAAACTTCGAAATGGCCATGCAAATGGCCATTTCGAAGTTTACTAATGAAGCACGGAAATATATATTCAGCGCCTCATTAGCATGCGGACAGCCGCTGCACTTCAAAATTGACGCGGCTCGTCTAGACGGGGCTCCTTTTCGAAAGGACCCCAGCTACTTCGAATTTCCCTTATTCCTATCTGCTCTGTCCTGCCAACCTCTTCAGACCTGGATGGAAGTATTATGGGCATGAAGTCAATTCACTAGTTTAAATAGTGTGATTCCAATGATGACTTTGGTCCTGCCCTGACTTTGTGCACTGGGCACTAAAAGCAATGGAAGTAAAGAATGCTCAGCACACTTCAGACCCGCTGTTGTCCATTAAGCAATTTCTTTCTCCTTTGAACACAGCTTCTGTCTATACTAGCATGCTAAATTGGCACTGCTGCCATTGATCCAGTAGCATCAGTTTAGTGAGTTTGGTGAAGACATGATACATCAATGGCAGAGCGCTCTGATATTGAGTTCAGTAGTCCTCTTCTCCTGACAGTGAAAGGTAAGACAGTGGGTGACACAGCATGGTGTAGACACAGCATTAGGTCAATATAATCAAGGGCTGCGTCTACACTTGCATGCCTCTTTTGAAAGAGGCATGCAAATGAGGGAAATCGAGAATGCAAATGCATATTTGAACATCTGGCACCTCATCTGCATATTCTTCTTTCAAAAGAAGAAAAGCAGTGTAGACATGGCTCTTTCGAAAGTATACCCCATCTTCAAAAGAACCCTTCTTCCCTTTTGTTATGGGAAGAAGGGTTCTTTCAAAGATGGGAACAAGTGTTGGTGCAAGGGTAGAAGACTCCACCAAGTGGAAGTATGCTAACACCTCAGTTCTTTCTTGGAGCCTCTGGAGGCCAGTCTGGCATGCAGAAAATAAAACTGACAGCAATGGGATTTGAACCCATGCCTCCTTAGGGAGACCAGAACACCCAGGATGGCTGAGTGGTCTAAGGTACCAGACTCAAGACACTGTTTTTCCCTCACCTGTGTGTTCTACTCTCCCCAAGGAGGCATAGGTTCAAATCCCATTCCTGACATCAGTTTCAAAGATGGTGTTTACTTTCGAAAGAGCTGCATCTACGCTGCTTTTCTTCTTTCAAAAGAAAAATAAGCAAATGAGGTGTCAGATATGCACATCTGCACCTCATATGCATTTTCAGTTTCCCTCATTTGAGTGCCTCTTTCGAAAGGAAATTTACTGGCATACTTGTTTCAGCAACAAGTGGAGTGAGAATTTGGAAATGCTACAGTACTTCTTTATGTTCACAAGTAATACCTGAATAAACAAGTAATACCTGAATAAATAAATACAATGAAAGCATTTGAAATGTCAAGTATTACAAGTAGTTTTCATTGAACACTCCTTTTTGCATTTGCCTCTAGCAGGAGGATTTTTAGAAATAAAGCCCATGTTTGACAGTCTGGTAGATGGTATCTATGATAGTAACTGTCCTTGTGGAAGAAGGGGCCAAAATGAACTGTAGCTGCTGTTAAAGTCCAATCCTGTTTCATCCAAGGTTATGTCTGGGATTCAGCTGGAGCAGATAGAGGCAGTGTCACAGCTGGAGTTCTGCTTCTTGATGAATGTTAAAGAACTTACAATTAACTTTTTAGGAAAGACATATCAAAGTGGTTTTGGTAATACTAAGTCATGGTCATTGCTGTCAGATTTAAAGTACTTCTGCTGCTACAACTATTATGATGTGCATAACGTTTTAGTACTTCTTTGAGAATCCTCTGCCTCTCTCAGCCATGTTCTGTGTATTTTTGAGAACCCTACAGGCTCATCTACACTAGCCCCTTCCTTAGAAGAGGGCATGTAAACTAACCTAATCCAAGAATAGTACTGAAGTGTCGTGTTGCTTGTGCAGCACCTCATTAGCATAATTCCTGCTGCTCAAATTTTGAAGTTGCTAACTTTGAAGTGGCAGCAGTGTAACCATGGGCACTTCGAAGTACTCACACAACTTCAAAGTTCCCTCCCAAAATATTTTGGGAGTAAGGGAACTTTGAAGTTATGTGGGTACTCCACAGTGCCCATGGCTACACTGCTTGCTGCTGCTTCAAAATTAGCAACTTCAAAATTTGAATGGCAAGAATTATACTAATGCCATGCTGCATATGCAGTGTGGCACCTCATTGCTATTCTCCAATTGGGCTCCTTTACATGCCCCCTTCAAAGGAGGGGGCCAGTGTAGGCAAGCCCTATGTTTCTCATTCTTTCAGCCAAGCAAATTTTTAATTCCGATAAGACCTTGTATTTGCAAATCAAATACAGTATTGGAATATAATTTTTGTTTTCTGCTCCTCTAATCATAGTGCTCATCTTTTTGCTATCTGAGAAGAAAAGTATGTCCCTCTTGTTTAAACAACTGATCCATAAACCCCGCCCTGTTTGTTCAATCCCCGGGTTGAAAAAAAAAAAGACTAATTTGATATTTTGAATAGTAATAGCTCCTGCTGTCTTTGGATAAATGTGTTTCCATACACAAAAGCCAAAAGCATAATTTCAATTTATTGTAAACTAGGGGAAAATAATACAAGGGTAATAGTGACAGACCTGGATCATTAGCAGGACAAAATGAACCTGCAACCTTAGGAGTTAAAGCCCTGTGCTCTACCACATTTGCTAAAGGGTAGCTGGCTTTCAGTCAAGGCTGTAGAGCAGAGACTTCATTCTCCCTAGTACGTAGTCTCAGTGCCTCTGGGGTTACATAAGAAATCATATTAAAATCTCTCTGTGGAAGCACATTGTATGTATCTTCTCTGTAGCAAACTACAAGAACTCTGACACCAAAATGGCTACTGCCTCTGTGGATAGCGTTTTTGCAAATTTCATGGTGCAGTATAAAGAAAAAAAGACCCATGGGTAAAGTTTTCAGAAGCAGTTCGGTTCACTTAGTCAACGAAATTTAGGAGCTTAAATTACTTACGAACTTCTGAAAATTTTGCCCCATGAGTTATTTGAATAAAATTCCACAGAATGCTAAATGCAACTGAAAAGAGAAGTTACTCACCGTAGTAACGGTGGTTCTTCGAGATGTGTCCCCGTGGGTGCTCCACAATAGGTGACGGCTTGGCCGGCGCCACAGATCGGATCTTCCAAGCAGTTTCTGCCGGACCGCGCATGCGCCGGCGCGCGCCGCTCCCTGGCGCGCTCCTGGCCATGTGCGCGATCCGGTCCCCGCCAGTTCCTCAACCAACCGCCTCGGGTGCCCCTGCAAAACACTAACAGAGATCCGAAGTGGGGAGGATGGGCGGGAAGTGGAGCACCCACGGGGACACATCTCGAAGAACCACCGTTACTACGGTGAGTAACTTCTCTTTCTTCTTCGAGTGTCCCCGTGGGTGCTCCACAATAGGTGACTACCCAGCAGTAACCCAAGATAGGTGGTGGGTAATCGGATTAAGTGCAGCTGGTCCCCGAGAGGACCGCTGCGGAGAGACGGGTATCCTCTTGGAATACCCTGTGAAGGGCGTAATGTTTGGCGAAGGTGTCGTAGGATGACCAGGTCGCCGCTCTGCAAATGTCTTTCAATGCAATGCCCTTGAAAAAGGCTGATGATGCTGCCACCGCCCTGGTGGAATGAGCCCTGGGAGTGGCCGACAAAGGAGTCTTTTTGAGCTCGTAGCACATTTTTATGCAGGATACAATGTGCTTTGAAATTCTCTGCAATGAGAGACCTTCTCCTTTTGATTTGGGAGCGAGGGAGACTAGGAGTCTATCCGTTTTCCGGAAGGACTTGGTCCTGTCTACGTAGAAGGCTAGCGCCCTCCTCACGTCCAGGAGGTGTAGGCGCGCCTCTTCGCTGGAGGTATGAGGCTTTGGATAAAATGAGGGTAGAACAATAGGTTCATTGATGTGAAACTCGGAAGAAACTTTGGGAACAAAGGCTGGATGCAGCCGTATGGTTACCGCCTCCTTGGAAAAGACAGTGCAGGGTGGCGTTGCCATGACTGCCGCAAGCTCGCTCACCCGACGAGCCGACGTAATTGCAAGAAGAAAGGTCGTCTTTATTGTAAGGAGGCGAAGGGGAACCGTGGCCAAGGGCTCGAACGGTGGTCCCATGAGTGTGGTAAGCACCAGGTCCAAGCTCCACGAGGGTGGAATCGGTTTCCGAGGGGGGTAGAGGTTTACCAACCCTTTGAGGAACCTGGTAACCATAGGGTGGGCGAACACCGTGTGCCCCCCATCCTCATGTCTGAACGCCGAGATGGCGGCAAGGTGGACCTTTAACGAGGATAGCGAGAGTCCTGCTCTCTTGAGGTCCAGTAAATACTCTAGAATTGTAGGTATAGGCACCGAAAGGGGGGCCAGCTGCTTGGTAGAACACCAAGCCATGAAGCGAGTCCATTTTTGTTTGTAGGTTTTCCTAGTGGAAGTCCTCCTGCTACTTTCTAGGACTTGCTGTACTTCCACTGTGCATGTGCTCTCTAGGGAGCTGAGCCATGGATTAGCCACGCTTGCAGTCACAGGCTTTGTGGGTGCAGATGCACTATGGACCCCTGGGCTTGCGTGAGCAGATCCGGCGCCACCGGAAGAGGCATCGGTGGGCAGACCGACATGCGCAGGAGTAGGGGGAACCATTGTTGGCGATCCCACGTTGGGACTATCAGGATCATCCGAGCCTTTTCTCTCCTGGCTTTTTGCAGAACCTTGTGGATCAGCACTGCGGGGGGAAACGCGTAAAGCAGGGGGCCCCCCCACGGGATCGCGAACGCGTCCCCCAGGGACCCCCGGCCCAGCCCTGCTCTGGAGGAGAATCATGGGCACTGTTTGTTGTGCTGAGTGGCAAACAGATCTATTTGGGGAAACCCCCATGCGTGGAAAATCGGCCGTAGTAGATCGGGACGGATCTGCCACTCGTGGGTGAGCGCAAAACGCCTGCTGTACTGGTCTGCCTTCACGTTGTGCGCGCCCGGCAAGTATGAGGCTCTCAGGATTATATCGTGGGCGATGCACCAGTTCCATAGGCGGATTGCTTCCGCGCATAAGGTACGGGATCGAGCTCCTCCTTGCCTGTTTATGTAAAACATGGTGGAGGTATTGTCCATACTGATCCCGACGACTTTGCCTTGTATACGGTCTCGAAAGTGTTTGCAGGCGTTGAACACTGCTCTGAGCTCTAGAACATTGATATGTAGAGACTGTTCCGTGGGTGACCACAGTCCTTGAGCCACCTCTTCGCCCATGTGCGCTCCCCACCCTATGAGGGAGGCATCCGTAGTGAGGAAAACCGATATTTGCGGCTGATGGAAGGGTACCCCTGTTAGCAAGTTCCCGGGGTTTACCCACCATTGCAGGGATTCGCGCACCCCAGGTGAGGGCGACACCACCCTGTGAACGGTGTGTACTGCCGGCTTGTATACACTTGCCAGCCAGTGTTGCATGCTGCGCATGTGCAACCTGGCGTTCTGTACCACAAACGTCGCCGCTGCCATGTGGCCCAGCAGCTGCAAGCACGTCAAGACCGGCACTGTAGGGCTGAAGGTGATGACCTGCACGAGGGAACCGATGGCTCGAAAGCGAGCCTCTGGTAGGTATACTCTCGCCGAGACTGAGTTTATGCGAGCCCCTATGAACTCTATGTCCTGTGAGGGGTCTATCTTTGATTTTGCCAGATTGATAACCAGGCCAAGTGAGGAGAACGTGTTTGCTGTGACGCGTATCATGCGGAGGACCTCCCTTTTCGAGGGAAGATAAACACCCCCTGTCTGTGCAGGTAGGCTGACACCACTGCCAAGGTCTTGGTGAAGACTCTGGGGGCCGAGGAAAGGCCAAACGGTAGGACCTTGTATTGGAAGTGTTCGTTGCCCACCATGAACCGGAGAAAACGCCGGTGAGCCGGATGGATGGTTATGTGGAAGTACGCGTCTTGTAGATCGAGGGCTGCGAACCAGTCTCCATCGTCCAGTGCTGTAAGGATGGAGGCAATCGTGATCATCCGAAAACGTTGCTTGCGTAGATACCTGTTGAGGCCACGAAGGTCTAAGATGGGCCTCCAGCCTCCTGTCTTTTTCTCCGTCAGGAAATACCGAGAGTAGAACCCTTTCCCTTGCAGTTGCTCCGGCACCTTCTCCACCGCCCCTAAGAACTCGAGGTGGGCCACCTCCTGCCTGAGCCTGGCTACCTGGGAGGCCTCCTGAGGGTGGGGCTTGGGCGGGGGTCGCGGCGGCGGGAGCGACTGGAAGGGGATGGCGTACCCCGTGGCTATGATCTCCAGCACCCATTTGTCTGTGGTGATCCTTTGCCACTGGTCGTAGAATGGTCGGAGGCGATGGTGAAAAAGCCGTTTCGGATGATCTTGTGCAATGATGGTGATGGCGCAGCCCTGGATCTGTATGTCAAACTTGTGGCCTTTGGCCCCGCCCCGAGGACGGACGGCCCTGTTGTGAGTGTCGCCTGGGGGTTCTGTACTGCTGGTGCTGCTGATGCCGCCCTTGCTCGTAACCCCTGTGATACTGGGGTGCTGTTGCTGGTACTGGTACCGCCTTTGCTGTGGGTAGTACCTTTTCTTTGAGTATGGAGGGGTGTAAATCCCCAGGGTCCTGAGTGTGGCTCTTGAATCTTTACTGGAATGAAGGACCGAGTCAGTTGATTCAGCAAACAGCTTCTGCAAGTCGAAGGGAAGGTCGACTATCTTCGCTTGCAGATCTCTCGGTATACCCGAGGTCTGGAGCCAGGACTCCCGTCGCATCACCACTGCAGTTGCTGTGGAACGTGCTGCCGTGTCCGCAACGTCCAAAGCAATCTGAACTTCCATCCTCGCAGCCGCGTAGCCCTCTTGCACTATGGTCTTGAGGACCGGCTTTTTGTCCTCTGGAAGCGAGTCCATGAGGGAAGTTAATCTGGCATAGTTGTCAAAATTATGGTTCGCCAAGTGCGCTGCGTAATTTGCCATGCGCAACGTTAAGGTGGAGGAGAAGTAGACCTTTCTGCCGAACAGCTCTAGCTTCTTGGCATCTCTGTCCGTTCCCCCTGTTTTAAATTGAGATGTTTTTAGTCTTTGTTGCGAGGACTCCACCACCAAGGAGTTTGGCTGGGGGTGGCTAAACAAGAACTCCATGCCCTTCGCCGGCACGAAGTATTTCTTATCCGCTCTCTTTTGAACAGGCGGAATAGTTGCAGGGGTCTGCCATATGGTAGTGGCAGACTCCAAGATCGCTTCATCAAGCGGTATTGCTACTCTGGAGGAGGCCGGGGAGCTCAAATTTTTAAGGAGCTTATGATGTTTCTCTTGCACTTGTGCTGTCTGGATGCCTTGCGTGAAAGCTACCCTCTTAAACAGCTCCTGAAACTGTTTGAGATCGTCCTTAGGATGGACGTCCCCTAAGGCCGTGGCCTCATCCGGGGAGGAAAACGAGGAACCGCTGGGGTACATTTCTTTGGACCCTTCCGGTTCTTGATGGTGATGGTGCGCCCTCTCGCTGGAGGTATGCGAGGGAAAATCTCGTGGGTCTACGGCCAGTCCCCCCTGGGACGTTTGAGTCTCTGTCCCCGATCGCGATTGCCCTCGGGGGTACGAGGTAGTATGTGGGGATCTTTCCCTGGTAGATTGCCGATGGTGTCCATGCCCCGCGTGGTAGGGACGACCATGGCAGTATAGGCACTGTTCCTGGGAAGGTGACCTTGACCATTCCCTTTGCACGTACCCTCTGTGTCTGGGAGAGGGGGATCGTCGAGACACTGGAGAGAGCGATTTTGCATAATAGTCCAGCGTTTCAAATCCCAGGAAGGGTGAGGGTGGTGCCAGCCATGGGGAGGCTGATTGCAGGAAAGGAGAAGGGGGCTCCGGGTAGGCTAGGGGGGACCCCTGCCTTCTGGTTGGAGTCTGCAACATGAGCGGAGGGCTGTGAGAAAAGAGCTCCACAGCCCTGTCTGGAGAGGGGCTGCAGTGCCTCCTCTTGTGTGCAGCCTTTCCCCTCCCTAAGGGAGGTAACTCCGCCCCCTGATGGGCGGGGGATCCCGGCCCCATCGGCACCGTGCTAGGCACGCTCGAAGGCGGTGCCGCACGTGCAGAGTGCTTCTGTGCCTGCAGGCTACGTGCCTGCGCGCTCTGCACCGCCGGTTCCCCGGGGGTCGGTGCCGCTGCCTGCGGTGCCGCCGGTACCGGCGCTTGCTTAGCCGCCGCCCTGCCTGCGGTGCGGGGCGGCTGGCTGATCATCGGAGGCTGAGCCGCTTCCACGTGGCTCTCCGTGCCGCCGCCGATCAGCTGTTGCTGCGGCTGGGGGCTGCTTGCTCCTCCCGTCCCGCTCACCGTTGCTGCCGGCAGGGATCGGGTTGGAGAAACTCTCCTCCGTTTTTGCGCTGATGGAGTGAGGGAGGCAGCTTTTCTTCTAAGGGCCCCGGAGGGTCCCTCCTGCTGCGGCCGCTCCGGCACGTCTGGCTGGAGGGCCTTGTCAAGAAGCAGCAGTTTAATCCTCATCTCCCTGTCTCTCCGTGCTCTTGTTGTTAATTTTGCACAGAAGGCGCATTTTTGTGCCACATGGGACTCCCCCAGGCACCTTATGCAGAGACTGTGCCCATCGGACACTGGCATCGCCTCTCGGCAGGACTCACATTTTTTAAAGCCTGAGGAGGACATTGTTGGTGAGTCTTTGAGTTTGTTTATGGGTACTTAGCACCCTCTTTGTGCTGTTTCCCCGTCCGATGGCCTGCCTCAGCAGGAGGGCTGATGGCCCTAGCTCCCAGCCTCCGGCGCTTGTTACTGGGACTGGCTTGAGCTGTCCCTCCGTAGCTTGTTTGTTGTTTGTTTGGTTTTTTTTTTTTTTTTTTTTTTACAAAATAACAACCGGCTACTTATGGTAGCCTAAATAACTGAAAACTTTAAAGAGAAAACAATTAAAGTCGTTGAATACGCTATGTGGCTTTAGCCTAGTCGGATTCCATCTGCAGCCGATGGCGGTTGAGAGGAACTGGCGGGGACTGGATCGCGCACATGGCCAGGAGCGCGCCAGGGACCGGCGCGCGCCGGCGCATGCGCGGTCCGGCAGAAACTGCTTGGAAGATCCGATCTGCGGCGCCGGCCAAGCCGTCACCTATTGTGGAGCACCCACAGGGACACTCGAAGAAGAACTGATATTTTGCTTTCAAGGCAATGTATCTATTGAAAAATGTGTGTCTAAGGGCCAAATTCTGGTAACAGCTGTGGAACCACTGAAGCTCACCACTGAGGAAGCTGGGGCAAGGAATGGACTGGAGGAGAGAGGAAACTGCAGCACATGGTACGAGGTATGGGCAAGGCTGTACTTGTACCTCCCCTGAACTTATTACACTCACTCATGTTGGGGTTTTCTTTGCTTTGGGCACATAGACAGTATACTGGGTTTTAGAAAGCTGTTTCCAGTTACTTTAATAACTGCTGTCTTACATGCACAAACTGTTAAATGTTGCCATGTTAGATTTATGGCACTAACTTTAGGAAACAGAAAATTTACGTATTTCTGTTCCTTTTGGGATCTGAAAGCAATAAAATAATTGTCCTGTAGTCTATATATACTGCTAAATTCTGTAAGCTTCAAATAATATCCTAAGGTCTCTTATCACAAAAGTTTCCTGCTTGCTTTTTTCCTTCTCCATACAGATCTTTCATTTATTGCAACAAATTCTTCTCCTTTTATGAACCTGTAATGGATCTGAACTGAAACACACCTTGTAAGGACTGGCACAATAAAAACAAAAAATCTATAGGTAAGTGGTATAGTTTCTTTTAACTATGATCAATTAAATGATTTTTTTCTCCCCGACATTTGCACAATATAAATTAAATATTTAACTCTGCACACAATTTAAACTACTATTTGGCATTTTACCAGTAACTCTTTCATGTAAAAACAAAAACGGGTTATCCTTATCTTGGCTTTGAAAAGATACAGTTTGTCCATTTAGGAAATGGATTGTAGCCTACAACAGGAACATGCTAATAATTGTACAGCATAGCACCAGTTCTCCAGCTCTAGATGACACTGCACGTTTTGCATGGGTTTGGAGTGTGTTATTTGTTTGAATTACGTAAGAATGGCCACACTGGGTCAGACCAAAGGTTCATCGAGCCTCTGACAGCATCCAATACAAGGTGCTCCCAGAGGGACCAGGTAATCATCAAGTGATTCATCCCACTGCCCATTCCCAGTCCTGAGAAAGAGGATAGGGACACCATTCGAACTGAATTACTTGGGGACTACTATGGGCAGAGACAGAGGAATAGATAATAATATCAATGCCAGAAAAGGGAAAGCAACAGCTGCATTCAAGACTCTTAATTCTATATAGAGATCACAGATAATATCTTTGAAGACAAAACTGTGGCTCTTCAACACAAATGTGAAGAGCGTGCTCTTGTATGCACATGAGACCTGGCATACTAAAAAGTCTTAAAATAACAGGCTACAGATGCCCAATGTACATTCTTCACATCCAATGGCAAGACTTGGTTACAAACAAGGAACGTTGGAAAACAGCAGGACAAGAACCACTTGATGTTCAAATCAAGAGAAGAAAGTGGGGATGGCTAGGCAACACTTTCAGAAAACCATCATTCAGAAAAATACAATAGTTCAAATGGAACTCAAAAGTAAATTTTAGTTACATTTTTCATACAATATATTGAAAGTAAATACAAATAAATACAGCAAATACAATAAATGGTTACAGTGTACAATACTACTGTTGTTGGCAAATAACTCTGCATACATTTGTGTTTGTTTAGTAATACCTAATTTTGTTTTTCTTTAGTGTTATGCACTGCTAGGTATACCTCTCTATTATCCAGAATATTTGAATATCCGTCAACAACCCAGTCCTGGGGCTGCTGGATATGAAAGTGTTTACTGAATGAAGACCTCTGAAGTGCTACAAAGCAAAGTTGATACATCTGTAACACCAGATATAGTAGAAACTAAACATATGTACTCTCTGGATATGTACAGATCCTGACAGTTAGAGCAATCTGAGATCTCTCTGCATATAAATATACATATATACAAGATAAACTTCTCTAGCCCAGCACTCTCAGGACCTGGCCAGTGCTTAACCAGAGAATTTGCTGAACCGTAGATCATAGCATTACTAATACTTCCACCACTTACTGGGCTTTTAGAAGATATTTAGGAATAAATTACATTTAATTAACAGCACAGAACACTAAGAACCATGACTGGTGGCTGTAAGAAAAGTTTGAGACTGTGCAAAATTTGCCAGCACCCACGATAAGTTGACATCTGGCTATCTAAAATCATGCCAGACGACAGATGTTGCCAGACCAGAGAGTGCTGGACTAGAGAGGTTCAACCTGTATATTCAACTGTCTATGTTTCGATCATTAGAACATAGATAGCTAGGTTTGTGGTGACTGGGAGGACTGTATGGTGACTTGCCTGCCTGGCACAAAGGTTGCGGATCTCTCGAGGCATCCAGATAGACTTATGGGTGGTGCCGGGGAGGAGCTGGTGGTTGTGGCAAATGTAAGTACCAATAATGTAGGGAGGAGTAGGAGAGATGTCCTGGAGGTCAAATTTAGGCTGCTAGGAAAAAGATTGAAATCCAGAACCTCTATGGTGGCATTCTCAGAAATGCTTCCTGTTCCATGAGCACAGCCAGGTAGGCAGGCAGAACTTCAGAGTTTCAATGTGTGAATGAGACTATGGTGTAGGGAGGAGGGGTTTAGTCTTATTAGGAACTGGGGACACATTTGGGATGGGGGAGCCTATACAGGAAGGATGGGTCCCACCTAAACCAAAGTGTATCCAGACTCCTGGGACTAAACATTAAAAACGTTGTAGAGCAGTTTTTAAACTACGAGATGGGGGAAAGCTGATTGGTGCGGAGGAGCACATGGATCGGATGGAGAATTCACTTAGAAGAGAGTCCATTGATAGAGATTTTCCAGGTCTTAGTCAAAAAGAGAGGAGGGGAGATGATATAATATGCACCAGATCAGACAGAAAACACTCACATATAAAAGAATCTAACACATCAGGGAAGGGCAGACAAATAAACAGTGGCAGTTTTTAAAGTGCTTCTACACAAATGCTAGAAGTCTAACTAATAAGATGGGTGAACTAGAGCACCTTGTACTAAAGGAGGAGACTGACATTACAGAAACCTGGTGGAACGAGGAAAATCAGTGGGACACAATTTTACTGGGTTATAAAATATATGGGAAGGACAGAATAGGTCATGCAGGTCATGGAGTGGCACTGAATGTGGAAGACAATGTAGAATCAAATTAAGTAAAAATTTTAAATAAATCAAAATGTTCCATAGAATCACTATGGATAGTAATACCATTCTCTAATAAGAATATAGCAGTAGGGATATATTATCGACCACCTGACCAGGACAGTGATAGTGACTTTCAAATGTTAAGGAAGATTAGAGAGGCTATAAAAATAAAAAATTCAATAATAATAAAGTACTACAATTATCCCCATATTGACTGGTTGCATGTCGCCTCAGGACAAGATGCAGAGAAAAAGTTTCTCGATGCCGTAAATGAGTGCTTCTTGGAGCAGCTAGTACAAGAACCCACCAGGGGAGAGGAAATTCTTGATTTAGTACTGAGTACAGCACAGGATCTGGTCCAGGAGGTAACTATTACAGGAACACTTGGGAATAGTGATCATAATATAACAACATTTAACATTCCTCTGGTGGTAAGTACACCTCAGAAGTCCAACACTCTTGCATTTAATTTCAAAAGGGGAAATTACACAAAAAGGAGGAGGTTAGTTAAACAGAAATTAAAAGATATAGTGACTAGAGTAAAATCCCTGCAAGCTTCAAGAAAAATGTTCAAGGACACCATAAGAGGCCCAACTTAAATGTATACCCCAAATTAAGAAACATAATAAGAGATCTAAAAAAGAGTCACCATGGCTTAACAACCACGTAAAAGAAGCAATGAGAGATAAAAAGGCACCCTTTAAAAAGCGGAAGTCCAATCCTAGTGAGGAACATAAGAGGAGCCCCTAGACAATCAAGATACAACAGGACCAATCAAGGATGATAAAGCCATTGCAGAGAGACTAAATAATTTCTTTGTTCAGTCTTCACAGCTGAGGATGTTAGGGAGAGTCCCAAACCTGCATCGTACTTTGTGGGTGATGAATCTGATAAACTGTCATGGATTGAAGTGTCATTAGAGGAGGTTGTGGAACAAATAGAAAAACTTAACAGTAATAAATCACCGGGACCGGATGGCATTCACCCAAGGGTTCTGAAAGAACTCAAGTGTGAGATCGCGTAATTATGAACTGTGATTTGTAACCTATCCTTTAAATCAGCTTCGGTACCCAAGGATTGCAAGACAGCCAACATAACGAGAATATTTATAAAGGGCTCTAGAGGTGACCCTGGCAATTACAGCCCAGTAAGTCTAACATGAGTACCGGGCAAATTAGTCAAAACAATAGTAATGAATAAAATTGTCAGACATGTAGAAGAACATAATTTCTTGGGAAATAGACAACATGGTTTCTGTAAAGGGAAATCATGTCTTACTAATCTACTGGAACTCTTTGAAAAGGTTAACAAACATGCAGACAAGGGCGATCCAGTAAATATAGTATACATAGATTCCAGAAAGCCTTCAACAAAGTCCCTCACAAAAGGCTCTTGTGTAAATTAGGTTGTCATGGGATAAGAGGGAAGATCCTTTCAGGGATTTGGAACTGGTTAAAAGACAGGAAAAAAAGGTTAGGAATAAATGGTACATTTTCTGAATGGAGAAGGATAACGAGTGAGTTCCCCAAGCATCAGTCCTAGGACCAATTCTATTCAACTTATTCATAAATGATATAAAGAAAGGGGTAAGTAGTGAGGTGGTAAAGTTTGCAGATGACACTAAACTGTTCAAAAGAGCCAAGATGAAAGCAGACTGTGACGAACTTCAAAAAGATCTCACCAAACTGAGTTATTGGGCAACAAAATGGCAAATTAAATGTTATGTGGATAAGTGTAAAGTAATGCACATTGGAAAAAACAGCCCCAAGCATACATACAATATGATGGGGGCTAATTTAGCTACAACTAATCAGGAAAGAGATCTTGGGGTTATCGTGGATAGCTCTCTGAAAACATCCACGCAGTGTGCAGTGGCAGTCAAAAAAGCAAATAGGATGGTAGGAATTATTTAAAAAGGGATAGAAAATAAGACAAAGAATATCTTACTGCCCATTTATAAACCTATGGTATGCCCATATCTTGAATACTGTGTACACATGTGGTCTCCTCACTTCAAAAACGGTATTTTGGCATTAGAAAAGGTTCAGAAAAGGACAACTAAAATGATTAGGGGTCTGAAACAGGTCCCATGTGAGGAGAGACGAAAGAGACTGGGACTTTTCAGTTTAGAAAAGAGGAGACTGAGGGGGGATATGATAGAGGTATATAAAATTGTGAGAGGTGTGGAGAGGGTGAATAAAGAGAGGTTATTTACTTGCTCCCATAATATAAAAACTAGAGGACACCAAATGAAATTAATGGGTAGCAGGTTTAAAACTAACAAAAGAAAGTTCTTTTTCACATAGTGCACGGTCAACCTGTGGAACTCCTGGCCAGAGGAGGCTGTGAAGACTAGGACTCTAAGAGAGTTCAAAGAAGAGCTAGATAAATTCATCGAGGTTAGGTCCATAAACGTCTATTAGCCACGGGGTGGGAATGGTGTCCCTGGCCTTTGTTTGTCAGAGGCTGGAGATGGATGGCAGGACACAAGTCACTTGATCATTGTCTTCGGTCCACCCCCTCTGGCGCACCTGGCACTGGCCACTGTCGGCAGACAGGATGGTGAGCTAGATGGACCTTTGGTCTGACCCAGCAGTAGCCACTCTTATGTTCTTACGTATAATGAATTCTGATCAGTGCAGAAGTATGCTACTCCAGAATTATGCACCAAATTAGGCCTTGACTCCCACAAGTTGGTAGATGCATTCTTCTCTGTAAGACCTTGTACCATATAAAACTGGGCAGCCAGACAAAAGTCAGCGGGTCACAGCTTTTGCAATATAACACTGCTTCGTGTCTGCCATGCTCTTACTTCCACACCAGTGGAGAGACAATGCAAGCTACCACTCCTTTATGACTATTGACAGGGAGAATCAGAGTTTGTCAGTTTTCACCCTGAAGAGTTCCACCATGATTTCAATAGTTTCCACCTCATTATCAACCTCAGCCTGGACCAGTCCACACAAGAAATCCACTTCCTGGACACTACTGAGCAAATAAGTGATGGTCACATAAATACCACTATATACGGGAAACCCACAGACCACTAAGTTTACCTACACACCTCCAGCTTCCACCCAGGGCACACTACATGATCCATTGTATACAGCCAGGCACTAAGGTACTACCATATTTGCTCCAATCCCTCAGACAGAGACAAACATCTGCAAGACCTTTACCAAGCTTTCCTGAAACTACAATACCCATCTAAGAAAGCGAAGAAACAGACTGACAGAGACAGATGTGTACCCAGAAGCCACCTGCTACAACACAGGCTCAACAAGTAAAACAAGAGAACTCCGCCAGCCATCACATACAGACTCCAGCTAAAGCCTCTCCAGATCATCATCAGTGACCTACAACCCATCCTGTACAATGATCCTTCACTCTCACAGACCTTGGGAGGCAGGCCTGTTCTCGCCTACAGACAGCCTGCCAACTTTAAACAAATTCACACCAGCAACTATAGACCACACCACAGTAACTCTAAACCTGGAACCAATCCCTGCAACAAACCTCGCTGCCAATTCTGCTCACATATCTACCCCAGTGATACCATCACAGGACCTAAAATCAACCACACCATCAGGGGCTCTTTCACCTGCACATCTACTAATATAATATATGCCATCATGTGCCAGCAATGCCCCACTGCAATTTACATTGGCCAAACTGGACAGTCTCTACATAAAAGAATAAATGGACATGAATCAAACACCAGGAACGGTAACATACAAAAACCTATAGAAGAACACTTCAATCTCCCTGGACCCGCACTAATAGATTTAAAAGTAACAGTCCTACAACAAAAAAAATTAAAAAATAAACTCCAAAGAGAAACTTTAGAGCTGCAATTCATTTGCAAATTTGACTTCATCAACCAAGGACTGAACAGAGACTGGGAGGGGTTGGCACATTACAAAAGCAGTTTCTCCGTTCTTGATGTTTACACCTCCACATTAGCAACTATTAATGGGCCACATGCCCCCTGACTGAACTGACTTGATTTCTCCTCTCTTGATGTTCACAATTCCACATTAACTGCCAATAATGGGCCACATCCACCCTGACTGAAAAGACCTTGTCAGCTCTGGCCATCCCCTTTACTGAGACTCCCTCTTTAAGTCGTCTTCTGAAACCCGTCCCCGCCCACCCCCGGATTCATGCATCTGATGCAGCGGGTCTTTGCCCACAAAAGCTGATGGTCCAAAATATCTGTTAGTCTGCAAGGTGTCACAGGACTTCTTGTTGTTTTTCTCCTTGATTGTTACACAGGTTTAATTAACTCTATTTTTTTAAAAAATCAGAATTTAAGGGGCTGCCTTGTGAAGAGATTTCAGTGTTTGCCTTGGGCTTTATTATTTATTATGGTAATGATCCTCATCATACGTTACTAAGTTGAGAATTCCAAAAGAGGCCACACCTGGACGCTCCTGACTTCCAGGGAAACTCAAATCCAAAACTGATCCAAGGCTTAGAGGTTAGGCTCATCTCTACTGACAATTAATCTCTGGCTGGACTTAAAGTAAAACTTTTCTCACAGTCAAAGCTCAATTGTCATAAACAGAAATACAAGTCAATTCTCATGCTGAATTTCAGGATATCTGAATATTGATACTAGTCTGGAGTGGTTGACAGAAATGTTATATTAATTAATGAGCACCAGTGATTGGCTCAGCACAATGCAAAGGTAGAAATCACTGCCACAGGTATGTTGCTGTATCATGCTTTGTCTACAGTGGCAGCACTTTAATGTGGCAAGGTGTTTATGGCACCAACACTGGGAGAGGGTTCTTCCAGTGCTCTAGGTAAACCACCTCCCATGAGGGGCATAGCTAACCATGCTGACAGCCTTTTTACACTGGTGTTTTACAGTGCAGGCAATTGTTGCACTCAGGGGAGTGTTTTTCACTCCACTGAGCAAAAAAGTCTTAGCACAGTAACTCGCCAGGGTAGACAAGCTCATAATTTGACAAGCAAATTAGCTCACACACACATAATAAAGTGGCTGAAAGGGTGATGGTCCAGCATCCAAGTTCTGCAGATTGCTTTTAAGAATGGTGGTGAGGATAGTTCATCTATTTGCTTGCCCTGCACTCAAGAATTATTTTCATGGCACTGAGTAATTAACATCTTTCAATCTGAGAAGTGGGTGATTATTTTTGCACTATAAAATTAGTGGACAGCAGACACATGATTAATCCAATTATTTTTAGTCTGTTTTAAATTGCAAATATAAATGCCTGAAAATAAGCTTTGAGCAAAAATGAATTTTTAATAGGAAAGTAGCATATTCCATGTTTTCAAACAGATTTGCACAAATATTTCTCTTCCAATGTGCTTCTTGACAGTCCCCATCATTTACTACTCTAATCCTTTTCTTCATGTAACTATAGCTAGGTGAATATTTCAAAATAATTACCATAAATATGCACTTGCATATTAAAAAATGCATCTCCCATGTTGATGTTCTATTGTATTTGCTTTCTGCAAACATCCTAGTGAACAAGATTAGTCAGGAATGTTCAAGGAAAAGTGGATTTTAAGAGAATATGAAAGAATAGCAACTAATAATGAACTTTGTATTTGTACATGCAAGCATTGTGTATATCCAGTCAAAATGACTCAAACTTCAAATAAAACAAAACAGCAGAAATGTAGCACTTTAAAGACTAACAAAATGATTTATTCGGTGATGAGCTTTCATGGGACAGACCCACTTCTTCAGATCAATCTCATTTCCAATACAGACTGACATTTGTAAGTACAGAGGACCAAAAAAAATTGCAATAAAATCTGACAAATGCAATACGTAGAACTGAAGGAGGGGGATGAAGGCAGGAGGATGTTAATTTGTGCTGTTTTGTTTTGCTGGAGTACAGACTAACACAACTACCTCTCTGCTATTATTCAAACTTCAAATGTTCACAACAAATTATTCAGAAATAAGCAAAGACCACGCATTATTCATAATCTTGTTTACATTGATTTAATTGTTTAAAAATAGCTGTCCTCAAATCATTGAGAAACAGAATGAGGTAAATTCCGTTGCCTAATGGAGGTCTTAATGATACTGTTTCACTCCCAGCCCAAAATATTAGTTGTTTTAGCACCAACTCAAACACAGCCAGGTTCTCTGACCTATGTTTGGTCAGGGGCCTTGAGGTGGATTGAAGCAACTTGACAGGGTGGAAATTTTCTGAGTTATTCAACAGGAAAATCTAAGTTAGTGTTGGACTCATAAACATTATATCTCTTTGTTCACAGAAAAGGGAAGCCCATCAGATAACAACCCACTCATAGTCTATTTAGTGCCAACCTTGTTTTCCATGTCTATGATTTGACTGTTCTTATAGAACTGAAAAGTGAGTTCCTTCTCTTAAAGACTATCAGGCCTACTGTAGCAAAGTCTCTCTAGTTCCTATTAGTTTTGGATTTTTGTCAGTGCTTTCCATTGGAAAATGGTTCTAGAATGCCTTCCACCTTCTAGAAAATTACTTCCTACATGATATAGAGCTTTCCTATTCTGATTCTTCCCTGTGCTGTTGATATAAGGGATACAGCTGGGGCAAGCAGAGTGCCGCCCATTGTGGGTGTTGGTATTCTGTCTCGGAAACCAACACAGCACAGAACCAGTCCAGAAGCCAGGCATCTTAAAGCCAGATTTACTCCCTCTACCAACTGTACTGTTTGCTCTCTGGACACAGGACAGAATCTATACACATTTTTTCATATATGCTTTGTCAGCGTTGCCATGCCATGTTTCTTGTTTCTGGAAGAATTAATTCCTGTTTAGAATCTATAAATTGTGACATTTTATTTCAAAAGGAGTTTGCAAAGTATTAACATTAATAGACTCATTAACAGAAAGCATAATATAATACAAATATAATTTAGTTTGAACCCAATTTGTATTTAATGACATAGTTATCAAAGCTCAATTACTCCAATTAGAATTTCACTAAATAAGACGAGGAATGACTTTGCTGAGCACCTTCAGGATGAGGCCCTAAGACAAAAGGTTGCTTAAACTGATTATTTGTATGTCTGTGTTCCTTATTCACACATCCTCAGGGGAAGTAAATGGACATTACTGATCTGCCTTTTAATAAATTATCTCTATAGTTTGTCAAATAGTATCAAATCCCTCCAGTAATCTACTTTGTAAATTTAACAAAATTATAGTTATCCCATATTTTTTTTCCTCTTCATCAAGATGTCTCTTGCTACATAGAGTTTAATATCTTCCTTCACATTCAAAGCCAATGTTCTGTGGTATGGAACTTATCAACTGTTTTAATTATGAATTGCTTTGTGTTCAACTTTTACTGTGAATGCAAGTATGGCTTCAGCTATTTAATTTATTCTAATGAAAATGCTTGATTATATAGTTCTTATTAATTTGCATGCATGGTCACTTTAAAAAGCACCAAATTTTAGGAGTGATATTAATTTAACTAACAGTTATTCACAGATCTAGAAGAGTTTTAATGGCTACCACAATGCGATTTTATTTTATTGAAATGGCTTAGTTTGTGAAGTCTATTCAGAACATGAAAAAGGAAGGAATGTTTTATTGCTTTCTGCTCCAGGCTAGCAACATACACGTTACAAATCTCACATTTAAACATTGATGGTTTGTTTGTTTACCACTTCCAGAAAATGGTCCTCTGCTTAAATAACAGGTGCCAGAGGAATGTCATCCTAATTTATCTGAAACTTATCAGCTCACTTAACCCACTAGCATCTCTTTCAAGTTTGTAATTCTAGGATGTCGTCATACATGTACAGTTCAAGGAAGAGCTTTATTCCATTACTCTACAATTAACTACAGTATTGAAGGCTCATTGAAGCTAATAATATCCCTCTGGCTGCACAGCAGAACCCTCCTACCTACAGAAAAGACCACTCTGCGTCAGAAGAACAAAATGGAACCTAACCCCTTCAAATCTTTGCCAGTCCGTAGCAGCCATGCTCAGTGCACAGTGAGTTATATTTTATTCTCTCTGGCTATGTCTACACTATGAGATAATATCAATTTTAAGGCATTTAGCCTGATTTTACGAAGTGCCTGTCTTCATGGTAAATTCCATAAGCTTGATTTATGGAGCATTAAAATCAACATAATCGGTATCATAAAATCATCGTAACCTGACAGGTGTAGCAGTCAATTCGAATGTAAAATTTCAAATGCAGGGTAGTGAAGAAGCACCATGTCTTTACATCAGAACCATTAGCCTCCAGAGATGTCCCATATGTGCCTCACAATGCCCTGCTCTGGCCTCTTCCATCTCCACTGCTCTCAGGTGTGCAGGAATTAGGCAACACGGAGACTGTTTCAATTCGGCACCTGGAAGCCCATGGCCATAAGGTCATGTTTATATGAGAGGCTGAAAAATCTTTCTTTCTTTGATATTAGTACGGCTGTGAGGTCTGTGTCTACCTCTGCAAGCTGCCTTTTTTTCTGCACTGCCTGGCACCAGCTGCTGCTCCCCCGCACCACATGGCAGCTAGGCTGCGGATGGGGTTGTGCTTGTATGATAGCACAAGAAACTTCTTTTCAGCTGTTTACATTTTGTCCTGAGCCCCACACCTCCTCCCTCCCCTCCTTCAGAGGCACCACGCAATCTGGAACTTTCCCACACCCAGCCACATCACATGGCTTGACCCCAAACCAATTAAAGGACGTGCTGGATATGCTGCAGCCAGCTTGTGCACAATGAGGGTCCTGGAGTCGTCCAGGGGAAGTCTCCCTTGGCAGCAAAAGACACCCTGGGGCTGGCAGCTATTCAGGGACCTTGCAGCTGCCAGAAGGAAGTCTCTCTCGGTGGCTACAGATATTCAGGGTCTTGCAGCTATTTGGGGGCCTTGCAGCCATCCAGAGGAAGTCTCCCTCAGCGACTAAGATATTTGGGAATGGGAAGTCACCCAGGGAAAGTCTCCAATGGCTGTGATATTCAGGGATCTTGCAGCCACTTGGGGGAAGTCTCCCTCGGTGGCTGATATGCAGGGGCTGGCAGCAATTCGGGGGTCTTGCACCTGCCTGGGGGAAGTCTCCCGCAGTGGACAATATTGGGGGCTGACTTAAGAGCACCAAGCACACAGAGGCAGAGGCTTGGAACAGACTTCCCTTCCAATCGCTCATCATTGAAGGATTTAAAGTGTACTCAGTCCAGTGTGGCAGCCATTTCTCAGGCTCCCTCTCCATAATTAATCCCTGGGTCCTCGTTACTCATAGGTACAGGAAGTACCATCAAAAGTTGATCGGGTAGACATTCAGTGTAATGCCAGTGTGTACTTAGATGTACTTTTCTAGATTATAGATGGGGTGCAAGGATGCAAATTATTGCTCTGAGGATCTTTTCGCCAGGAGGTCTAAATACAGAGCCAAGACTTTCCTCTGGGTCTGCTGGGCATAGGGGCAGGGTGTGGGTCCTGCCACAAGGTTTCATGGGCTCCCAGCAGCTTTAAGAAGGGCAAGAGGCAGGCACCACAGGGCACTGATTACTGTGGACAGGGTGTCCCCTGAGACAGCTAGAGGCCTTTTGGGTCAACAGAAGAAAAAACTTTGTCACTAGAATGACTGTGCTTTGAGATCAAATTTTGTATGGGCTTGAACCAAAGACCACTGAAGGCAATTTAGTAGCTCCACAATTACCACAGTTGCCCAAGTAAGGCTTGCAGCAAACAGCCTAGCCATAGCAGACTGATGATCCATTGTATTGTCAGTGTTTTGCCCATGTCTGTTTACACATACATTTCCAGATTTTGGAGTGGGTGCAAGGATAAAAGTTCTTGTTCTGAGGATCTCCTTTGTCAGGAGGTCTAAATCCAAATCCAAGCCTGGGCCCACTGGTAATAGGGGCAGGTGGTGGGTCATCCCACAGAATATCAGACAGCATCCTGGGCCCAGATGTAGCCCTGCTGGATCTCCTTCCCCTTCTCCTGGACTTCCTCCAAACTGGAGCAGGGGGAGGCCTCATTCCACCAGCATGGTGGCCATCCAGCAGAGGCTTTGATATTACAGCACTTCACCCTGGGGTCTTAGAGTACATCCTCCTCGCCCCACACATTCAGGAAAGTCTGCATCTGTGGCCCACTCTGGGAGGGACCCACCTCTTTATTCCCAGGCTGGCTCCTGGGACCCCTCCAGATTATTCCTTGAGGGCCCATGGAGTCTCAGGCTCCCTCATGGTCTGCCACGTAGAACGCTGGCTGCAAAGGAGTGGGTGCAAGGGTGTTGCACAGCAGCTTGTAGCTCTGCTGTTCTCGCACACTCAGACATTTGTCACTAGAGTGGCTGGCCTTTGAGACAATATTATTGATCTGAGGATCCTCTTTGCCAGAAGGTCTAAATCCACACCCAAGTCTCCAAAGATCCAGTGCTTTTGCATCCCCTTATGAAAATCTGTTGGTTGAGAAACCCAAGATCTTTTTTCTAACCCTTCTTAAGTGCTTTACTACACCTCTCCTCAAGTATAAAAAGCACATCTCTTATACAGGCAAGCCAGATTCCTCCTGGAAAAAGGGACATTTGGCTAAGATGACAGAGGAATGAGAGAAATTAAATGTAGGAAATGAAATGTAGGAAGATATCATCAAATACCCACAGCCACTTGCGAGGCATTTTTTTCCCGTCATACCAGCGAAAATACCCAAAATGCTGTGGGGCTCAGGGAACTGTGGGATAGGTTCCCACAACACACTGCTGCGACAGTAAATTTTGGCAACTTGTGTGTGTGGCAGCAATAAGTTGATTTTATGGGGAGCATGTGGGAAGGTAAGAATGCTCAAAAATGAATTTAATAAAACCCAGTGTTAAGAAATCGATTTTGGTAAAGTCAATTTTAACTCGTAGTGTAGACATAGCCTCTCTCAGAGATCTGTAAAGTTGGGCTTACAATACTAATGAAGCTTGGCTATACAAGTGGAGAGATACAAAATACAATTCCTATTTTTAAAAAATGAAATAACTAATGTATTTCTGAAATAACTATTCTAAAAACACCATATGCAGAATACATGTTGCACTGGCTTAATGGGTTTATGGTTCACACTCAGTTGCAAACACTGCTGAAACTCACATCTGGCTGCACCGCTCACAAATAATTGGGCCATTCCAAACTCATTCTGATAAAAGATAACGCACCAACAGGTATTTCCTCTTCTGAGGATCTATAAACTGTATACACACCTATAGCTGTTAAAATTCCAAAGAGTAATGGAATCAGTGCTGTTACTTGTATGACACATATATGACATTTTAAAACATGATGCACAAAATCCACAGATTTGCTTGAGAAGGGATTCCTATAATACACGGAAGGGGTGTGATCCTGAGGCCAGTCTGGTCCCATCATAACTTAAAGCAACCCTGAGGTTGCACTAAGTTTCACCTACCTGTCCACAGCCCGAAAGGGTTGTCCTGACAACTAGCAATTGCTGAGATACAGTAATGCCCTGCCTGCATACTTGTTTTCCCTGGCATTCCACTCCCTGCAGCGGCCATGCGGAGATGACATAGCAGAGCCTCTACATCACAGAAAAATCCTCAGCCAGTTAAACTGGCTTTGTCTTCACAGCACAAAGCAACTGGCGAGCCCATAGTATACGTATGTGTCAGAATTGGGCCAACAGTATATGTATGTGCCAGAAAAAAATAATAAAGATAACATCAATATCCAATCGGTGGACAACAAAGAAGGAAACTGCCTAATGGGATTAAAAAGCAAACATGACTTGAAATCAGAAAGTCATTTATTAAAACTTTAGGTATAAAAGCAAACCCCCTTTTTTTTAAACCTTCTGCAACAGTGTTTTTGTAGCATCTTCTCTACAAATTTGTAAAATAATTAATCATCGAGGGCTGTGCATGTAAACCTGGCTAATGTACCTAGATTACAAAAAAGCATAATACACAGGTAACGTAGTTTTTGTAGGACAAGGATGCAGAAAAGTGGGAAAACTAATCTTGTGGGTGAACTACTGAGCTCAAGAAAAATGGTTTTGATTGTTTTTATTAGAGAGAGGCTTAGGATTGGGAGAAGATTCTGTGCTGCATCTCTCAGATGTGTTTTTAAGGAGAAGGACAGTTAGGAGGGCTTTAAAACTTCCAAATTCTGGGCTGGAATGGTCCATAGCATATCTTATGGCCTTACTGTGGGCTGCAGCACCACCCAGTATCTCTTTAACACCCTAATCTGTCACATGCCTCCTTCCTGCTCCAAACCTGCTCTCCCACACCCCACAAACCATGGTTTGTCACTGTCCTCCCTGATTCCTGTATACCTCACTGGATCTGGGGCTTAAGATTCCATTTGGACAAGGGTTGGCAACACTGTATTTAAAAAATCTGTGACAGATGTTAAATATCCCATCTTCACCTGAACCTCTGAGAGGCAAGTCCCTTCTGATCCCCCCGACCTTCCTCCTTAGGGCTCTATCTCCAGGGGCTATGGAGACCTCAAAGGCTCTGGCACTGGACTGGTGGGGCAGGAGGCTGCTGCAGCTCCTGTTCAGATTCTGTGTGTGCTCAGAGCTCAATCAGAGTTGCTGGTCAATGGCTGCTGCAGTGTTGTGTGCCACCAGCAGTTGTGGCTGAAAAAAGTGTGAAAAAGACTGCTGCAATCAGCCGGGGCACCATTTAGAAGGGGAAACTTTCAGTGAGAGACCAGAGATAGAGGGTCAAATTTGAGTGGCAGTGCAATTCCATGTAGCAGCTTGCAGCACCATCCAAATTTGGCTGTGCTACTTCTCTGTTATGCCAGACAGAATAGGCAATTGAGCCAAATTTGAGTGATGTTGCAATCCTGTGTCAAGTCTAGTTGCAAATTAGTGGTGCTTTGCATGTGAAATATTCAGTTGAAATAAAGGATAGAAGACATCATATATTAATTTACTCCAGGACATGCATTTTTTTTATTTAGCTAAGCGACAATGCTTATAATATGGGACTGTTCGTGCAAAACAGGGCTGTCAATCTCCCCGCTCGGCTGGAGCAGAATCGAAAATCTCACATAAGTCAATGAAATAAAAAATCTGGTTTTCACAGTGAATTTGAAAAGTCAGGAAAGCTTTTTTAAGATAGCCAGTGACAGAGAATAATGAGAAGAGATGGTTAGAAGTGAACATAAAGAAGTGTCACATTTCAGAAAAAAATTGTTTTTTAATTTCTCTGGATGCTGTGTAACCCACCACACTCTATAGCTTGAAAAATTTCCCTAGAAAATCACTTAACAAAGGACATTTAACAAAGGACAGGTATCTTCATGAATGTCGAGATTTCATCTGAAAATCCTGAAAATATGTTTATTAATAAATTGTGGAGAAAATAATATTCATATTCCATACATGAATATGCCTCAGGGGCTTTTAAATTGGTAACATATTGCATGTGTTATTAGGAAAACCTACTGCAAACAAAATCTTCTGTCACCAGCAGTTTGCACAGTGGTATTGGGAATGCATTGAATGATCTTGGAAATGTGAGGTTGCAAATTCAAAAAAGAGAGAGTGAAATTTAGAACTGTTTGGCTGCAGCAATGAAAAAACAAAACATATGTATTTTATCTGGAAAATGGCATTAGAGACATTATCAAACATCTAGTTAACCCACAATGGTCAATGAAATCCATTTCATTTAATTCCTTTGACACCTATCTCATTGACTAAATTCTGTGAATGCAGTAATCTAAATTACAGGGTGCACCTCCCTAAATTGCGATTCTGACCTGGCAACATTTTCGGGCCAGAGAGCACCAGTGGCCGAGAGTCAGGCAGCAGGAGGAACGGCAGATCAGAAACCAGTTGGGCTCGGTGCTAGGGCCATAGCAGCCCAGCTGAACTGGGAGCCAGGACTGCAGCAACTGTGGCAGCCTGGAAAAGGAGCTGGAGTTAGGGCTGCCAGGCAGGGCTGCCTGGCATGATTGCTGGGACTGGAGCAAGAGTACAGCCATCTGGACAGGGTTCTGGGGCTGTGGCAGCCAGCTGAGCTGGGGCCAGCAGCAGGCAACCCAGCCTAGGCCAGTGGCAGGCTGGCCTCTCACAGCTGGAAACAGAGCCAGTGGCAGGTTAGGGGGCCAATGGTAGGGGACCGACCCTGGTCCACTAAATTCCTTTCTTCAGAGCTGCAGATCCTCAGGGTGCCAGACCAAGGAGGTCCAACCTGTACTAAACTTGTCTCTGAAAAAATTAAAGGAAGTCAGGCAGACAGGTTTTACTTTTTCCATGGGCTTCACAGTAGGTGGATTTTCCTATTTCCAAGACATGTTGTGAAACCTGCTCAAAGGAAAAAGGTAGTTGCACTGGAGAATAAATTCCTGGCAGCTATTTATTACTCTTGGATTACTGCCTCACTGTCACCTGCAGTTGGCTACAAAAGAGAAATGAATTTGCTTCTCATTCACTCTTTAACATGATTTGCACTGAAGTCTGATTTTATTGACCAATGTTTTGATCATTTTAAACAATTTTCAGTCAAACAAATAGGGGACATTGTAGTTGTTTGTTGCCTTTCCTACTCCAGCCTTACAAAACACAACAGAAAAAATTCACAAAAAATTCTCAAGGGATGTCATGGTATAGTAAACCATCTGCATATCTATTGGGAATAGTTCATATTGAGAGACTCCTGATTTGACGTCAGTAATTTAATGCAAGAATGATACATTACTTGAATCTCTATTTCAGTACTGTGTTGGGGAGACAGTGATTTTAAGAAATGAAACAGAGACAACTGCTTATTTATGAGAGTAGAGACATCTATTTCATTACTATTTATGACCAACACTACAGAAGTGCAAACTGCATGAATAAAAGCTAAGAGAAATAGAAGGACTTGCTGCCTATTATCTAACAAGAAATATTTAAGGAAACACTAGACCAAGCAGGATAAACTGATTTAAAACCAAACCTGTGATATGGCTCTCATAACACACGTGCTGTAACCTAGAACCTGTAACATCTCAATTCACCTGTATTCTCTTGTATACAGGTGTAGAATGCATGATACTGAGTTGTAATACCGTTATGAATAGGTGACCTAGCTATTACCTGTGTAGCCACTTTGGAATGTGAGTACTGAATGACTAAGTTTAATAGTGGGCTGTCGGGAAACAAGCAGAAAATGATACAACTGTAGACATGTAGATAAAACGTAGCCCTATGCAATGTAGTGTGCCTCAGTGTACCCTGCCAGTCACCCTTTCTGACTAGCAAAAGGAATGGCCTACTGCTGTTGGTCAAGATGCACCAGCCAGGCAGTTTTGATGTGTCACTGATGTCCAGGCAGGAACAGACCAGAAAGGTCCTCTTCACGCCCTGTCATCAGCCTATAACCTTTACACCTGCTCTCTTCTTTAAGTATTTAAGAATGTCTTTTGCATTGTGGAAGAATTTGTAATACAGTAAGGTCTCAGAGTACACGAGGGTTCCATTCCACGCACCCTCGTGTAACCTGTATTTTGCGTAAGTGGGGGTCCAGCTTTTTCCCAGGCAGGTGAGCTGGGCTGCAGGGGGGCAGGGAGTTGAGCCGGAACCAGAGCTGTATGTGGGTGGTGAGCTGGCAGGTGGTTGAACCGGAGCCACACAGGGCAGGAGTGGGTGGCTGGCTGGCTGGCTGGCTGGCTGGGTGGGCAGCTTGTGAGCCAGTGGGGGGGAGGCAGGTGGGTGGCTTGTGAGCCAGCAGTGGGGTTGGAGCGGAGGGAGAGGTTAGCATGCGGTTTGTGAGCTAGGGGGGTTTGCAGCAGAGCCGTGCGGGGTGTGGGGGTGGGTGAGCAAGTGGCTTGTGAGCCAGGGGGTTGCACTGGAGCCACAGGGGCAGGGAGGCAAGCAGGTGGCTTGTGCGCTGGCAGTGGGGTTGCACCAGAGCCACGCGGGGCAAGGGGATGAGTGGGCGGCTTGTGAGCCAAGTGGGTTGCACGGGAGCCAGCCAGGGGCTGCGGGGGGCGGGGGGGCAGTGGCTGGAATCAGAGCAGCTTATGGGCAGTTTAAACCTGGCCAGGGTCTGGTGGGTGAGCTGGAGCTATGTGAGAGTGGTGGTAAGCCAGAGCCAGTCATGGGCTTGTGCATGGTGAGTGGAGCTGGGGGGGAGCTTCTCTGGGGCCATGCGGAGCTGAGGGAGGTTGGGCCAGGGTAGGGAGAGCGACTTAAGCAGTACTGTAAATCATGGTACACAGTTTACAACAGGAATTACGGTCGGACGCATAAGTGTGAGGTCACATACTCTGAGTTTGCGTACTCTGAGACCTTACTGTAGCAGTAGTTACTTTAATTTTACAATATTTTGCACTAGCTGTTTTTACAAAAGCAACTGTGTACTTTTTACTTGTGTGAGTGAAGAATGTGAGTGTTTGAAAAGGTCAGAAAGCTACTACATTATTCAGATGGTAAGAGAAGGGGCCAGAGCCCCAGGAGAGCCAACTAATTATCAAATGTACCCATTGTATTTGATGACTGAAGAGCAGCAGACCAATGATTCTGAAAGTAGAAGCAAGCTCTCACAGTGTGTGATGATAACAAATCTCATCAAAACCAGGGTGGAGCAACACCCAGAAGAGTCATCAGCAGCCTGATGTTAAACAACAATTAAAACTATCTCCAGATAAACATATATTGCAAAGTGACTGACTAAAACATGATGCACAAAATCCACAGGTTTTCATGAGAAGGGATTCCTATAAAATTTGGGCTGTCTTGCATGGTTCTTCAGGTTCTATCCTACCAAGATCTGGGGCACTGGTCCAGACCAATAGAGATGTGCTTCTCCCTCGGACTCAGACACTAGAGAGAGACAGAGTGAGTGTGTTTGTGTGTGAATGCTTATGCTTTTTACTTTGTATTCTCAATAAACATGGCGTATTGCCATTTCCGCTAAAAAGATCCTGTGTGCGTCTTTTAACTATAACGCAATGAACAAGATAATCAGAGGGCTTGGAGGGAAATGCTTCAAGGATCCTTAAAAGAACAACAGATTAGCTATTAATTTGGAAGTGGCAACCTGCCTGACTCCAGCCACGTTAGTAAGCTTATATTTCCAGAATGGGATCTATGATCAACAGATAGCAAAATTGTTAAAAACTCCTGCCTACAGTGTAAGGGTTGTGTAAGGTGAGTTGCCAGCATCTCCTGAAAGGGAGATGTTATCTGAGAGAAGCAGAGACTGCAGAAGGGCAGTTGATCTGAGTCACAGGCTCTGTGGGGTGTGTACTGTACAGCCAGAATAGTCTAGACTTTGAGAGAAATTATAAGCTTTAGGTAAGACTTCTTGTGTTTTTAACTCTTTCTGTGCTTACTGCTTGCCTTTAGATGACTAGACAATAACATTTGTTTGGAAGAGGCAGTTTTGGATACTTTAATCAGCTGCTGCCCAGAGGCTCCCAGAAGACAGTGTCTTGCAGTTGCCATATACACTTGGGCCTATCATATTATCATGGCTGGGAACTGGGGAGGCTGCTATACTGGGGTCTAGTGTGAGTTGCACCACTATGGCATTCCACCCAGAGAGAACTGGCAGTAGTAACCTGAGGGACATACTCACAAGGGACTGCAGACAAGGCATAAGACAGCACCATCCTGTAACCAAGACAGGATGGCAATAAAGAGATGTGCTGTAGCCTAGTGAACCAGACTGTTAAACTTTGAGAGAAGTGCAGGTAGAGAAGCATGTCATTTTAAAGCAGGTCACAAAGAGACTGCGGGAGAGATCACCAGTCTCTCAACTGCCACATACCTTCTTGTGTATGAAGAAAAAAGTCTTCCTAAGGCTTCTATTTATTGTATCTATGTGTGTATATGTACACTTTAGAGTGTTTCTGTCTGTCCATTTGTCCATGAATCCATCCATCCAAGCATCTGTGAGTCTGTTTGTTCAAGAACTCCTCCTAAGAACACCAAATTTGGTATGCAGCTTCCTGTTATCCCAACGTAGAGCAAGGTCGTGCTTTGGTTGTACCGGGAAAATGGGAAGTGCATGGAACAGGAATGTCTTTCAGAATGTGGAATGGGAGGGGGCAGAGAGGACGGACACCATTTTGCAGCAGCACAGGGGCAGTGCGTGCGACGGACAGCTGCACAATGAGTACCAGAAGCAAGCGTGTCACCAAGAGAGTGGCCTGCTGGGGCTGGTATTTGTCATCTTGCTGGTCACGGGACCAGGAAACTGGTCCCCCTGCTCCAAATCCCTCCTCACTGGGCACTAGACTGCAATGCCAGAGAAAGGGGGGGAGGGAGAGAGAGAGCCCTGCTAGAGTGGGGGAGGGAGAAAAGGCCCCTACCAGACAACCAGGCAGGGAAGAAAAGACCCCTGACAGATATGGGGGGAGAGAAAATGAAAAGGCCCCTGCTGGACCGGGAAGTGGGGAGAAAAGGCCCCTGCTGGACAAGGGGAAGGAAAATAAGCCCATGCTGGGGAGAATGGGGGGAAAGGGGAAGGAAGCAAAGCCCCACCAGACAGGGGGAAGAAGGCCCTGCCAGACAGTTGGGGGGACAGAAAGTCCTGCTGGATGGGGGGAGGAGACATCTTCACCAGACAGTGGGGAGTAAAGAAAGCCCCACCAGTTGGTGGGGAGAAAGCCCAGCTGGATGAAGGGGAAGAGAAAGCCCTACCAGATCAGGGAGAAAGCCTCACCATCCCTGGAGGCGCTACAGCCTGCTCCTACCAAGGGGGAGGGAGGAAAAAACCCAGCTAGACTGGGTGGGGGAGGAGAAGGTGGACAGGGTGAGAAAAAGCCCTGCTGCATGAGGGAGAGGAGAAAAAGCCCTGTTGGACGGGATGGGGGGAAGGCCCTGCTTGATGGAGGGGAAGAAAAAGTCCCACCATTCCCTGGAAGAGCCACAGCCCTCCCCGCTTCACACAGCACTGCTAGGCCGCCCAGTGCACACACCCCTGGCTGGCCTGCGTGCCCCCCCTCGTACCCTGCGCCCATCTCATGGAATGCTGCTGAGGATGGCCTATGATCCCCACCCTCAACCTCCAGACAGGGACCAGGGTGTGCTGGCCGCTGAACCAGTCCCTCTCCATCCCAGTCCTGCCCTCTGGCGACAAGCTGGTGGGCAGGATACAGAGTCAAACCCCCACCCCAGGGACAAATCAGTGGATGGAGGCAGGAGCCCCAACCCTCTGAGGCATCCACAGGGAGAAGCTGACAGCCACCCCACTCCCTGTCCTGAGCCCCCACCACCAAACTCGTCCTCCTCCCAATTTTCTGCCCTGATTCCTGCAGGCCCACCGTCCACCAAGCCCCTCCTTACACCCAACACTCACTCTTGCACCACCCCACATCACCAGCCCCTCTGCCCTAAGCCCATTTTCAACCTCCCCACACTGACTTCTTTCCCTTCCCACATCCCCAGCCTCCTGCACTGAGCCGCTCCCATCCCCAAGGTCCTGCTCTGACTCCTGCACTCCCCGCATCACCAGCCCCCTGCCCTGAAGGACCCTGGCAATGTCAGGGAAGATTTCTAGTCTAAAAGAACAAAAATATTGGTACTGATGTTATAAATGGAGCCTACGATACTTCATGCCTTTGTACTGAATCTGTACAAAGAGAAGAGGTCTTCATAGATTTACATGAGAAGTTGGATCAGAGCCTTCAGTAAGTTTCACCACACAGACAGCACAGCATTTGCCACACAGCTCTCTCTATTCCAATGTAGTAATGCACCTGCCTTTTTTTTTAAAATGTATTTGTCCCAGACCCCTAAATGGCCTCCTCAAGGACTGAACACACAACCCTGGGTTTACAAGGCCAATGCTCAAACCACTTTTAATTTCAAACACTTTGCACTGAACTGGCTTTGTTACATGCACACATGCAAACACAAGGATGCCCGCACACACAAAGATTTCCTTGGCTTTGCTTGGATCCTTAACTCAATTTTTGGGTTCCTTCTTTTAAATCATTGCTCTGAGGTGGGGCTGGGGATGAGGAGTTCAGTATGCAGACTTACCCAGAGAGAGAACTAACCCAGCCCCCTCTCACTGCAGCAGCTTGGAGCCAGATGAGAATTGCCTTCCCATGCCACTTCAGCTCCAGTGTGCACAGCTGTGTGCATGGCAGTATATGTGTCCCCCAGCTGGGGCAGGTGCAGATTTATCTGCTCTCTAGCCAGAGTGAGGAATGCAGCAAACTGCATACTCTCCCCTGGCTTCTTGATGAAGGGGAACAGCCAGCAATGTCTATGTATGAATTGGCATTGGGGGTGGGGAAGCTTCCACCCCCCCGCCCCCCCATTTCCTAAAGGGTATCTGGAGGCATGGCAGGCTTAGGGCTGAGGCAGTCCCAGATGGGGGTGTACCTACAGCTAGCCCCTGTCATCTGCCTGGTGATTCTGTCTCTTTTCTGTTTGGTTTTATAAGAAGCAATCCAGTTCTGGGCACAGCCTATTTTCCTGGAACAACAAAACCCCTTTCTTTAAGTTATGATAAGAGGAAGCTGCATACTGAATTTGGTGGTCCTACCTCGTAGAAGAAGTTCTTGAACAAACAGATAGACAGAAGGGCAAAGAGACAGACACACAGATGACAAACTCTTTCAAATATATAGACGATATATAGTCACAGAAATGTAGGCGTAATAGTCTGTATCGTCACAAAATAAAAACAACAGTCCTGTAGCACTTTAAAGACTAACAAAATACCACTGACTTCCTGAGGAAATTATATCCAAAACCTTTGGGAAAATACCATCCTTGCCACCATGTGTGTAGAAGCTCTTTACATCAATATTCCACATGAAGGTGGACTACAGGCAATTAGGAACACTAACCCAGATGTTACCATGGCAAATTTGGTGGCTGACCTATGTAACTTTGCCCTCACCCAGAACTACTTTCAATCTGGGGACAGATCAGATCAGCGACACTGCTATGGGCACCCACATGGCCCCACAGTATGTTAGCATTTTTATGCCTGACTTAGAATAATGTTTCCTCAACTCCCGTCCCCATTGCCCCTCCTTTACTTATGCTACATCCATGACATTTTTATCATTTGGACCCATGGTAAAGAGATTCTTGAAAAACTCCAGAGATTTTAATAACCTGCACCCCACCATCAATCTCAGCCTTGACCATTCCACACAAGAGATCCATTTCCTGGACACCACAGTACAAATTACTAATGGCCAAATCAATACCGCTCTCTACTGGAAACCCACTGACCACTACGCTTACCTACATGCCTCCAGCTTCCATCCAGGACACATCACATGGTCCATCATTTATAGTCAAGCCCTTACATACAACCACCTCTGCTCCAGTCCTATTAACAGAGACCAAAAACTTCAAGATCTCTACCAGCATTCATAAAACTTAATTAGCCACTGGGAGAAACGAAAAAAAAAACAGTTTGACAGGGCCAGACGAATACCCAGAAACCAGCTACTTCTAGATAGGCCCAAGAAGGTTAACACCAGAGCACTGCTTGTCATCCACCACCTACAGCCCTCAACTCAAACTCCTTCTGTGCATTATCAACAATCTACAACCTATACTGGAATATGATGCTACACTCTCACAGGCCCTGGACGACAGACCTGTCCTTTCCTACAGACAACCACCTAACCTCAGGAAAATTCTCACTAGCAACTACATGTCGTATCACAGAAATACTAATCCTGGAACTTTTCCCTGCAACAAATCCCATGGCCAACTCTGTGCACATATTTACCCTGGAGAGACAAACACTGGACTTAAACATGTCAGTTACATGATCGGGGCTCACATTCCTGCATCTCCACCAATGCAGTATATGCCACCATGTGCCAGCAATGCCCCTCTGCTATGCCCCTATTTGGACAAACTGGACAATCACTTTGCCAAAGAATGAATGGACACAAATCAGACATTAGGAATCTGAATACACATAAACCTGTCAGTGAGCACTTCAACAGAGCAGGCCATAGCATTCAAGACTTGAACGCCAGCATTCTAAAACAAAGAGACTGTAACACCAGATTACAATGGGAGACATCTGAATTGAAGTTCATTCTGAAAGTTCAACATTTACATCTCAGTCTCGAGAAAAATATCAATTACCTTACGCATTACAAGGACAGTTTCCCCATCTCTGATATTAGTTGTGATCTCAGTCAGCCCACTTATCTTAACAGACACTTACAGTACGTAATTTTCTTCTCCCCTTCCCCTGAGTCATCAGTTTTCACTTCATTTTTTCTATCTTTCTATTTAATTTTCTTCATGTCAGTTTACATTTATCAGAATTTTCCAGATCTGAAGAAGTGGGTCTGTCCCATGAAAGTTCTTTATCACCTAGGCTATGTCTACACTAGCCAAAAACTTCGAAATGGCCATGCAAATGGCCATTTCGAAGTTTACTAATGAAGCCCTGAAATACATATTCAGCGCCTCATTAGCACACGGACGGCCACAGCACTTTGAAATTGACACGGCTCGCCGCCGCGTGGCTCATCCACACAGGGCTCCTTTTCAAAAGGATCCCGCCTACTTCGAAGTCCCCTTATTCCTATGAGCAGATGGGAATAAGGGGACTTCAAAGTAGGCGGGGTCCTTTCGAAAAGGAAGCCCGTCTGGACGAGCTGCGCGGCAGCGAGCCCCGCCAATTTCAAAGTGCTGCAGCCACCCATGTGCTAAGGAAGCGCTGAATACGTATTTCAGCACTTCATTAGTAAACTTCGAAATGGCCATCTGCATGGCCATTTTGAAGTTTTTGGCTAGTGTAGACATGGCCCTAATAAAGTATTCTGTTAGTCTTTAAAGCAGAGATATATTCTTTCCCTCTGTTGACTGAACTTGTGTAGAGGTTCCTTTAACATCATTAAGAGACCTATAGTAAAATACCAGCTTATGCATATGTTTACCATAGCCTGACATAGTACAGAAGCAGACATGTTCAAGGACTTCCACTTGTCTTGCCCACTAAATTGCTAGCTTACAAAAAGCGTATACACCCAAATGCTACCGATAGTCAATGAAAGTTTTTTTTTCTGTTGCTCAGCTGCAGAAAGATTTGAAATAGAGGACAATGAATTTAATCTTAAGTCTACATGTATTCAATTCAATTGGTGGGTGTCTTTGTAACGAAGGTGCCACGGTTTGTTACAAACTGACTCTCTCTAATGAAGTCTGATTTACCAATACCTAGTTTGTCTGAGAAAAATCCTCCCACTCCTATTCAGTCTCATCTCGATTTTTCAATTGTACCAATATTTTCTTTTTGAAAATGCTGCTGTGACCCTATTGCAGTTGGAAACACTAAATTGATAGTGACATTAATCTAGTCTCAGAATAAACTAGAGCCATAAATACCTTGTTTAAAATGTATGGCACATATCCTTGGAACGGTTAAATTAATATTTCTGAATACATCTTGCTATTTGGTGTAATTGCCCACTCCAAAAATTACTGCATTAGAAATATTTCAGAGTATACTTAGCACTCATTAAATGCAATTGTCCAACTAGTCTAAATCAAATCTGTTTTAGCAGGAAATATCCTGGGTGTGTTTTGGAATTACAGACAATTTTGGGGTTGTGATGCTGATATTGGTTTACTGTAACTACTACAGGGTCGTAATAACAGAAATGGAAGAATTTTGAGATTAAGGACACATGCAGACATAGGTATCTACCAGAGCTATATAAATAAATTTATAATAATCCTAATTTATATAATTAAAATAGCCATTTCCATTCAGATCACTGTATCAATGACTTTTTGTCAAGATGTTGGCTTTCCAGCAATAAAATTACATATGAATGAAAAACTAGATTAGAAATTGAGAGATAATTTAATACTGGATCAATAGCTTGAATAAAAAACCACTGCATATTTAGATTTATAAATCCCTTATGCAATGTAGGCAAATGTTTACTTGGGTCTTTCAGGCATTTCTAACATCTTAAATAGCAGAACATATCAATACCCATTTCCTGAAATTCACCAATGAAACTGAAAGCTATAGGATCAGTCACTATATGGAATCTTAAACCAGGCTTGCACTCTTACATTTACAAACAATAAAACACATGATGTAGAATAGGATTACTGCCAAAGCATTTAATAGGCAGAGGATTAAACTCTAGTCATGTTTTGAACCAGAGTAACGACAATTAGCACGTTTTCTAGATGAGTAACTCAGAGAAGGTCATCATTCCTCAGGAGCACATGCACAACAAAAAGCAACTAAATGATGTAAGATAATGAAAGTTACTTTGCATCTATTTGAGTGGTATTTCTTTCTGAACTATCACCTAGCACTGGCATTGGCAGAAGTTCATTTAAAAATACTTGTAGCAGCACCACAGGTTTACAAAGTTATTTGATACTGAAGTCAGACCACAGGAAACAGAAAAACAAAACAAAAAATAAATTCCAGTTATCAAAATAATTTCAAGAATTCTACCCTCACTTTTGGCTCTGAGATCAGTGCAAGCTTATCTCTCTAAATGCCCACTGCACAGTCACAAACTCATCTAACAAGTTATTTAGGAAAATATTTATTCTATTAACTCTATTTTTAACATGGTACATTACAGTGAAGACAGCAGATATTTTTGAATAAAGCAAACTTAAGGAGTCGGAGGACAGGAAATATTCTTATACTGAGTAGTAGTGTTTCTACCTTTAATAAAATTCTATTAGGCCCATAATAACTTTAATGAGGGAAGAACTGTACTGTATTTGCAGGAATCCCTGCTGTATTCTGCTTGCCCACAGAGTACTACTCTCCTGCTGCAAGTGAGCACTAACAAGTCCTGTGCAGTTCCAGTGAAGAATCCTCTCTCCCTGTGCTGCCTTCTTATTTTTAAAAAAATCATAAAAGCACCATTATATAGTCCTCAGTGTATCAAAAATGCCAGGTGCTTCAGGAATCTGCAAACAAACTAAAAAAACTGTGAATATATTCGCATTTTGGAATAACAAAATTTCCATTTTCAAAATGGAATATATTTCAGACGATTTTCACCATGTGGCTTACCTAAGAAATGAAAAGCATGACACTGGAAATGTGAAGTGAAATATTTCATTTTTGCACAAGACTTGTTATATTGCAGGGTGAAATATCTTAATTTGAAATTTAGTAACACTAACCGAATTGCTGAGAAAACTAAGAGAAGTATGCATCTGACAAAGCGGGTCTCTACCCACAAAAACTTACGCTCCAAAACATCTGTTAGTCTATAAGGTTCCAGAGAACTTCTTGCTGTTTTTGAAGACACTGACTAATACGGCTACCTCTCTTATAAGACAAGTATGCCTATTTATCTATGCATTCCTGACTCTTCAAGTTGTCCTTTGTAAATGACCACGTTACTCAACATCCGTTAATCTTCATTAATCTTGAATATAAATGTTAATGTAGTGATCAGCTGTTTTGATGTCATACACTATATAGTTTCTTAGCCATTTTCTGTACTAAGAATGACCACAAAGATTTGAATCTCTGAAAACACTTAATTACCTAACTTCAGTTCTATGTTGCATACTTGTATATTAATAGCTTAAACATAAAGGCTACATGTTGAATAGTAACAGAGAGGAAGCCGTGCTAGTCTATACACTATCAAAACAAAAAGCAAGACTGCTTTTTGTTTTGATAAAGGCTACAGTTACACTACAGTGCTTTGTCAACAGAAGTTACTGCTGGAAGAGATTTCCCAACAAAGCTTCCGTTGACAGAGTGAGGCCACACACTAAAAGCGAATCGTAAGTGCGCTCCATTCTGTCGACAGAGCAGCTGGACTGACCAGTGGCTCTCTCAACAAAACAGGCACGCAGAAGCACAGCAGACAGGGCTGCCCATTGCTCTGGATGCCCTGTCTGTTGAGAGAAGGCCCCCCAGAGTGTCCACACAGCTTTTTTTGTTGACAGAATCTTTTGACAGCAGCATTATACCTCCTGCCTGAGAGGCAGAACACTGCTGGCAAAAGTACTGAGTTTTGTCAACAAACTGTCAACAAAACACATTTTGTGTGTGCATGGTCCATGAAATTTGCTGAGATTTGCTAGTATAACCATAACCACGGTGAACTATTTTGCTATCCCCTACAAAAGAGATAACTAAGATTTCAAATGATCATATGATAGATGAGCAGAGCATTTAAGAGACACTGAACCTTTAAGACTTAATTTTTCTATAAGCGTAGGCCATGCATTTGAAAGGTATTTTCAGTATTAGTCTGAAAATCAGAATTCCTTGGAGATCATTCTATTTGAAGAAACTCTACATGCAGTTTTTTTGTGCCTTCCAGTTAACTATATAAGTGTTGTGAACAAAATAAGTGCTAGATTTGGGGGTGGGGTGCTTCAAACAAATGAAAGGGACTGTTTACTAACCATAAAAAATGTTGTAGTAATGCAATCATTCATAGTGACAAGGACCATACACCTTTGAAATGTCAAGACTTTCTCCATAAAGCATTTCTTTTAAATAAATATAAATTCAAGTGGATCGCACTGCTCACAAAAAGTGTCAGACTGACACTCAGAGAGACTTGTCTATTCACAATGCAATGTGGTACAAAACACAGAGAAGCTCCCCCCTCAGCTCACAGACTACTTGTCCTACCTCATGAAGGAGAAGAAACATTTAAGAATCACAATGCTTACTTCATACTATAAATCGTGTCCCAATAAATTATGTGAAAGGATGTGGCACTGCATGGTCTTTTGCATAATAGAGAAACTACTGCAGAAACACCAAAGAGTTGAAGCTGGGTAGATTCCCTCCACAGATTAGATCTGCAGAAGCCCCCAATATCTGCACCAGGGCCCCCTCACCTCTGAAAACCTTGTGCACATCTAGCACAGTCTCACAGGAACTGTGCTCTCAGGAATGGGGGCAGTACATAGGAAATAATTAGATAGTTTCCCACTTATCATATACATTGCAGCTTTCTCCTTCAGGGCTCCACCTAGCAGACACACACAGCACTTCTTCCCCATACCAACCCCCAAGGGGACAGAATGGTGGAAATGCAGCATGGCCTCCCTCAGAAATGACTACATGTATTACATGTATGCAGCAAATGATTCAGAAATACTTAACTATTGCGCTGCATCCAAAGCCACTGCAGTCATGGGAACCTCTCCCTTATCTCCAGTAATTTTCAGACAAACAAACATACACTACAGAAAAATACAAACTAGAAATATCCATAGTGCTGACTCTGTATACATTCAGTAGTGAAAGATTCAGACTTACAATTACAAACCTCAGCAGTTTCTAAACTCTTTGGTATTAGTGCGAGGAACACAATGTTATACCTGAGACCTACATGTTTGGGAACATTCAGGAGAATTACATTACAGCTGCTAGAAACATTGATAGCACAGATATTTTGGGGAACGTGTCATGACCCAAGTGATACAGTTTACTTCTAGCGAAAAAGCTTCATGGGATGCAAATTACGAGCCACTATGTTTTCAAAGAATTAAGAGGTTACATTGGACACTGCAGAGATTGCTCAGAATTGGGTCACAGCTTAGTGAACATGTGCAGAGAAGTGCTTTAGGGAATTGGTTGGGTTGCTAAGATATATTGCCCAAATACTAAAACATACTGGCATAAAATAAGGGCCTTTTTACAATTAAAAACTGTACAGATGATATAAATGGACACATCTCCATTTATGCTAAATGTTCTTTCAACACTGAAAGTGGCGAGAAAACATAAATTCTGGATGAGATCAGCAAGATCAGTGAAGTAAAGGGTAATTTATAGACTAAAAAGAATAAGAAAAGACAAGCAAGACACAGCAAGTGTGCAAGAATATAGGCCAGGTCTTTTTAAGAGCCTAGGGTCGATTTTATAAACCATCGGTCTATACCACAGTGCTCAATACGTGAATTTTAATAGGCTCTAAGGTTGACTTCTATTATGCGGAATTCCCTGGGAGTAACTCCTAAAAGTCAATTTTACAATGTCAAGTACAGACAGCAGCACTATTAAAATCGATTTTATTAGCCTCCAAAACTGTCCCACAATGACCCTTCATGTATACTTTCTGGTCATTGCTTCGCCTCCACTGGTCTCCAGGTGAGCAGGAAATAGGTGACAGGAAGCAGTGGTCTTCAGCCTGGGACTTTTGATTCAATTTCCTTTCCTCTCTGGCCAGCATATATCTTGAGCATACCTCTGCAGCACACCTAGTAGCCATGAATTCCGGGAACACAAACGAGCCCCAGCATGGAGTCATCACGAGATCTCGGACCTCATCATAGTGCAGGAGAAAGAAGCTATCTTAGTTCAGCTCAAAGCCAGCAAAAGAAATGCCAATATTTATGCTCAGGTTATCTCAAGGAATGATTCTGAACGGGTGTGCCAGGGACAGTCAGCAGTGCTATGTTAAAATCAAGGAGCTGAAGCAAAGCCACCAAAAGTGCAAAGAAGTAAATGTTTGGGTCTGCACCATCTCCCCAGATATGTCAATATTATGATAAACTTCATGTTATTCTGGGTGCAGACACAACCTCTTCCCCTAGAAGATGCATCGATTCCTCAATAAACAGTGCTGCTCAGCAGAATCATGACGCATGATCTGACTTGCTGAATGAAGCAGAGGTGGACGACAGCAGGGTCCAGCTGGGTAAAAAAGCAGATACTACAAGACAGGAGCTGTTTCTTGACTTGCAGCCCCCTTATCTCAGGAAGTGGCTTTGGAAGCAAACTGGGATGCTAGAGAGGGCACTTTGGGTATGTTTTTCTTCTATTGATAATAATATATTGCAGTCATGGGGGTGGGAAGGTCTATGCCCATCTCGCTTAGAACAGCTTGTTAATATTTCTGGTGATGGAGTGCTGATCCTGTTTGAATACCTCACTGAAGGTTTTAGACAGGCACTTTTGGATTCTCCTCACAAGATTTTTGGGGAGACCTGACTTGTTCCTGCTTCCATGGTAAGACACTTTACCATGTCAAGCCACCATTAAGTAATCTGGAATGGTGGCCCCACAGAGCATTCTTGCAAATTTTCCAAGACTGTACGCAGACAGAAAGAGCAATCTTTCCTTAACCCCTCTTCTTATTCTGAGGAAGCTGATATCTCATTTGGCAACCAAGAACATATGGAAAGTTATGTGAGTCACTAATGATTTTCTGCCTGTGACCCAACCAGTACAGAGGAAAACTCATGCAGCCTGACTGGCTTTTAAATCTTTGTGCAGCAGGTTCCCCCACTTCCCACACTGGGGACTTCAAATTATTTCAAATGATTTTTTAACTCCGAGAGTAACCTGCTTTTTGAAATCAAAGTGCTGCTTTAAGAACCCCATGCAGCAATCCAAACCCCACTCTGGGCTCTGCCAGTGGCTGATAGGACAGCTGGCAACTCCCCACTGCCCCACTAGGCCAGAGGGCAATTGTATCCTGCCCTAGTTCATGTGAGCGCCTGCACTGACTTTTAGTTATTTGTAACTCCTGGAGAAGCCTGCTTTTAAATCAAGGCGCTGCTTTACGAAGCCCATGGTGCAGGCCACCACCTCCTGGGCCACACTGACAGACGACTGGACACATGGTAACGCTTCCCCCGCTGCGTCAGCAGGTGATTGGACACTGCCCTGGTTCATGTGTGTACCTACACTGACTTTTAATGATTATTTAACTCCTGGAGCCACCTGCTTTTAAATCAAGGCATCAACACCCACCACTCCCTGGGGCCGTGCCAGCAGCTGATCAGATATGCAGCAAAATTTTTTGCTGTGAACCGAAGATAGCTTACCATTGTGTTGAAGGTAAATATCAGTTGCACAAGAGGTTAAATAGTTCTGCTTGGAATCATGCATTCTTCAACCTTAAAAATCCACAAAATGCCCCTGACGTGGCCATATGCTCTTCCATAAAGACAGACAGCCATGCATTCTGCCAATATGCTTGTTGTTCTGAGTAAAGATAAAAATGCTGCCCTTGACAATGCCATTAACATTTCAACTTTTTTTTTTTTTTTTTTAAGGAAATGACCTTGCAACCTGAAGCAGTGGCCCCAGTCCCCCCCAAATGAGGTTGCCATAAATGCAGAGGAGGAAGAAGTCACAGCAAGAAATGAGGGAGAATTATTTTGAAGTGCCAGCACAGGAAAAAATTGAGCTGAGAGAGTGTAGGAAAAACATAGTGTACAACCAAGCAAAAATGCATGCGTTAGTCCTGTCAATAATGACAAGACAGACTAAGATAATGGAAGCAATTCTTGAAAAATCAGAATCAACAAACTCTGCACTCCCTGTGCAATATATGCCCCATTACATGCACCCTATCCATACTCATTTACCTCACCTGGTCAGGGCTCTGTATGCCCCAACAACTCCAGGCACCACCATTACATGCCACCCTTACCACATTCATTCTCCTCCTGTGATTTGGGCCCTGTATCAAGCAGCCACTCCAGGCCCCACCATTTAAGACCTCCCTCTACACAAACAGTCATCCCCTCCCCTGCTTGGAGTTCTTCATCCCCTGTACAATTTATGTCCTATCTTCCATACTTCTTCCCTCTGCACATTCCACCCCCTCCCCTCGTCTGGGACCCAGAATGGGGTGGGGAAGGTCACAGAGATACCTGCACTCTACCCCTAGGGAATCACCCACTAGCGTGAGACTAAAACACAGCAAGCCATTAGCTTAGCATCCTTCCATTTTTCCCTATACCTACCACTCTATCATTGCAGGTAGGAAAAAGAAAGTTTTGTTTGTTAGTTAACATGCTTTGGGGCTGGGTGTGGTGGTGGGGTTGTCACATGGTTGGAGGGGGTTTCATAAAGGGCAAGGAAACAGGATGCGGGGGAGGACGCTAGTTAATGCCCTTCATACTCATTCATAAATTTCTTTTTCATTGTCTCTCTCTTTTCTTTCCTGTTTGCTTTTGTGTTCAGTTGCTGATAATTTCTGGCCAGGATCTCTGCCTCTGCACCCCACGCTGGCATGACATTATTCCCCTCCACGGCCGTGTCTACACTAGCCCCAAACTTCGAAATGGCCACACAAATGGCCATTTCGAAGTTTACTAATGAAGCGCTGAAATGCATATTCAGCGCTTCATTAGCATGCGGGCAGCCCCGGCACTTCGAAATTGACGCGCCTCGCGTCATGGAATAAGGGGACTTCGAAGTAGGCGGGGTCCTTTCGAAAAGGAGCCCCGTCGGGACGAGCCGCGCGGCGGCGAGGCGCATCAATTTCGAAGTGCTGGGGCCACCCGCATGCTAATGAAGCACTGAATATGCATTTCAGCGCTTCATTAGTAAACTTCGAAATGGCCATTTGCGTGGCCATTTTGAAGTTTGGGGCTAGTGTAGACATAGCCCACCTCACAAATGTTATGAAGAATACAGCAGTGCCCAATGACAAGAATAGTGTTTTCTTCACTGAGGTCTCAGCGGGTCAGAAGGCACCTAAACCTAGCTTTTAAATGGCCAAAGGCACATTCTACCACCATTCTGCATCTGCTTAGCCTACAGTTGAAGAGCTCCTTACTGGAGTGCAGAGTGTCTGTGCATGGTTTCATGAGCCAAGGAAACAAGGGGTAAGCAGGCTGACCAACAATTACTGTGGGCATTTCCACGCCCCCAATGTTCATTTTCTGGTCTGGGAAGAAAGTTCCACTCTAAAGCCTTGTAAACAGACCAGAATTTCCAAAGATTCATGTGTCAAGCACCCTTCCTGACCACCCCACGTTGTTGTCAGTGAAATGACCTTTGTGAGCTACCAATGCCTGCAACACCATAGAGAAATACTGCTTGAGGTTAATGTACTCTGAGGCCTCGTGGTCTGATGCCAGGATGGGGGTGTGTGTTTCATGTATGGCCCCATCACAGTTAGGAAACCCCATGGCAGCAAATCCATCCACTATATCCTGCACATTCCCCAGAGTAACTGTCTTTTGGAGGAGAAGTTTATTGATCGCCTTGGCTATCTGGATGACTACAGCCCCCGCTGCAGATTTGCCTGCTTCAAATTGACTGACTGGAGTTGCAACCCTCCACAGAGCAATTGCCCACATGCTTGTGAACTGTCAAAGCAGGTCTCATTCTGGTATCACTGCGCTTCAAGGAGGGAAACAACTCTTCACAAAGTTCCATAAAAGTGGCCTTATGCGTGCAGAGGTTTTACAGCCACTGCTGATTGTGCCATGACTGAGCTGGTTGAAGGTGTCAGCAACCTGCGCTCTATGCTGTGCAGTGACTCCAGTGCTACCAACAACTCTGCAGTGCTATTCTTCAGATCTTCACATCCATCATTGTCCCCAACATCAATCCACTGATAGTGCATGGGCATTAAGTTCAGAATGCACTGTATTGCAGTGTGGGCAGTCATCACAAAACACTGCACCAAACATTGAAGCAGCTGAGGATCCATGTTATTCTTCGTAATGGCGGGTGGCAGTCAATGTAAAAGCTCTTTTCAGCAAGAAGCAGGAAGTGAGGGTAATGTACTCTGGGATGATGACATCAGAAACCCAGAAGAACTTGTGGCGACTTTTTTCCCACAAGACATTGGCACAGAATCCCAAAATGCAATGGATCTGCAGGATCCGTGGGATAAGTGCCCACAGTGCACTGCTGCCACAATCAAACTTAGACAACCCAGTGGAGACACACTAAATCGACTTTATGAGCAGTTTTGTACACTTAAATTCAACTTCAATAAATCTAGTGTTTAAAAGTCAACTTCAATAAATTTGACTTTGTTCCCAGGTGCAGAAATACTCTTAGGTACTGGATAGAAAACAGTGATTCACCATTAGTAGCAGAGTGGGTTAGACAGCTAGCAGACCATGTCTCATACACAAGATCAATAAATAAAATTCAAAATAAATTTGTATGAGTGTGTACAAATATCTTCTTCAGCATATTAAGAAATAACAAATTGATATTGATATGTGCACTTGAGTTGATCCAAAACTAAACTAAATAACGTAAGAAAAATGAAGAACTACTGTTCACATATTGCTTTAACCTGATAAACCTGTAATATATTTCAAAAATATTTGGCTGAATCCTCAACAGCACTGAATAAGCACTATATGGAACTGAAAAAGGAGCCACTTGTGACTCCATGATGATGACGCTACTTTTACACCATTCTCCACTCAATTGTACTTTACAGCAATCTCAGGTCTGCCATAAGCTACATCAGATGGCCCCAGCAAGCCACTACATTAGACTGAGGATTGCTGTAGTGCAGTGGTGCTCCAGCCATACTCCTTTACTCCCAGCTCTTTAACACCAGGGGCCATCTATGTGGGTTGTATGTTACCAATTCACTGCTCTGTGCAAAGATGGCTAGTAAAACAAGCCTTCGGGCCTATTTTTGACCACCAGAATGGAGCAGCAGGACTGAAACAGCTCTGAGAATCTGCCCTGGAATTTGTATATGGCATATTATGAAAAAAATGGTATTATATTTAAGATAAAATCAAAATATTGTGCGCTGATGTAAGGAAGATGGGATGCGTAAGAGTTTTTAGGATGGGTGAATTATTCATGAATGTTAACATCAAGTGTTGCATCAAAGGAAAGCTAGTACAACTTCATACCATTACCATATATTCAGTATATGCCACACCCACCTGCCAATAGCAAATATGATCCCCAAGGCAGAACAGTCGATTGGCCCCAGAATAGTCGATTTAAGTGCTGCCCAGAGAGATTTAGATGCCACCCAGCTGATTAGCAGAGTGCCCACAGCTACCCACCACCAGCAGAATATGCTAATATTGGTGGTGTGCATCTACATATACCTCAGTGCACATAACAAAATTCATTCTGCACATGGATGGAAGAAACTAGAGGAAACATTGCCAGCTCTCTAACTGTGCAAACTCAAAGATCTTTGCAACACCTCATCCTGCTCCTTCTCTAAGGCCGTTCCTCTCACCTCTTCTCCAAGGCACCATCCCCTTTTCACATCACATGCCCCCCTCTGTTACTCACTGTCCCACACCCTCACTAACCTTCTCCTTGCTGAGGCAGGGGATACATGGTGTGGGCTCAGAGGGACTGCAGGTGTGGAGTGTGTGCTCTCAGCTAGGATATCCCAGTACTTTCACTATGCAGGAGAAGCAGGATGTGAGCAATGAAGAGTTTGGGTGTCAGGAGTGGGCTCCGGGTTAGAGCACATGAGGGGCACTGTCCTTATCTTGGACAGCCCCTGAAAGCAACTGGCACGCCTCTCCAGCAGCAGCTCTTGGGCAAGAGAGTCTGGGAGGCCTCCATGAACCACTGCCCACAGACATATCTCTTGCATATCCCACTAATCACAATTCCTAGTCAATGGGGGCTGCAGAGTTAGCATTTGGTGGGAGACAGGGTGTGGAGCCCCTCTCCCAGGGGCCACAGAGATGATGCCAGCAACTTCTAGAAGCAACACAGAGCAAAGGGCAGGCCGACAGCCCGCCTTAGCCCTGCTGCACTGGGCCCATGCCCACACCATCTGCCAGCCTGATGCCACATTTGTTACAGAAGAACTATTTTAGAATTATTTTAAGTGTTTTAAAAATTTTATTAGAAATATGATTTGTATGTCAAGTTGTAAAACCAGGTGTTTAATTACCATGAGTCTAAATATATCATGATCAGAGGAGCCATGGAAACTGTTGAAATAGTCTTCTACACGTAAAATGACAATGTTAAAGCAGGATATCTTGAGAGACTGTTGGGCTAAAAGTAAATGCTGCTTTAAGCAGCCCTAGGATTTGGAATGTTGGCAATGGATTAGCAGGCAAAAGACAGGTGAAGCTGTCAGTGGTGCATACACTTATTCATGAAATAAATTTACCATATGGATATCGCTCTCTTGTGTGTGATATGCTTATATGTTTGTATATACTTTAAAAAAACAGTTGCAACAGTGGTAGTCTTGTCTCTTCTTATTCATTCCTTGACCTGCCTATTGAAACTTCCAAATGAGCAGGTGGATAGAAAAGAATTAATGATGAAAACATTTGTCCAGTAAGACGGACTCTAACAATTTATTACAATTAGACCATTGAACAGCAAGCAAATCTTACTATCTTTCTCTCCTGCACATTTGTAGAGTCTGTTTGTTCCTCTCAGATGGTTGCTTGTCCTTCTAGCTCAGTGGTTCCCAAACTTCGTCATCATACCCCCCTTTTGATTTTTGAGAAACCCTCATGACCCCCCCCCACTTCTTCTTTACCATCATCTAACCACCTTTTAACAAATAATTCAATTCATAATTTAAAATATGCACAAGATCTTGATATAAAAAAGTTACTTAAATTAAAAATAAGCACAAATAGTTTTTCTTGGCCCAGAAATGTAATTTAACATGAGAAACAGGAGCACAAATAAATGAATTTAATGCAAAAAATGATGCTGCATTTTCTCCATCAGTTGGGAAATCCTAGCAGACCAACTATGGACCATCCAGGCTTATGGCACAGGCCCCAGATAAAATAACAATTATAGATTATTAATATTCCAGAATTTGTGCCTTAAACACAACCCTGATTGCAGTAGAAGATGGACTTTCTGACTTCTCAGTTCATGGACTGAACGCAGGAGCTACTGAGTAAAATTATGTGGCCTGTGCTGGTCAAGAGCTTATAACAGATTGGTTAGTTTTTTGGCCTCCAGGATATGTAAGCACAGGGTCTGGGCTCTGTCTCTGCAGAGCTCAGGGCAATTGGAGGTATGTGAACTGACCACTGTGATTATGTTGCTTGTGACTCCACAACTACATACATGTAGGATTTTATCCCGCATAGTGAGAGAGTGGACAGATAACACAAGGTATTGCTATGTCAGCCCTGAGCCTCCAGTAGTGGCAATGCAAAGGATTTCCTGTCTGCATCCCTGCAGACTATGTCACCATGCAGCTGAAGTACTCACCCTTTCAGCCTTTATCAGGATTTGGTCCTTTATAATCATCTGGCCAATTAAATGGCATCATCTAAAATTCACCCAATCAGCAATCACAATCTTCTCACAGCTCAGATGCTCCAGAATGTTTTCTTCTTTACAATATTGCAGGCTACTGAGAAACTTCTTTCCATGCCTTAGAATCTATCTGTATTCATAAACTGAAAAGTGGGACTCCAGATCTGCTGATGAACACACTCCCATGTTTGTTTTAGCAAATCTATCCAGTTAAAAGAGCCATGCTCTCATAATCGATACAAATAGATATCCCAGCTATCTTTCAAACCATGAGATGGCCATCTTCTCCTTGGTATTTAGGATTTTAACCAAAGAATTGGGAGCTGGTAGTTGACATGTTAACACTGATTACTAACTGGTAATTACTTCATTACTCACTACCAATCATGTCTAGATTTAAACCAGTACCTAGATGTTAAAGTTCTGTATCCCATTACCTGTCTCCTGAGCCATCCAGTCCCTCAGGGCTTGTTTTCTTATGGAATTACAATTTCTTTGTTTCACTTTCCTCTGTCCATGTCTACAAAAGGATTTAAAAAAAATCTTATTCTCCTATCTTGTGTGCCTGCTGAGTTTACAAAATGTCATTGCTAACCTAAGCTATTTTCTTTAGTGAAAAGCATAATATTGAATTAATTAGCCTGGATGCTCATTTTATACATGTTAATATTTTATTATTCTTGTTCAAGTCATATTTGCCATTAAAAATTCCCAACTTACTTGTCTCCCTCTCCTCCAGAAATGAGCTTCTCATAATTATCAATTTCTTAACAATTTTCAAATGTTTATTTTAATAATTGCGTTAGCTTGAACTGCATAGAAATTGGAAACTACCCTCCATCCAAAATGTATGTTTCTGGCAGGCTGCCATGATTTGTTAAGATCTCTAGAACTCTCTGAGGTTTTGATACACATTTCCCAGTCTCAAATATTTTATATTCCCATATTTTCAGTTCTTAAAAATCATGTTGCTTAGATGTCAAAATACCTGAAGTTTGTAATAATGCTCGTATAAATAATATAGTAGATTTTAGAGGCATCTGTGGCTTATGAAAACATCTATAAAACAATATCACTGATAATATGCATAATGTGATAATATCCTGTGGCATTCAAGCATCTTTATTTGATATATAATGGGTTTCACTGAAAAATGGGGCTGTCCCACCAAAAGACCCTAATCTAGAGTTTCTTTAAGTGCAAACAATATTCTGACCAATTGCCTGCCTTTTGTGAGTTAGATTCCGCCTCCTTTTCTATACTGTGTAGCTTCTTAATATATTATTAACCATTCAGAGAATGAGGTACATTTGGAAGAATGTGGCCCCAAGTCTTCTCAGAAATTTAGATTTTTTGGAATGCTGCATTGGCAGGTTTTGATTTTATCCAGTTCAGATAACATTTAGAAGCAAATCATTTCCTCCCAGACAGTATCCCATCCAAGCAGAAACAAAAGCTCAAGAACACCGAGAACATCACAGAAGTGCCTACTGCATGTTCACTTTCCTCACTGAAGATTCAAGATGTAAAGCTTCTAAGCTTTTAGCACCAAAGATCTCTGGGGAAAGTAAACCTCAGCTCTAAAAGCAGAGACTTGGGATCTGAGAATATCCACCAAAGTCCTTCCCCTCCATGCTACTGTTCAGCCTCCCCTTGGCAGCTGTGACTGGCTTTCTATTCTGCAGCTGTACAATACCTATTTTTCCAGAAGAGTTAGAAGCCATAGAGGAGGAATAATGCTGCTTTTGAACAGCCTTTAAGTACTGTGCAGCCTTCTACTGGGAAAGCACCCAAAATGATGTTGGCATTATGAACACCAGAAATAATAATAATTAACAATTAATAACAAATCTGCCAATGTCTAAGGGAAAGCATGCTGCACAGCATTGTTGCTTCTCTGACATACCATTTCCCACCATCACCACGTACAAATGCAACTTGCAGACTACAAATCAAGCACTGTGTGCATGGAAAAACTTGTAAGGATGGGGGGCATGCTGGAAAGCCACCCCTGCTCACACCTCCCCACACACACATCCCACTTTCCTTACTTTCCTATTGTTGTGGTGAATAGAAGTCTACTGTAGATGGTTAGGACCTCTGTGTGCAACATATCAGCACCCATTTATGCGCTGGACCAAACTCTGAGCTAACCAAACTCTGTACTATTTTACTGCACTTATTAGTTCTGCATGGAAAAGTCTGTGTAGAAGCTCCCCTTATAGGTGTAGTATCCACTAAATGGTCAGATTTTGAAGGCTACAGATTAGAAGTTTCAACACACAGCTTGGAGCTCTTTTATCTTTCTTTCTAAAAGTCTTTGGATGATTTTAATAGCTACTGAAGCAAGTTACTGAGAGCTCTGGCTGTATCCAAGCAGGCAGGTGATATGCACGCTTCTCAACTCGAGAAATACACCCCTTTGATTCCAGTCCTAGACTTCGCCTAAGTAGAGCTTGCCAGTCCAAAAATTGGCACAATTCAACACGTTGTGGATGAATGCCCTTGGAATTAGAATAAAGCTGCTAAAGGAATTTGGATCTGCAGAGGTGAATACCCACTGCACTAGCCTGCCAATGACAAAACAATACCACGATATATTAACGGGTGTCATTTTTGTGTGTTGAGAGGTTCTCAGAGTGACTACTGTTTTCCTGTTTTATTTAAATTTGCATTTTTGATAAATCAGCTAAGAAAAAGACCTAGAGCTTATTCTTCTCTACCTCGTATCTTACATGGTGTCTTTTATAACTGTTCACGGCAGATGTAAAACAATATTGTATCCCAGTGGTAATGCTGAACCCATTTTTCATGCTCAAGTTACATGGCTACCAATGACTACACAAAGTATAAGTGCAAAATAATAATAAAATAATCTTTTCAAAGAAATTTTAAAAAAAATTAAAAATGTTTTCAAAAGTCAGAAGTTGCTAGTGGTTGCCACCGGTTTTGTTATAAACATTTCTACCCGTGCTTAGTCCCTGAAGAACTCTGGCTGCATCTACACTACAAGATAAATTCAAAGTTCAACGCTCTAGCTCGACATTAAAACGTGACTGTCACACGTAATACTGTTAATTCAATTTACTGAGATATAATGCCCGTTACAGAATATCGACATTATGGGACGGGAATAGTATTGATCTCGAATTTAAAATCTCGAATCAAGGCTAGTGTGGAAGCACCATGTCCTTAATCTGAATGTGTTAGCCTTCAGAAGTGCCCCGTATGTATCCCTCAAAGCTATGCAGTGACCCTCCAAGAATGGCACTGCTGTCAGGTGTGCAGCAAGGTCAAAGTAAGCCCACAACATTTGGATTCAATTGGAATTGGAATTGGAATTTAGCGGCCTTGCCCTGCAAATAAAAAGGGTGTCCATTATGAAAAGTCCTTTTGCCCATCATGTTGCACTGCATCGGTAGCCACTGCACCGCACAGGTAGCAATTATTGGTAGCCCTGTACTGCAATCATGAGCACTCAGGGTAATGATCTGACTAGCACTTCTCAAGCGCACAAGAGAGCCCCAGCTTGGATCCACCAGGAGATTCTGGATCTCGCTGCCATTTGCGGAGAACTACTGGTGGCAAAGTAACTTCAGGTGTCCAAGAGAAACATGGCCATCTATGATCAGATGACGTGCAAGATGGCAGCCCGAGGTTACTCCTGAGAGTCTATGCAGTGCCGGCTGAAGACTGAAGAACCCCGGCAGGCCTATCAAAAAGTCCAGGAAGCCAAACAGCAGTCAGGGCTGGCTCCACGGACTTGCCACTATTATCAGTAGCTCCACATAGTTATGGGGAGTGACCCCACCATGCAGCCCGAACTGAATTATGGTACTTGTGGAGGCCCTGGTATGGATTCTGGGGTGAGAATGGAGAAGCAGCGTGGTGCAGAGGAAGAGGGCAAGAGAGAGGAAGAAAGGAGCAATGAGCAGGGGACAGAGGAAGTTGTCCCAGACAGCTCAAAGCTCTTCACCATAGACCTGGAATGGATCCCCTCCATGACAGGACCCTCCATGGTGCTCCCCTCCACAGCAGTCCCCTCCACGCTGGTCTCCCAGCCTTCTGGAGCAAGCAGTTCCGGAGAGCCTTTATTATGCTTGCTAGAAGTGGGTTGGGGGAGGGGATACCTAGAGGGTTTTGCATAGGTACAGGTTTGTTAGCTGTGCTTCTATGCCCCCCAGAACATTGTGTTAACTTTTCTTGGGATGAAGCACTTCTCCTTTTTGGAGATCTCCTCGAAGGCCCCACCCAGGCACTCTTGTGTTTTTTTCAGGAGACCTTCCCATTCCCCCCCCAAAAGAGGACAATCGCTTATAGCTTACCATGTCCACAAAGCAATGTGCTGGAGAAGTGGTGGCAAGTGAGGTATTGTGAAATGCACATTTACCATCCCATCCTCAACAATCCATGTGTCCTTCAAAAGTATATTTTCAGTGATAGAACACAGAAAGACACATTCATTGCACTTCAAAGCACATTATTTCAATTGTATCTTAAGTTTGACCTTCATTTTCCAGTGACCAGTGTTGCAGAGAAAACCAGGCAACGCAGGAAAGGCAAACAAGATATGATCCTGAAGCACATGCAAGACACTCATGCAGAGCGGAAGAACTTGATAAAGGGCATTGCTCAGTGGCATCACAGTACAGCTGAGTGGCATCAGTCAAGTTAACTTTAACAACAGAATGCTTGACCTGAAGCACCAGCAATTGTCAAAGAGGAATAAGACCCCAGCAAAGCACCCTGAGCTTGCAGCAAAGATCGAAGTTGAAGCAAAGCTCGTAACAGCCATTACTTATCAGATGGAGATCCTGTGCTCCCTGCTTCAGCTGCAGAGGAACTCCCAAACCCACAGGGCATCAGCTGATACCTGCTGGCCAGAGTTTCCTGAGGAGAGGGTGCCCACCCCCCATCGCTGTGGACTGTGACAAGTCCCCTGAGGAGAGATTGCCCGCCCTCCATCATTGGGGTCCCCGCACACATGGAGGAAGGGCAAGGCTACCCTGCTGTTCCAGCTCCCAGGGTCACTGCAAAAGGCTATTCAAGCACCCTTGAGAAGGCTTCTTTTGCCAGACACTTAAACCTCTCCTCCCCTCAAAATAAAATCATTTCTTTGAGCTCGGTGTGATTTCTTGTCCTGCAGGGGTGAGGAGGGGGAACACAAATCAAAACGGGCTGGTGGAGGGAGGGTTAATGCCACTGAAGGCACAGATGGGCAGTGAAACTTGTCCACAGCAAACGCACAGCTGAGGGAACTGGGTGTGTGGGGAGTGGGTGAGTGCCTCTGAAGGCACAGCTGCCCAGTGATACTCCCTTGTCGGCAGGAGACATGTCACTGAGGGAACCGGGTGGGTGAGGGGTGGGTGAGTGCAGCTGAAGGCACAACTGGGCAGTGAAACTCCCTCGTCCGCAGCAGACACGCAGCTGAGGGAACCAGGTGGTTGGGGGAAGGGTGAGTGCCACTGAAGGCACAGATGGGGAGTGAAATTCCCTTGTCCGTAGAAGACATGCAGCTGAGGGAACTGGGAGTGGGGGGGGGGCAATGAAAGTACAGCACATTCTATTTAACTTAACCTCCTCCCACCAAAGAAAAGCATTCATTCATTACAGCATGGTTGATTTATTGGCATTATGGTGGAGACACACATAGGTACCATGTGTGTTACAGATCATTCATAAAGCTGTTTTTTAAAGCGTCCCTTAGTGCTGCAGCCTGAGCGTGGGTATTGCTGGATGGCAGTGTAGATGACTGCAAGTAAGTCCCACCTATTACCTCCGCTTCAGAATTCCAGACAGACAGGAAAGTCTCCCACCTTGATTTACGTAAGTTGTGCAAAATAGTGCACACTGTAATAACAGTGGGGACATTAGCTTCAGAAATGTCCAAACGGGTTGTTAAACATCTGAACCTCTTTCAAATGTCCAATTTATCATTTGCTGGAGTGTAGCAGACAGGGGCTATTATAAAGTGGGTTACAGTTCCCCTATTCTGTGTTCCAGCCTAAGGAACACCAGCATACAGCAAATGGAAACCGTCAGAGCACTTTGCACACTGGCCACACCTCCTGCTCACTTGTACCCAAAATTACATCCCCTTCTAAATCTGTGACACACCCTCTGCACCAAGGACAAGAAAGGATAGGATCCAGATCCCCCTGCAGAAAATTACTAAATTGCCTCATCTCCCTCGTGGCACTAAAGGAATTGGAATAAGGTGAGAATATGGCCTGTAATACCTAAAAATGCTGTCTGAAGTTGCAGTCTGAGGAACAGATTTTTTTTTAAAAAGTTATTCTTACAATACATCAAATCAATATTTATCCTGAAATTGATCTAGATGCATTTTCATATAGGTCAAATTTCTTCTGGCCTTACACAAACACTCCCACTGCAGTGACCGAGAGCAATTAAAGTAGGCAACTCAAATCCTGTGATATGTCTGAAGAGACGAAAAGGATTGCTGCCTTGTACCATCATCCCTGGATCCCTCCTCTTTCCCCTGTAAATATCCCTAACCATGTGCTCCTTGGCCGTGTCTACACTAGCCCCGAACTTCAAAATGGCCATTTCGAAGTTTACTGATGAAGCACTGAAATACATATTCAGCACCTCTTTAGCATGCGGGCAGCTGCGGCACTTTGAAATTGACACGGCTCGCCACCGCGCGGCACATCCAGACAGGGCTCCTTTTCAAAAGGACCCTGGCTAGTTTGAAGTCCCCCTATTCCTATGAGCAGATGGGAGTAAGGGGACTTTGAAGTAGGCAGGGTCCTTTCGAAAGGACCCCCGTCTGGATGAGCCGCGCGGCGGCGAGGCACATCAATTTCGAAGTGCCACGGCCGCCCACATGCTAATGAGGCACTGAATATGTATTTCAGCGCTTCATTAGTAAACTTCAAAATGACCATTTGCACAGCCATTTCGAAGTTTGGGGCTAGTGTAGACATAGCCCTTGGGTCTTGGGGGCAGGGGCAGAAGGAAGAACTGGCTTTCATATGAGTAGAAACAGACATCCACTTAGATGTCAGTACCTACATTAATGCTGCTTATATAACTTATACTCCATTGCCAGACTCCCTAATCCATCACATCCAATTTGAGCCATTTATGGCCTAAAACTAGCAGAAGCCAGCTTTTCTGCCAGCTCTAACACCTCTCACATTAGAACCCTCAATCCCTGGTTTAAGAAGGGGGCACGATGTAGCAAATTCCAGTATATCCACTTCTCCACTAGTATAAAGTCCCAGAGAGACTTTAGGCTAATGGCATAAATTAAAGCTTCAAACTGAAGCTTTATCTTATGCCCAAGATGGATGAAACTGGAACGAGCTTGTGACAGCTTCTCTGTGAGCTTGGAATTAGTAAAGAAACAAATACCATGCCTGCAACCCTATCAGGAGGGCATACTGCACATGGTATCTGACTAACAGAAGTACTGCTCCTACTGTAGCCATGCTGTCAAAAATGAGGGGCTGAGAGGAGTAGCACGGAGAAGACAATTTATATAGAACTGGGGTTTCCTTTTCCCCAGGGTGGCAAAGATCTGAAAGTTTCACCTTTTGCCGCCTTTGCAGATTTCTAAGACTCTCTCCCCTCACCAGGCAACTGGAAGAAAATTCTGAACTTTAGGGAGATTCCTTTTCAGGAGGATATAATTGGCACTTTGCTGGTAATTTCTACTCTACTTTTCGTATTTCATATTATTCTTTGCAATAAACAGTCTTTGTTCCTTTTTCTGCTTTGAATTTCTCCTATCAAATGTGGTGAATAACTTAATAATTATGCTGTTCTTTTAATTCCCTCTCAAGCATCTGGGATTGACCAGTGCTGGAAGACAGGACACAATGGTCTGACCCAGTATGGGCATTCTTACGCATAATGAATTAAAACTAAATTACAAACTATCACACATAGGAGTAGGATGCTCTCTACAGAAGCATGTGATCTGGATCTTGTGAAGGCTATTTGCAAAGAACCAACCTAAGCAAAGGTGGGGTCAAGTTCTGCTCTGCTTAGGGAGCTATCTTTGGATCTCTTATTAAAGTTACAAATACATTAACAAAAATACTCTGTTGTGTTCCAGCTCCCTCTCTGTATGCCATGAACATAAGGCTCTTCTTGAGAAGGGTGTGAGGAAGGGGAAAGTGTTCTGCACAGCTCCTTATCTTTGTCCCACTGAAGACAATGACAAAACACTCATTGGTTTTTATGAGAGACAGATCAGGCCTATATAAGTTGCATTTTAACACATTCCTATAAGTCATTAGACATAAGGGATGAAATCCTTTCCCATCAAAATCAATGACAGGGTAACAGACAGCAGAAAAGATATCATTTCTGGTTTAATAAATAATGGGGGAAACAAGCATTATTTTGCATGGAAAACACATTGAAAAAACAATATTGGAATATGAAAAATTAAAAATCACTGATCAGATCAAGCCTAGAAGAGCAACTGCATGTAAGGAAAAAGCTTTCTCCTAGCGACAGCTGTAGAAACCAAAATGTGAACTTATGCAGCTAGGTTAAACTCTTCAGGAGGTAGGGCTATATATTTTCTTGTGTTTAGTAATTACCTAGCAGATTTTGGGCACTATGCTAAACTAAATACTATATAATTACTAGCACCAATAATACGCTCAAACTTCTGATCTACTAGATTGGTCATTTCTGCACTCTTTTCAAGTATCAAAGATTTGATCCCAAAATGGAATGATATGATCTTGGAACGTATTTTAGTAATTATAAGGTCAGTGTCAGAAGCAAATTTATGGGTTTCAGTTTTACCTTCTTGTCAGTAATAAATGTGCAAGGCAAGTACATCTCTTAGGCTGCATCTACACTAGTCAACACTGCAATTGAAAGAACATGGCCCTTTTTCCGACAGCCTTCTTCCTCTCCCAGATAAGAGCGCCTTTTTCTGAAAAATTATTTCAAATAAGTGCATATAGACACTCCGCAGGCCCTTCTTTCAAAAGAACAGTCCTCATGGCGCCCCAGTTTTTGATCCCTGGCCCAGTCTTTCAAAAAATCAGGGGCTGCGTGGATGCTCTCTATCAAAAGAGCATATTGATCTTTCATTCTGCTTTTTTGTGTACGGAAGTGATCTTTCAAAAGAAGTTTTTTTTTGGAAGATCTCTTCAATAAGAATTTCTTTCGAAGGATTGCTGTAGCATAGACAAAGTGCCGCCTTAGAGTTGGACACTTGCTCAGTTATGAATTACACATGAAGTACGAGTATCATTACCTCATTTACAATTTTTTAAGAATGCTGTTTTAATATAACAAAAACATAATCTTTCAAGGTTTAATGATACCTAATACATGAGAATCAATATTGTTAATTATCTGTGAATGATTACTAATGCAGTTTTGCATCAGCTGTGAAGACTTGCTCTCATATTTTATATTATACCTATCAACAATACAGCCATTTAATAAATATTAAACATTCAATTCCCTTCTTAGTTTTATTTTATAATGAAAATGGAGTCAACACTGATGTACATTTTAAGACAAGTTATGATACAAAGCATCAAATGAAGCAAAACTACTGAAAACCATTTATGACTGAATTTTGTGGACTGAATTTTTTGAAAATGTTATTTACACTGAACAGTATTTTTAATTGACTAGTAATGCTGCAAAATGTAGTCCTAAGTTTTCTAATGTATACAAGCCAACCTTAACACTTATTTCGTATCTACTGGGTTTGGACGCAGACTAGTAAAGTTAGCATGGGTGGATTGAAAGCTGAAGTAATAAAAACGATATTACAGGATATAACAAAAATTTAAAACAATAAATTTAGCATCAAAGTTCATTCAGCCACAATGGTAAAATTGTAGGTACCTCTGTATCTTTCAACAGTTTATATCTGGCCTTGTATGTGTAGACTGAAACTAGTACCATTGCTGTGATTTTTGAGACAACTAACATGGGGGTGGTGTTGGGAACTAACAGACTTAGAAAGATGATTAAACATTAAGATAGCAATTAAGAATTTTATTTTGTCATCCAAATGGCACATGCAAATTCTACACATCACATTGTTGGCAAACCAACGCTAGAAATGAAAGGTACCTTTTGGCTGCCTTCTAACCAGGTGACTCATGCCATAATACCTTGGGCTTTATAAAGCTGTACATTCCACGTTAAGAAGATCAGTGTCCAAACTTTTTCCAAGCAGAGTGACAACATGGGTCAACTCAGACTTTTCCATCAAGATGTTACAGATTTTAATATCGGTGAAATGGTGATGCCTGATGCTGCTGACAATTATTGTTAATAGCAACATGTTTTGCTAAATGTTGGTAAACCTAAAGCAAAGTTATAACAGCTGTATCTCTCAAAGAGCTGTATATTATTCTAAGACGAAGAAGAGAGGTAAATTGTGAGAGCTTCCCACATTAAGATGTAACAGACAGAAATATAGTTTATAAAGGGTTAAGCTAGTCATAAGAACTACCATACTTGATCAGACCAAAGGTCCTTCTAGCCAAGGATCCTGTTTTCCAACTGAGGCGAAATCCAGATGTCCCAGAGGGAGTTAACAGAACAGCTAATCACCGAGTGATCCCTCTCCTGTCTTCCATTTCTAGCCCCTGACAAACAGAGTCGAGGGACACCATTCCTACCATACTGGCTAACAGCCACTGATGGACCTATCCTCTATGAATTTGTCTAGCTCTTTTTCGAACCCCATTAAAGTCCTGGTATTCACAACATCCTCTGCCAACAAGTTCCACAGGCCAACTGTGCGCTGTGTGAAGAAAAGCTTCCTTTTGTTGGTTTTAAACCTGCTACCCATTAATTTAATTTGGCGACTCCTAGGTCTAATGTTAAGGAACAAATAAATAGCTTTTCCTTATTTACTTTTTCCACCAGTCATGATTTTATAAACTTTATTATACTCCCCTTAGTCTCCTCTTTTCTAGGATGAAAAGTCCCAGACTTTTTAATCTCTCTTCATATGGCACCCATTCCAAACCCCTTATCATTTTTGTTACCCTTTGCTGAACTTTTCCTAATGCCAATACACTCATCAAACACTATATCAGCACAATTGGCTCCCAACTTTCTGCTCATAGGCAAAAACTCATAAGAGGGACACTAAATTACCATTAAAATACATGTAAAAGTCTCTGGTTCCCAGTGCTCCTAACTGGGGGAAGAAGTGGCAGCATGCAGCCTGAAAGGTAAGTGAACCTTACGGGGGAAACGCGTGTTGGAAAAGGTGCAGTACCTGTGGGTGGTACAGCAGGCTGGGGGGTTCCAGGCCTGGGTGGGTGTTGGGAGCTGGCAGGTGCATGGGGAATTGCAGGCCATGGTGTTGGGAGTGGGCCGGGGGGGCTGTGGGTTTCCCCACGCCCCACCCAGGCACACTGCAGCTGGTTCTCCTCCAGCCACAGGGCTACAGGTCTCCCCATGCACCCGCCAGGGACCCCATGGCTGGCTCACATAAGCAGGGGAAGTTCACTCTTTTAGTAAACAAAGGTATGTATTTATGTCCCTTGTTTTAGCGAGTACTTATAAGTCGAGTACTCATTAAATGTGGGATGACTGCATATCTTTTTGAGATGAGGTGCCCACATCAGTATACGGTATTCAAGATGTGGGCATAACAGATTTATACAGAGGCAATAACATATTCTCTGTCTTATCCTCTATCCCTTTTTAATGATTCCTAAGTCCCAAATGCTTACTATTTCGAGTGCTCCCTTTATTGTCAGAGGAACAGTGGACAACAGTAAGCATTAACATTTAGTAACAAGTGTCTGCAGGAAAGGATCCTTATTAAACAATTATCCTGATGATGCAGAAGAAGAAACTGAATTACCCAGGAAGGGGAGAAGTTCTTCTCAGAATCACACCACACTTAAATGTTAGCTCTCATCTGCCAGTGAATAATCTACTATATAGAGAGTTTGTCTGTCTGTATCGTCAATAATTCCTCCTAAACCAGGGGTCTTAAAGCTGAAACTCTGGAGCCACATGAGCTCTTTAAGGACTTCTTTGTGGCTCCCAACACTATAATTGCAAAATTAAAAAAAATAAAACAACTCATATCTAAATAGCATACAATGGGATTTCAAAATGCTGTACAACTTCCCCTTTAATAAGTGCAGTGCATTGTGGGATACAATACTGTATCTGTGTTTTGATCATGTTACTAATAAAGTCTTGAATTTGAAAAGAAAAAGGATGATTGCAGCATTCCTGCTGTGAAGGGCAACACACATTTTAAGAAAGAAAACTGAAATTAAACATGAAATAAAATTGGCATAATTAAAGTGGATTCAGGAGGGAATGTGAGGAAGATAGTAATACAAACACACTTGTAAAGTGTGAGGAAACAGAATATGTAAAAAATGTGTGAACATCCCACGATAAACATGTATCGCATTACAAATCGTGTGTGTACTGTTCTTATAATAGGGGTTGCAAAAAGTATGGTTTGACATTATTTATTATGAATCAGTTTTGTATTTGCACGCCTTGTGGGTCTTGAATTATTGAGTTTTACTAAATTTCATATTTTGCATCATGCCTCACTCTGGCTGGGGAGTGGACAAACCTGGATCTGCCCCAGCTGGGAGACATGCACCTCTCTCCCACCTATGCCGTCTGGAGCTGCAGCATCCATGGCAGTGAGAGAGTAATCCTCTTTCTCCCCAGGGCAGCTTGCATACTAAACTCCTTATTCCCAGCTTCACCTCAGTGCAAAGACTGAAATTTTCATTTTATTTTACAAAAAACAAAAACATCTTGTTAAGGACCTGAGCAATGCTGAGTAATTCTTCTAGTGAGACAATACATCACAAGTGCCAAAATGAGTTTTGTTCTTTACTATATACTTTCCAATTTTGTTGTTGTGTGGACTGAAACAACCCATGTAATATAATATTACAGCAATCTTCGCTTCAATTATAAGAACAATTTTGTTTTATTAATGAGACATTCAATCTGTTAATTAAACTACATTATAAACTGTAAAATTTATGCAAAGTAGATTTTTAAGAACAGAATTTTAATACCATAATTTTAATTACCACAAAATTAAATAAATCAACGATAATTAGGTATGGCTGTCTCTCTCTCAAATACCTTTTTACATTGTTAAATATTTTATTAAAACATGCCAAATTTATCTGAAAATTAAAAGCGAGCTAAAGACAAATGATTATGTATCAACTGAAAAAATATATTCTTATTGCATAATAGACTGCCAAAAAAGGACCTGTCTTGCAGATGCTGGAGTTTTTAAATGATTGTGATCACATGGGGGTATTGTGATGTGTCTCTACCACACAAAGCCTGGCTAAGTAAAATGGAACAATTAAATCAGTGACAGGCTGTATGTGGAGATGCACTGGGACTGATAATGCTGAACCACTGTTTAAGCCCAAGTGTGGGAGGAGCTGGGACAGGCATAAAGAGAAGAATCCACTGTAGTCATTCCCCAAGAGGATGGGAGTTGGCAAGAAATGAGGCAATCAAAGGTCACTGTAAGCCTCATTTGGAATATGAAGTGATCCTGATTTGGAATATGGACTGGCCATAATCCAAGAGCTGGTGAAATAGCTGCAGGGAGCAGGCCAAGTTCAAGTGATAATACGGAAGAGGAGAAGATAAAATGGAAGGAGACAAATGAAGCAGCCACAGGTATGGAATTATGCAGACTGTGTTTGCTGGTCATAGGGTCCGTGGACTAGAATCTAGACAGTGGGCAAGCCTAGATTCATCTGCCTGCCACTGGGGAAGTGGCACAGTCTCAGCAGTGGAACTGAAGACTACTTGAGACAGGATGTTCAGAAAGACTCTGATACTGCAGAAGGGGAAAACTAGAAGGACCTGGCCAGAAGGCCAAACCATGTAGAAGGAGCACCCCCCATGATACAGAAACAGGAGCATGATTTCAGAGAGACACCACAGGGTGAGCAATCAAACCAGGGTGAACCAGATTGTCTGACAGGTAATCCCCAGATGAGCAAGAAGGAAATGACCTAGCAGTGAATAAGAAACCCTACCACAGGCAAACCCTGAGTTGGCATAAATTGTCACAGCTCTGTTTAAGTCAATGAAAATGCCTATAGTTTCAATCCATTGACTTCTATGAGATTTGAATCCAGCCCTAAATGAATGGGATAACTGCTGAAAAAAAAAAATCGCATCCATAATATCATTCTCACTGATTTGCCAAGGAAATCATAGCTGACAAGAAATTTTAAAATCAAGAAGAGATCCAAGGAGCCTACTGAAGCAACAATCAGTGCACAGCACTGACTTCACACCAAGGGCTCACTCCTGTTGTCCATACTCCACCAAAGTTAGGTCCCAGTCCTGCAAAGATGTACGTGTATGTTTTAACTCTATGTACTGTGATTCATTCCATTAAATCCAAGGATTAAAGGATTCACTGTGTATAGTTAACTGCATGATAAATCTCTGTAAGATTGGTGGCCTTATGGTTGGGGCAGATACTCAGCTGGTATAAACTGTCATAGCTCCATTAAAATCACTGGAATAATTTACACCAGTTGACAAACTGGCCTGCTCCCCTCCACCAGTCCTAATTATCACTGCAGGGGCACTATGGTGCATTTAGCACTAGTATTTTATAAACCACCAGTAAAGACCATAATTCTGCTTTTAACATTAAAATTCAAGTTAATGAAGGTAGTCACTGCATAATGACATATTTATCCTACTTTCCCTTTTTCCCCAATAAACTGAGCTTCTCTCTTCAGAGTCTAAGAATGATAGATATGACACTATCTTGCAGTATTCCCAGGCAAGCAACTGAATTGTTATTCCTTACTAAATGATGCATTTTAGGAGATCATTCTATTAAAAATGCAAACGTTTATGTGGTATTGAGGGGACTGTTTGTAATTTTACAGAGAAAACGGGACCACAGTTCAAGAACTAAGAACAATATGGGACAGTTAGACAAATTCACACTGGTTATAACACCTCCAAGAAAGGCTGATCTATACCAGTTCAAACTCACTTTACCAGGGAATAACAAAAAGAAGATTTTTTGTTTATAACAAGGCTAAATTAAAACCAACTTGGGCCCTTCATTCTGATCCAGGCAAACAGACAAGACCTTCCATTCAAGGAAAGGACACTTATTCCTTACGAAAGGGAGGGAAAGACTTACTCCCGACAGAGCTCCTATTGGACTTGAGGAGTGATCTCTGGTAAGATTATGAGCAGGTGAGAAAGTTCTTTTTTTGTTTTTAATATGTTTTCTCTGTAATGCTTTTACCTTAAGAAAAAGTGTGGCTGCTTAGAAATACAGTGCTTTTTTTTTATGCTGGCACTTGCCAGTACTATCACTTCAGCAGCCCCAGCCATGGGACTGGCTGCTGAGGGGAGGGTGATGGGAGCAGGGCAGCTAGCCAAGTACCGGCTCCTCTCGTGTGTGTGTGTTTTCCAAAAACAGTACTGGGAATAGCGATGGGATAACTTAACTGTGGATTAACACTGTGGCTAACCTTTGAAAAGCAGGCCAAGCACCACTGCAGTCTTGTCTATGCAGATCTGACTTACTGGAGTAGACTAAGTAGACAGGGAACTGTGAATCTTGGAAAAATACTGATAAGCAAGAAGGGGTCTCTGGTCAAGAGAAGTGACAACTAGGGTGCTGGCAGCCTTAAGATGGGGCCTTACTGTATCAGGGTACAGGAAGTACAAGTGCAGTTGTTCTGAACTGAGACGACAAGTCCCGTGAAAATATTTTTTTAGGAAAGCTCATAACATCCTATTATAAATCACTATTATATATATATATCTATTAAAATATAAATGGCAAACCAGTTACATTTTATATTAAGTATTAAAAGACAGTGGTCAACACAAATTCAGAACTAATTAAACAGAGAAATAATGACTGGTTGAATCTATACAGGAAATCAATGAAGTGACATACAGTTATTGTAATTTTAGATTGGACGCTTGTCTTCCAGCATGGGAGGCACATCACTAAAAGACAAATATGGACAGTAACAACCCTTAGAGTCAGGCTTAAGCAACAAGTGTTTAGCTGGTCTGGATTTATATATACACAAGGCAGAAGTTTGTCCTCTCCAGAATCATCCAGCTGAATATTCAGAAAAGGAAGGTTGGCAAATTAAGTAAGTGACAAACCACTCAGCTGCATATGTACATTTTGAACTTATTCTGAAGGAATTTAGCTTCAGATTAGGAATTTGATGGATTCCGAATCTTGTCAAGTAGCAGTGTTTAATCCAGGTTGCTTAGAAAACCTCTCCTTTTCTTTTAGTATAAATTAGATGGTAGACTTAAGCAGAGACTTTTTCCAATGTTCATGCAAAGTATTTCATTTTGATAAAGAGTTCTCTTTCCTGAAAGAGCTTCATTCTGGTTTGGAAGCATCAGCAAACTGGCACTTCAATAGATCAGAAACAGCAAATGAGTAACTGCTCAAATTAGAACACTTTTGAATAATACTTTGGTTTCAACAATTCATCTTTGTTGCATCTGAAATTCTCAATACAAAGTATTGAATGACTATGAAACTACACTCTGCCTTCTTGCATCATGGATCAATACAAGAGGGAAGACTTCAGAGAACTTGTAAGAGTAATTTTCAGTCTGCGTTTGAGGTGTTCCTGAAGGTTATAATTTATAGTAACCATCAGCTGATGCTGTAAGTTTGTACCAGTACTGTTCAACATCTTTATTAATGACCTGGATGAGGGGATGGACTGCACCATCAGCAAATTTGCAGATGACACTAAGGGGGTCAGGTAGACACATTGGAGGGTAGGGATAGGGTCCAGAGTGACCTATATAAATTGGAGGATTGGCCCAAAATAAATGTGATGAGGTTCAACAATGACAAGTGCAGAGTCCTGAACTTGGGACAGATGAATCCCAAGCACTGTTACAGGCTGGGGACCAACTGGCTAAGTAGCAGGAAAGCAGAAAAGGACCTGGGGGATTACAGTGGATGAGAGGCTGGATATGAGTCAAAAGTGTGCCCTTGTAGCCAAGAAGGCTAATGGAATATTGGGGTGCAATATAGAAGTATTTCCAGCAGATCTAGACAAGTTATTATTCCCCTCTACTCAGCACTGGTGGGGCCATATCTGGAGTACTGCATCCAGTTCTGGTCCCCCCAGTATAGAAAGGATGTGGATGCACTGGAGCGGGTTGAGCGGAGGGCAACAAAAATAATTAAGGGGCTGGAGCACATGACCTTTGAGGAGAAGCTGAGAGACCTGGACTTATTTAGTTTGCAGAGGAGCAGATGGTGGGAGGGTGATTAGATAGCAGACTTTAACTTTGTGAAAGGGGGCTCTACAGAGGATGGACAGACTTTTCTCAGGTGATGACTAATGGCAGAACAAGGAGCAATGGTCTAACTTTAGAGGAAGGGGTGTAGACTGGAATTAGGAAAAACTATTTCACCAGAAGGGTAGTGAAGTACTGAAATGCATTATTGAGAGAGGTGGTGGCTTGACATAGTCATAGCTGGGATGATTTAGTTGTGGTTGATCCTGCTTCAGGCAGGGGACTGGATTGGATGACCTCGTGAGGTCCCTTCTAGCCCTAGAATTCTAAGATATTCAAGTTTCAGGTTTATTTGCTTGCAAAGACATATATTGTAAAAGGTTGGTTTTTTTATTTAACATTAGCAGTGGGTAGTCTTATACTATTAAACGTTGGTGACTGTGTCACCATGTTTTCTAATTCTTCAGAACTCCACCATGAATATTTCAAATTCTTAAGATATATGACTCAAAAAACTAGAGTCTGCTAATGAACATAAATATTTTTCACAAAGGATTTCGCCCTGTACCCTATAGTGTAAATGCATATGCATGCCCTAGAACGTAATTGCTTCTAATACACTGGTTAATTCTGTTGAGTGGCTTATTTCCATTTTATCTACGGATGTATTTTCATGATTGTTTATAATGGCACAAAAACAATTTTGATTTATCAGTTACATAATAAACATGTTTAAAATTGTTTATGTAACTCTATGATAAACCTGACAGGAATAACATGCCAGTATCGGCACACCTTCCAGATTTGATTTCCATTTCTTTGTGTAATATGAAAAGCAAAGAAAGTTAAATACAAAGGGGTAGATCTTCAGCTAGTATAAATTGTCAAATAGGCCTATAATATCTTATACCAATAAGTTGAAGATTGGTCACAAAAAGTTTAAGTACCATTAAAAAATTAACTCAACCCAGCTCTGCAAAGATGGACTCTCACTGAGTTAAATATGGTGCCTAAAGATCAATAAATCCAAAAGACAATTAGATTAATAAAGATCTACTGTGCTGCACTTTTACGGAACATTACATAAGGTACTGTCTCAATTTCCCAGTGTGAAAAAATGTTAAATACCCTGAAATGTGCAATGAAATAAATTGTGTAGCACCTGGCTTTTATCTGTAACATAGATTCTTATCATTATTTTCATGTATTTAAGTGAGTAGGGATACATTTAATTGCTTTACAACTATGCACCTTCCCTTCTTGAAAACCTAACCACAAGAACAATACGCCTTTCCTTTTATTCAGAGAAGGCCGAACAGCATAGTACTGATCCTTGATATACATCAATAGATGCAGCATATACACTGCACATCAAACTTTTTAAAGGTCTTATGTGCTCCATGCAGTTAAGGCTCCTTGGTTGGGACAGGAGTACAGCTCCTTTCGGGAATTTCTGAATGGATGTCCAGGGTGGAGGTTGCAGGTTAGGCGTTTTTGTAAATCTCTGTACTTTCCCCTCTCAGTGGTGCAGGAAAACAGCACAGTTACGTGTGCAAGACATGCAGCCAGGTTATAACAGGAGGCCAGGTTACATGATACATTGTAAGTAGTTTCACTGTAAGTTGAAGGTTTTGCTCTCTCTTGATACCTGGTATCCACAGAAGTGGAACCTGCACATAGCTGTCACCACTATCCCCAAAGAGCAATATTTATGAAAAATACCATTCTTTATCAGGGTTCTCTGATTCCCTTCACACCCCCAAAGTTCTACTAGCAGATAATATGATATGGCCTCAAAACAGTTGTACAATATGATCCAAAACAAAACCTACTTCCTTGGTCAAAGATGGCCAAACTGTCCACTATATGTAATTGCAGAAGGATATATGAATGAAAAGGTAGCCAGAGATCTAAATATATGTAAAAACACATGCAGAATTAAATCCATAATACCTTTGCTGCAGAATGCAATGTGCAGATAAACACATTTTCCACTGTAGCCTGCTATTCTGAATTATGTTTTTCCCCCCCACACACAACTTGATTGTGAACACATATATACACACAGAGACCTGCAAAAAGGGAAAATTAATCCATGCAGGAGAAAGTTTTCACAGGTGCTCAACCAAGACTGCAGAACAAGAACACACAGGATCTATGAGCCACCTGAAGCCTTGTGTAAATTTGGCTACTTTTATGTTTTCACTCAAGTATACTGAAGCACTGAATAGGTCATAATCTGAGAAGTGAATGAAAATACCTTTTTAAAAAAAGAGACTGAGAAATTAAACAAATTTCAGCCAACACCAAAATTGATCTCAAATAAGTGCAAGAATTTACATTTAGTTCAGCTGAAAATACAATTAGCCCATGTAAAGTCCTTGATGTAATCTAATTCAGAAGTTCTCAGACTTCAGCAAACGAAGGACTTCCATTTTGATTTAAAATATTTTGTGAACCCCTAAGTCAGCTTCTAGCCCCTAAGTTATTCTCCCCCAAGTGTATATTATCTCTGTTCAGTGGTGTGCAGGAGGCACTGGGTAGGACGAGGAACAGTTATTCCATAGTGTGCAGGAGGCCCTGAGAGGAAGCGGGAGAAGTTGATCAGTGTGGCTTCCAGCCCTTGACATGACTTGTAGACCCACAGAGTACCCTCAAGGACCCCAGTTTGAGAGCTGCTAGTCTAATTCAATAACACAAGAATATTTCTGATTTAAAGAACCCGTCCTATTTTCTTTGATCAAAATCAACTCATTCATTCACATAGCAAAACAGTAATAAAATATAAAGAAACTTACGCAAGTTATTTGCAGATGGCCCTGTCTTCATGTTTTCGTAATGTTGTACATGAACTACAATGTTTAGGTCTCTTTCCATGTGATCTGTTGTGCAAGGACCCTGAGGACGCATAACATCAGCAAGAGCCCTGAAGAACAAAAATTAAACTCATTGGATTTTTTTCTAGGCACTATGCTGAGTATAGTTTAATTTTGTGTAATATTATATGCTGTATCCTAGATACTGCATCTGGTTTATAAATAAATAAATAAATAAATACATTCACTAATGAAAGACAAGGCAAATGCAGTGCAGCTCTTCCACTGAACCAGTGTGACAATGTTATTTTTCCTAATTGCTATGTGCTATATCGAAATACAGGTTGAACCTCTCTAGTCTGGCATCCCTGGGATCTGACTGGTGCTGTACAAGAGAATCTGTCAGATCACAGCAGGTTAATATTGAATAGCAGCATTCCCAACACTTCCACTGCTTATTGTGCTCTTAGAAGACGCATGGGGTAAATTACAGCTAAATAACAGCACAGAACACCCCAGAGCCAGGACTGGGGGACTGCAAACAAACTTTACTGGACCACAGAAAACTTGGCCACACCCTTGATAATTGGTTGTCCACCTAATTAAAATCATGCCAGATTACAGATGTTGCCAGATGAGAGAGTCTCAGACTACAGAGGGTCAACCTGTACCAAACACTAGAACCACAAAAATATGTGGGCTACAAATAGAGATATCTTGAGCTGGATCTTGCTCACAACTTTCAGATATAGCGCTTTATTGCACATAAGATACACAATAATATGTTCCCACATGCTCATGGATTATTTTTATGCTATTAGAATTTTAGGTACTATTCAGACTGTTACATTCTGGTGATAATGTAAGAAGTTACAAGAAGGTAACTGAAATTATTCAAGGCACTGAAGCACCACTCCAATATGAAGCAAGAGCAGCAGAGCTGGTTTACATAGCTGAGAGAAAGCCACAAGCAGGGATCTCATAGAGGTATGTACAATATGATCCTGAAAGAAAGAGATTACATTACAATCCAGAGTTTGAAAACACATTTAGACTGATGCTGGGAGAGCATTCACATCTAATTATTGTATACAGAATTTTTTGTCAGCATTATAGATTTAATTAAATTTAATTCAGCAGCTGGACACATTTTTGGAAAAGGAAAAAATGCAAATTAGATGTCACCTCCATTCTGGGAATGAAAATGGTGTAATCTCATGATGCGTAGATTAGTATTTCCCAAGGAGATCAGGCTTTTGTTGTCTTTAATGTTAGAGTATATAATAATGAACATTTTTTTTACAGTAAGTAACTATTTCCTACATTTGAAAATACTAACAAAGTCTTCAGCATTTCAAAGATGGTTGGGGGGGTAGGTGTCCAACTACACTATTTTAAACTATTTTTAAAACCCAAACCTTGGAACACAAGCTTGGCTACATTTAGATTGTCTAAGATTATTTCAGAAATAGTGCCCATTTTCCAATTACTGAATAATCAACCAGATACGAAGAATGCGAAAAGCCAGGACAAAAGAAAGAAGCCTCTTTATCTGTAATGTGTGTTCCATTTATATTGTAGTACACAAATAAATAAATGGCTTCATCTTTCCGGGAGCTGAACATCTCATGCAAGATGGCCCATACTTTTACCTGTCATTTACATTAATGAGAATTAAGAATGCTCGGCATTTCAGAGAACCAAAGAAAAAATATATAGATAAGAGATCAAACATGGATAACAAATTAGTGGCTTAATTAATATGACAGATTCAAGATACATGTTCCACCCTTCCGAGGATTTGCTCATATAATTTTAAATGTTAGGGCATGCTTATGAACCATAATGATAACATAAATTACTTGGTATGAGGATGCTTGTTTTTCTAAAACTGTGCATAGACACAACAGGCTGTTGGGTAGACCTTCTCTCCCCATGCATTTGACCAACCTGGGAAAATATGACCACGTATTTACTCTTTACCCATATATAGATGTTCATTTGCCGACTTTGCTTCTTTGTGGTACTCCATTGGCTTTACAATGTAGAACAGTACCATCTTACAAATATTTGAAGGTATTATTGCAGTTCTCACTGGGAAATGAATAAATAAGGGATTTATATTGACACTATACCTATGCCTCACATTTTTTGAATTTATGAAAAATGCATACTATGAGTGAAATGATAAACTTCAAATCAGACAGAGATCTTGCCTGTTCCTCTATGCTGATAATGATGGAGATCATACATATATGGAGCAAGGTCTTCAACTTATCAGATCAGCCAAAAGCTATTAAAGTGTCACAAATCTTCAAGATATCTCTGTAAGATTTTGCTCAATGGATCTCCAATACTGTTTTAAGAAGTTATAAAAGCACATGTTGCCAGGCAATTCCCCTATGGCTATAAGCCTGAAGAGGCTCATATAGATGTGACTTCATGAAAGGTCAGTGGTCATTTTTGTGCTTCCGAAAGTGGGTCAAAACCAATCTGAGAAATAATTTCGCACAAAGATTTCAGCATTTTGGCTATCCAGACTATATCTGGCCCCAAGTATTCTCCTTTTAGATAGTCAGCATGTTCTGAAGGATGAGAGAATTGAGGCGGTTCATAACATATTCAGGGGGGCTGATACCACACACTTTTACCTGACATTTATATTACATTCAAACTACCCTTAACATAAAAATGTTAACAAAACAGGAGCTATAAAATCACCGACTTCGGCCTTTACACCCTTAGTGTTCTTCATTTATGTGCGTCTCTCTCATGTGAAGTGGGGCGGTATATGATTCTTCTATAGAGAAGAGGTAGAGTATACTTGGAAATTTTGCCAGGATCACTTGTTGGAGTGCTTTTCTATTCACTCTTTAAGGGAGATGTTTCTCTACCTGAACTGGCAAAAAGATGCAGCTTTGCAGCCTAGAAATCATGTTGAGCCATGTACTCCCATAAACATGAACTGCATCCTAGGCCAACAACCCAGAGAGACAGACTCCTCTTCGTAGCTGCTGTTTCCCCATCACACTTGGGAACACAGCTCCCTCGACAAGGGTGCTACCATAAAAGTCTTCCCCCCACCATCACATCTACCTCTACCTTACTTCCTCTCATAGGGGACATGAGATTCAGAGGGAGAATTAATGATTTTATTGAACATGCAATATCACTTTCTTGGATACGTGTTCTCCTTCTTTGCCTATGGATAAAGGAAACACTTTAAGTTTGAACAAACTCACCTCACGAAGACAAAGAGGTGGCATTTTGTATTAGGAACACCCAATACTTTAGAATACTATTGGAATCATATCATGTAGCAGCCATCTTTCTTCCTGCCTCCCTCTATCTTCTTTCATCTTCACCCAACACTATAATCTATACAGACAGTAATGTATTAAAATATAACAAGGGTCATATTTGGCCTTATTTGTCTAAGCTATAGGACCTACTTAGCATGCCTGAAGATGTATGAGTTAGTTTGATGGTTGTTAGTGAACACATCTGCTTACCTGTCAGTTTTTCTCCTGCATTTTAACTGACAAATAACTTGTAAAACTTCAAAATGGCCATTTTATGTCAAAACAAATTTCTTCAGATAACAGCAAACAGAGTGCACTATATGGGGAAAGAAACCCCATGCCTGATCATTCTTATAACCAGATTGTAACACCTTTGTTCACAAAAGTACCTTACTTTGATAGGGGATCCAGGGACCGGCTATATAGAAAGTACTTTTCAAGACAAGAGGGGCACAGTCTTAGTCCTAAATTAGGCAATATTCTTATTCCCTAGAGCATATATAAAAATTCAGAAAAAAGTAGCTTTTAGCAATGTAACAATTAAAAATAAAGATTTGCATGTTTTGGTAATCAGTAATAAAATAGGCATTTAAAAAGCACACCAGTATATTGTGTACTATATTCCTGATAGGTAATGCCACACATTCTTTAAGTGAATTTGTAAAGTTAAAAGGATTCAAGCGTTCCAGGTAACACATTAGATAGTAAGTAAACTAAAGCAACAGTGTACATCTTTGTTAGACATATTCTCAGCCTGGCCTGGGATATGCAACACTGCCAAATGAGGGAATAAAAAAAAACATAAAAGTCATCTTCTGTGTGCTTCTCACTACCACTCAAAAATGGATTAACATGTAGCACTGGAAACTAGGCAAGCTACTCTCAAGAAAAATAGTGAATTAAACTCTTTAACCAGGATTTCTAACCTCAAGTCCATTATTTCAACATGAAATAACTAACTCATTCATAACCAAGGCTTTATAATTTATATATTTTAAAAAAATGAAACAATGTAGGCAGAAGATGGTAAGCCATGTTTGTTTTTTGTAGCCCTCTTGGTGATTGGTGCCATATAAAAATGTAGTTATCTACATAGACTATATAGTGTAATATTTACTGGTACTTTGAAAAATTTTTAGCAAATACTTACATTTACAAAATAAAACTTTGTGCTGAGCTCTGACCCCCTCCTTTTTCCCAGATAAAACTGACATGAGCCAAGATTTGGTCTTTTGGTTAACAGACTGAAGACAAGGAGACTGCCATTAACAGAGAGACCTGGGATTCTAGTTTCCTTAGGCATCCTCTGCAAACTTCTACTGTGTGAAAAAGTAAATTAAGCATCCAAATTCTCAAGATGGGTTCAAAAATCTCACTCTGTACGTTTGTGATGAGAACTTTTGAAAGAGTTGTAGCAATTTCACAAAAGCTGCAGATTATCCATTGTGTGTACTGAGAGGGAGCCTGCTTTTCTATTACCATCCTGCCTCTTATAGGTTCATACAGCCTCTAAAACAATCCTACCTTAAGAGATCTCTGAATAAAAATGTACATGAATTTGAATATTCACTAATCAGGGCAACAGCTCTTATTTCTGAGCCTACTTCAGTCTAATCTACATAGCTACACATCTGAGGGGGCTTAAAATGATATTCCATTCCCTATAACTCTGTATCCATTGACTTAGTGATAGGAGTATAATTTTAGAATCCTTTATACCTGTATCTGATAGAAAGCAAATACATATACCCTTCTGGAGGGTTTTTTTTTTAAACCAAATACTGGAAATATGGTTTTCTGACCTAATCAGCGCAGAACAGAGATTAGATACACTGTCTTCATCTTCTCCCTGACATGCGGTTGGTTGAGCATGGGGGTGAAAGCAAAGTACCTAAACTCACCTGCTGTTTTATCTGCAAGTCAACAAGTACAGAAATGGAACGAGGCAGAAGGCAATAAAGCTATTTTTCCATAGCTTTGGCTAATAGGGTAGGTGATATAGTTTTTTTCCAGAATTTGTGTATTCTTTTAACAATTTAGTGGGTTGGGATTATCTAAATGTTCCTCTATTAATACCCTGCTTAACAAAGATAGTTTTCTCCAAAATTACCACAGACATAACAATGAGTTGACTAAAAATTCTGTGGTCTGCTTTGTTCCTCAGTAGTAAAAATGAATCCATATCAGCTAGTATATAAATAGCAAATAATTGCTAGTAAACTAGTCATGCATTCACAGAACTATTTTTGGTGGTTTCTGTGCTCGTTTCAGAGGAGGTTGTTAATCACAAAGCAATACAGAAACTTGGACAAGAAATAAGGCTCCAGGTGTTGAGTCCATCTCTTGAACTATCTTTCTGAGGGTGACTCCTGAGCCAAGCTTTAAAGCCCTGACTGTGAATTACTGCATTTCTATTAACCACCACTCACAGAGACAAAAAACCTGCCACGCTGCATGTCCGGTAGAAGGCGTCCTTGCAATTGTGTTTCATTTCTAAAGTTGACCAAGATGCTAGAATCAATTTAGACTCTTTAAGGGAGCTATGAGCCTTTTAAAAAAAGAAATCTGCAAATGTCTTTCCCCATCTGTTTTACTTTCCTGTGCCTGGGATTAGCATAATGAATCAGACAGGCTGAAAACTGGACAAATATGTCATCCCTTGATTCTGAAGTGCTGTTTCAATCTGGGTGCTTGGAGTATGATGTTAAAGTGATTGGGTTGTGTCCTGAGCTGCCCACCTGCCCACCCACCAGCAGGCAGCCAGTACCTGGAGCAGGGGAGTACACAGCTTGCCTCACTCTAGGCACGGAGAGGTTCTCTTTGATGTAACCCAGACATTGCCCTGTGGACACACAAAGTGTAACACATACACCACACATACACTTTTTATGTTCCATATTTGGTTACATTTTGCCTCTGTAGCAACCAAAGAAAAAAAAGAGGCTGGGGATGCAGCAGCTGGGTTACATCAGCACTAGACTCCTCTGGAGTTGAATATTCCACAATAGGTGCCTTTTAGTCTCTCTTTCTCCACCCCCCACCACCTCGTTTTCAGGACAAAGAGCTCTCACACTTATCGGGGGTGGGGGAGGGAAAGTCCTGTCAACACGGCTCTGCAGTGGGAGAGGAAGGCAGGGACGGGATTTGTTTACATCCTCCTGTCTAGAAGTAAAAACCTTGTCCGGGGCTTAGCGGGGGAGCCCAGCAGCTCCCCCTGAAGCTGTTTCAACTCCCTCATTTCTTGCTGGACTTGGGCTTTTTCGGTTTCAGACAATATTTCCCACCAGAGTTCGGGGGTGGGGGGCGCACTGGTGGCTGGGCAGCGGCAGGAATGCACAGTGGTGCTTGCGGGCGCCTGGCCCTTGGAGTCAGCAGCCGGTGTCGGGGCAGCCCCGCGCCAGGCTCTGCGAAGTTGCTCCGTTCGTAGCCCTGCTGTGCAACGAAGCCTGGCGGCCGGGAGCTGTCGGCTTAGCTGGACCACCTGGGCTCCGTCTGGTCCCGCGGGGCTGGGGGGAAGGGCACTGAGCCTTACCTGGACATGTGCTCCCGCTGCGGTCGGTGCGCCTTCTCCAGCCCCAGCTTGGTGAAGATCCCCACCAGCACCATGACCGCCACCACTCCGCAGATGATGTAGACGATGAGGTTGGTCTTGTCCCTGGTGGGGTCGTGCAGCGGGTCGTCTATGCGGGCGGGCGGCTTCCCCGTGTTCATCCAGTTCGGCCTCTCGTAGTTGGAGCAGGCGTTCTGGTCCAGCCGGGTCTTCTTGAACTTGCAGCAGAACCTGAAGCCACAAGTGCCGCAGCAGAATATGAACTCCCCCGAGCTGCAGTTGAACGGCGGGTCCCACTGGCCCATCACGTCGAAGTAGCCCCGGCAGAAGTCCGGGGTGGCGGGCGGCTCCGAGGCGTCGCCGTGCTCCCCGAGGCTGGAGTGGTTCCCCCCGGAGAGCACCACGATGCCGCCCAGGTGCTGGCCGGCTTTCTCCTGCGCCCGGCACACCAGCGTCAGCAGGTCCGCCGCCAAGCAGCCGAGAGCCAGCCGGAGAAAGCCCTTCATCCTGCTTCCCAGCCCGGGCGCCGCTCTACTGCCGCCGCCGCCGCCGCTCCAGCTGCTGGCTGCTGCGCCGCGCCACGAGCCCAACATGCAGGGGCCACGCGCTCGCCCAGCCCGCTCGCGCCTGCGGCAGCCTGCTCCGCGCGCGCAGGGCCGGGAGGCGGGCGCCGAGCCTCCCCGCCCCGCGCCCCGGCGGGCGCCCCGGCCCGGCGCAGCTGCGGGCGAGCGCCGCGAACTGAGCGGCACTTGTGGAGCGCGCGGAACGGAGGGGGGCAGAGCCGCGAGGGGGGCGGCCGCCGGGCGTTGCGGGGGCTGAGGGGGCCGAGACAAGCGGGGGGCGGCGGGAAGGGTGAGGTGCGGGCGCCGCCGCAGAGCCGGCGGAAGCGCCTCGCGCCCCCGTGTGTAGGGGGCAGGCAACGGGGCAGCCTCTTCCCGCGCCCCGGCCCGTCCTGTGAGGAAAGTCGCGCCCTCGGAAGCGAGCGGCGGTGCGGGGGCACACTGGCGGCGTCCGGCCGCGAGCTCGCGGCAGCCCCCAGCCGGCGGGCAGGAGACGCCCCGCGGGGCAATCCGGCGTGGTGGCAGCCGGGCTCGGGCGGCTGGATCCGTCTAGCGAGGCGTCTGCTCGCGTCGCCTGGCGGCCCCCTGCCGCAGCAACTGGCCGCGCTCCCCGCCACTCGCTTACATAACACGCTCCTCTGCGCGCGGCAAGGTGCGCGAGCGGCTCCGCCCCCGCCCAGCCCGGCCCGGCCCAGCGCAGCGCCGCCTCCCTCGGCCCGGCCCGGCCCCGCCCCGCCCGCGGGAGAAGTGGGGAGGGGGCGCTCGGGGGAGCGGCGGAGGCAGTGAGACGTGTGCCTCGCTCCCTCCGGGGACAGGGGACGCGGGCGCTGAGCAAGGCTCGGGGGGTGTCTGGGAGGAGGCTGGGGGCCTGGGCTGAGGCGAGCCCCCCTCTGCCGCGTGTCTCCAGGAGAGCCCGGTGCGAGGGGCAGCCCTTTGCTCGCGCGTGCCCTGCTTCACCTTGCCTTTACTCTGGCCTGCTGGTGGGACTTCCGCTCCGCTCCGCTCCGAATGGGGGCAGGGTTGGACGAATACGGGACTTGGGAGGTGCTGGGAGAGCAGTTTAGTGGATAAAACCCTTGTTACCCGATTCCCTTCACCTGTCTCCTAAGAGCCACTTACCTGCAGAACCAACACAACATAGGCCAGTAATGTGCCGGACAGTGGCTACTGCAAGGCAGGTGGTGTGAACAAAGCTCTAGTTTAGCCTGTGCCACGGCAGTGATCCCACATTACTGCCCATCATACCTGAACTCCCCTTGTTTGTTTTAGAAAGCACTTTCTGAGCCACTGAGGCTAGCTCCAGAGGATGCCCTTTCGCTGCAGGCAATCACAGACAGAATTCAAATAACTTCCCTCCCCACAGTCCTTTGATTCTGCAGAAGACTTCTCAGGTTATGTCTAGATTACAGGGATTTGTCCACAGAAGAGCAATCCGCTCTGTTGGCAGAGAGCAGCTGGACTACCCGACCACTGGCAAAATGGCCAACCAGAAGCACAGCACACAGGGTTGCCTGGTATCCTGGAACCCCTGTCTCACATCAGAAGACCCCTCTGAACGTTCAGGCTGCTTTCTGTCAACAGAGGTGTTATTCCTCATGGGGAGAAGGGGACAGCTGTCAACAAAATCCAAACACTTCTTGGGTTTTGTTGGCAAAATGGCCATTTTGCTGATAAAACCCTCTAGTGTGGATGTAGCCTTTATTATTCATTCCTGAATCGCACATCTAGACCACTTGGTTGGAAATCACCTGCAGAAATTGTGAGAACATTTTCCTGAATCTTTTGCTGCCATCAAATGCTAGGGGAAGCCCATAAAAGTGTGGGATGTGTTTTAAAGCCAATTCCCAGCTCATCTTAGGCCATATCTCAGGTTGCGTCACCAGGGGACCTCTGCTGGTATCTCTCATGGAAGAGGGGCTTGTTGATGGACTCTGAAGCCAAGCGTGCACAGTGGCAGGTCTGGTTAGGATGCAGCTGGAGCACTTCAGCCAACTTCCTGCAGGAATTGCTTAAGAGTCAGTAAATAAGCAGAAAGGTGAATCAGAGGACAAAGCAGACATTTGGAATTGGAGAGGGTTGTAGTTAGTTAATTGCGATCCTTTGCTGTCTCTTAAAAATAGACTTTAAGTACAGTGAGTGCACCAAGCGTTTTGACAGGAAGCCTGGTATCCTTGGCCAGTTGGTAGGAAATAAAACCTTGTGATTCCATAATGGAGGGAAACAATCAATTCCATTCCAATTCAGTTTTTTTGGTGTTAATATTTAATTCCTAAAACCTCCATCTCTTTTCAAAAACTGGTCAGCTATCCTTTCTTGCCTTCCTTGCCTATATTTCTCTCTACTATTTATTATTTAACTCTCTGTAAACCACTTCGTGATACAGTTTGTACCAAGAATGCTACACAAAATGAAGCTGTATCCTATTTTATCATCAGCTACAAGGGTGTAGGATCCACTCTTGCCAATCACTGGAGAAGATGTGTCATTTTGCATACCTGAGTGGTCCCATTGATTTCACTTCTTAGACAGATGCTTAAGTGCTATGTAGTATTGGGGCTATAAATATGTAGATATAATAAAATTATAAAGTAAACACAAACCTGGGCTGCTAACACTAATTTAGTTGAACTGGAAAGACTTTTTTGTTTTTTAATTCTCCTAAATAAAGGCAAAACCCAATGAACTAAAATCAGATTCTAATCTCTCTTACACCAGGAACTCCACTTGCTTTACTGAAATAAAATCAGAATAGATTCTTAACTGATTTGCCACTGGGATGTGAACTGGTAAACACCAGGTATAATTCAAAGACTACAGTAAATCCTCAATTTAAGGGACCCTGATATAATGGACTTGGGGGATAATGTGTGCTGTCTGTGAGCCCCTCCCCAACCCCCACAAACACATGCAGGAGACTCAACACAGCCACTACCAGGGCTGGACAGGCCACTGCAGTGGCTGTGGCCACCAGGGCCAGAGGAGCTGGGGGTGGTGCAGCAGTGTGCAGGAGCTCTCCTTCCCCAGCCCCGTGTGCGTGGAGCATGTTGGTGCCTGGCCACCACTGCCTGCAATGGTGCTGAGCAGCAGCCATGGTGTCGGAGGCTGCTGCCCACTGGCAGACTGAGGGTGGCCACATTCTACCTTTGTGCAAGCGACTCAGAGCCAGAGGCTGGAGGAGCCACAGCGCTGAGAGCTGCAGGAGGTGGAAGAAGCCATGACAGCATTCGGCTCCTCCCCTGGTAACTGAGAGGGGAAGAGGAAGGTATGAAGGGAAGAATGGGGCAGGAGAGGGGAAGAGAAGGACAGGAGTGACTGATGGGCTGGGAAGGTCAGTGCATCATCATACAGTATAACCATTTGGATATAACAGACTTTTGGCATTGAGATACCCCTTCCCTCCATTAGTCTGTTAAATCAAGAGTTTACTGTACTGAAACCAACAGAAATGCTCCCCCTGATTTTAAGTGGGGGTTGGAGCCAGGCCTATAACACATTTGAAGTTTTTTCTTCAATTACACTCTGCTGTATTTTATTTTATATTTGTATTGCCATAGCAACTTGGAGCCCTAACAGGATTCTATTGTGCTAGGCCCTGTACATGTCACATTTAGTTGTTAAAAAGAATTGTAAATCATCGGTATGTGAAATCATGAAGCATAACAAATATCACAAAAGAAACAAGAAGTTGCTGTAGTTTACCCTTATTTCAGAGACCCATATCTCATTAAAAGCAATGGACGTTTGAACAATGATGGGGAGAATACAGGCCATTATATGACAAAGGAAGTGTTGCTCAACATTCAGCACATCATCCAAAGCCCACCTAAGCCCACTGGATTTCCATTTACCTCAAAGACCTTTGAATCAGATAGTAAAAATCTAAGAGAGAAAGGAGACTTTTACACTATGGTCTATCACTTTTTATGCCATGTTGTTAATTGGCTTTGGTTTAAACTGAATAATATTTATGTGGTTTCCACACTCTTTCACTATAATTATTTTCCCAACACATACCCATGGGGTTCACATGTTGCTGCCCTTACTCTGGTAAACAGTTCTTAGGCATGCAAATGGTCCATTGCAGGAACAGGCTTTACACAGGGTCAAATCCTACTATGATTCCCTCTCAGCACAGTTCTCCCATTGATTTCATTGAAATTTTCATATGTGGATTAATGATGGGATGTAGCCCAAATGTGTTAGAACAATAGCTTTCTTGCTAGGAAACCCTGTAACAGTAGAGTCTGCTCTCAGTGAAGAGTTAGCTAAACAATTTAGCCATCATTGGCAGCAGTAGCATTTCAGTAGCACCTAGCTCCAATCAGAATCCCGTTGTTCTAGGCACTGTACAAACAAATAATAAACAGTGTAGCTGTTAAAACTGTGAACACAGTCTATAAAAATGTTATTCAGTTTGTTAGTAGAGTCCTGTTCTTTATACCAGCAACACATGGCTTCTGCGAATTTGCCATCAGACGCTAGAGTGGTGAATACGTGGTACATTCCTCTAATAAAAATATTACTACAGTTGTTCCGGTCAGGCATTTTTATTTAATCCCAGCCACCAAACTAAGGATAACATGGTCATGGGAATAGGACCATTTAACATGGTCTGTCTGTGTCCAGACTGGTGAGGCATTGAGGAATTTTGCCACATCACTGCCCATGCTATGCTTGGTTTATGGCTAAACAGAATTTGGTCTCTGAGGTTACTTCTACACTTACCCAGGAGGTCAATGGCTGCTCCATGATTTTTGGTATACAGTCACGTGCCAAAAATTGACTTTGCAGCCATCGACTTCCACGCCTCTCTTCACGGCAGAAGATCAACAGGAGCACTCCTCCCATTGACCTACCTTAATCCCCACATCTTGTGAGGAGTTCTCGGGTCAACGTTGACCCCGGAATGTGCCATTTCAAGCAAGTGGAAAATGGTGTACCGAGAGATCAAACCTAAGTGGAGTGGTGGGGTTGGAGTGGGTTCAGGTTCCCCCGACTTCCTGCCCTCCAGGGTCATGCAGTAGTTTTTCTTGTCAGAAGGGGAGGTCCTAGTGCAAAGAAGTTAGCGCTCTGCTGCACCAAACATACCATAAAATTTAATGCTGAAGCTGTGTCTACACATGAATGCCCTTTCGAAAAGGCGAAAATTGAAGTTTTGTGGTCAAAATAACAGCCGTCGAAAGGGAGCACCCGCTGCCATTTTTCGAATTGGCACTTTGACCCGCTCTTTCGAAGTGCTGTCGAGGTCTTTCAAAAGAGCGTGTCCACCCGGCTCCAAGCCCTCTTTCAAAACAAGGGAGGCAGGAAACGCCACGGACGGGGTCCCATGGCCAACAAGCCCTTCCGGGGCTGCAGCCAGACACCTCCTTTAAAGGGCCCCTCTCTCCACCTTCCCCTCCGCATGAGCCTAGTGCTGCCCAGCCTTTCCCAGCCCAGCAGAGCCCACTCATGCTCACCATGGAGGCCCAGCAACAGCTTCTGCAGGAGGACACCTTCATCATGCACGCCCTGCTGGCAGTGCTGTGCACCATCACCACAGCTGCACGCGATCTCATCAGGTGGCTGGGCAGTCCTCCCCCAGGGCAGTGGGGCTGCCCCCCAGGGCACCACCGGATGCCTCCCCGGGTGCCCCAATGCCTCTGGACCCACCCCAGCAGCACTGACTGGTGGGAGTGCGTGGTGCTAGGGGAGTGGGGCGAGGAAAGGTGGCTGTGGAACTTCCGCATGTCGATTCAGACCTTCGACAAGATCTGCCTCTAGCTCGCCCCTACATTCCAGCACCACGACACCTGCATGCTGCCAGCCCTCACCCTGGAGAAATGGGTCACGATTGCCATATGGAAGCTGGCCACCCCAGACTCCTACCACTCTGTGGGACAGCAGTTCAGGGTGGGCAAGGCCACCATTGGGGCTGTACTTATGGAGGCAAGGTGGGACTGGGTGGGGGTGGGGGGTGGGGCAAAGGGAACCCCCCGCTGCAAGTTCCCTGCTGGAAGGGTGGGGAACAGGGGGCTAAACGGGGCAGGGGTGGGGGCTGTATGGGAGGGGGACAGAATGGCATGCACATCCCCATCTGTGCCCCGCCACACAGCGCCAGCCAGTACATCAACTGGAAGGGCTACAATTTGGTGGTGCTCCAGGCCCTGGGGGATGCGAGGGGCTGGTTCACCGACCTCTGTGTGGGCTGGGCTGGCCGTACCCATGATGCCCGGGTCTTCCGGAACTCCAGCCTCTGCTGGTGCATGGGGGCCGTTACCTTCATCCCCCAGTGGGAGATCGCAGTGGCAGAGGACATCACTATGCCACTGTGCATGGTGGCAGATGCGGTGTGCTCCCTGCAGCCGTGGCTCATGAGGCTGTACACCGGACACCTCGACCCCACCCAGGAGGCATTCAATGTGTGCCTCAACCACGCCCGCAAAGTGGTGGAGTGGGCCTTTGGGTGCCTAAAGAAGCAGTGGAGGTGCCTCCTCACATAGCTGGAGGTCGGGGTCCTCAGTGTGCCCCAGTTGGTGGGTGCCTGTTGTGTCCTCCACAACATCACAGAGGGAAAGGGGGATGCCTATGTCCCTGGGGGACGGCCCTCCGGCCAGCGCCATCTATGAGCAGCTGGGCACTGCCCCCATCCGCCAGGCCCACCAGGATAGCCACGGCATCTAGGAGGCCCTCAGGCAGGCCATTGCCGATGGCCACCTCTGACCTGCATGCACACCTATGTCCCACACATATCTGCCACTCACCATCCCCACCACCTCCACCCCCACCAGCACCGCACCCGCACATCCACCACCCACCGTCCCCATGAGGAGCACAGCACAGAGTGGTGAACAATAAAGAAACGTTTATCTAACTATTTTTGTTGGTAACTACGTATGGGGGCAACCTAACTTGGAGAGGGGCGGGGGCAACCTAACTTGGAGGGGGGCGAGGCACTCATTCTGGGGCAGGGGTGGTGGGCCGCAAGCCCCGTCGGCCCCTGGAGCCCCTGCCTCCCCGGGTGTGGGGTACCCGGTGGGGAGGGGAGGGTGCAGGTAGCACTGGCAAGTATTGCCGGCGAGTGGTTCTGGTGGGAGTACAGGGGGCGGGTTCAGTGGGGGAGGAGGGGGCAGGCTCAGTGGGGGTGGAGGGGGCAGGCTCAGTGGGGGTGGAGGGGGCAGGCTCAGTGTGGATGGGGGGGGGCAGGACCAGCAGGGGGAGTTGCTGAGGGGGCTAGGAGACAAGCAACAGTGGCCGTATGGTCCCAGACAGCATGGCCAATGCCCTCCAGGGTGGACAGCAGCCTATCCCAGGCTGTCCTCCTCCACTCCATATCAGCCTGGGCAAGCTGCAGGTGTTGATCAGCCACCTCGGCCTGGCGCTGGCTGGCTGGGTCCTCATTGGCCAAGCGGGGGGCCCTCTGGCCACAGCCCCGATGGCGCACTGCCTGGGGTGGTGTCTGGACACCTCTGAGGACTGCGGGCAGGTTCTTGGGGATGAGAGACGGTGCAGGGCTCTCCCAGCCCACAGATGGTGTGGCTGTGTGGAGAGGAGCAGAGCATTTCAGTGATGTGCCCCAGACAGAGGGGACCAGGCTGTGGCCCACCCGCCTGAGCCCACCCCATAGGGTCCCCACCCCGCCAAAGGACACTGACCCCCCTGGGGGCACTGACTGGGCCTCCCGGCCTGGGGGTACATCCAGGGGGCTCTCCTGCAGGTGGCCCTTCCTGGCCTGCAGTGTACGGGATCCAGGGGCTGTCCAGCACTGACCGGCCACCACCCCTGTGCAGCTTGCGGTGTTGTCCACTGTGGGCGGGTGCTGGGCATCGCTAGTGCGCCACCGCGGAGTGCCGCGTCCCATGTGGAGGGTGGCCTGTGTGCAGCCCGGGACCACCTATGTGTGGGTGACTAGCCACTGTGTTGCCCCCACCCTGTGGAGTAGGTCTGCACCCCTCCCTGTACTTACCAGGGGTCCCTCGTCGACGTCTGGGGATGTCCGGCTCCCGGTTGCCCAGCTGGAAGAGCGGGAGGGGATCACAATGGTGAGGTTCCCCTCCAAACTCAACCACTCAGTGGTCCCCTCGCCCTCCTGGGTCCCCAGTCCAGGCTGCTCCTCCTCCTCTTCCTCCTCCTCCTCCTCCGGGTGCAGCTCCTTGCCACAGGAGTCCAGGAACATCAGGGGTGGGGAGCTCTCCTGGGGCCCCAGGATGCCCCAGAGCTCCCTGTAGAAGGGGCACATCGCTGCAGCTGAAGGAAGGGGCAGGTGGTGCAGTAGGCAGCTATCTCTACATGGCCAGCTTTGTGCAGTTGTTTTCTAGAGCTACAGCTGAGTACTGGGTCTGAGGGAAAGCTGGGTATCTTTTCTTTCTAATGTTAAAAAGCTGCTGGGCTACTTTTGCAAAAGTGCCTAATGATATTTGTTATACCAATTTTAGAGACATTTAAGGGGCCTACCTTTCAGAGAGAAGATTCTCAGTACTTCTGAAATGCTGTCTCCTGTCAGGCACCCAAAATTATGAGTCACTGTTTTGAAAAATTAGGTCAATTAAGTCACCATTTTTATTGGTGCATGTCCACAAAATAGTGAGATTTAAGACCATGGTAGTTTCCTAAGTAGAAAAGTTGCTGCTTTTCCATCCAGGTTAGGGTTTTTTGTTTGTTTGTTTGTTTGTTTAGGTGTTTTGGAGGGGAGAAAATCTCACATTTGAATAAAGAAAAGGCAATATTTTTCTGGCAGGTTGACATTTCTAACCATGTCAGCAGTCTGAAGTTACTCAAAGGTTTAGAATGGTAAATTAAGTCACAGATAAGGAGATGCAATATTGATGAGTATCTTCATCATGAATCTAGAGAGAGTGATGGACAAGATCAAGGAAGAAGTAGAAGGCATATCTGTGCATGGGGAAAGAATTAACAACTTGAGCTTTGTGGATGATACAGTTATCACTGAGGAAAATGAGAGAAGTAGCATGTTGTACAGATGTGAGACATGAGTGATAAAGAAAGATTCAAAGAGATGGATATTGGCATTCAAAAGGCATTGCTATATGGATGCAGAAGGTCACCAATGAAGAATTATAGGAGAAGATACAGCCAAAAGAAAATCTACTGCTGAAAGCTATACAACGGAAGTTACAACTATTCGGGTATATTTGCAGAACGAACGATGAACAAAAAATCAAGACCCAGGTATTTGGCATAATGGATGGCTCGAATAGGAGATGCAGACCCCACAGAGAATGGGTAGATGATATAGCAGACTGGTGTGGAGCTAGTCTACAGAAACTAAGCCACTCCACACTGGACAGGGAAAGATGGAAGGAAATCGTGAGAGAGGCATCAGACACCAATGGTTGCGGAGCCCATGGTTGTTGATGGTGATGATGATGAAGATGGAATGGAGAACACATAGCAAGTAAGCTTTGCACCATCAATAAACTAATGAGCTGTCAGCTGCAACTATATGGTATATTATATGTCATCAACTATTTCAGCTTTCCATGTCAAAATTTACACAACCAAAGTTTGATTCGGTGTCCACCAAAATCAACAATTGTATTTCCATTGTTTTAATTGGGAGTTGGTTTGGACTCTCGTATTCAGAGGGGCTGAGACTCAGAACCACTGAAGTCCACAGAAATTCTGAGTGTTCTGCACTTCTAAAAGTTGTGTCACTTAACAGCCTAATAACTGATTTGAAGACCTAAATTTAGAGTGTGTGCACACAAACGCACATGTATAGACTTCACTAGTTAACAGGAAAGACTGTAAAAACAGTCGCTTATGAACCCTACTCAATGGTCAATCCATAGAGTAGTATTGGAATTGGCCTCACAGACTATGTCTACACAGTGCCCTAACCCCAAAACAAGCTACACAATTGGCACTATGCCAGTTGCGCAGCTTATTTCAAATAGATTTTGAAGTAGGATAGTTTGGTATGTGGCACTGTCTGAACAGTGCCACACGCTAAAATAAAGCACTCTTGCAAGCACTCCTCCTGTGATGACGTGTACAGGGATGCCTGAATAGCATGCCCATTGTCTTGAAAACTGTTTCGAGATGACGGGCATGTTTCTTAGATGCAGACAGCTATTTTGGGATACAGCTGTATCATGAGATAGCACCTGTCGTATAGACATAGCCAGAGGGATTTGCTTTTCTGCCTCACAGGTGAAAATAGAAGGTGAGGCAAAATCTATGACCCAGGCTTACTAATAGCTTGTCTAAAATAATCTGAAGAGATAAAGATGAAAATGCAGTTTCATATATTTTCTGTCTAAAAAGGCATTGTTCTCTTGTTAATATGATTTATTATTTGGTATTTTTCAACACAGTACAATCCTATTGTCTCTGTAGTTTGAACAAAAAGCAATCCCTGCAGTCTCTCTACTCTTTGCATCATGATAATAGTTTGCTGAAAAATGGACGTTGAAAGTAAATGAAATACCCTATGGATAGCATGTTTATTATTAATACTTTGTAGCCTTTCTTTTTCTTGTGATTTTGCATAGTAGTTTTGCTTCATTTTTATTTTGAATGTGCAGTGATTCCCACAGCTGATGAATAATGGGACAGATAAAGAGGTTTTAACTCTCATGTAAAATGCACATTGGAGAATTGGGAGAAGTAATACAAGAAAGTGCTGAAAGCACATCCTGAGACGTCTTTTGTTGCCACATTTTCTTACATCAGCATACTAACTCTAATTTACTAAATATCATTGAATTTTAATAACACATCTAGGCTACGTCTACACGTGCAGCCAACATCGAAATAGATTATTTCGATGTTGCAACATCGAAATAGTCTATTTCGATGAATAACGTCTACACGTCCTCCAGGGCCAGCAACGTCGATGTTCAACTTCGAAGTTGCTCAGCCCAACATCGAAATAGGCGCAGTGAGGGAACGTCTACACGCCAAAGTAGCACACATCGAAATAGGGATGCCAGGCACAGCTGCAGACAGGGTCACAGGGCGGACTCAACAGCAAGCCGCTCCCTTAAAGGGCCCCTCCCAGACACAGTTGCACTAAACAACACAAGATACACAGAGCTGACAACTGGTTGCAGACCCTGTGCCTGCAGGATAGATCCCCAGCTGCCACAGAAGCAGCCAGAAGCCCTGGGCTAAGGGCTGCTGCCCACAGTGACCATAGAGCCCCGCAGGGGCTGGAGAGAGAGCATCTCTCAACCCCCCAGCTGATGGCCGCCATGGAGGACCCAGCAATTTCGACGTTGCGGGACGCGGATCGTCTACACGGTCCCTACTTCGACGTTGAACGTCGAAGTAGGGCGCTATTCCTATCTCCTCATGAGGTTAGCGACTTCGACGTCTCGCCACCTAACGTCGAAGTTAAGTTCGAAATAGCGCCCAACGCGTGTAGACGCGACGGGCGCTATTTCGAAGTTGGTGCCGCTACTTCGAAGTAGCGTGCACATGTAGACGCAGCTCTAGAGTAGTAGCAGCTAGTATAACTATAAGACATTCCTGCAGATTACACTGAGGTTAAACTAATAGAACATGCTGAAAACTAGGTTCTACAATTTTTAGAATAATTTACATGAGCATTTGAATAGTATCAAAATAATGGTCCAGCTTAAAAGTAATTGAGATGAGCTCACTGTATCTGAGCATAGAATAGAAATCATATATCCATTGGGGCAGTTGTAATTCAGTTTTTAAAGGGCAACTCCCAATTTTGTTGAATGTGGGAGTTAGTCTGCCATTCACACCAACACACACCTAACAAAAAACTGGTCCCTAGAGAGGTAATTTTGTAATTTATGTACACCTTGTTCAGTCTTTAAATATGATTTCCCAGGTTTAAAAATTGTCTTTGTGAGAACTATCCTTTTTTTTTTGAATCATGACATCAATATTTGAGGAACTAAGGCTACATTTACACTACACTGCAATTTTGACAGGACCTCTTTTGAAATGCACTTATTGAAAGAATGGCCTTCGAAATTGTGCATCCACATGCACAAAGCCACGATCCCCTATTTTGAAAGAGCAGCCCAGCGTTTCAAAAGGGAGTGTCAACACAGACATGGCCGCTATTTCGAAATAATGGGCCAGGAAATGCGGCAGATGGGGTCAAATGGTTGCCAAGCCCTTCTGGGGCCTGCAGCCAGCCGCTCCCTTAAAGGGCCCCTCCCAGCGCTCACATCCTGCACGTGCTCCAGGCTGCAAGGCTTGCCACAGCGCTGCAGGCCCTGTGCTGGGACCTGAGCTCTAGCAGGGACACCATGCCTCCCTAGCAGCTCCCCCAGGGGGAGTTCATCTGGGACATGGCCAGCCTGCTGGCTGTGCTGTTTCTGGCTCTCCTCCAGCAGCACCGGAGGCCCTGTCCCATAGGCACCCTCCTGCAGGTTGTCTGCCAGGGGCTAGTTCAGCAGCCCCTGACCCTGCTGATTCGGTGACACTGGCTGTACCCCACCAGCACCGATAGATGGGACCACTTCGTGCTGGAGGATGAGGTGACAACCAGTAACTGCAAAACTTTAGACTGACCAGGCTGACCTTCAAGGAGCTGTACCACTGGGGCCCACAGTGATCCTCCCTCAGCCAACTCCCGATCTCCCCCTCCCACACCCTCACCCCCCACACCACACAATAAGGACACAGGAGCAGGGATGGAACTTAAACTTTACTATTGTCAATAAAACTTACATGTTTATAAATCTCTAAACAACACGCTTGCCTACAACTGTGTCCAAGGGGGGAACTACATATAAGAGGATGGAGCGGGGGCATTGCGGGAGGCAACCAACTAGGAGGAGGGGGCCGGGGGGGTGAGGACTCACTGGGGTGGAGGGCCAGGAGCTGCAGCAGGACCATCCCAGGTGAGGGGACCCTGTCAGGGCTGGGGCCAGGACAATGGGAAGGTAGGAGCATCAGTGGGGTTTGGTGGCCTTGGGGTCGGTGGGAGCCATGGGAGGGATGGGGTAGCTGGTGGGGAGTGAGGGCCCTGCTCGCCCTGGGTGGCACTGGCCACCAGCCACTAGCCAAGTGCCAGGTGGGTGCTGGGTGGGAGGGTAGGCAAAAGCAGGGTCCCAAGGTCGGCGGCTGCCCTGGGAGCAGTGGAGGGGAATATGCAGGGTGCTGCTGACTGGGCTGGCGAGGGAGCAGGAGGTTGGGTGAAGTGGGTGGCCACAGCCTGAGTCAGGGTCTCCAGGCTGTCAGCCACCTGCACCCACACCTTCTGCTCCATCACTAGCCAGTCCCAGAGCACTGTGGTCATCTCCCGCAGGCTGCCTTGTTGACAGCCACCTCCTGATCCCCCTGTTGGCAGTGCCACCTGGCCCATCGGCGACCATGTGGGGACACAGAATCAGGTGGCTGTCTGATTCCTGGCCCTACGCAGCTGCTGGATAGTCCCAGACTGGGCTGGAATGGCTCCTGGACAGCAGACCTGTGGAGACAGAAAGGGTCAGGGGGACAGCCCATGAGTCCTGTGTCTGGCTCCCACCCCGCCCCCCACTGTTCGATGTCCCAGGGGGCCTTCTGGGATCCCAGATGCAGAGGGTGTCCCACATGGTGAGGGCTGGGTTGAGTTTGGTGGCCCCCCCTTCCCTGGGTGTGTGGACTATGGGGCTGTGCTGGGGTGGGCAGTGACCATCAAGCAAGTGTGTGGCACCCTGCTGCCTGTGTCAGGCGGTCGAGTTCACCATGTACCTGCTGACTGGTACCTCCATGAACTCTGGTGATGCCTGGCTGGAGGTGTCCTGGCTCAGTGTCCCAGAGGTGGGGGGCAATGATGAGCATCCCATTGCTTGCTTGAACCTTCATCCTCACTGCCAGCCTCTGTCCCCTGGTTCCCCGGGTAGGTGCTGGTGGCACCTGAGGGACCTAGCTCCTCCTCGGTGGCCTCCTCTGGCTCTTCCTTCATCTCCATGGGCAGAGGGGGGGTGGCAGTATCCAGGAGGTGCTTTGGGGGTTGTACCTCCTTCATCCCCAGTAGGTGGTGAAGTTCCTCATAATGGGAGCACTGTGTGTGCTGTGCCCCCGACCAGCTGGCAGCACCCCGAGCTCAGCAGTAGGGTTGCTGGAACTCCTTGACCTTTGTTCAGATGTGTTTGCCGCCCTTGGTGGGGTGCCCCAGGTGGTGAGGTCTCTGGCCAGCTGGTTATATGCGTGAGCATTCCATCGCCGTGTGCCAGTCTGTAGCAGGACCTTCTCCTCCCCCACACAGCATGAGGAGGTCCTAGACTTCTTCCATCCCCGCCAGCAAACACAGAAGGATACAGGCTAGAGACAGAAAAGGTGAAATAAAATGTGAAAACCCAAAATATGGCTGAAATTAAAACTAGGGGTCACTTTCTCATCTGTGCTGGATGGATGCCTGTGGGGCAGGAGGTGGTGGAGGGAGCCTTTTATTACCCAGGCACCTTAAACTCCCATGCAAGATAGTGATCAACAGAGTATAAACAGAGAGGCTAGGGTACTATACCCACCAGAATACCCAGGGAGGCCTGTTCTGCCAGGCACATAACTGACCTCACACACAGCTCACTATCTCACACATCAAGGTATGCAGCATGAGCTAGCAATGAAACCAATATAAAAAAGCAGTTGTGAATTCTGGGACACTTGTCAGCACCCTTGCAAACTTTCAGATATCCAGAGTCATTCTTCTGCACCCTGAATAGATGATTGTGAGAGCAGAGGGACTGTTTTTCTCTACAAGATCAGGACCTCCTGCTACAGTTACATTACACTGGAACAATGGGACAGTCATTTTCATTTCAGTGGCAAGAAGAGCATTCTCAGCAAATAGCCCATAGGTAGATAATTCACTCCCCAAAGATATTTGAAAAATCATAAATCATATCCCCTTTGAACTTACATGTAATTACTCTCATTGGTTCTTTCCATAATAATACTAACAGAAATAATGAAGCCATCTCCACCAGGAGTTGGACAGAAAGCTAGAGATCCTTTACTGTGTTTACTCTGAAAATTTGTATGGTGCTCTGATACCATGGTGATGAGCCTGGTATAAATGTCTCGCTAGATAGATGGATCCAGCTGGCACCTCTCAGCTCTTCCCACACGCACCATGGTGCTTACCACAACAAGCTTATCAGTTCACTTTTTAAATTAAGTATACAGGCACACATTTTGCAGAAATGACACCTGTAGCAAACAAGCAATACTTTACACACTTGAATATTAGCATATATAAGAACTAATATGTAAATAAATATACTGTATTCTTCCAGTGAAAAAACCCTTCGTGTGTCTGTCTGTGTCATCTTAAACAGGAGAGATAGAAAAGGATATTAGCATGCTTGTTCAAATAATGCTTATTATTTAAAGGTTTAGAAAGACTCATCTAAGTTGAGGCCTAACTTGCACTTTTGCTATTTGCATAGGATTTATACAAAAATATCAGTTTTTCTCATCTAAAGAAAATACTACAGTAAGGTAAATACTTACTATATCAGTATTTGCTGTATCAGAAGTATCCAGATAACACAATTCTCTTTTCATAAGGAAACTGAGATTCTGAAACATAATGGAAATTTTTATAGTTGCACAAACTATTTCAAGATTGGAAAATATTTACTTTGCCAGTCAGACTTTTACCAATTTAGAATAGAAAACACTTAACTATTTTTGCATAATTCAAACTTTCACAATTTTTTTAAAACTGATTCCCTAAGCAAAACTACCTCCACAACTGGCAGTTATCAGTGTTCTTATTATTAGTGTCAGAAGCGAAATCTATAAATCTTATAGCTGAATAGCTATAAAAAAGAAGATAAACTTCATCTCTAAAAGTAGTTCTTTTCAGGTCTCAGTGAGGACACTTCAGTGGGGCAATATGGGAGCACCATTGCTTCAGAATGACCGCTGGAGTCCAAAGGCTTACAACTCTCTTGTACCATCATCTAGCAGCTGTAACTAACATATTTGCTTTCTGATGAACCATTTTAAAAATAGTGTAATTAGTGACTAAGGCACTGTATTGGGCAAATTGCTGCATGCTTCCAAAACAATTATATACATAAGAGAAAGGCAAACAGTGGACCACATTGGTTTAAGTGGGATTAGTGTGCCCTTTCACCAGACGTGAACTTTTTTTTTTATTGTATGAATTGCAAAATTCTCATTATCTGTTTTTACTGTGAGTTCTGTTAGTAATACATAGACATTCAAAGCTTTGGTACTGGTGGCATAACATTTTTTTTTAAAACCAGAGACTCCAACGACACAGACCTAATCAGAAAAGTAATCTCTATCTTCCACCCCTTTCTCACCATTAATATTTTACCTGTTTTTGCTTCAGATTAAATCAGGTGATGCTTACTTCCCTAATGAGGAATGGGAAGGGAGAAAACAGAGCTCAGCTGCCCAAATTGAAGCTGCACTTCAGTAATAATGGAACCACACAGATTTATTTTGATCTTGGAAGCTAGAAGCACAGATTGAAGTTTTGCTACCAGTTTGTTTATTATATCATTATTTTTAGCTGACAGCTAAGCAACAAATGCTTCTCCGGGTCATGGCTTCCCAACCTTTCACTATACAAGAGTCTCATCTTAATTTGTAATTTTATAAGGATTTCAAACATCATATCACATATGAAGCCTGCTTGTGATGAGAGGTACTAGGCCAAGAAAATCACAGCTGGAGTCCTCAAAGTCCTGCCATACCAATACCTGGAAAGAAGCAGTTTCTCTAAGTCCTCCAACAGGCCCTGCGAGGCTGCAAAGAGTGCTAGCCAATCAGAGAGACTTCAGCAAGAAGCCGCTAAGAGGCCGGAGGGTCATATGAAAAAGGAGCTGCAGAACCTGAGCCAGAGCCTTTTGTACAGAAGGGCTGCGTCTATACTATGTCCCCCTTTCAGAAGAGGAATGCATATATGGCCTATTGGAAATGCAAATAAGACACTAATTTACATATCATACATCTCATTTGCATAAATGCGGCCACTCACTCTTCTGGAAGTGCTGTTTTTGAAAACAACCCCTGTTTTCAAAAGAACCCTTCTTCCTGAAAAGTATGAGGAAGAAGGGTGCTTTCGAAAGCAGGGTTTCCTTTTGAATGAACCCCATCTACACTGCTTGGCGTTTTTCCCAAAAACAGCACTCCTATAACAGCAAGTGGCTGCCATTATACAAATGAGGTATACAATATGTAAATTAGTGCCTCATTTGCATTTCCAATTGGCCGTATTTGCATTCCTTCCAAAAGTTGAATGTCGTATAGATGCAGCCATGGTGTTCCTGGAAGGTAACTGCAGCACCATGGACAGCTCAGTGAAGGCGGGGATTAAGAAGGAAAGAACTCTTGGCTGGGGGCTGGGCCTGAGTGAAGAGGAGCCTTGCCCTAAGGGGTCAGAATCAGGGAAGGCTGAGGCCATGAGAAAGCAGCCCAGAAAACTGAAAGCAGTTTTGTAAATGGATACAGAGGCCTGTTTCTGCTATTTTTAGGGTCCTTAGTGGGCCCCTAGAGTAGTGAGTGAGTGTAAGTTTCCCCACTAGGTCCCTGGGTGAAGTAGCCTACAATCAGATAGAGATAAATACCCGGAAGGGGATTTGAACCTAGTATTGAGCCATACCCTCATCATTCCCTCTCTGAAGGGAATGATTTTACCCTCTTGGTCCAGTCTGGTAGAAGAATAATTTTGAAAGTAAGATTTTGCTCTTCGCAATATTTCTTTCATTTCTGGAACAAAGTAATCCATGAACCAGTCACAGAATACTGTAGCTCAGAAATGATGAATGGGCTGCTGACATTGCTCGCCATCTTGGCCTACCTCCAACAATGGTTCATACCATTGCCAAGAATGCTGATGATATAATGGAAAAGGCTGAGCATACGACGCAGCATTCTTCTGTAGAGATCACGCAGCAAAGAAGCAAAGTGATGGAAACAATGGAGACAATGTTGGCTACATGGTTGTATGACTTGCATACACAGAATATGCTGGTAAGTCTCAGTGACATTCAGGAGAAGGCAGTGAGGTTATTCAAATTCCTGAAACATAAAGGCTGTGTCTACACGTGCACGCTACTTCGAAGTAGCAGCACTAACTTCGAAATAGCACCCGTCGCGGCTACACGCGTCAGGCGCTATTTCGAAGTTAACTTCGACGTTACGCGGCGAGATGTCGAAGTCGCTAACCTCATGAGGGGATCGGAATAGCGCCCTACTTTGACGTTCAACGTTGAAGTAGGGACCGTGTAGACAATCCGCGTCCCGCAACGTCGAAATTGTGGGGTCCTCCATGGCAGCCATCAGCTGGGGGGTTGAGAGACGCTGTCTCTCCAGCCCATGCGGGGCTCTATGGTCACCGTGTGCAGCAGCCTTTAGCCCAGGGCTTCTGGCTGCTGCTGCTGCAGCGGGGGATTCATGCTGCATGCACAGGGTCTGCAACTCGTTGTCGGCTCTGTGGATCTTGTGCTGTTTAGTGCAAGTGTGTCTGGGAGGGGCCCTTTAAGGGAGCGGCTGGCTGTTGAGTCCGCCCTGTGACCCTGTCTGCAGCTGTGCCTGGCACCCTTATTTTGATGTGTGCTACTGTGGCGTGTAGACGTTCCCTCGCAGCGCCTATTTCGATGTGGTGCTGCGCAACGTCGATGTTGAACATCGACGTTGCCAGCCCTGGAGGACGTGTAGACGTTATTCATCGAAATAGCCTATTTCGATGTCGCCACATCGAAATAGGCTACTTCGATGTAGGCTTCACGTGTAGACGTAGCCAAAGAGAAGCAGGAGGTGGGAGGCACTTCTAAAGAAGAAACATTTAATGCTAACATGGCTGGTTTCACCATTTCCAGTCCCGCTATGGGTTCAAGAATGTTAGACTGCAACGTGAAGCAATGAGTGCCAATACGGAGCAAACTGAAGTGTATGAGAAAAAGATGAGAGAGATCATTCAGGAAGGAGGATACAATCCACTACAACTCTTCAAGGTGGATAAGATGGAACTTTATTGGAAATGAATGCCAACACGAATCTACATTTCTGTTAATGAAAAAAGTGCACTAGGCTTCAGGACTGCAGAAGACTGCCTGAGATTCCTGCTTAGTGGCAATGTCAAGGCAGACAAGAAAATTAAACCACTGCTTGTTTATCATAGTGAGGACCCTCATGCCATGAAATATTACATCAAGTCTCTTCTCCCCATCATATGGAAGTCTCAGTGGAAGGCTTGGATAATGAAGCAAATATTCTGTGACTGGTTCATGGATTACTTTGTTCCAGAAATGAAAAAAATATTGCAAGGAGTAAAATCTTACTTTCAAACTTCTTCTTCCTGCAGACAATGCTCCTGCACATAGCTTAGACTATGAATCATTATGCCCCAACATTAAAGTTGAGTTCTTTACCACAATGTGCTACAGCACTGATCCAACCAATGGATTGAAGTGTAATTGCTAACTTTAAAGTCTATTATCTATATAGGACATGCAGGAGAATCATCAAGGATACAGACGGCAAAGGAAAACCAACCGTGCAAGAATTTTGAAAAACTTTTAACATAATGTATGCAGTGATGCACACTGACACAGCATGGGATGAAATAGGTGTTCGAGGCATGAACGTTGTGTGGAAAAAAATCTACCCTGAAGCAGTGCATAATTTTCTTGCTTTCAACGAGATCACAATTTGAAAGGAGATGGCGATGCTAGCACAGGCAGGTTATGTCTACACTAGCACCTTCCTTTCGAAAGGAGGATGCTAATGAGACACTTTGGGATATGCTAATGAGGCTTTCGATTGCGCATGGCTCATCTACATGGGGTCCTTTCCGAAAGGACCCTGCACACTTTGAAATCCTCTTATTCCTATTTGGTTATAGCATATTAGCATATCCTGAAGTGTCTCATTAGCATCCCCCTTTTGAAATGGGGGTGCTAGTGTAGACACAGCCACAGTGTTTAACAACATTGACAAAGAGGATTTGACTGATATCCTTGCTTCTCATTCTGAACCTCTAAGTGATGAAGACTTGGAAGAGCTAAATAAGCAAGCATTTGAAGGGAAAGGCAGGACAAACGAAGAAGAAACAACGAAGAAGGAAGATAAAGCACTTAAAGTGAGGTCTCTTCACCCTATTTTTAACTTTGCTAATGAAATTATCAACACAATCAAGACTCATGATCATCTGTCTGATCGCTCTTCCAAGGTTGCACATCTCCTAAATGACAGTTAAAGTTAACTTTCAAAGTAAGGGAAAACATGTGTAGACTCTCTGCTGGCTACTTTGAAGCAGTGCTTAACTTCGAAGTTAACTTTGAAATTAATTCCTAGTGTAGACGCACCCTAAGTGTGGTGATACAGTATCAGTGATTGAACATGAGGCATCAGCTACCTGAAAAAATATATTTTAACTGTTGGTGGTGTGCCAGGGGTCAGCAACCCCCGGCATGCATGTCAAGAGCAGCATGCGAGCCCATTTTCATTGGCACATGAGGCAGGAGCTCAGCTCCACCTCTCCTCCTCCCCCACAGCAGGAAGCACAGAGATCCTCAGGTGCTGCTCTGTTCCCACAGGTGCACACTGCAGTGAGGATAGCCACCAGCAAGCTGCCCAATGGAGGGATTGGGTGAGCGGGCCAAGCTGCAGGTAAAGGCAGTGTGGAGCTGCTGGAATCATGGAGCTGGGGCCTTCAAGCTGAAGGTGTGGTGCAGTGCAGAGCTGCTGGTACCACAGGGCTGGGCCCTTCAGGCCAAAGCTGGGGTTGGGGAGGAGCTGTTCTCCCTGCTGCATGTGCCACCCTCTACCCCGACATCTGTTCTCCTCTCCTCTGGGGAGGGGCACTGACCCCTCTGGCTCCTCACCTCTGCCATCTGCTCCCCCTACCCCAAGGACAGAGACTGAGCTCCTCTGACCTCCCAGCTCTGCCATCTGCCCCTACATCCCCCAGAGACAGGGACTGAGCCCCTCTGTCCCCACATGCCTTCCATCTGCCCCAGGGCAGGAATTTTTTAGTCCATCTGCCCCCACCTCTGCCCACTGTCTGGGATGGAGGCCAAGACTTTTTGCTTTCCCTGATTTGCTCCTTCACCAATCACTGCCACTATTCTTCGGGCTGATGGTTAATTCCAGCCAGGGGTTTGGAGGGCCTGCTTCTCCAGGGCTTCCCAGGTCCTCCCTGTCAGCTCACTTGCACCCAGCACATGCCAGCCCCACTTCTGCATGCCAGGGCTCTCCCTCCTGCCAGCTGCCACAGCTAAATGGTAAAGCTCTGCATCTTAATTTATTTATTAATGAAGCTGTTCTAAGTAGGACTATTAGTGACTTTAAAAAAGTATCACCAGGATTTGGACCATGAATAGAGGTCAAAAGGTCACATTTCAGCACTGCCTAGGAAAGCTTGCTCTTCTCTGTGCTTTGCAGTGAATATAAGAATAATTTATAGGAAACAGATCTCTACAAAACTAACCAATTTACTTACAACTTCTGTCTTTGCCACAGACTTCCTTAATAACAAAAATTGTTGCATGGTCCTCAGTCTCTGAGGGGTGGCCTTGTTCATAGTATTAGTAGTAATGAAGAGTTCTGTGGCACCTTAAAGACTCACAGATTTATTTGGGCATAAGGTTGAGATGCATGCATCTTACTATGTGATTTTTACCCACAAAAGCTTATACCCAAATAAATCTACTAGTTTTTACGATGCCACAAGACTTCTCACTGTTTTTGATGTTACGGTTAGCCATTAAATTGTGTGGTTTTGCCACCTTCACAAAACCCCTGATAAGGGAGCTTAATGCTCAAATACTACCAACCTACATTCTATGAAAAACTTAAATTTATCTGTCCCCTTTTTCCCCACAGCCTTAAATACTTAGGGATATATCATGCTCTATGAGCTTGTCATTTCTAATGACTTCATATAGACCGTAATGTATGTTATTAAGAATTTTTTCCTGTTGTACATTTTTTTCATAATTTCCTCCTATATACTTTTACCACTGTAAGCATTTAAGTTTAGAAACACCAATAAAACTGTAAGAGAAGCACAGTCAATTAGTTCCTTCATTTGAATAATTAACCATTTTAAATATTCCCTCCATACCTTATGTTCAGCTATAAATATATTATTAATAGTCAGCCTGTACTCTGTACTGCAGTAGAGTGTAGGCACATAATTCCTAGCACCTGGTGTGGGAATATTTCCTGACACTCTGAATTTACTTGCCTACTGACAAAAAGTATCTTGTTTTACTTCATGCCTGTTTTACTTTGTAATAATCATATTGTATGACTATTGTACTTCTCTCTTTATGAAATTTCACCACAAAGTTAATCAAATAAATTGTGGGGCTGATGAATCCATCCCACTGTGTTCAACAAAAATGTTGATCGTGCTGTTCAATATTTTTTCGTTTTTTTACTGTGTTGTTATTCATTCCAGTAGTTTACCATGTAAATGACTGTACAGTCCAAGTGGCTCGGTTAGTTGCTCCAGCTTCTGTTCTAAATGAGTTTAATCAGCATCATGATCCCTAGGATAACTGCACCTCTATACCCACACTGTTCTTTCAGAATACACCCTCCCAGGCGCCAGGCCTCATGGGTGGAGCCACACAGTTGTCTCCTGCTTAGGCTGGGTTCTGGGCTACCGTGCTTACGCAACAGGTCCAGCTAGGTTCAGTACCTGAAATTCTTCCCTTCAGGATCTTGTGTCCAGTGGGGTATGCAATAACCAACCGCCTTCTCACACTGAAATACTCTTAATTTTAACGTTTGGAATAAGGCATAACGAGAGAGACAGGGGATTTTAAAACATTTTTTTTTACTTTTTGCAAGTCTGCTTTACCTACAGCCCATGTGACGGTGGTGTGGCAAGCCTGTGTGTCAGCCTCCGCTGTTTCACAACAATAGTTGTACCTTCCTGAAGAGACAGTCACTTACATCCACCCAGAAGTCCTTTGTCCTACATTCATGTTGTTTCGTCTTTCTTCATCAAATCAAACTCTTTCCTTGAAACCAGCCCAGTGATCTCAGCAGGGTGTTGGAGGTCACACAGCAAAGTGAATGACTCTAGCTTTGGTGTTTGCTTAAACAAGGTACTTCAGGATTCACCTCTACCACTCTACAGCTACGTCTACACTAGCCCCAAACTTCAAAATGGCCACACAAATGGCCATTTCGAAGTTTACTAATGAAGCGCTGAAATGCATATTCAGTGCTTCATTAGCATGCGGGCGGCCGCGGCACTTCGAAACTGGCGCGGCTCGTCCCGATGGGGCTCCTTTTCAAAAGGACCCCAGCTACTTTGAAGTCCCCTTATTCCCATGAGCTGATGGGAATAAGGGGACTTCGAAGTAGGAGGGGTCCTTTCGAAAAGGAGCCCTGTCGGGACGAGCCGCGCGGTGGCGAGGCGCGTCAATTTCGAAGTGCCACGGCCACCCGCATGCTAATGAAGCACTGAATATGCATTTCAGCGCTTCATTAGTAAACTTCAAAATGGCCATTTGCGTGGCCAGAACAGACTCAATATTTAAGACACAAAGAACCAAAAACAGTAAGCAAGGAGGACAAATCAGAAAAAGATAATCAAGGTGAGCAAGGTGAGTTGTCTCTCCTACAGACAACCTCCCAACCTCATGAGGATCCTTACGAACAGCCGCAGTCTAAACCCCAGGAACACCAGTCCCGGAACCTTTCCCTGCAACAAAGCCCGCTGCCAGCTTTGTCCACATATCTTCTCTGGAAATACCATCACTGGACCTAACCAGGTTACTCACAGAATCACGGGCACTTTCTCATGCTCCTCTACTAACATCATATATGCCATCATGTGCCAACAATGCCCAGATGCTTTGTATATTGGACAGACTTCTAACTCCCTTAGACAAAGGGTCAACGGGCACAAAACAGACATCAAAACACTCCAGATCCACAAACCAGTTAGCCAGCATTTTAACGGAATGGGCCATTCTGTCAATGACCTCAAGGTAAGTGTGTTACTGAAAAGAAATTATCTCTCCTTTGTAGAAAGGGAAGCGGACGAATTGACATTTATATTCAAATTCGGAACATTAACACATGGTTTAAATCACGATGTGAACTTTCTGAGTCACTATAGGGGCTCGTCTGCATACTTAACTCAATCTAATTCTTGATCTTCCCCCCCACCCCTCCACTCTCTGATTTGCTCACCTTGATTATCTTTTTCTGATTTGTCCTCCTTGCTTACTGTTTTTGGTTCTCTGTGTCTTAAATATTGAGTCTGTTCTGGTCTGGATATGGTCTGAGGAAGTGGGTCTGTCCCACGAAAGCTCACCTAATAAACCATTTTGCTAGTCTTTAAAGTGCTACTTCACTGCTTTTTGTTTTGATAGTGTATAGACTAGCATGGCTTCCTCTCTGTTAGAATTTTATAGTTCCACAGCCTGAGCCGAAGTCAGCTGACCTGGACTTTGAGACTTGCTGCCACCCTACCATCCTTTTTTTTCCTGTTTGCACATCTTGACACTGAGGGGAGACGAGGCACATAAGACTTGTAGGTTCATTGCACAGGGACTCTCATTAATGCAACACTATATTAATGGTAAGGGCTGATGCGAATCAGAGAACCAAATGCCTTCACAGACAAAGTTCTAGTCTGTCAAATGCAGACACCCCAGCAAAAAAGGTGTAGGAAATTTCTTCTCCCTCAACAGGCCCTCTAGCCTGACTTTAAGACCCCTGCCAATTAAGGAGCTCGATTACATCCAGTAGTTCTGCATTACATGGACAGGAGGGATGGGAATGCAGCCATGATTCTCCTGACATTCTGTATATCTCAGTATTTGGAAACAGATGCTGGGAGAAGCAAGTGCTCTACCTTTCAGCAGTAGGTGTATGGCAGTCTCAGCAGTGTCTTCCTCCCAGGCAACCTTAGTCACTCTCTGCATTTGCCTGGTGCCAAAATCTGAGAACACCTTGTCATGTTTGCCACTATCCACACATCTCCCTTGCACCACCTGTAATGGAGAGTCCAGAATATGGCCCTTAAAATATCTCCTTGTGTATTGATGGTTAGTAGCATCCTTCAGTCTATGTAGACTATGAATCGCACCCTTTGTAGTTCCATTTGGGATCATTTGCAGCATCAACTGTGACTGTGAAGGCCCACACGAGAGTGACAGTCCTTGCTGCATCCGTTGCATGTGTAATGGGTGTCTGGCAGGACCTTACTGTGCTTTCTGTGGGCTTGCTTCTCCTCTGCTAGCTGTCTGATCCTCATCTCACCCTTCTGAAGGCCCTTGTGTAGTTCCTGCCTCCATCTGCTGCGATCATCTGCCAGCTCCTCCCAACTGGCCGGCTCAATATTTACCTCCCTGAGGTCCCTCTTGCAAACATCTTTGTCGTGCAGTTGGGGGCGTCTGGGAGGTCTTTTGCCAGAGGCTAGCTCGCCATACAGGATATCTTTTGGGATCCTTCCATCATTCATCCTGTGAATGTGGCCAAGTCAGCGGAGCACCGCTGACTGAGGAGGGTATGCATGGTTGGGATTCCAGCTTGCTCAAGAATAGCAGTGTTGGACGCTCTGTCCTTCCATGATATTCCAAGGATGCGCCTGCGGCAGCGCAAGTGGAAGACGTTCAGCCTCTTTTCCTGGCGGGTGTACAGGGTCCAAGACTCACTGCCATAAAGGAGAGTGCTGAGGATGCAGGCTCTGTAGACTTGCATTTTGGTGTGGGTGTACAACTTGATGTTATTCCACACTCTCTCACTGAGTCTGGACAGAGTTGTGGCTGCTTTTCCGATCCTCCTGTTTAGCTCAGACTCCAATGACAGGGTGTCAGTGATGGTGGACCTGAGGTAAACAAACTTGTGGATGACCTCTAACGAACAGTTGTCAGTGCTGATTGATGGAGGGTCAGCAATGTCCTGAGCAAGTACATTTGTCTTCTTTAAGCTGATGGACAGCCCGAAGTCCTTGCATGCTTTGGAGAACCAATCCAGCAGTTTCTGAAGCTGGTCTTCTGTGTGTGACACTACAGCAGCGTCACCTGTGAACAGCAAATCTCTGAAGAGGACTTCCCACACCTTGGATTTAGCTTTCAGCCTTGTAAGATTAAACAGTTTCCCATCAGATCTTGTGTGCAAAAAGATGCCCTCTGTTGAAGATCCAGAGGCGTGCTTCAGGAGGAGCGCGAAGAAGATCCCAAACAATGTCAGAGCAAGGACTCATCCTTGTTTGACGCCACTCCTGATGCTGAAGGCATCTGATGATGTGCTGTCATATTGGACCATTCTTCTCATGTCTTCGTGGAAAGACTGGATCTTCTTGAGTAACCGTGGTGGACAGCCTATCTTGTGGAGCAGTTTGAACAGTCCATCCTTGCTGACCAAGTCGAAGGCCTTGGTCAGGTCAATGAAGGTTGATTGATGGTATTCTGTGAATAAAAGCAAGCCAAGAGGATTTACAAAGACCACGTAACCTGTCATTCAGGGAAATTCTAAATTATCTGGGTGTCCTCTAATGTAGTCTGCTGAGGAGAAATTGAGAGATTCACAATTCATACCTTTGAGTTCTACAACTTATTTTGTCATTGGAAGGAGAAGACTATTATTAACAGTGACATTTTTTGGCTGCAATGACTCTAATACAGTATAATACTTTGTCTTGGTCCTGCAGTCTATCCAGTACTTATTCTCTCATTGTGGTAAATAAGAAATCTGCTTCAGAATGGACCATAGACAAGTTGTCTTTGTAGAAATATCCTCTTCTGAGGTGATTTATATGTCCCTGTCCATGAGCTGTGGTGTCTGTGTGGTTGCCCTGCATCCTAACCAAACAGCTCTTAAGCTAAGCATTCAAATTTATAATCTGCTTTACCAGCAGTGGTGACATATTTCCCTCACAAACCACATCAAAAATTAGATAAAGTGTAAAGTATATTTACTGTTAAAATGGTGTTCAGATACACAAAATGGCCACTGGAAAATGACAGTTAGAGAATGACAGTTGCAATTAATATTCGGCGGGCTATGAATATGTATGAAGTTACGGTTTGAAAGGTTTCAAACTGATTGGTCAATTTAGAATCCTTATCCATATGCAATAGTCAAATGCCCCTTTGATACATTGTGGCACTGAGGAGGACCTAGCAGGCAGAAGTTGTCAAACAGGTCCACCCAGGCTGCATATATTCAGGAGAGCAGCCCTGCTTGGGGCATTCCGGACCAGACCTCAGAGGAGAGCAGAAGAAGAAAGAAGACTACAGAGAAGGACTGAGCTAACAGCTGGACCGAGCCTGTAGCCGAACATCACTGGCGGAAGAGCCGAAGCTGACCTGCATGTCAGTCATCGCTCGCTAGCCGCCGTGGGCCGACGAAGAACAGAAGAGTTCCATCCAGAAGACCAGAAGAGCTCCAGCCTATACAGAGCAAAAATCACTAGTAAGGCTCCGGTTCTTTTATCCGGAGGGTTTGCCCGGCAGACTGCACCGCCTAAACAACGGTGCCCTGCACGGGGAAACCGCAGCAGCGACCCTGCCCTTCCACTCACCGACCCTAGCTCAGGCCGGTGTCTGAAATATCATGGTCGTTCCTAAAAAACACAGGAGGTTTTTGTTAACCAAGCCGGTTTTTCCTCCTGGCTCTCTTTTTCTCCCTCCTTTACTATCTGACCTGACGCGGCTGCCGTACAAGCGCGCCGTGAGGGTCATAACTTCCTAGCTCGAAGAGAACTACAGGCCCAGCGCCTGGATCACACAGCAGGAATAAGGAGGTATTTATGGTCTGGGTTTAAGGTTAATATAAACAATTAGGTGAACAGTTAATGTTTTTATATAGTTTTGTAATAGAGGATGGATTGGGACTTCCCCAAGTCCATGATCTGCGTCTTATATTTTGTATTCCTTGTCTCTCTGTAAAGGCACAGGAGGCCAATGCTGTTGGTCTAGCCTAAAACTATTACATGCACACAGAAGGGTAGTTAGGTAAACTGCTTTATTATTATAATCCAGAGCTATAAGCTCCCCCCTATTTAGGAGGGTAGAGCGGTCAGGGATAACCCTATAAAGGGAAAACCCTGGTGTCCTTAGTAACCCTTTAAGGGTAATCAAGGTTCTGCAATAAAGGGCCACCATAACAAGGTGGTCGAAATAGGCAGTTCCATTTTTGAGGGGATAACCTTTAACTAGGAAAACCCCCACCATTTAACTAAGGGGATAACCTCTCAGTAGGAAACCCCGCATATACTGGGCTCTCCCCTGCTTGGCCAGCAGGGCAACCCACTTAACTAGAGAATTGACCTAGCTTAGCGCAGGCAAATTCTTTTTCTAAGTAAGATCTGCTCCCCGCGGTAGTCGGCCAAGGGTTGAGCGACTTGGTGAACCTCAGGAAGATCCAGGGATAAATAAATACAATACAGCTCTGAAGTTAATCTTTCCATTTTACAGCACGCATCGAAGGCTGCACGGCCCGTCCCGGAGGCGCAGTAAGTAGCTTAGGGGTTAGATAGCAGTGCTGTTATAGCAGTTACCTATTGTTTAAGGCTATAAGCCAATTAGTATTCAAATCCTGTGCTTATTTCAGAAAAACAAGGGTCCATATATTTTGTGTTGCTTAGCTTACCACAATCCATACTTTGGCGTTATAAAATAAACCCTTTCTCCCTGTTTGAACCTGACATCTTGTTGGTATTTCTTCCTTGGGTAAACACACCGCAGCAGCGCAGTTCACACACCCTGAAACCCCATTGTGATTAGACCCACCGTAGACGGCGAGCAGGGTCGCGGGGTAAAATCCTGGGAGCATTGGTAAGGACTCAGTTTTAGTCCAGTCCATTGCTCTGGTGTGACTGACTTAGCCTAATCAATATTCAAATTTATTCTTACGTCACTCACATCCTCGATAGTCTTGTCCTTCAATAATCTCATGAGGCCATGATTTTGAGAATGAATTTGGCATCTCATCCAGGTTCTTTTGTAAGAGTTTGGTCCAAGGTAACCAATCCAAAGGGCTTTACTTTCCTTATAATACAACATTCAAAATGTAGGCAAGTTTTTAAGCCTACATCTGACACATCTTGCAGAGTGGTTTACAGCTTGGTTCCATCTGTTGACTTTCCTTCCTACATCAAGCCCCATCTGCAATCTCATGATAGTGAATGCTATTTTCTGAAATGTTTTAGTATCAGAGATCTTTTGACCATTTATTCTAGCTAATGTTTCTCTTGAGAAAGGATGAATCATTTGATGGTTACCTTTTCTATCCACTGCCCTCGAAGCATCTGACTTTGGCCACTATCAGAAGACAGGAAACTGAGTTACATGAACTATTGGTCTGACCCAGTAGAGCCATATTTATGGTCTTATGATTTTAAGCTTCTTCCCAAGGTCCTTGATCATTTGGCCATAAAGGTGGCCCAGCCCAGGTGGCTTGCATGACTTGAACTTGTCTACTGTAACTTCTTACTCACATATGAGAGATTTTGATATGGTACTTAGATATGAGAGCAAGATTTTAAATTCCCTGTCTTTCTCCTGAATAATCCATCTGGCATGTTTGCCAAGGCTCTACCCGTATGACAGTAAAGGTGGCAGTGCGTATTTGTTGACACCTCTCCTAGAAACAATGAGAGGTGATACATTTTGTTTCCCCATATAGTTGCATCATATTATTGAACTATCTTCTGAAACTTCCCGGTGGGAATATGTATGTCAGATGTCCGCAAGCCAGAGATTGCCTCTGGAAACACACCACTACCACAATGAGGTGGAGGGGGTCTCTACTTGTGACTGAAGAGTTGGAATAGATTTGTACCATTATAAACAGATATCAGAGAGGTAGCTGTGTTAGCCTGTATCTTTGAGAACAACAAGAAGTCCTGTGGCACCTTATAGACTAACAGATATTTTGGAGCTTAAGCTTTCATGGGCAAAGACCCACTTAATCAGATGAATGAGTCCTAAAACAAAGAAATTTCAAAAATCAGCTGGAGAAAGAAATCTCTGAGCTGTAAATTATTTGCAAATTTGACTCCATCAGCCAAGGATTAAACAGAGACCGGGAGTGGCTCACCCCTTACAAAAGCAGCTTCTCTGCTCTGAGTGTTAACATCTCCACATTAGACTCTGATAATGGGCCACATCCCCCTGTCTGATCTGACTTGTTTTTTCCCTTTTTGATAGGTACTACTGATAATGGGCCATTTACACCTTGACTGAATAGACCTGAAATGCCCCCCCCACATTCATGCATCTGATGAAGTGGGTCTTTGCCCACGAAAGCTTATGCTCCAAAATATCTGTTGGTCTGTAAGGTGCCACAGGACTTCCATTCTAAACAGAGTATTTCATACTAAAACTAAAACTCGCAGCAAGATAACACTTTTAAATCACATGATTTTCCAATATTGGTCCAGTGAAATAGACTTTATAAAAATAAGGTCCAATCCCAAAAGGTACTGAGCACATCCTCCTAGGTGCTGAATGTTAAGTTCAATGGGAGTTTAGGATATTTCAAACTTTACAGAGTACACACATGCACATTTATGTGTGAGAGAAAGTGGGGGTGGGGAGAGAGACCAACTGATCAAAACAATCTCAAATGATTTTGGCTTTTAGTGGTATTCTACCAGATGTTATAGCTGGCGTGACTGAGGAATAAGGCAGCAAAGTGATTTTTCACAGGGTCACACAGTGAACTTGCAATTTAGGCAAACTTTGACTCTGGAGTTCCTCTCCTGTTCCTTTGCTTAAAGACAATATTTTTTTAAACACTACTTGCTACTTATCCTTGCAAACAAATGAGAACAATGAAAAACACTTTTAATGGTGTGATCCCATTGAGGAGTGAGTTAAATGTGTTGATTTTTGCCTCCTGCACAGTGAAAGTGCTTTTAATGTGATTATCTCCCAGCAATGGTAGGAATATACGAACAGGGAGAAAAGCAACATCCATTGATAAAATCCCATTATGCCCATTATAATCAGCAACTGAAGACATTCAAAGGGAGTTTAAATCTATTTTTCTTCATGTCTCTTCCTTTCAGAACAGCTTCATTTTACATTTGGGCATGTTATATTTGTACTATCGATTTTAAGAAATGTTGTGTGCAAGATATCATTAATCCTCAGGATGATACAACACCAACAGACATTGTGTTGCTATCATTCAGGGACCTGTAATAGTGTAAGTGCAATTGTGAAAGAATCTGAGAAATGTATCAGTGTAAACTAGGTGCCTGAGAATTCTTTCCCTGGCTACATACAGGATTCTAGTACATATATTTTAGTGGGAAGAGATCATAACCCATCTTTGCTTACAGGTCTGGATGGGTTGCTGGTGTGGTGCAACAGCTCACTGCATTAATCAAAAATATATATTTCTAGTGGACAACGTGGAGAAGATCTACTGAGATTGAAAGATAACACCTGGAGTACTCCTGGAGTCAGCTAGAAGTTTTGTCCTAAAACAGAATGAAGTAGAAGAGTCGGGGTGCCACCCCACCCTGACACTCTAGCTGCGTCTACACGTGCACGCTACTTCGAAGTAGCGGCAGTAACTTCGAAATAGCGCCCGTCACGTCTACACGTGTTGGGCGCTATTTCGAAGTTGAAATCGACGTTAGGTGGTGAGACGTCGAAGTCGCTAACCCCATGAGGGGATGGGAATAGCGCCCTACTTCGACGTTCAACATCGAAGTAGGGACGTGTAGACGATCCGCGTCCCGCAACATCGAAATAGCGGGGTCCTCCATGGCGGCCATCAGCTGGGGGGTTGAGAGATACTCTCTCTCCAGCCCTTGCGGGGCTCTGTGGTCACCGTGGGCAGCAGCCCTTAGCCCAGGGCTTCTGGCTGCTGCTGCTGCAGCTGGGGGTCCGTGCTGCATATACAGGGTCTGCAACTAGTTGTTGGCTCTGTGTATCTTGTGTTGTTTAGTGCAACTGTGTCTGGGAGGGGCCCTTTAAGGGAGCAGCTGGCTGTTGAGTCCGCCCTGTGACCCTGTCTGCAGCTGTGCCTGGCATCCCTATTTCGATGTGTGCTACTTTGACGTGTAGACGTTCTCTCGCTGCGCCTATTTCGATGTTGGGCTGAGCAACGTCGAAGTTGAACATCGACGTTGCTGGCCCTGGAGGACGTGTAGACGTTATTCATCGAAATAGACTATTTCGATGTTGCAACATCGAAATAAGCTATTTCGAAGTTGGGTGCATGTGTAGACGTAGCCTCTGAGTGCAGAAAGTGGGAGCCCGTCAATCATTAAAAATATCTTGCCTATAAAGATTCTGCTTAAAAAACTCCCCAAGGTCACAGATTCCCTGAATCTGGAGGGGGGGTAGATGCCACTACCCATGTTAAAAAAAAAAACTTTAAACCAGGAAAAAATACTTGGAAAGTCTCCCTGTGGGATAAGCCCCCAGCACATAACCTTCCTTTAGGAGAGAGCTTGGGAACAAAGAGCTGTACTCTACTAGCTGACCTTTCAGTCTAAGGCATGAATATGTAGACACTCTTCTCTAGGACACAGGGATCAAATCATTGCCTTAAAAAAGTAATTTAGTCACAAAATGAGAGAAAACACTCAAACATTTTGGTTGCAGCCCAGAGAATTACTTCCCTGGTATTCACCTTAGAAGTCAGAGTACAGGGGAAAGAAACTGTGAACTAGAGCAACTCAAAAAGTCCACACCACTTTCAAAATAACAAATAACCTGATCACATCTAACTAAATATTTCCCTTCTAGTTACATATCTATGGCTGATCATGAGATGGCCAGGAGATTTACTGAATGCATTCCAAATGCTTACGAGCAATCATTTCACTCTGTCCCCTCTGCAGCAGCCTTCAGACTGCAATTGTTCTCAGTTCAAAAGAGTTTCTCTTCCTCCCATTGGCTTACCTGACCATCTCCTGCAGAAAGCCCTCTTAACCCTTTATAGACATTCATTCATGACAGGAGGATACTTGTAGATGACCTATGTTTCACCTGGAGTACAATGGTTTAAGTCAAGTTTAAATTAATATGCTACCAGTATCTTAATAATGGGGCAGTAAGCCTGAGATAATCCTCTGTATAAGGGTGGCATGTGTTATGCAGAGGGTGCGGTGACAGACTGGAGAATCTGATCACTTGTTTGCCCATTTAAAGGAAAAAAAGAAAGGACATGGTAAGAAAACTTATATTAAGGGTACTTTGCAGGAAAGGGTTATACTTTATTCCTGAAATATGTTCCATTGACCTTGAACAGAGTGGTGTGCACAGAACTTCCAGCAATCAGGCCTATTGGATATACTGACAGAATATGAGTATCAGAGAAGTAGCCGAGGTAGTCAGTATCTTCAGAAACAAGAAGTCATGTGGCACCTAACAGGGACTAACAGATAATTTGGAGCATAAGCTTTTGTGGGTAAAGACCTGCTTCATCATACATCTGAACAGAGTATAGAATTCCTGTGGCTTGAAGGGAAGGAGGAGCCATTGCAAGGAACCCAGCAGATTTCTGCCCAGAGTGGATTTTGAAAGCCTCTGCCATTTGGGTCAAACTGGTGCCCTACAAAGACAAAACAATTCCCCAACTTTTTAAAGATATCCAGTGATACTCAATTTCTGAAAGAGACAGCTGAGTAGTGTCCAGGGACGGGTCACTCTATCAGACACCAAGTTACTTGATCTCTCCCTTTAGTTGGTAGTGGCTCAATTTTCAGGATACGGGATGCAAGCATCTCATTGCTTGGAGTGATAGAATGAGAAAACAAACAAGAAGCTGTTAAAGAAAAAAAATCTCTGTAAAGTTCTAGCATATTTCTGTTGTCAGATTCCCTTTCCAGGAACTAGTTTGTAAAACTGTGTGCAGTTCACATGGAAACATCTGGAATAAGAGAGATAAGGCAGGTGAGGTAATTTTTTTCAATTGGACCAGTGTCTGTTGGAGAGAAAGTCAAACTTTTGAGCTATAGTAGTAGGCATCCTTCAGTCTGCATAGACTATGGATCGCGCCCTTAAAAGTTTCAATTGAAGACTTCATTTACAGCGTCTATTGTGACTATAAAGACCCACACGAGAGTGACAGTCCTTGCTGCATCTCTTGCAGATGTAGTGGGTGTCTGGCAAGTCCTTATTGTGCTTTCTGTGCGCTCGCTTCTCCTCTGCTAGCTGTCTGATCTTCAACTCGCCCTTCTGAAGGCCCTTGTGTAACCCCTGCCTCCATCTTCTGCGGTCGTCTGCTAGTTCTTCCCAGTTGTCCAGCTCGATGTCTACCTCTCTGAGGTCTCTCTTGCAGACATCTTTGTAACGCAACTGGGGGCGTCCGGGGGGTCTTTTACCAGAGGCTAGCTCACCATACAGGATGTCTTTTGGAATCCTTCCATCGTTCATCCTGTGGACGTGGCCAAGCCAGCGGAGCCGACGCTGCCTGAGGAGGGTGTGCATGGTTGGGATTCCAGCTTGCTCGAGGACGGCTGTGTTGGTAACTCTGTCCTTCCATGATATTCCAAGGATGCGCCTGAGGCAGCGTAAGTGGAAGACGTTCAGCCTCTTTTCCTGGCGGGCATACAGGGTCCAAGTCTCGCTGCCATAAAGGAGGGTGCTGAGGATGCAGGCTCTGTAGACTTGCATTTTGGTGTGAGTGTACAGCTTGTTGTTATTCCACACTCTCTTGCTGAGTCTGGACAGAGTTGTGGCCGCTTTTCCGATCCTCCTATTTAGCTCAGTGTCCAACGACAGGGTGTCAGTGATGGTGGACCCGAGGTAAACAAACTCATGGACAACCTCTAACATATAGTTGTCAATGCTGATTGATGGGGATTCAGCAACATCCTGACCAAGTACATTCGTCTTCTTTAGGCTGATGGTAAGCCCAAAGTCCTTGCACGCTTTGGAGAACTGATCCAGCAGTTTTTGAAGCTGGTCTGCTGTGTGAGACACTACAGCAGCGTCTGCGAACAGCATGTCTCTGATGAGGACTTCTCGCACCTTAGTCTTAGCTTTCAGCCTTGCAAGATTAAACAGTTTCCCATCAGATCTTGTGTGCAGCAAGATGCCCTCTGTTGAAGATCCAAAGGCATGCTTCAGGAGGAGTGCGAAGAAGATCCCAAACAATGTCGGAGCAAGCACGCATCCTTGTTTGACGCCGCTCCTGATTCTGAAAGCATCCGATAATGCGCCATCATATTGGATGGTTCCTCTCATGTCTTCGTGGAACGACTGAATCATCTTGAGTAACCATGGAGGACAGCCTATCTTGTGGAGCAGCTTGAACAGAGCATCCCTGCTGACCAAGTCAAAAGCCTTGGTCAGGTCGATGAAGGCTATGTAGAGTGGCTTTCTCTGCTCCCTGAACTTCTCCTGCAGCTGCCTTAGAGAGAAGACCTTGTCAACAGTAGACCTCTCTGTGCGGAATCCGCACTGCGATTCGGGGTACACCCTCTCAGCAATCTTCTAGAGTCTGCCAAGGATGACGCGAGTGAACAGTTTACCAGTGACGCTTAGGAGGGAGATTCCACGGTAGTTGTTGCAGTCGCTTCTGTCTCCTTTGTTCTTATACAACGTTACAATGTTAGCGTCACGCATATCCTGTGGAACCTCACCCTCTTTCCAGCACAGGCACAGTAGTTCATGCAGGGGTTCCAGGAGTGTGTCCGCAGCACATTTGATTACCTCTGGTGGTATACCATCCTGACCAGGGGCCTTTCCTGCTGCAATGCTGTCGATGGCTGTCCTGTTCAGTTCATCCACAGTCGGTTCTTGATCCAGTTTGTCCATTACTGGTAGGAGCTCGACGGCATCGAGGGCTGTGTCAACCACAACGTTCTCGCGTGAGTACAGCTCGGAGTAGTGCTCAACCCAGCGCTCCACCTGTTTGGCTTTGTCAGCGATGACTTCACCAGATTTGGATTTCAGAGGTGCTATCTTGTTCTGGGTGGGTCCTAATGCCTTCTTCATACCCTCGTACATTCCTCTGAGATTACCAAAGTCGGCACAGGTCTGGATGCTGCTGCATAGCTGGAGCCAGTGGTTATTGGCACAGCGCCTGGCTGTCTGCTGTACTGTTCTTCTGGCCGCTCTAAGTGCTTGCTGGGTACTCTGGCTCAGTGAGCGTTTGTACTCCAGGAGTGCAGTGCGCTTCTTTTCAATGACTGGAATCATCTCATCAGAGTTAGCTTCAAACCAGTCGTTCGTGTTTCTAGCTCTTCTTCCAAACACCGACAAGGCCGTGTTGTAAACTGTATCCCTCAGATGTTGCCATTTGGATGTCGCATCGACGCCCCAAGGGCCGCTGCGCAGATTTTCCTGGAGGGTCTCTGTGAACTTTACAGCTTTCTCCGAGTTTGCCGTCTTTCTGGCGTCAATGCGGGGCCTTCCAGCAGGTTTAGAGCAGTACAGCTTCTTGGGTCTCAGCTTGAGTTTGGAGCAAACTAGCGAGTGATCTGTATCACAGTCAGCACTATGATAGCTGCGTGTCAGAAGGACATTTTTGAGGTTATTACGCCTAGTGATGAACTCTTTTCCAAGTCTGGGAAAGGTATTTAGAGCATCACAAGGTGGGACATGAGGAAGTGTTGCATGTCTGAATCAGAAGGGCAAAAACGTGTATAAACTAAATTCTTGTTTATCTGGTACGTGATCAACCGGAACTCTCGAATAACCGCATAATTCTGGCAAACCCTGAGCCGTGATGCAGCTTCCCCTTCTGACTCTATCAGAGAGCAGAACTGAGCACAGGAGTGATGCCCCACCCTCAGGGGCTGGCCCTGTATCTCTCTGTGCTGCATGTGTGTGCAGCCGGTGGGCTCCTCTGCTCTCCTGCCCAGCGTCCACTGCCCAGAGCAGCTCCCCCCCACCACACAGCCACGTGCAAACCCCACAAGCAACTTCTTAAACTATGAGGCTATGTGCAAGCCCCGCAAGCGTCTCCTTGTGCCGCACGGCCATGTTCAAGCCCTACAAACAGCTCCTCACGTCACACAACCATGTGCAAGTAGCTCCTGCCGTTCCCACCAAAATGTAAATGGGGCTACGGTGGAGCAGGAGCTGGCACTGTGGGGTGGGAGGAGCTGAACTTTCTTATTTTGGGGGGGCACTGACTCATCCCTGGACCTCCTCCAGCTGCTGTCTATTAACCAGAATATTTGATCATCCCACAACCTCCCGGTCCTGGAGCTGCTGGATATGAATGAGTTACTGTATTTGTATTTCTCAGGCCATAGGGAGGAAGTCAATCTTTTGAGTGCTAGGACAATCTGCCAGGGAAACAGAGTGTATGAGTGTTTGCGCTTCTGATACTGGGTGGCTACCTACCTACCTCACCCAAATCCTCCTGCGTCATTTCAGTGCAAGTTAGGGAGAATTGACAATTGGCTTGTTTCTGGCATAAACCCAAGTACAGCACACAGAAAGGAGGCATCTGGCAAACATGGGATGAGGGGAGTTTTAGCACTGATGGGGGCACCCCTCTTCTCTACTCTCATTCTCTTGTAAGAATGAGGGTGGTGGAAAATAACAGCATCTGGCTGAATCTCTTGGGTGGATTGAGGAGTCAGGGTAAGGGTGTCTTACGTCTATCGAGGTTGTGGCCTGGACCCTGTGATTAACTGATGTTTCCTCCTGGTAGAGGCTGTAGTACTGTTCACCCATTATTAAATAAGTTAATAAATAAACGTGCTGTGTGAAACTCATCTTCTGTATATTGTCTTCATTCACCTGTGTATCTGCATCAACATGGATTCCTTGTTTTGTAAGGATTTTCTTCTTTCTCTTCTCCCTTCAGTCAGGATTTGTAACACAATTTTAAATCTTTGGTTGCAGGGGCCCAGAGCAGTGCATACTACTATTCTCCATCATTAAAATAATATTAAAAACGGAACCTTCAGATTTGTTTGAAAATTATCCTTAACAGAAGAGAGAGAGAGAGTGCTTGAAATTGTCCGCAACCAGTGCTCTGGGCAATGCTGGAAGATAGTCCACCCTGGAACACAGAAAACATCAAGTAATATTTAATTCTGCAGTTGTATTTTTTGCTAATTAAAAGAAAATGTTTATAATGTCAATAATTGTCCATTCTGCATCCTTCATCAGTCTCTTAACGAAATTTCTTATGTCATTACCTGAGCTGTAAAGACCTCAAATGGGTCATTTGTGCTTAATTTAATCTCTGATTTTCCCAGAATAGTCGCTTTATTCATTTCCAAGTTTAATTACAGAGAAGTATTTTGTTCTGCAAGATATCCAACTCATTCAAAATATGAAAGGGTAGAAAAGCCAGGGGAAAACATGTGCTTCAATAACTGATCACACTGTTTCAGAATATTCCAGGACTGCCATGTCTGTTCTGTTCATTGGCATAGTTGCACTGAAAATAAAATTGGAAAAGTAAGCACAGTGAACCCCAACTTACGTGCAGATTGCGTTCATGGGCAACTATGCGTAAGTCAAACGTTGTGTAAGTTGGGGTGGGGATGGTGGAGGGGCAAAGAGCTCAGCCAGGGAGTGGGGCACCTTACTGCCTTTGGGTCCCACTGGGCCAGAGTGTGAGCGGTGGAGGGGGTTGGCAGCTGCAGCAAAGATGGTGGTGGCTCCATGCGCTCACCGGCTGGTGAGTTGGCACTGCTCGCAGCGCTCACCCTGCTGCTCTCATCACTCCGGTCCACAGCTTTGCAACTCCGGGCGCCCACTGGCTGGCATGGCGGTGCTGCTCATGGCGCTGACCCTGCTGCTCTCGCAGCCCTGGTCCTGCTTTGCAGCTCCATGAGCCTGCTGGCTGGCATGGCGGTGCTGCTTGTGGCGCTGACCCTGCTGCTCTCGCAGCCCTGGTCCTGCTTTGCAGCTCCATGAGCCTGCTGGCTGGCATGGTGGTGCTGCTTGCAGCTCTCACTCTGCTGCTGTCACTGCCCTGCTCCGCAGCTTTGCAGCTCTGGGTGCCCACTGACTGGCACGGTGGTGCTGCTTGTAGGTCTCACCCTACTGCTCTCACCACCCTGGAGCTCGCCCAGGGAGTGGGGTACCCTACCACCTTTGGGCTCCCCCAGGCTTGGGCTGAAAGCAGCGAAGGGGCTCGGCAGCCACAGTGAAGATGGTGGTGGCACCATGTGTCCTCTGTGCCAGCTGGTGGGTGCCCAGAATGCGAAGCTGCAAAGCTCAGATGGGGGCGATGAGAGCAGCAGGGTGAATGCTGCAAGCAGCACCGCTGTGCCAGCCAGCGGGCGCCCAGAGCCACCACCATCTTCACCTCAGCTGCCGAGCCCCTGAAGTTTTCAGATGGGCAGCAGCGAGCAGAGGGAGGCCAGGGGTGCAGCAGGGCCTGGTGGGAGGGCACAGCAGCCGGGCAGTAGTTGTTGGATTTCAATTCACATTATTCCAAGACACGTGCAAGTCGAACTCATGTAAGTCGGGGTTCTACCGCAGGTATCGTGTTAATAGATGTTTGGGGTGGCCATTGTCCCTTATTTTCAGCTCCAGTGCTCCCCCTCCCGGGCAGCTGCAGTCAGTACAGCTGCAGCAGCCTCCTGCTTGTGGCTGGCCGGAGAAGGCAGGCAGGCAGGCTGCGGCCGGCAGGTGGCGCTCTCAGGCAGGACTCAGACGCACACGGGGAGGAGAGGCAGCCTGGGTTGTTAGGCGGTTAGTGGGTGTGGGGTGTGTCACCCCTCCCCGGGTGCACCCTAACGCAGTGTTTCTGAGCAGCGGAGTCTGCCAGCCCTTTCAGGCTGTGGGGCTGAAGCCCAGATCCCTGGCACCATCCTGCTCCCCAGTGAAGTTGAGAGCTGCAGAGCTGAATGCCCCAGTGGGTGACCCCACGGGGCTGCGGACAGGAACTGAGGACCGAAGCCCTGATCTCCAGTGTGCCTGTCCCCATCGGCTGAAGAGCAGCTCCCCAGTGTGCCATTCCTCCCCACATCCCCAGCGTGCTCCCCTAGGCTGGAGCCCTGATCCCTGCTGTTCCCACCTCTCCTGCCAACGAAGCCAGGAGCTGCGGGAGTTGGGCCTGAATGTCCAAGCCCTGGCAACCCTGTGTGCACCCCCGCCGGGAAACTTAACTAAAAGTACAGGGCAGACCTCATCTTCCTTCCTCCCTGCCTCTGGCCAGCTCCCGGCCCCCATTTCTCACACAGCCAGTAAAACCTGCAGGGGTGGGGGACCCAGCTCCATAGCTGGCAGAGCCCTCAGAGAGCAGGAGCTGCAGGGGACCCCTCCCGGCACACAACCCCAGCTACCCCTTCCCAGCATCATGAGGTACCCCCTGCCCCCACTCAGTCCCTAGTTATTCCCTCCCTGCGATCTGATCTACCCTCTGGCTGCATATAACCCCAAGCTACCCTCTGCCTTTCCCCTGAGCTATCTCCTGACTGCACCTTGAGCTAGCTGCCTATAGGCACACAGCCCATAGCTATCCTTCCCTGAGCCCTGAGCTGCCTGCACATACCCCCTAGCTAGCTCCTCCTTCACACAGCCCCAGTCACTCCTCTGTCCACACCCTGAGCTGCCCAGCTCTGCACCCTAAGCTGTTTTCAAACTTTTTGAGCTGAGACTCCCCACACACACACCACAGCCAAGCCAAGCTGGGTGGCTGCTGTGTGAATGGGGTGGAGGTGGCACTGCTTCCCTGGTCCTGCCATGTGGAACTGGCTTGAACCTGCTGCGCCCTGCCCCGAAACAGAAGTCATTGTACATCTATACCTGAGACACCCCCATCCCGCCCCAGCCCAGACCTTCATGGGCCCCCTTCACCACTGCAACTTGGAGATTCTAAAGCATGTTGGGAGAGGGCATCTCACAGGTCCAGAGAGGCCTGGACCACTCCCAGCTTTTGAGGGCCCTCATCATAATGCAAATAAAAGGAAAGATGATACATGGAAACAAAATGAGGTTCTAAAAGAGACCAAGACAAATTTTAAAACTTTTTTATTTAATAAATGATTTTCTAAACTATCAAATGCCAAAAAAAAATTAACAAGTTTCTAAATCTTGAGCTTGAGGTCAAAGGGTGCTCCACTCCCCTATCCCACTGATTGGCCTTGTTTGGGGTAGGGCACTGTATAGTACTGACTGATTGCCACTGAACTTTCTTGAATTTGAGCAATTTTACCAGGTGTCCCATATTCATCATTGGGTCTGCTACATATTTAGAACACTACACATTGCTGGAGTAAATGGGCAGTGCAGAGGAGAATGCTACAAATGTGTGGAGGGACAGAATCCTTCCCTCGAGGACCTGAAGGAGCAGTAGAATTTCTCTCTAGCTGTATCTGCACCCAGTCACTGGCATAGAGGACATGGCTGTTGGAGCTCTGTCCTGTATGCATGGGCTCCCTGTGCCCTGCCCTCTGTGCAGTGGAAAGGAAACACAGTTGAGAGGAAACAAGAATTCCTCCTTAGTGAATGTGACCTAAGGCTTCTGTTCCTTGGACTTACCAAATCATGTAATATGAATATTGATGTATATGCCTCTCAAACTATTGTTTAGCTGAACGCAACAGTCATGATATATTTAAGGTAAAACCAAGCCATTGAAAATAGAAACCCTCCCTTTTGAAATAGCGGGGAGAGAGAAAATTCTCATGCCTCTTTGTTTTATTACAGGTGACTTGCAAAGTGCAATGCTGTCGATCCAATCTGAGAGGATTTCTCGGTATGTGTCTAGTTCAAAAAATGGGATCTGAGGCCAACAATTGTTTATTGAATTTTCATCCTTGAAAGAGTTATTGCTACTTTGCTCTTTTACTGTTTCAGAAATAATGACTGCGGTTTTTTCCAATTAAATGTCTTTTATCAACAGTGAAGGAGAAAGGAATCTGAAAAAGCCAGGTGGACCATGCATACAAAAGCCAAAACTAAATCCTCATTCTTCTGTACATTAATGGGAAAATTCACTTTATTTAAAAATTAGACAGGTCAAGCTGTAAATTTCAGATCAGGATCTGTTCTTTCTAAAGGATATTTGGATCTGGGTTTTGATACAGGGTCCCAGTGGAAACCCTTAGGAGTCTCATTTTTAAAAATATCAGAGAGGTAGCCATGTTAGTCTGTAGCTTCGAGAACAACAAGGAGTCTTGTGGCACCTTATAGAATAACAGATATTTTGGAGCATAAGCTTTCGTGGGCAAAGACCTGCTTCATCAGATGCGTGACTCATGCCCACGAAAGCTTATGCTCCAAAATATCTGTTAGTCTACAAGGTGCCAAAGGACTTCTTGTTGCTCTCATGTTTAAAAGGTATTTAGGCACATAAAGGTATAGACAGATATCTAGTAAGACTTTCAAAAGCAGCTAGGCACTTAACTGATTTTTTCTAGTACCCTGAGTTGTTCTTCAATACTTCTAATGACATCTTGTTTGTACCATGGCTAACTAACGCTGAGTAACATTGGTGTAGTATAGGCAAGCGCTCCTCACGTACCTCCGGCTTACGACATGGAAATATTTAGGGAGAAGCCTGTGTGATAATACTAGCAACAAAGGCTGTCTTTATGTAGGGAGCAAAAGAATAAGAATATCTAGCAGATTCAGCAAATTTCTTTTGTATTTATGAGCAGTGTGTCCTTTCTCTTCTTTGTTATAAGGGAATCTATAAATAAGCCCAATCCTATGAGGTGCTGAACACCACCTGTTCAGCATCCTTCCCTGGAAACAATCTTGCAGGAAATGCTCAGAGTCTTGCAGGATGGGTCCCATGTTTACAAAATAAGTAGCAGGAAGGTCAGGAACTTACGTACTTTAAAATATTATAACCAATATTTTCAGAAGTGGCCTCTCACCTGGAATGCCCCCATATTTTGGTAGCCTCAACTTGAGCTTGATTTGCTAAACACTCAAAACTCCAGTTACAATATTACAAACATGGACAATACCTAGATGATCTGTATCCTTGACAAGAATGCGAACTCAGTGTGCAAAACAAATTGAGTTAAATAATGTATTTAACACATTACATCAACTTTTATATCTTTCATAGTTACAATGATTCAAGGAATATATTATAGGTTTCTGGAACAAATGGAACCTGCCCACACTAAATGACTCAGATAAAAATCAATTACATTGTGGATTCTTAACTGTGGAAACAATCAATGTCACTTCAGTCCCCTCCTTGGCAACAGCAGATCAGTTCTGGTCAACAGATTTTCAATTGGGTTGGGACAAAATATTTTTAATTTTCTTCACATGTTAATTAAAAAACAAGTAATATTTGTTTGAGTTCTTTTGAGCATGGAAGGCTCCCTTCTATCAAAGAACATGATTTAATAAAGATTTATTTCTTGCCTTTGTCTTCCTTGAACAGTATAAGAATCATCAATGCAATGACTCATAATTAGTTTGTCCCAAGTTACTTTCCTCTCCCATAATCAGATGGTGGGTCCCTGCTCAACCTATTTAAGAAAGGCCAAACTGCTGCCTCAGAAACTGACATTGCAGGAGTCTTTCCTAAAATAAGAATTAATTCTCAATATTTTAGGCCAAATTTTACCATCAGACACGTACTCATGCCACTGAAATCAAAGGAAATTCTATATGAGTAAAGATTTGGAAAACACCAAATGGAGAACTCAAATTTGGCACATTTCATATTCCTTTAGGCACATCCTGGTCTGTTGCTCTACTCATCCAATAACCTTCTACTCTGACTATTGTTCTGAATCACCTAATTTACTTTCTTCCTAATGTTAGAGTGATCTGCTGGCCTGAATCTCTTAGGACCTAAGTGGTATTTCTTGTGGCTACCTTCGTTCTTTCCTGGATGGTGTAAAATTGTGATAGGACTGGGTGGCTATAATAGGACCACAAAACAGTTCTCAAGCATTATTAACATAGTCCTTTTAACATTTAATTTAATTTAATTTAATTTAAATATCATCTTCTTACAAGTGTTATAACTGAGGGTCTACTTACCATGGAGCAATCATATTTTTCACAGATTGGCCATCACATAAATACCAAATTTTGCAGATGTAGTCATAGTGTTGATATGCAAATATTGTGTTGCACCACAGTTACCTTTGTGACTTGCTCTGGGTAAGAATGTCTGATAAATAATTATTAATAGATGAGAATAATCTTTCAAGTTGTGCATAAAGCTTACAAACACAGATGTATGTTTACCTAAATAAAACAGGATGGCCATCCGCCAGCAGTTACAACTGACATTTTTTGTCTCTGTGGGGTGAATACCTACTGACTTCCATGTTGTGCATCCATGGAATTGCTAAGAACTGTAAGACAGCATTTTGTCAATTTGTAGAGATTTGGAAGTCAAACGGAAATAGACTCAATATTCATTTACTTTTACCAGTATCTGGCATTCTTTGACAAAGTTCAGGTAAGTAGTACACTCATTGTCATGATCTTCCTCCCACCCAAGAATTACTCGAGTTTGTTTAGGGTCAAAACACTGAAAAGGTTTAGGTCAACATGTGAATAGCACTCAAGAATGTAGGCATCTGGTTGTTTAAACCAAGGTGGTAGTGCCTGTAGTCCTGGTTTAACTTTTCTAGTACGTAACTGGAAAATTTCCTGTCTGCAGCTATTTTTGGCTTCACAAGCTGCAAGTTCTCATGATGCCATGCCTTCAGCCAATCTGATCAAATTTATCAGTTTGTTGTATGCTTTGTGAATCAAAACTGGCCAACTTACAAACCATGTTAGAAGCTGCGCATACTGGATTGCGTTCTCAGCCATGGCTTTCACTGGCCATTTGAAAGAATGTGTGCATGCAGGTAACGTGAATTGTATTGGGCATCATTCCTTGTGGTACACAAGAGAAAGCTTCACACCTGTACATTCCGTTGTCGGAAATGCTGAGGTCTTGTTGAAATCTAGCCGCTAATTTATATCAGCTTTTGCTAAGGCTTGTGTTACAGCTGAAAAATCTATTGACTCGAGCTGAACAGGCTCTGTGAGGAAAACAGCATACAGTTGTCCTTCCAGCTGTCAGGAGGTACGGATAAAATGTAGAGTATGCATCTTCCTATGCATCTGTTGCTTCACCAGCTACAATTGAAAGGGAATCACATTTTGCCAAGGGAGGTTTTGTAAACCCTAGGTACTTCACAATTACTTCTGTTAGATAATGTTGGCAATGTTTGTTTGCATGCAGGGAACTGCCAGCATTTGGTACCTGCTTTCAAAAATATTCCCTTAGTTTCAGATTGTCTGCTTTTTTCTGAAGATACATTGGCAGCAGTGAAGGCCTCCACTAGCTCCATGGTAGCTTCTCTTTTTCAGGCCAAACTACTGCCAGTCATTCTTTTAAACCTTGGAAATGTAGCTGTTTGGTTTTTGTTTTTGTTTTTTTGTTCTGATGTATAGCCTCTGTATTTTTCATTTAATATGCAAGTCAGACTCAAAATAACGATCAGTTGCATTTTTTTCCTGAACAAGTCACACTGCAAGATGAACAAAACAATTTGCTACACAAACCAAAACTGAAATATTCTTTGCTCTTTTTGATTTGACAGGCATCTTTATATGTGACAACAATCCCTTAACTCATCCTGTTTGTGCTCATTTACCTTCATAAATATTCACAAACTCTCACTCAATAATCTACTATAATGACTGATGTGCTCACTTTAGTCTATGTCCTGCAACTTCACAAGACACTTTCAATCAACTATCTACTATAATAACTAGAATGATACTGCATGATTACAGTCAACTGTTTTTGCAGTGTAATAATCACAGAAGCTTTGCAGCATATTTTATGAATGCATGTTTTTATTTTGAAGATTAATTTTGTGGATACCATATTCCATGATTTCAAATCATGATGGACGTAGACCCATAGTATAATTGTTAGAGTTATAGTCCATTCTCGTATTTTAGGGTTGCTGCAAGTGTAACCACCAACAGACAGAATCAAGCCCAGGACCTCCTGGAACCTAGGTGCATGATTCTCTACCCCTTGAGATAAAGCCCAGCTAACTAGTAGCTACGGCTGAAGGAGAAACACATTTTTTCTTAATATAAGCGGTCTAAAGGCAGGACTACACTAGCCCTATCTATCTCATAGATCTGGAAGGGGGACCTTCAGAGATCATCAAATCCAGTCCCATGCCCTCACAGCAGGATCTATCTCCATCCCTGATAGATTTTTTTAAAATATACCTGCTGCAGATCCCTAAATAGCCCCCTCAAGAATTAGAGCTCACAACCCTGGATTTTGCAAGTTCCTTTGCAAGCCACTGAGCTATCCCTCCCACCAAGGTACTGTATGTATGGAATGCCAACTATGGCAATTGCATAGATTGCATTGACATCTACAGTTCACTCACCCAGCCATCCTCACTGAGGGAGGTAGACAGGAGAAATTCTCCCATCAATCTCCCTTACGCCTAGAGAGATTGAAGAGTACAGGTTGACCATTAATTTATGATAGCTAGATTTTACTGTCCCCACTAGGTGCACAAAATCAAACCCCAGAATATCAACCCTGATCATCTAGGTAGCGAAGACATACCTTCAGTGCCACTGCATGGGACAGTGAAGCACACCTAGGAGATATGTGGGTTACACAACTTTATGGTTTGGAAGGCAGGGGGTTAAATCAGATTTTATTTATTTAGCCAAGTCTTTGAAGTTCATATAGTCCCTTAAACAAAGCTGTGGCCCTTTGTATATGTAGTTTTACTAATTTTCCTTATTTTGTTTAACTCTTCCCTCACTCGTATACATCAGGACACATCAGAAATGGATGCTGATAATTCTGTGTGTTGTTTACCCTGAGCACTCACTGGATTCTCTGAATCCCAGATGGCATATAGAATAGAATGACTATGCAGAAGCTTAGAACGTGTGTAGCTTCAAATGTGCATCTGTGTCTCTAACTTGTAAATTTAATTCCTAGGTCCAGAACTCCCTGTCTTTTTCACCTTTAGTATTCCCCCATACTTGCAATGTCATTTGTTCCTTCCTTGACAGTAGTCATGTAGCTCCGTCTTTCAGTATGTTTTTGAAATACTGTTAATCAGAAGGTGGTGAATTTAAGAATTAGTGTTTTATTTACATCTCTCAGGAGCACAAAATTATACCTTAATTTGCAGCAATTAATATGGAAAGATTAGCAAGTGGATTTTCCACAGATTGCTAATAGTAAAGAATCCATATTGCAGAGTATGAGTGCACATACCCTTGGTGATATGCAGAGGCCTTCCAAAGGGCATTTCAATTTATTTTGATATTTGCTAGTTGTACACCTGGGCACACAAAAAGCACTTGCAAAGTCAGTATAAACTAAAATTTCATACAGAAATTGATTGGTTTATATTCTCTATATATTTGTAACAGGTTCTCACACAGACCCCTCAGTTTTGGGGCCTTTTTGAACCCACAGAGCAGTCAGACACCTTTCCTCTTATGTCCTTTATCATTCATGCCAGTTTTCAACACCTTCTATATACAGAGCTTCAGTCTTGTCAGCTCAGAAACTGGCAACTTCTACAGCTAGCTAGAAAACACAACCTTCCAATTCATGTCATCTCTTACCCCACTTTTTCCCTACAAGGCTTATATAGCCCTATGGGTAATGAGGCCTGCAGCTATTGCCCATTTACCCCTCATATAAATTGGGCTTACTCGGATAGCTCCAATCATTCTTCTTGCTGAAACTGGCACAGCAGAGTTCTGTCTCACTTTTCTTAGCCAGCAGTGTGTCACAACACTACACGCTAATATATACAATATTTACAATCCAATAGATTATTTGATAATTTTATGATAAAACGTATTTTTTTATTTATTTCTATTTGTCATAAGTATTTATCAGTGCCATGACAATTTTGTATTTTGGTCTGATTTTATAAGTTAGTGTTTTTCAACTGAGGTGAAACCTAGGGATGGGATATTCAAAACAAATCAGACTCCTCAGAGGCAACAATAATTTGGAGAGGTTGAGAACCACTGCTTTAGAGTGTGTAGTCTACTGTACAGGACACTGCACCAAGGCTCAGTAGATTTGAATTCTATTCTCATCTTTACTACTGTCCTGGTATACGAGCTTGAAGAAATCAGTTCCACTTCTGTGCCATTTCCCTTTCCACCTTTTCACTGTTTTGTCTAATCAGATTCTAAAAGTCTTGAGGCAAGAGAATATATTACTGGGTGTTTATACAGTATCTAGCACTAGTTTGGACCTCAGAATCAGGGATTCTCAATCTTCATTGCACTGGGACTCACTCCCAACAAGAAAAATTACTACATGAGCCATGGAGGGGAGTCTAAAGCCTAAACCTTCCCAGTCCCTATCACCCCTAGCTGGAGGACCAAAGCCAAAGGGCTTCAGTCCCTGGTAGGGCCCTGCAACTGGAACACTTAGCTCAGCTGGTGGGTCTTGGGCTTTCACATTTGCTTTGGCTCCAGGTGATCGGGCTTGAACTTTGATTTCAGCTCTGGGCCCCAACCAGTGTAAGTCAGCCAATCCTGTCAACCTCATTAAAATGGTGTCCTGACCCACATTTGAGAACCACTGCTCTAGGTGCTACTGTAACAAAATCAATAGTAAAATAATAAGGGAGGAGAAATGGGTCAAATTTAAATAGGATTAATTCTTTTTAAGCCCTGGGAGTTATTTCAGATTTACACTGATGTAAATGAAAGCACAATGATGCCCCAATTATTTTCACAGTCTCATAATACTCAAGACGTTTTTATGACACCTCAAATTTGGGGGAAACGTCTGTTCTCAGGTTAATTGCTGTAATTTTGTAGTAAGTCCACTGATTTAAGTGACAACTCCCCTTCCCCTCCAGCCTTGGTGCCTCTACTTAATCTGCTGAGGAGTTCAAAGGAACACGAGGCCTTGGTGGCTGGGAAGGCTGATCAGTAGGAGAAACTGCCTCTGGCTTTTAAAGAAGGATGAAGCGCACCGCGCTGCAGAGCTAATGGGCCTTGAATTAAAAGAAAACCGGAGGCGAAGAGGGGACTGGGGCTGAGCAGCAGCAGCCTGAGGGGTGTTGTCACTTTTAGGGAGAAACGGAATCGCTGCCTTTGTATTTCAATGTAAACGATGGGACACGGGAGGGGTGGGAGGAACGAGTCCCTCCTGGCTGCCGGGCCCGCGCTCCGGCTTTCACACCAGACACACAGAGCCGGGCACGAGCCCCAGCCCCGCCCCCGCCCAAGTCTGTACGCTCCGTGCGCTGTCCCCCGGGCCGCCAGCAGGTGCTAAACACCGGAGCGAAGTCCGGCCCTGGTGCTCTCCGCTGTCTCTGGGGCTGGATCCTCCCTCGCCCCTCCCCGCGACCGGGAGCCAGTCGGGGCCGGGCTCCCCGCCATTCCCAGGGCCAGGCCCCTCTCTTCCGCCTTCGCCCCGTCCCGCGCTCCTCTCCCGGCCCAGCGCGGGAAGCCGGGTTTCCGGACGCGGCTGCCATTAGCTGGCGCTATGGCCGAGGACCCGGACGTGTTTCTGAGAGCCCGGGGCAGGACGCTGCGCACCTTCCGTGAAGGTACGTGGCCCCCGCCGGGCGCAGGGAGGCGGGCGGGCGCGACTGGACTTCGGCGCTCGGCGGAACGTTTGCGGCGGGGTGCGGGTGCCAGCCGGGCGCGCCCGTCTCCCTGCGCGCGCCGGCGTTGGGGGGACAGTACAGGCGACGCTCAGGCCCGTCTGGCGGGGTCGGGGTGAGGGGGTAGGGGAGCGTGAGGTGCGCAGGCTGCAGGGTGGGACTGGTCTCCGGCAATGGTCCGTCGCGCGTCGGAGGGTCACTACTCTAGCAAGGACGGCGGGAGGCGGCCGAGGGAGCAGCGGGCGGGGTCACTGGGACAGCCCGCTGCGGGCAGAGTGCAGCGCGGGCAGCCGAGGGCGCTCCACAGACCGTCCCGCAGGCCGAGCTGACCTGCAAACCTGTGACCGATGAGCGACAAGCTGCCCTTCTGTCGCCGGCGCCGCTCACCGCGCTGCCCTTCCCCTGCCCCGGCGCTGTGTCAGACACTAACGTCTGTTCCGAAGATATTACAAGAAATACTGTTGGCCGCTAAGCCTGGTAGGCTGCCCCCAGGTGGTTCAGAGCTGACGCCTGTTCGTGTATCCACCGCTTCATTCTGTGCAAGAGGCCTGGGTTGGTGACCAGTTGATGTTTTGGTGTGTGGTCACTGTTATGTCAGCTTTCAGGACTACACAGGCGGCCAGCAGCGGTTGTTAACTTAACCATGCACTCAGGTTGATTTGTATATACCCTGAGAGTCAGATGTGGATTTTGTCTGTGGGTGTTTGTTCCTGAATGGGTTAGTTGAAGTAAGGGCGCAAGAACCAGGAAGCTGTGTTGTATGGTCTTGCTTTGTTGGTGTGCACTGGAAATACTTGCTCTTGAAGCCAAATGTTTTAAACTCACTAATTTTGATCAGTGTTTCCTCTAAACTTTTCTATCTGTGTGGAATATGTGTTTTTAGGTGCACAGAGGTATGTGTGAATTTGTATCACCAGTAAAAACAAAAACCCTAGTTGTGTGTCCTCTGCTAATCAGCTGGACGGCATTTAAATCTCTTCTGAGTGGCCACAAAAGTGCATAGTTTACATGGAACCCTATGTAAATTTGCACCTCATTTGCGTTTTTATTTCTCGTATCTGCATGTCTCTTTCGAAAGAGGAATGAAAGTGTAGACACATCCAAACTGTATAGTGAAATCTCAATGAAAGAATAGCAGTAACAGTGTAAACATTGCTGAGCAAAATTAGATCCAAAAAGGTAGTGCAATACAGTAGTATGAAAATGGCAACAAATAAAATTGTTCCAAACCACATTTATTACAAGAGTTTTTCTTTTCACTGCATATTATCTGATCATCTAGTATTCTTCAAATAAACACTTCCAGTAAAATCTTTTTGCAAACTGGTATTGGTTAGGACTTGCATATTTGTTAGTGTTCTTTTGCCTCCTCTAGCTGTGTTGTTTCCTTGTTGTGGATTTAATCTCTTTATAAAAGGTGAAAGCTCAACGGAAGTAACATTTGATGAATACATAAAGAGCTGAAAAATATTTGTTCACATTTTTGTCTGGGATTCCCGAATGTACTTGTTAATTTGTTCCACAGACATCTTTCCTTTCATCAAGTTCTCACCTACATTGAGCTGCTTCTCACCTATAATGTTAATTTGGCACAATAGTTCTCACTTCAAAAACATGAAAACAATACCCGCTGGTTTTGCTCCCTTTTGGATTGTGTCTTCTGTTAATCCACTCTTGCATTCTATCCCAGAATAATAATTTTGGTGTACACAGTTTTCACACTGTTAAATGCATTTTCCTCCAACTACCCTCTTCATGTGAAATTGTACCCCAAATTTCTCATTGTCTAGAGCAGCTGTAGTGCTTCCATTAAACTGCTTTTACCTCTGTATTTTAAGCAATTAACTCAGAGCATTTAAAACTGATTTCTTTGGCAATGTGCTTATTTAACACTGTAGTGTAAACAATTTCTTTGGAACTATATAGTGCAGTTTAAAAATGATCCTGTTTATTTGGTGCCACTGTAGCTCCACAGAACTGCAGCAGAACTTCTCAGGGCAAAGGATTTGGAGGAATAGGAAAGATAGCTTTTAACTGTTCAGGAAGGAGGCTTAATAGAGAACAATGATTGTATAAGTGTCATACTGGCAAGTAGCCACTAATTTGGGGAGTAGAAAAAAGTCTAATAAGGGAAAGGAATTTTTTGTCTCTACCTCAAAACTCATTGCATTTGACTTTTGTGACAGTTCTGCCAGAGGCAAATATTATGCTTATGTAATAAAATCTACATATTGTATCTAGGCTTTTCTCAAATGATGCACACTTTTTAAACAGAGACTTTAAAAAGTCCTCAACATATTTTACTTAAGTAAATAAGCTAAATAAGAAACTCTTAATTTTAACAGCATTAAAGCTATTCTAATTTATTTACAGATTATTTAATAACTTGTTCATTTTCCCCACCACTTCCCAAAGGTGATGAGTATTATAGCTGTTAGAGTCCCAGACGCTATTTCCACCTTGCTAATAAATTTTGGGATTACATATAAAAATAAATGTGTATATATATAATTTAGAGGAGATACACACTTTCCCACACCAACTCGTATTTTCATAACCATTGGGCAAATTTGTAACAGGTTTTGACTAATGTACCATGATTTCATGTTGTCATAACTTACCCCTTCCTCTCCAAGCCTTTTAAAAAACTCTAAGTAGTCTGTTTTATTTAATGGGCTTAAATGTTAAAATTTGGTGTTGAGAATGAAAAGGAATGGCAAAGGAAGCAAATTTATTTTTCTTAAAATAACTAGGTTAATGGGTGCCACTCATATTTAGACAAGTATATATTTTAAATCTTTTTATTTTTCTATGCATGTTGTAAATATATATAGGTTGAACCTCTCTAGGTCGACACCCTGAGGATCTAACTGGTGCTGAATGAAAGAATTTGCCAAACCATGGGATGTCACTGTCCAGCAGCATTACCAATGCTGCTTCTCCCTTCTCCTTCCTGGGCTCTAAGAAGACATGTAGGGGTAAATTACAGCTAAATAAGAGCATGGAATGGTGAGAGCCAGGGCTGATGGCTGTAAACAAACTTTATGGGACCATGGAAAACTTGGCCACATCTGTGATAAGTGGTCATCCGTTTAACTAAAATCATGCTGGATTACGGATATTGCTGCACAAGAATGTGCTGGTTTAGAGATGTTCAACCTGTATTAGAAATTTCACTCTATTACTCAACATATCACATTTGTGCTTATCTTTATCCAAACCAGGTCTGCTCTCTGGCATTATTTTAGCTTGTGTTTTTTAGTTGTGTATATTTTGACAATATTTATTTCTTTAGATAAAAAGATTTTATGATGCCTCCAAAGAAGCTTTTACAAAACTATTCCTGAAATGAATGAATGAAGAAAGGTTCTTTTCGAAACATTTTTTCCCCGAAGGAACCCTGTCTACATGGCTGTTTTTTGCTTTCAGAAAAGTCTCTTCCAGAAGCATGATTGTGTGAGATTATGCAAATGAAGTGTGAGATTTGTAAGTCAGTGCTTCATTTGCATTTTTGATCTTCCTCGTTTGCATTCCTCCTCTGCAAGAGTAGTGCTGTATAGATGCGGCCTCTGTCTTTTGGTAGTATGCCTGGGGAATGGAAATTGTTCTTTGTACCTGTTCATAGAATCTATAATGGCAGCATGTTAAAAGTCATTAATAGTGAGAATTTTTAGTATTGAACAAGAAATTTTAATTGATTTAATACAAGCACTTTTTTTTCTTTAAAAAAAAAGCAAGCTGTTTGTGGCTGAGAAATGGCAAAATACATTTTCTTGGAGGTGAAGCAAGTACACAAGGTAAAAGTTTTCCCCCTTTACGTTCGTTCTTTCTCACATATGAAGATTGCCTTGGCTTGAAAAGATCCATCTATTTTCACACTTGTTTCTTTAAAAATATTTGGTTCTCACTACTCTCCCTGAGTTAGGATCCCCTCTCCCATTTCATACAGAGGAAGATTGATAGCTTAGTTTATAACCAAATGTAACATCATTTAAAATATCTCAAGACTTTGCCAGCGCCCACCAACAAAGTGAGGGAAATGGGGGCCTAATATTGCTGCCATTCTATGTTTAAAAACAAACAGCAGGGAAGCTTGAGATAATCTTTACTGAAAGGCGTGTAAATGGCAAACCAACAATATTTTCATTCCTTTGCAATTCTTGTTTAACCAGACTTATCATGCAAAACAGGTAGTTTCAGAGCTAATTTTTGCCTTCAGAAAGTGAAACACTATCTAGGAGATGTGAATTGTGTCTCTCTAGCTTGGAAAAAGGAGTCAAGAAGTCAGCCTTATTTACCAGCTAAACTTTTAGGATGAGATTCCAGAAGGCTCTACACAGACAGAGATGACTTAATGTGCAGCCTCCAGCATCATTAGGAGGGGCCAGTTGGCTGACTGTTTCACAGTTCAGAATCCCCCAGAGCACTGTGTTATGTCCCTTGTCCCATCAATAACTCCAGCTCATCTCTTGGCATGACACTCACTCCAGGTTTGTTTAGGGGGTAGCATTGTGTCACCTTTGATAGTACAGTGTGGTACCTGTTGCCGGGTAGAGTTTTCCTTAATCCCTTGTGGGCAAATGGGGTAGAGTCCCCACCCCGTAGTAATTCATTTAGTCAGCAAAACTAAAAGATAAGAACAAAGTAAAACTGGTAAAACTGGAGTTTGTTTGGCAATAAGACTTTGTTTCTATATGTGTAAATCCAAGTCACTTCATAGTGAGACATTCAACATAGTTTAGTTTCTAATAGTTAAGATGCTAATAGTTTTTTCAAAACTGTAAACCAGCGACAATACATATTTTTTTTTTACTTCTTGTTGGCAAGTGGTGGTGGTCATCTTAGGAAGCTAAAGTAAAAGCATTGGGGGAAGAAATGAGGAAGAAATCCTGTAAAAACAGAAAAAAGGAACAACTGTTAAAAAGTACATAATTGGACTGCTCAACCAATCATTCTAACAGATTTTCATATTTTAAAAATACACTATAAAGTGATACCAGTGTTATAAAAGGAGTATTTAAAGCTGTAAATCCAAAAGTCAGCACGTACAATTTAGTGTGAAGAAATTCTAATGGTTCATCATTTTTTTGTTTGTTTACTTATAGAATAATTTGTAGTCAGTATTCTCGTGTATTTTCAGTTTTCATTTGTTTAAAAAATTCTTGGAATTTTTCAGTGTTATTTTTCAATCATTAAAGCTGGGATGAGATCAGTTTAAAATAAAAAATTAGGAAAAGTCAGAAGGGGAAAAGAAACAAAAACCTTTTGTAATATTCACTTCTTACTACAGTGTCACTGAAACTTTAAAAAAAAAATCTTCGTACATCTAAGCCCTAGTAGTTTTTCTGAAAGTCTGGTTTGTGCATGCTCACATTTTTCTTCCACCTGTCTTCACTCATGTCAAGTCTTTTGCTGTGTTGGAGGTAGCCCAACTTTGAAAAGGTGCTCTCTGCATCAGTAGATCCAGGAGGTACGCTCACAGCTTGACATGCCAGTTGGCTGAAATTGGAAAGTATGTCTTGATGACTGTTCCAAAAAGTCAGCGCTTGCAGTTTCGCAGTGTCAGGGATAGACGTGTTCATGTAAGTAATAAAATTCCCTTTCAGGTTTAATAGTCAGTGGCAAATGGTTGAAACGCCCTTGTACAAGTCATAGGGCTTGTCTTCACAAATGGGGAGATCAACACTGCTTCAGTGAAAGAATAATAGGAAGAATTTTGTTTAGTGAATTTAGCCAATTTAGGGAATCCAGCCAATACCTGCTAAATTGATGGAAGAGCAATCTGCATTCAACTCCCTTTCCTCGTGAGCACTGTGGTGGAGGTTTTGAATCCTTTTTTGTTTTTGTTTTGCATGCTCTGGGGCCAGAAGGATCTCCAGAAACAGCTGTTTTCCTGACACATGCTTTTCTTGCAGCTGAGATCGTTAGGATCCAGTCAATGTCTGTGTTTGCAAATGTGTTGGCAGTAGTTGCAGAAAACACCAGTGTTTTCTGTGTGTCACACAGTGATTCCAAGTTTTCAGTACAGTAATCCTCGAAATGCACAATTTTGAGTTGAGCTTAACTCACATTAACGTGAGTTAAGCGCAACTCAAAACCACACTCCCCCTGGTCCTGGCTCAACCTCCCTCCCCTAGCCCAGCATGGCCCTAGTTCAACCGTCTGTGTGCAGCTCTGGCTCACCCCCTGCAGGGTTGCCTGGCCCTGGCTCAACTGCACTCCCCCACCACCCCAGGCTTAACCCCCCTGCCCTCCACATGGCTGCACACTCCCATAGCCAGTCTTAACTCTCCCCAACTGCCCCACCCGAACCCCAGGACTTACCTTTCAAAAGGAGATCCAGCTGCTCCTGCTGTTTCCCTGGCTGCAGAACGTGTGCTCCGCTGGGGGTGGGAGGAGGGAGCCAATATTGAATTCTGCGTAAATTGGAGGTATGTGAGGGTGTGTGGGAACACAACCCTTGCATAACTCAAGGGACTACTGTATTGAATAATATGTTAGTGCACAGAATCAGACGTCCTGGTTATTTTCTAGTCTCCTCAAAGCTTCTGCTTTAGAACCAACTAACTCAGGGTGATCTGGGAGACACATTAGCATATTCCACGCATTATTTACATGACAGCAAAGTACAAGCTCATCTTCAGTTGTGGCATAACAGGGGTAGGTAACCAGCAGTCAATTCTGCACTCATAGGCCATTTCTACACATGCAGGATCTTCCAGAATGCCAGCATCTTGTTCCGGAAGAGCCAGGGAGCATCTACACATGTTAGCCGCTCTTCCGGAAGGAATCCAGAAGAAGGCGCCTCATCTTTCAGATTCTGTACTCCATTGTGGAACCAGGAAGAGCTCCTTCTTCCGGAAGATTCTTCTGGAAGAAAGCATGTGTAGATGCTTGCAGACTTCTTGGGGAAGAAGTGGCCCAGTATGGCGGCGGCCCACTGGAGAATGGAGACAATCTAGGCAACCCAAGTGGGGCTCTATGGTCTCCAGGTCCTGCGGCTTTTGAAGCTCAAAGGACCCAGAGACCCGGTGGCAGGGACCTGAGTGTGTGAGACAGGCAGCATGTGCCAGCCACACTCCACCGAGGCCCACCAGCACTGACAGGCCCTGAGCAGCAGTGACGGCTAGCAGGCCAGCACCCTGCACCACCCAGGAGAGCCCTGGGAACCTGGACATGGGCAGCCAGGACACCCAACAGGGCTCCCAAATGGAGGGTCCCCTCATGGACTGAGCCAGATCTCCTGGGCCTCTGGCGGGATGAAGAGGTCTTCCACGACACCAGTGAGCACCAGAGGAAGGCCCCTGCCTTCGCCTGCCTCACACAGGACCTGGCTGCCAGTGGCCACCTCTGTCAGACCCCCAAGTAGGTCTGGTGTGAAGTCAAGGAGCTGCGGCAGGGGTACATGCGGGCCCAGGACAGCGCCCACAGATCTGGCTATGCCCCAGCCAGCTGCCCCTTCTACAGGGTTTACAGGGAACTGCGGGACTACCTGGCTATGGGCAATGCGTCACCACCCCAGGTCACCTTGGAGATGGCCGCACCTGAGCCCCCTGCTGCACCAGAGCGGGAGGAGGGCCCTGGCACTGTGGACGTTCTGTCCAATGGGGAGTCCTCAGACAGCTTCCTGGTCATAGAGCTGCCCTCTGCCACTAGCAGCCAAGCCCCCTCCAGTCGAGCATCACCTGACCTGTTTGAGGCGACCTCAGTTAAGTGCATGCCTGCAAGGTCCTGGGGTGCGGGGGGCACATCTGGGCCCCTTTGTGAGGCTCTGACCCCTGATGGCCTGTCCCCAGTCGGGGCCTGGGGTGCGCCCAAGCCTGCAAGCAACATCTGTCTATCTCCCCCATGGAGAGCCCCCTGAGCATGGCAAGGGTCCCTAAGGTGGCATGGATGCACCCAGCCAACCCACTCCCTGGATGGGGTGCCCTCCCCCATGGCCAAGCACGGCCAGCCTGCAAGCCCATCGCTGGGGTGGGCCACCATGGACAGTGCCTCTGCCTCGGCACCAAGCCCCAGGTGCCAGCGTGGCAAGTGCGCAGGGGCTCACATGGCGGCATACCCTGGTGCACTTCTGCCTCATGGGTCCAGGGTAGGGGTAACCATCCAAGGGGGCAGGGTCATGCCACTCAGGGTCTGGATGTGGCAGTGATCCCCTCCTCCCCCGCACTCTCTCTCTCTCAGTGGCACCATCCTAGGGCTGGGGAGCTAGATGAGGAGCCCAGGGCCCTCCAGCCCTGTCCAGGCCAGAGGACCCAGCAGCCCACCCGCTGGGCCCTGACTGGCCCCAGCCCCCACGGCACGGTGGCCACAGGTGTGTTGGACAAGGCCCCAGGGCTGCAAGGACAAGGCCGGGGCCTACACTGTAGCCCTTTGCCACCAGGATGCCCTGGCGGAGAGGCAGCTGGCCCTTGACGAGGCCTAGCTGAATTGGAGGTGGGACACGGGGAGGTGGTGGGGATGCTTCGCACCGTGTGTGGGGCCCTGGTAGATCAGCCCCAAGCTACTCCAACAGCCCCGCTGCTCCCTCTCCATTATCCCCCCACTGCCTTCCCCAAGCCCCCCCGCATGCCTGGCCCCCGCTGCTCAGGACCCCTTAACCCATGGCCCCAAGGCCCTGACCACCCTAGTTCCCCCAGGCCTGCCTACTTCCTCCCTGAGGGACCTTGTGGCTTGGCTCATGGCAACAGCAGGCCACAGGGAGGGTCCCCTGAGCAGTGACCTGCCTCCCCCTGCCCTCCTGCTGAGGCTGGAATGGTTGTGGGCTGCCCGTACCTACCAGTTCTCCTTGCTCCATCAACACCCTGGAGGGGACCGCACACCCGAGGTGGATGGGCACCCATGGGTACTGGGGCTCATGGCCCTTCACCCTGTCCCTTGGCTCGGGCCCCCACCATCCCTGTCTCAGGCCCTGTCCCAGTTCGAATACCACTGTTCCCTGGCCCTCAAGTATATAGTTAGTTGTTGTTTGGTTAACAGACATTGGTTTTATTATTTTTCTAGTTATTTTTTACACTCTGTTTTCTAATGTTGTATGATTGTTAAATACATATTTACAGTATGTATCCCTGTGTCCCTGGTTATTGTGAGAGAGGGTAGAGGGTTGGGGGTGTGTGCGAGGGTGTGTGTGGGAGGAGGGTGGAGGTGTTAGTAGTCCTCCCCAGGTGAATGCCTCCTGGAGTGCCTTGCAGATCCAGACCCTGTTCCAGGTGAGCCACCTGTCAGGGGATGCGGTGGGCTGCTGGTAGCGGGGGCTGGCTCTGCCATCCAACCCCTCAATAACCTCGATGAAGTTGTCGAGTGTGCATTAGGCTCCTACAACCTTTGGGACGTTGTCCACCCCCATATCAAGGCGCGTGAGGAGACATCTGAACTGTGGTGGCCAAAGGCATGCTGGACTGGGTACCAGGCCCAAGTGAGCTGGGCATTGAACAGCTCCTGGGAGGGTCTGGGGTGGCCCATGTATGGGTGCATCAACCAAGGCTGGAGGGGGTAGGCTGGGTCACCTGTGAGGCAGAGGGGCAAGGTGACCTGTGTGGTGACATGCTCCCGCCAGGGCACGAATGTTCCAGCCTCCATCCTGCAAAACAAGACAGAGTTCCACAGGATGCATGCACTCTGCCTGGCCAGCCAACATAAATGTCCGTAAACCTCTCCTGGGTGTCCATCAGCACCAGGAGCACTACCGAGTGGTACTCCTTGCGACTGACATATCGGCTGCCGCTGTGGTCTGGGGCCCTGATGCAGAGATGTGTCCTGTCAATTGCCCCGAAGCACTGGGGGAGCCCAAGCTCCGTGAAGTCCTCAAGGAGCGCATCCGGGTCCCTGATGTGCACCAGCTGCCACACCAGCACATGGTTGATGGCCCTCACAACCTGCAGGGGAATGGGAGTGAGTACACTCGAGGGCATATGCAGGGGTCCTTCCCTGTCCTCCCTCTCCCTTCCTACTGCCCCCCCCACTGGTGAACCCCTCCAGCAGTAGGCATGTGGTATCCCCCCGGGCTAAGCCTATCTGGGCGCTGGTCCAGCCCCCCAGGGGTCTCCTGAGCCTGCTGGCTCCCTCCTTTGCCCCTGGCCAGGGTGGGGCCTGGGGCAGGGCTTACCTCTGGTACAATGGTCCTGACTGTGGATATGCCCACCCCAAACTGCTGTCCGATGGACCAGTAGCTGTCCAGGGTGGAAAGTTTCCATATGGCAGTGGCCATGCCCCTCTTCGTGGAGAGGGCTGGCCTCATCCAGGTGTCCTGGTGTTGGAGAGTGGGGGCGAGCCAACTGGAGATCTCCAGGAAAGTCGTCTTCATCTGGAGATTCTGCAGCCAGTGGTCTTCATCCCACTACCCCATGACAACCCTGTCCCACCAGTCTGTGCTGGTGGTGTGGGTCTAGACACACTGGAGAGGCCAGGGGGAGCCTGCTGGGGCAGTGTGGAGCCTTAGTCTCTGTTGCCAGAGGAAGCCAAGGAGGGTTGCCAGGAGGACGGCCAGCCTGCAGGTCAGGGCAAGCCTGCTGGCTTGTGACTGCTGTGGGTCCATGCCTGCCGGTTGGGACACGCAAGACAGGGACTTGGGTCTGCCTTGCTGCAAGCAGCTCAGCGAGCCTCAGCAGTTTGTGCAGGGAGGGGCTGTTTGGGTGGAGCCCTTTAAAGGACCATGTGGCCAGCAGCCCTGGCAGGGCTCCCCAGCCTTGCATCCCCATCCACACCATTTCCTTCCCTGTTCTTCCGGAAGAGTGTCAGCGCATATGTAGACGCGCTCTTCCAGAAGAAGAGGTGGCTCTTTTGGGGGCCCATTTAGCGTGTAGATGTGCTTTTCTGGATGACAATCATCCAGAACACATCTTCTAGAGGGTCATCTTCCGAAACAAGTGGCATGTGGAGAAATGGCCATACTTTGTAAAACAAACCCTTCAGCCTGCTTGCGTGCTTGAAAATGCCCCCGAATCCAGCAACACGTGATTCCACGTTTCTTCTATAGTCGTAGCTGCTGACAGCACAGAGTTACTCAGATGAGCAGGACACAAAGTATATAGCAGCTCTAGCTTCTGATTGTTTAATTTCCTGCAGACACTTAGTCATATAGGAAGCAGAATGTGTGTTACTTGCACCCACATTTTATCAGCTTCTTTGGTACATCTCAAATATTATCAGTTAAAGATGTGTCAACAAAACATTGTCAGCAGAGAGAATGAGCGTCAGATAACCACAAAATAATTCATTCTGAAATTTAAAAAAAGAAGAAACAGCCTAAACGCCAAGAATTAGATAGTGCTAAGCACCAGAAGCCTCATGAAGAGTCAGACTAGACACCACATCTCCATCAGTTCATTCCATCCGGTAACATCATAGAGCATCTTCGTTTTCTTTCAGATACTTACAAGTGAAGTGTTCTGTGTTAGGGTGGGCTGTATTGCTGCACAAGTTACCAACAGGATCCTCTGCATTTAACTGTGGTCATCCGGTAATTATAGGCCTGGTGAAGATCCTAATACTAATTGCTTGTCTCAAAGCTCACTTTCTTCTTTCAGCTTCTTGTGTTGCTTGCTTTTGATAAACTACTTTATTCTGTCAGTGGAAACACTGGCCTCAGTGCTGCAGTAGTTGAAGCACAAGGCATTATTTTCATTGCTGTTTTTTCTTGAAAATTTCTAAGCACTGATTTTCTTGGTTCATATTTATTTTTGTCTCATGTTTGTTGTGCTTCTGAATGTAATCAATCAGTCCTCCACCTTTATTTGTGGAAGACTGATTGATTATATTCAGCACCACACTGAATGAGTACAAAGAAATAGGTGAGCAATGTCTCCTTGTGAGCTAGTCAGACTGCAATATTAACACTGATTTTTTTTTTTCTGACCTCCATTGTGTGTGCTGTGTTTTACATTGAGAAACTGTTTCCATCTCAGAGCTACAGGACACAACAATCACATAAATTATTAGTAACGAGAAGTCCTGTGGCATTTATAGATTAACAGTTTTTCTGGAGTATAAGCTTTTGCTTAGTAAAATTAAGTATCTGGAAAAATATTGAGTGGATTGAGGAATGTGCAAATCAGTAAAAACTGAACTTAAAAAAAAAAAATCCTTGTAAGTTATTGGGGAAAATTGGTAAAAACCGAAAACACTAGGAACAATCGAGCTTCCAGAAACAAAATTATATCAGAACAAAACAAAGAACTTTTACATCTGGTTTTGGTGCACCTGATGCATGTTTGTGGTGAAGCTATTATATCTGTTTCTCATGACTATGTGTGGGAATTAGGAATTAGTGATGTTGCAGTACTTTGTTCTGATACTGGCCTGATTTGAGACAGTAACATTACAGCCACCATGAAGACGCAGAGTCAATTTTTAATTCTCTGACCTTGTTAAATTATATGTTCAGCTAAGATGGAAAGGATGCTCACTGATGTGGACTTTCTAGTCTTTGATGTCTCCCTTTGAATAACCCATGTGTTCATGTGTTTATTTAGTTTACACCAAGGGCATGAAAAAAGTACCACACTTAACTAGCACTGAGGATTAAAACAGGCTAGAGTAGTACTGGCACACTCCCAACAGTCACTGCCTGTTGTAGTTTTGAACGAACTAATCTGCTGCACGCTATTTAATTATTGTCCGAAGACACTTCATTTATGAATAATCTTTCTTCGCACAGGGTTTTGCAGAGGTGCAAATTGTGTGTGAAGACTGATTTATTCTGGATTATTTTAAATCTGTTACTCAGTTTAAGCCAAACTAAAATAAAACTAATGTAAACCAAAATACTTGCACTAGTGTGTCAAAATTTGTATAAAATATCCTCACATTTTAATTCAGAATTAGTAAACTAGGGATGGGAGGAGCTCTGTGTAAATAAGCCTTATTTTGTTTAAAAAAAAAAAAAAAAAAAAAAAAAAGGAGCTTACTACTTGGACTGACCGAACAGCAGAAAAAGTGTTGTATCGATTTTTTTTAACCACTGTTTACTATGTAGCTCTTGACTAAATTAGCCAGCAATGCTATAGAAATTAATTAAATAATATGTTAACTAAATACCATTTTCCCAACTCTGTGCTGATGTATCTTCTTTTTTTTCTGGTTCAGTTTCTTGGGTTTTTTAATATAAGAAGTGATTATGTAATTTTCTTGCATAACTTCTGTTTTCTTTCCTCTGTTTATTTGCAGTTTATTTGCAGTCCTTCCATCTATATCTCTTTCCCTTTCCTTATGAGTTCTGTCACTTCTCCTTCTAGAATCCTGTGTATATTGAATTTCTCTTTATTAATATATTAATAAATTTCTATTTATTAATGTGTGTACTTTTAAGTCAGGGGAACTTTCAGACAACTATAAGCAACGAGATTAAGGCTGTGTCTACACCATGAGATAAATTCGAATTTATTTATATTTATTTTCTAATTCTGAAATTTATAAATTTGAATTTGACCATCCTCACTTCCCACGTGATCCTCACAAAGTCGAGTCATTACTGCCACACTCAAACTGGTGAACATCGACTATTGCAGTAGTGTATTATGGGAAGCTATCCCACAGTTCCCTCATCCCTGTAGCGTTCTGGGTATGCTTGATGGTCTTGACATCATCTTGGCCAGTGGGAGGAGACTTACCCCCAGTGGCAGCAAGACCTGGTGTGGGCGAAGGGTGGGTTCAGTAGGGGACCAGTTGAAGTGGTCCTTCCCCCGTGGTGGCAGCAAAGCCCACAGTATCTTAGCCACCAGGGGAGACTTTTCCCTGGTGGCAGCAAGACCCTTAGCTGGTCGGGGAGACTCCCCCCTGCCCCGGGTGGCAGCAGGCCCCAATATGGGTGAAGAGGGGGATTCAGTGGGGGGCCAGTTGAGGTGGTTCTCCTCCATGGCAGCAGAAAAACCCTGAATTTCTTAGCTGCCGGGGGAGACTTCCCCACAGCAGCAGGAAAGCCCCAAGTATCTTAGTCACTGGGGGTCAGGCACATCCTTTTATTGGGTTGGGGGCTACCCATGTGATGTTGCTGAGTGTGGGAAAGACTCAGACCATGTGGTGCCTGTTGGGCACGGAAGGGGGTTCTCACACAAATGTAAACTTCTGAGAAGAAGTTTCTCGGTGTCTTGTGCAAGCACAATCCCCAGCACAGCCTTGTTGACACGTGGTGCAGCAGGGCATGGGCTGGTGTCAGGCAACACAGGAAAAAAATAAGTGTAAAGGCAGAACCACAAACTCCTTGGAGGGCTATTTGAATGGGAAGATGGACTCAGAGCGCTAATAGCAAAGAAAGAAAGAAAAAGACATTTCTCAGGCTCTCGTACTAACAAGAGTCCACAGCTAAAGGCTGGCTGCTCCCACTTGGAAATTCACAGTCTTCCCGTTGCTGGAGAGCAGCAGCCAGAGTGGAGCACTGATTGGATTGTGGGTTACATACAAGACATCTCTAGAGGCTAATAAATTCAGTTAAGATGTGGCGCTTCCACACTTGCCTTTAATTGAACTTCTGAATTCAAGCTTGACACTATACCCATCAGGTAACTGCTATTTTGTAATCTCAGGATTAATGCACTCTAAATTGAGCTAATAGTATTTACAGTGAAGACAGTCATATGGTAATATCAAACTAATTGCCTTAAATTTGAAATTATGTTGCAGTGTAAGCGCAGCCTAAATTTACAAACCAGAGACAACTACAAGCTAGGAGACTAAATTTACCATCCAATTTGTATGAAACAAGTAGACATCCTCACTGTCAGGGTGCAGTAATAAGATAAGCCAATTCTGTAGCTCTAGTTGTCAGAAAATGGATGGTTGCTGGGATTCTCTCTCTGACCCTGTTCTAGTGGTTCATTTTTTTTGTAAACCCCCGTTTAGTGTCTGATGGAACTGTAGCATTCACTCTTCCTTAGCTTCTGGAAAGAACAGAACCTTTCTACTTGTTTCTCCTCACTGTTGGTGGTTCTCATGAAGTCCTTGCTTTGTATTCTACATTTCCTACATTTGTGTTCCCTTATGTTTCCCTTCTGTGTTGCCTGGAGCTTTCCAAATCAGCAGTGAAACTGACTTGATTCTGATCAGTTTCACAGCTGTCTGCGGGTTTCCCAGTAGCAGAAGTGAAAACTGAGAAGAATCTGGTCTGTTTTCATTTTGACGCTGAATGGAAAAACTTTGAGCAGGAACAGCAGCATCATACAGAGAGCTTATCCTGGGGAAAGCTCCCTACTCCTCCAAACTCAGTATCTTTTTCAATACCTCTCATTCCCTTACTGAGTCACAGAACATGTCTGCTAAGCTAGTACCCATAGAGATACGGGCTTCCTTAACTCATTTTTATAGCTTTTCACTTCTAAAAATGTAAGTAGATTTTTCTACTGAAACAATGTCTTTGATGCAGCACATAAACTGATTTTATGACAGTCGTATTTCTCATTTTCCGTATAAGACACATGAAATAAAAACCTAAATTATGTTGTGTCATTCAGCTAGTTCCAAAAGGGTTCTATAGAAAACAGATGGATTGATGGATCATTTCACTTCTCTGAATAAAAGCCTGTCTGAATGAGTTTTCTAATTTGCAAATGTTAAAGGTTGCATTTCAGATTTAAAAACTAATGGATATAGGCTTTCAGTCTCTCTAAAACATGAGCTTTAGATGTATTATTAATTTACAAGAGAGGATGATTATTGTATGAATTGATAGAAGGTGTTAAGTGACTATAAATTGTTTTATTTAGCTATTACATTTTAAAGTAATTGAAATGTAGAATCCTACATTTGGCAAAGGTACATGGCAGCTGCTACTATCTTAGAATTGATTGACATCTCTTACTTTTGCTGTTGAAGGAGAGGGAAGTAGAATGGCGCATGTTAAACAATAGCAGTTACTTTTGCTATTCTGTGTTTCAATTTCAATGGAGTTAAACAATTTATTTTTTTTAAAAATGTTTCTTCCTAAAGGATCCCCAAATCAAGCCACTTATTTAGTTGTCTAAATATGCGTTAGGAGCCTATTATTTAAAACTTTCAATTTTTTTTTTATTTTTAAGATCTTATCTGAAAAAATTGACTGGGGTAGGTTGCTTAGAAATCACTGTAGTTGCCTTAGATGAATGAATTGCTGAGCTGACCTTGATAAGGTTTGAATCTGTAGTTCTGGGGTGCTGAGGGTGTTTTACACTAACCTTTTATTTTTATCTCCCTATTGCAGTTACCACATTTGCAACTGCTGTGTAATATTGATCAGAAAGAGTTCTGGTGGAAATACAATTCTTGTTGGGCAGTTGAGTGTGGATTTCCATAATTCTATTAAAAAAAAAAAAACCCATCCACTAACATATTACACACGCCCTAAGAATTCATTCAGCTATGAGTGGATGTTTTAACTGTGGATATTAAAGCAAGATTAAAACTAAAGGGGCAAGACAGAGGGGTTTTCTACCGCATAGATGATGTCAGTACAACTTATGTCACTAAGGGATGTGAATAAGTTACACCAACTTAAATGTCAGTGTGGACACCACTGTGTTGGCATGCTTCGGTGCAGCTGCATCATGGTAGTGCTTCAATGTAGACTAGCCCAAAGTGAGAGCTGGACGTATCCTAAAGAGGATCATAGAAAGGGTTATGGCTGCAACAGTTGTATTCTTTTTCCTACATAAGTGCCTGGTCTTAGACAGAGGGGCAAAAAAGAAAAAAAATCTGAACACATTTTAATTTGCTTCCAGGTTCATATCTTTTTATTCCGTCGAGGCAATTATGAGCATCCTAAACTAAGATTTTCATGTGACACTTCTAATTCTCTCTAATGACCTGGAGACCCAATGTACCTGACCAAGTTAGCAAATAAAAACCACATAATAAAATAAACAGGGCTACTGCTGCACAAAATACTATATTAATTTTAAAATATAATTAAATTAAATTAAATTATTTATATTATCATCGAATCATAGAACAATAGAGCTGGAAGAGACCTAAAAAAGCCATCGAGTCCAGCCCCCTGCTCTAAGCAGGGCCAAACCCATTAGATCAGCCCCGCCAGGGCTTTGTCGAGGCAAGACTTAAACACCTGCAGGGATGGAGACTCCACTACTTCCCTGGGTAGACCATTCCAATGCTTCACCACCCTCCTAGTGAAAAACTTCCTCATGTTCAACCTGGACCTTCCCAAATACAACTTGAGACCATTGTTCCGTGTTCTGCCATCTGTGACCACTGTGAACAGCCTCTCTCCAGCCTCTTTGCAGCCTCCTTTCAGTACGTTGAAGACTGTTACGAAGTCCCCCCTCAGTCTTCTCTTCTGCAGACTAAACAGTCCCAACTCCCTCAACCTTTCTTCATCAGTCATATGCTCCAGCCCCTAATTATTTTGGTTGCCCTCCGCTGGACCCTCTCCAGTGTATCCACATCCTTCCTATAAATGGGGTCCCAGAACTGGACACAGTACTCCAGATGCGGCCTCGCCAAAACCGTATAATGAGGAATAATCACTTCTCTGGATCTACTGGCAACGCTCCTCTTGATGCAACCTAATATGCCATTAGCTTTCTTGGCTACAACGGCACACTGTTAACTCATGTCCAGCTTCTTGTCCACTACAACTCCCAGATCATTTTCTGCAAAACTACTACCGAGCCAGTCGGAGCCCAGTCTGTAACAATGCTTGGGATTCTTCCAGCCCAAGTGCAGGACTCTGCACTTGCCCTTATTGAACCTTGTAAATATTGTATAACATGTTGAGGAGAAAAAGCAGTTCAGTTGTAGTGATGTGAGGTTTCCCTGTATGCTGTGTTATGGCAGTAGGAAGAATCTAAATAATACAACTAAAATGTGTATGAGCAGGCTTGACAAATTTGCCAAAGGACTGAAACTACCAGCCCAAAGCTCAGTTGGGGGAGGAAGATGATTAGTTGGGAGGCTCAGGTGCATTAGTTGGGAGGCTCAGGTGCATTGACCTTGTGATAGGGTTACCAGGAATCTGTTCCCACCCAGCCACCCACCCCCCGAATGCCTGGTCTAAAAGGGACTCCCAGTCAGTGGCACAGTGTGGCTAACACAGGCTTCATGCCTACCCTGACTCTGCGTAACTTCCAGAGGCAGTCCTCATGTCCTGATTCCCTGTGGCCAGGGAAGTGCCTCATGCTGACACCACCACCAAGGGCTCTTTCCACAGCTCCCATGGGCTGGGAACCACAACTAATGGGAACTGCGGAGATGGCGCTGGGGTATGCAGGCAGCATGCACTTCACAGGTCAGGCTGGCAACACTTCCACCTAGTTGAACATGCTGGCTGCTTTTGCGGAACACCACAGAGACCAGACAGGTAACGAGCCTGCCTTAGGCCCCCTGCATTGTTGACTGGGAAGTAACTCCCCCTGTCCCTTACCAGTTTGAACCCCTTCTTGCACATATACTCATACCTGCAGCCCACATCTCCTGTGTCCCCAACCCCCTGTCCCAGCCCTGAACTTCCTCCCACTCCCTAGACCCATCATCCCAAGCCCTACTTCAGAGTCCACATGGGAGTAGGAACCACATCCCAACCCACAGCCCTGAGCCTGCTTCCCCTCTCGAAACCCCTTGACCCCAGTCTGGAGCCCCTTCCTGCACCCTGAGTCCTTCATCCCCAGCCAGACCCCTCCCCCTGCACTCCAACTCCCAGCCCTAACCCAGAACTCCTGCCTGCACCCAGAATGCCTCATTTGTGGTCCCATTCTGGAGCCTATACCAGAGTGAGTGGGTGTGGGGGGAGAGCGAATGACAGAAGAGGACTGGAGCTGGGTTACTGCTGGGTCTCAGGTGTTTGGTTTTGTGCAGTTAGAAAGCTGGCAAAGTGATCTGTGCCAGCTGACTTAGGCTTGAAGGGCTTAAGCTGCAGGGCTGTTTAAATTCAGTGTAGCTTCTGGAGCCTGGGCTGTAGGATCCAGTGAGGCGGGAGGATCCCAGCCCAAGTGTGGGAGATAGGAGGGCCAACAGTCTTGGGAGCACAGACTGTACTCCCAGAAGGGGCAGGGCCACTGATGGAAGGGGGAGGGTTGGGGCAGCCAGCCCTCAGTGCTGCCCTGAGTGCTTTGCAGTGTGGCTCTCTGCAGGTAGCTCCTGTGCAATGCTCCCGCAGCAATTTAAAGGCCCCAGGGCTCCAGTCACCATCACTACTGGGATATAGACAGTGGGGGCTAGGAGCCCCAAGCCCTTTTGCACCCTTTTTGCCTCCCTTACCCCTGTTGGCAGGACTGCTGTGAGGGGTCCTGCGCAGGCCTCATAAGAGCAATAAAGCTGGGAATGAGGAAAGAATTCTGCATATCCTGCTGGGCTGATGTCCTCTACCCCTGTCCAGGAGATTCATCTCTATCCAGTAAGAGCTTAGCACTAGTGAGTGAATTTTCCAGACTTTCTCTGGTAGGACAAGAATGAAAAGCATTTAACATAATAAGTTAAGCACATTGCTGCTGACTCCATAACATCTAATGTACATTTTTAATTTGCTAATTAAAAAGTCAGTAATTGAAAACAAATCTCTTATGCTCCATGCTATTGAGCTACATGTAGTCCTGGAGTTTTAAGCAGCATTTGCTTTGTTGTTGGTACGCTTTTTCTCTAGTCGTCATGTCAGCATTGCATAACTACAATATAAACATTCTAATCTTTAATAGGAAAATGCATGTTCCTACTTCATTTAAAACAAGCTATTCTTCAACTTGGTGTTGATAATACAGGGGAAATTTCTTGTCCCTTCAGGATTTTGCTACTATTTAACTTTCTTTCTTTCTCTCTCTTTTTTTTTTTAAGATGATGAATGCCACTGGAAAGCCCCTTTCTGTTTCATCCAAGGTGCAGATCCTCAGTTTGGATTGATGAAAGCCTGGGCAATGGGTAACTGTGACAATGAAGGTGATGAATGGGAAGAGGAGATCAAATTAACAGAGCAAGCTGTGCAAGCCATTAACAAGTTAAACGTAAAGCCCAAATTCTTTGTACTGTGTGGTGACCTCGTACATGGTATGCCAGGTAAGGCTATTAAAAGATACACTGGTAATTGTATTCCAAATCTCTTTTTAAATTTTAGGTATGATACAATTATCTTAGCTTTACAGTCAGTTTACTGTTGTCATGGATGTGTACTTCTAAGCTAATACTTAAAGTAGTATTCTGATCTCTCCAGTTGTCTATCAGTGCCACTCATACATGATAGCTCTGCCTCTCTGTTAGGGGCTAGTGAATGACCTAAAATCTTTGAGGGGGTATAAAAGTTCTTTTGGTAAAAGTACTACTTTCATAAATGGTATAGGGACTCCAGCAGTTTTGGGGAAGGATCCCAAAAAGCCATGGTTTAAAGGGAGTTGAATTCTACTCCATAATTTCAGAACCCTGAGATCAGATTAAAGCTATATACTGAAGCAGAATACAACAGAACCTAAACAAGTATAGATTACAGTATTTACCTGTTCTTTACTTTTGCAACCAGACAAGTAATATTCCCTTCTATTTGGCACTGGTGAGGCCATATCAGGAATATTTCACCCAGTTGTAGGCCTCCCATTACAAAAAGAACGTTGATGTATTGGAGAGAGTCTAGCGGAAGGCAGAAAAACTTATTAGGGAGTTGGAGCACATAATTTATGGGGAGAGATGGAGAGATTTGGGCTTATTGTGTCTACAGATGAGAAGAGAGGGGGTTTTATAGCAGCCTTCAACTACCTGAAGGGAGGATGGAGAGAGGCTCTTCTCAGAAGTGACAGATGACAGAACAAGGAGCAATGGTTTCAGGATTCAGTGGGGCAGGTCTAGGTTGGATATTAGGAAAAACTTTTTCACTAGGGGATGTGGTAAAACACTGGAGTGGGTTACTTAAGGAGGAACTAGAATCTTCAACCCTAGAGGTTTTTAAGTCCCAGTTTCACACAGCCCTGACTGGGATGATTTAGTTGAGACTGGCCCTGGCTTTAGAAGAACGTTGGACTCAGTGCCTTCCTGAGGTCTCTTCCAACCCTATGATTCTATTATTTTAATATATTCTTTACCATGACTGTTTTTTGTCTAAAAATACTCTTCTTGGTGATGTATACATAATTTCATATACTTCACTGTTTTTTTTTTAATCTTAAACATGTTGGCAATTTTAACTTAAAGGCCCAATTGAGTTTAGAGATTTAAAGGCAACAGACTATTTAAAAAAAAATCTGTACACGACTGTGATATTAGGAAAGCATAGGAAACCACCTAATTTAAACTTCCTAAGGAAACAACCAGCGAAACTAGCCAAATATGGTATTGGAGAGTTCCATAAATTCATCATAGGATATGGTCTTTTGTCTCTGGGTCACTTATCTGGCTTATTTAAATCAGTGGAGATGGTGGCATCATCAAAGTATTAACTTGAACGGTTGCTATTTACATACAGTCTAATATCTCTTCCATATTCTTGTATTTTGCTCTCATTCAGGATTATTGGTTGTGAACATTTTATGAATTGTTGATTGCTTGTTTTATTGTAATTTTTCTGCTGTATTTTGGATTAAAGATTCTCCATAAATCTAGAGAATATGATATAATCATAAAATACTTAATTTCAAACAAGGTTCTCCTTCCACAGTGGTAGGAATGTATAGTATGTTTTGGTATTTATGGAAGTTTTATATGGTGACTTTTAGTTAAAAAGTGAACATGATAAAATCAATATAAAATAGTAAATTTTACTCTCTCCCAGAAAGGAAAAAAGAATAGAGGGTCATGATCCAACATCAATGCAGGCAAAACTCCCATTAACTTAAATACTTCAGTGGTGGACACTATCACTTGCTAATATCTCTATTGCATAATGGATTGTCAGATTTTTTTAAAGATGTCTGACTTCCACCTTGCAAAGTTGTAATGAGTTTTTCAACAAATTTGCTTCCAGTATTCCTATAGTGGGAGCGCAAGCGGAAGTCCAGAAACCAGCTATAATATGTCTGTTGTATCTGTTGAAAAGTACTTCCAGTCACACAATTTTAATAATGTGGTAAACTAATCACAGAATACTAGGACTGGAAGAGACCTTGAGAGGTCATTAAGTCCAGCCCCCTGCCCTCATGGCAGGAACAAGTACTGTCTAAACCATCCCTTATAGACATTTATCTAACCTGTTCTTAAATATCTCCAGAGGTGGAGATTCCACAACCTCCCTAGGCATAAACCTCCCTAATATAAAACTTGTATGTTGGATTTCACCTTGCACAGATATTTCCTTAAAGTCATTTACATAAAAAGGACTCTGAAAAGAGTTCAGTTTATTCAGGACTGATGTCCATATAACAAGCTCCATTATAAGTACTGGTCTTGTTAAACATTTCAGGAGGGTCTGAGGAATGAATGGGCATCCAGCCTGATGTATCCTCTCATTTCTGTGTGGTGTCTGTATGTATCAGATGTGGGCATGACAGAATTTGGAAATTTGGTGGGGCAGGGATTGGATACTGGACTTTTCCAACCACTATTATCTGTCTAGCACTGTCATATTAGTTTGTGAATTTTAAGTGCCTCTTTAATGTTTCTCCTGCAGCATATGATATTAAAACAGTGGGATTTAATTATTAACCAGTTGGGATGCTTTTAATATTACTTTTTTTTTTTTTACTTATCAAATGTAATTGACAATTGGCTTAGTCATTTTGCTGTGAGGAAAATACATAGATATAGATGTAAAAATAAATATTTCCCCAGTCACATGGTTTAAATATGAATATATGATACTATAGTGAATGAAACATTGCATTCACACTACTGTAGCTCTTTTGGGGAATGCTGATCAGTAATTTGACTCCAATGAGGTTTATGAGCATAGGGCTCTGATTTATTGCACATATTAAGGTACAAATTTGTCAGAGTATGGCACATGGTTGTCAGATAGTTATGTTAGCTACAAAATATATGAATGTTAAACTGAACAGATTGTAGAGATAAGATTACTTATGTTCTGTGTAGTGTATTTCCTAGGCATTGCTTAAATATTGGCAGCAGCCTATTGCAATTTTCAAGTAGTAGCAGGAGAAAGCAACCTTACTTAGTCTTTTACCTTTGTCACATCTCTTCTTTCTGTGGTAATAGCAACTAGTAACTGTAGGTAGTACAACTATACCTTGCTTTTGATCATAACAATCCATTGTTAAAAAGGTAAACATGTTCTATGTATCTACTTTATGCTTATTAGATACTTAAGGAAATATTCTGTTAAAGGAAAATATAGCTCCTTCTACTAGAACAGCTTTCATTATATTACATTGCTATTTACATGTTTATGTTTATGTGAGCAGTTTACTGACACTTTTTATGAAAACATCTTAAAGGCAGTAATTTTTCTTTCTGCTTAAACTGCAAAGAGACAAAGATACTAAAGTAAATCATTATATGGCTAAGAGACACCATGGGCAATGTTCTTTGGATGTTTGCCCAAAAGGTCATTGATACTTGCTTGAAGTAGCAAGTGGAGTGGAAACAGAAGTATCCTATAAAAGATAAGAACAAAGCGAAGGATTCTGGTCTAATCATAAATGAATTAATATAAAAAGTATGCCAAGGAACCGCTGTAATTGCTAGTGGACCTTGTATTATTTTACCTAAAGTTTTCTTTCACCTATTTGTAGAAAGCTTTTGGAATAATCTTTAAAAAAAAATCTTTCAAAAGGCAAAATGTGTGGAATAACAAATTAACTAGAAGAGAGGAAAATTTTGAAAACAAACCCAAATCCTGCTAAAGAAATCATAATGAAACATTTACTGAAAATGTTCACACACATTTTTCAAAACATGTCCGGATGGCTGATGGATATTTTATTTCTTTTTTAAAAACATCAGGCATGTCTGCAATAAATCAAGATCTTGGATCCATAACAACTCATGTGCTTCCTGTGCTTGCTCTGCTTTCTCCACCAAAATTTCAGTTCCCTGAAATTAGAATTAGCTGCTACAGAGAGTTTATGTTTAATTTCTTTGTAATAACATTTGATTCTAGGAAGACTTGAAAGTGATAAAATCACATCTCTAGTTCCTGCCAAATTCCCTTTTTCACTTAAGGATTCAGATGGCTTCATCTGTTCCACTTATAGCAAGAACTGGTAAAACACATTACCAGAGTTTAAAAAAATTAAAAAAAAACTCTTCTGATATGAGTGTTGAAGGACACTGGTTTTTGTTTCCTTGCTCAGTCACTTAGTTTGGGTCAAGATTACAAAATATTGTACCCCGTAACATGGCCAGTGACTCCAGTGGCTGCTTTTGTGCTTGGGATTTAATATCTTTAACCACAATTAAAATTCAGAGAGTGACATTCTGTGTCATTCAGGAATGCCATAATTAGTCTGATACAAAATGGGGAGCAAAGCTAAATCAGCAATTGATTACAGTGAAGAAAACAACCCGATTATGGAAATCATCACAAGAATTGTTGAATTGGTTTGAAAGTGCTTTGACTTTGTTATGCCAATAATGTGAAGTTGTAGAAAAATCTTCTGCAGCATTAAGGACAAAAGACAAGTTCCTGAGAACTTTACATATTTTTGTTATAAATAGTTTATAATTGATTATCAGTGTTTAAAGTTACCTCTTTTCAAGTAATATATTTCTGCAATGTATAACCAACAATAATCAGAGATTTTAAAACTTGATTTTCAAAATTCAAACCTACAGACACTTCCACAGAAGCCCCAGTGTAAAGAATCGGCATATGTCTGTACAACGGAGATTACACTTGCATGGTTGTGGCACTGAATTTATGCTGACTAATCACCATCGTGTCAACCAAATGAAGGGATGTTTTCAGAACTGAGGAACACCACCTTCACAAACAGTCGTAGTGATCTCTGTGGAAAAGTTGAGTTGTGGATTTTCATAGCCCTAAGCAACTTAGCCATATCAACTGAACTTTAAGGCTAGGGCTGCAGTGTAGCCCTAGCTCGAAATAAGTTAAGTTACACAATTTGCATTTTGCAGTTTGCGTAACTTATTTCAAGGCATCTTATTTCAAACTTGGTGCAGGCAACACTGCACTGGGGGAGGAAATAAGTGCTTATTTTCAACTTCCCAGTAACCCTTGTGCAATGAGAGATGCTGGGAACGAAATACCAGGCTCAAATAGCCCTGCTGTTTCAAGCATGGTGTTTGGCGGTGCAGTTTCTATTTTGGGATATGACTGTATCCTGAAATAGAAACAGTAGTGTAGCCTTAGCCTAAGTGTAGCTCAGTCTTGCACATGTGAAGTTATTCATATGCATAAAATATTTATGATATTGGTGTCTAATACTATTTCTGTGAGGTCTTTTTCTTAGCCTTTTTATTCTTTCTGACTTCACTATTTTCATTATTGTTCAACACAAGATCATTAGGATTTATGCCAATTTATTTGTAGTGAAGTGGACCTGACTTCATTTCAAGCTTTTCTGCAGTGGAGATTTTCAAGCTGATCTGTGTCAGTTTGTTTAATTACTTTAACCATAATATATTAAGAGGAGCGGCGCAAAAAAAAAAAATTCTCCATGAACATAAATCACCAAAGAGGAGACAAGTCCTTGAGTTCAGTCTGACAGTAGTGAATTTGGCCCATTTGTATTTGTAACTGATATCAAATTGATCGGAGCCCTCCATTTCCACTGTGGTTTTACCGTATGCTTAAGGTGACAAAAATAATGTTAATCATGGAGTACTGCAGTTATTTCCTCAATATGTTTTTGCTTAAGAGTGGCAGGCTGAAGTTGGAATGCATTTTTCCCATCCATTGACTTTATATTATTATCCATGCTCTCTTGGACTATATTTACATTTTAATGTGCTCAACTTCTATCTCAATTGTTAAGAATAACAGCCCTACCCATCTTAAATACATTTTAAGTAGGAGGAATTCATGAAGTATGCAGAGCTTTGACTGTGACTGAATTCTAAAGCACAGCAGATTTTTGGTTGAAGCGATGTCAAGACCTTTGAACAGGGACTCCAAAAAGTCTCAGGATTCCAACAGCTAGGAGTGATGAATAGAATCCTGATCAGCTAATCTAGGAAGCAATCAAGCAGAATGCTTGTTATCCATTACACATGCCATTAAAGAAGCTAAGTAATCAGTGCCAATGTCTCAGTATGTAGATGCTGATTAAAAGTGATTTATACTCAGAACCTTATTTTGAAAAGTTTTTTTTTTTTTTCTGGATTATGTAATCAGAAATAGTGTTACCAAGAATAGTTAACCTACTGTTGTGGCACTAAATCAAGAATTTTACAAAATAACAGTTGCAGTATAAGTTATGTCTAAAAATAACTTTTCCACATGCTCCTTAGATATGTATAACTAGATGTATTGTGATAACCGAAGCATCTTTTCTTGTCTGCCATGTGTGTATTAAGTTAGAGTAATTTGGTGTAGCAAAAACGTTAACTTGCAAATCATAAATATTGTTGACTAGAAAAATTGCTTGTTTCATTGCTTTGCTGCAACTTTCCAATAATTACCAGTGGGGTAACTGTTTTTGTCTGTATATCTGCAAAAACAAAGAGAAGTTCTGTGGCACCTTATAGACTAACAGATGTATTGGAAAAACACACAAAAGCTTATGCTCCAATAATTGTGTATTGTGTCTTCTAAGTCTTCCTCTTTAAATTATAACTTTCATCTTGCTTAACCATTAGAAAGTTATTCCTGTCAAAGAGCATTTCAGTTGTTTTTATTAAATAAATTGTCTAATATCCTAAAAGCTGGTAATTTATTTAGCACAAAAGAGATTGCAATCAATACATTGAAGGAAGATGTCACTGCTTTATAACTAACAAAAATAAGACAAATTACCATGAACTTGCAATAAATGATGGAATTCAGCATACAAAAAAAAAAAAAAGGAACTTCCACAAAACAAAAAGGTTGCAGATGGGCCATGTACTCCAGTATTCAGAGGAGGCAAAAATTTAAGTTAAGACTCATGCTTTGACTAAATCCCAATCTGCTCCAATTTCTCACTTCCAGAACCATCTTTAATTCTTGTCCTGCACTCCATATGTTACCTTTCTCAAGCTTCAGGAAACATCAATGGGGAGATAAGACAGTATGTACATGTGTGCAGGAGTCAGAGCTGATATGAGCAGTGAAAACAAAGGAACTAAAAATGAGGCATGTTTGGTTTGCAGTGGGACATTTTATGAGAGGGGGAAATTTTGGGGATGTGATTTGAGATAGGAGTAACTCAGGTCCCCTGTTTAGAAGAAGAGGATTGGTTTAAGTCTGGAATATTTTTGGTGGGAAAGTGCAATTACTGAGGCAGGACACACACTCTTAATCCATGGAAGACCTCGCCCATATAACTAGTTGCTAATCAAGCATCTATTCATGTAGTTTTGTGCTTCTTGTCAGACATCCCTCCATTTCTGAGCATTTAAGACATCATTGTTCAACTTCTTCAGCCAAAGAAACCTCACAAAGAATTAAGGGGCCACAATCAGTACTTGTACTCCTCAGGTAGGGTAAAGAAAGCGGAAGCCAAATGGAAGTCTCCTAATGGGAGTTCTCCCAGTGGGAAGGAGTCCCCAGAGTACTAATAATCAGACTGAAGTTCCCGAGCCACAAGTGACTCCCAAATGCATCTCCTGCAGCTGTTTGCAGCACATGGTATCAAAACACTGTGTGATTTAATTATTAACCAATTAGGATGGTTTTCCTGTGTTATTAGCTAACTGCAGTTGATAAAATAATTATACTTGGCCAGTCAGTTTGCTGTAAAAATAATATATAAAAATAGAAAATGAAACAGTGGAGTCACACATCGGCGACTCTTTTGGATGATGTTGATCCCAGAGGTCTGAGTACCACTGCCCAGAGGTGGCCACCTTCTCCTGATGCAGGGGCTGTTGTGCACTGTTCTCTGCTAGTGTCGGATGAGATATGGGTGCTAATGGATTTCTGCCTGGTAGCACAAGTTAATATGCTCCTTTAATCTGGGTTGGGGAAGAGAGTCAGGAAACCATAACTAGAGGTTACTGCTCAGCTTCTCCTACTGTCCTAGACTGCCCTAAGTGATATATACAGCGGGTTTGGGAACAATCTTTTTTTTGTGAGCTCTCTTACACCCAGGTATAGTGAATCTGTATCTTATCCTACACTCCCAGAGACTTGCAACCCGGCAAGTAAGCAGGCACTGGAGCCTCAAAGATGCTTTCGTCCCTCCCCTGCAATGCAATGGGTAGTCAGCTGGTGAGCTGCTTAGTAGCTACAGAAGAAAGGAATCCACAAGTGCTGAGAGTGGTCTCACTGAGGTGCGAGCTGCTCCTTGGTTTGCAGAAGAAGTGATGAAAGACGGTCGTGGAGACAGTGGTTCTGGTAGTGAAACTGCCGATTCAGACGCTTCCTTTGAAAAATCTCTGAGCACAGGCCACAGAGCATATTTATCAATTCATAACCAGGTGTACATTTTCTTCTGAACACATTTGTGGCTTTTAAGGGCCACATGTATACTAGACATCTTAAGAATATTACTGTTATAATTCCAATTCAGGGAAACTCTTGAGCATATGCTTGACTTTAAATCTGCACTTAAATACTTTGCTGAATCCAAGCTAAACTTGTTAGAATTATATTGATACCGATACTAAATATGGTTCTTTTTGCCAGCCAGGAAGGTATGCTATACCTATAAACATTTAATCAATTATATAGTTTAACTTATTTTTATTTTTTATATTAGAAAATTGTGAATGATGCATTTTGTATTTACTAGGTTATAAAATTTTTATTTCTGATTGATTTCGTCCATCCAAACTGTGTGGTGCTCTGTACCTTGTGGCTTTCACCAAACCCTTAGTTTAAACACTCTGTGTACACTCCTTTTTAATATACATGTCAGCAATCTGGCACCACTTTGCTTGAGAATGAGACCCTCTTTCCTGTATAGGCGCTTCCTTTTAGAAACAGTTTCCCAGATCCTAAGAAACCTGAATCCTTCGTCAGAATGCCATTGTCTCATCCACCTATTGAGACCCAACAGTTTTTTCTGTGTCACTGATGTGTGTATGGAACTGGAAGCATTTTTGAGACTGCTACCATGAAGGTCCTAGAATTTACTGTCTCTTATGCTGCAACTTAAATTTGGGCTCCAGGATGTCTCTCCTGCCTTTCCTTACATCATTGGTACCAATGTGTAGCATGACCACTGGCTCCTCTCCTGGACTGTCCATAAACCTGTCTAGGTGTCTTGAGAGATCTGTAACCTTCATACCTGGCAGGCCAGTCACCATTCAGCTTTCCCAGTCCTTATGAACCCAGCAAGCTATTTTTCTAATTATTGAATTCCCCATTATAATTACCTGACTTTTGGTAATAACAGTGACCCTCTTCTCCAGAGAGATATTTTCAGTGTGAGAGGCTGCCATAATATTACCTGGACAAATGTTCCAAATGTGGAATCATTTTCCTGCTGCCCCAGCTTGATGATCTTCCCTGAGAATTTCATACTCTTCAACAACTTAGGGACTGGCAGTTTTGAAGGCGGGACCATTCTTACAATGTCCCTGAAAGTCTCATTTGTGTACTTTTATCTCCCTTAGCTCCTCTATTTCATCTACTCTCCTTTCAAGAGCCCAGACTCCGCCTGTGTCTACACTACAACATAAATTCGAATTTAAGCCAGTTAGTTTGGTATTACCACACGACTATCTTCACTTTAAATACCATTAGCTTGATTTTAGGAGCACTAATATCAAGATCGCAGTACCGTTGTTACCTGATAGGTATAGTGTCAAGCTTGAATTCAAAAGTTTGATTAAAGGCCAGTGTGGAAGCACCACTTCTTAAAATTGAATATATTAGCCTCCAGAGGTGTCCTGTATGTAACCCACAATGCCTCTCAGTGCTCCGCTCTGGCTGCTGCTCTCAGGTGCACTGGAATTAGGTAACAGGAACAGCATGAATTTCAAAGCAGGAGCAGCAAGCCTGTGGCTGTGGGAATGTTTGTATGAGAGCCTGAGAAAAGACTTTCTTTGCTATTAGCAGCATGCGTGCATCTACCCATTTCAGATATCCCCTGCAGGGAGTTCATGGTTCTGTCTCTACACTTGGTATTTTTTTCTGCGCTGCCTGGCACCAGCCGCTGCCCTCCCCCACTACATGACAACAAGGCTGTTTTGGGAGTCATGCTTGCATAAGACACTGAGAAACTTCTTCTCAGCGGTTTACATTTGTGCACAAGCCCTCCTTCCTCCCCCAGAGGTGCCACGCAGTCGGGGTCTTTCCTGTGCTCAGCCACATCATGTGAGTAGCCTCCAACCCCATAAAAGGAGGTGCCTGCCATTCAGTGCTGACCCCGTGCTGCCAGGCAGCACTGTGTCCTTGCTTGCATGCATTTAGGGCTCCAAAGGTGGGAAAGAATTTTGGGGACTTGCAGCCCCTGGAGGGAAGTGCCCCCAGCGATGAAGATATTCGGGGGCTTGCTGCCACTGAGGGGAAGTCTTCCCCAGCAGTTAAGACAGGCGAGGGGACTACTTCATCTGCATCAGCATTCCAACCAGCTCTGCAGCCACAGACTGCAGCAACTCCTCTCTGCCTTATATATTTTCAGGGGCTAGCTGTCCATTGCAGACATTTGCTGGTTTGATGCTTCTGTTATAAAATCTTGTTGCTAACATTTCCTATCTCTCTTCATGCTTTAACCCCCTCAGAAACACGGGGAGGGCTAGGTGAGATTCCTGTTTCCATTATAAATACAGTGTATCGTATTTCACTGCCACCACCTGTATTCACAATGTCTGTGTAGTGAAGAGGAAGGTCAAAAATCTTTTTTCCTAGACTTTTCTATCCTCTTTCTTCTAACTTCGAGAATGCAGTCTGGGTCCCTGTATTATTGTCAGGATTCAGATGCAATGATAGGAGGGGGGATGCTCAGTGGATGGGCAGTTGAGAACACAGACAGTGCACAGGAGCCTTATAGTGTACTGGAAAGCCAAAGGCTCTCCCCTCAGCAACTCTATTTTTTAAAAAACTTTCCTGTCTTCTCTTTTTTCAAGCTTTTCAGGGTCCTTGTATTAGTTTCAGGGATCAGATGCAATCATGGGAGTGGGGACATTCAGTGGATGGCCAATTGAGAATTTGGCTATAGAAGAAGGACACTTCTGTAAACTTTTTGCCAAATCTGTGGATGCCCTACTTTTCCTTCCTTCCAATGGGAAAAATGGATGTTTGCTTACCACAGGAAGGGAATGAGGAAAATGCAATGTGAGAAGATCGTGTCAAAGACCAGCGACTATACCCAGAATGCTACAGGGATGAGGGAACTGTGGGATAGGTTTCCACAGTGCACTACTGCAACAGTCGATGTTTGCCAATTGAGTGTGGCAGCAATAAGTCGACTTTCTGAGGAGCACATGCGTAGGTGAGGGTGGTCAAATTCGAACTTATAAATTCCAGAATTACAAAATCGATATTAATACATTTGAATTTATCTCATAATGTAGATGCAGCTGTCTCTGAGGGTGATGAGCTGTTTGCATTGAATGCAGATGTGTGCTACCTGCCCAAAAGGGAGGCAGGTGTACATACTGCATTCAGTACAATTAACTGGAAGTCCCCCGCTCTGCTGCTGCACTTCTGCCTGCATTAGTTTCAGTCTCATGGGGGCTATTTTTTTATTATTGTTTGTATGTTTGGGGTGGGGCAGGGGTATTACTGGTCTAAGTTTAGCAAATCTTTTTTAAGTATATCTAGCTGTCATTCTCCCTCTCTGAGCTGACTTCCAAACTCACATCTTTGCTGCTCCTTTTTGCTCACTCTTCTGTTCATTATGAACTAGTTTTTGAAACACCTGTTCTCCCTGGCCATTTCTACACATGCCACTTGGCATGCTAATAAATGGAAAATTTTCAGGAAGAAGGTGCCTCCAGAGGGAGGACTTCCTTCCAGAAGATCCCCCAGGGGCCGCGCTTCTACAAACTGTTTTGGAGTCCGGACTCCAAATCATGTGACCCTATGTTAATGAGGCGCTGGGAATATACATCCGCACCTCATTAGCACATTTCAGGCCATTTATTAGCATGCCACTTTTGGAGAAAGTGGCATTTGTGGAAATGGCCCCTGAGTTAGCATCTACTGTTTATAATCCTTAAAGGAGTAGAGCTCAAAAGATGGCCGGCTAGCACCTTGTTGGGAAGCTCTCAGCCTCAATAGGCTCAACAGAAAGCCCTGCAAACAAAGCACATTAAAGTTCACTCAAGCACTCACATGGGAAGCAATCAAACACAACAGATAAACAGCAAGCACATGCAGTCACTCTTCCTTTGCCTGAAGAACTCCCTCGCAAACTCCTCTATTTGCAGCTCATGTTTGCTAGCTCTCTAGGACATGTTCTGGTCACTGTGTCCTTTGAGATATTAGAGCTAGTAGATCTCAGCTTCTCATTTAGATTGTATTAATAGTTGAGAAGAGAAAAACAAGCTTTTTCTGCTCTTCCATTCCCTTTTTCTTTCTTAACTTTAAATGAAGTAGTTACTCAAGTAGTTGAATAAACAGAAATAAAATATTCTCTCTCTTCCGGCAGAGTTGTTTGTGTACCTGTAAAAACCTAGTTTAACATGTTAACAAATGGGTTCCAGATGTTTAGGCGGGTATTTTCACCAGTTAAGTGGTTCGATTTGCTTTAAAATTTGCCACTATTCAGTATTATATTTTGTATTTAATTGGAAGTATTTTAATACATTATAATAATTTTAGCCTTAACATAGGTTGTCAATTTAAATTTATTTATTTTAAAAAACCCTGTATTTACCTTACATGAAAAATCAGATTTATTTTTTTTAAAACCAATGTTTATCTATCCTGGTGGTCATATTATGGAAAAACCTGTACAATGCAAAGGAATATGTAATATTAAATAAAATACTGAGTCTCTTGACATAGACCAAATGATGAGCGATTGTTTAAATTTTCCGGACTCAAAGAGGGATTCTGAAAATTTGGCTCAGATTTGAAATCAGTGGGTGTTAGACTAAATAGCCTTTCTGTCTGTTGTAAAATCCACTGGACCTATATATTTAGGTCCCTGGTATCAGAGGGGTAGCTGTGTTAGTCTGTATGCGCAAAGACAACAAGAAGTCCTGTGGCACTTTATAGATTAAACAGATTTTTTTTTTGAGCATAAGCTTTTGTGGGCAAAGACCGGCTTTGACCCGCTCCAAAAAAAATCTGTTAGCCTATAAGGTGCCACAGGACCTCTTGTTGCTTTTAGGTCCCTAAGTGCCTTTTAAATATCTGACTTTCAACATCCAGTGTAAAATAATAGGACTCCTAAATTGATGGATTTAGGTTTAATTTTCATTTAATGTATCATACAGTATTTCCCTCTTCACTTCATAACAGTAGTGTTGTTTTGTCCATTGAAAATGGCTACAGTAGACTAATATTTCAGAATCAAAGAGCTAGATTTTCTGCTGGGGTAAGTCACCATAACTCTATTGAAGGTGAGAGCTCAATGCTTGTTTAGACCACCTGAAAATCTGTGCCCAGATCTTTTGGGTATCCTTTCATATAGCTGAGCTTCCTTGAAGAAACTTGTGTAAATTCTGTAATTTCCTTATGAAACTTGTTTGCTATTAACTTGATGTACACCTTGTAATAAAAATGGAATCTTTTAAAGTCTGCTATATGGTAGACTATTAGGGCAGGTGTTTAACTGTGTTTCATGAGTTGTACTTTTTCTGGGTGACAGAAGTATGAGTGAAAGTACATGCGATGACCTCTTACATGCTTCAGTTACCTCCAGCTGTAAATCAGATGTAGCTGTTAAGAGGCTAAATGAAACAAGTCTTGTCTAATAATGTGTATAATCGAAAAACGAATAGAACCTGATTAAGCTTGATCTGTTAGCAGTGTGATAATGGACCAGTGAACAAATAATGTTGATGCTTGCACCATTCTAGCTCAATACAGTTGTATACATATGCTAATTAGAATTAAAATCACTAGAATTGGAAAGTGTTATGGCACTTCAGCTTCTTTGTGTATACACGTGCTAATTGAGCTGGTGAAGTGAAGGAATAAATCCCAGATCTTTAACGTCTGCTCAAGTGCTATTCAGGTCATAATGTGCTAAGCATTCTGACACCAGGGTGTAGTTAGGGTAGGGCTTTTCATTCTCTTCATATTTGTTCTCATTTTTAATATTGAATCCCTGTGTTGCTGAATTCAAGCCTTTCAAAGTGCCATGCTGCTTCTTACAGTATTTTTTAAACAAATTATGCTCTGGCTGCGAATTGACCGTAATGAGTGTAACATATTCCCCATTGGATGGCATGGATAGTCATGTTGTTAGGGGACAGGTATTCTGATGGTGAAGTCAGGGTTCTTTTCCTGGTCCTCCCATAGATTTCCTATGTGGTCTTGTGTAAATAGTTGTAAACAGTTCTTTACACAGCATTGCTTTCCAATTAGTTAGTGTTAGGCAGTCAGCAGGTGGGGAAGGGTTTTCCTCCTCCTCCTGTCTCTCTTCTGGGGAACTCGGGCATGAAAAATCCCAAGGTTTTAAGTAGTATAGTTCCTGCTTGAAGTCTATGCCAACAAACGACCACCATGACTCCTGTCTCCGTTGTTTGGGGGAATCTTGTCAGACAGACAAGTGCCATATCTGCAGGGGTTGTAAGCCCTGGACTCATAAGGAGCATGACTTTCAGCTCCGTTAGCTCCTTGTGGAGTTGGCACCTCAACCTCCATTGCAGGGCTGCATACCCGGTTCCTCGGTGCACAGAGTACCATCCTGTACTCTGGGCCCAGTTCCAGAAGAGGACTCGTCCTGGCACCAGCGTTCCCTGAAGCCTCCAACATGGCATCATTCCCACTCTCCAGTGAGCTGTTACTCTGCAGTGCATCAACCCAACATCTTCAATGAGGGCAGCACCTGATGGCCCTGGAGACTATGACCCTGATGCCCCAGCATCACGTGCACTAAGCCCGATCTTCCTGGACTTGGCAAGAGGAGAACCAGTGCCAGTTGGCCCTTTGTCGACATCTGATGCATACCACATAGTGCAGGGACTTACAGAAATGATGCAATCCCCAGGGCAGACTGGGGCCTCTGCCCCTCGAGGCATCTCCAGGGGCAAGCCTGCTGTCATGGCTGTGCCTATTCAGTCTAAGTGCCTGGCTTCATGGAGTCCCAGCACCGCGCTGAGTCATGACCCAGCTGCTACTGGCAGCATCAGTCTGGCCCATGGCACTGGTCACACTATCAGCATTGACCTCTGTCTGACTCTCCTCTATATCCCACTGACTGATCAGCCAGGGGTTTCAGCACAGGTGGCACTCCCATTGGCTTTCTTCAGCTCCTCTCTAGATGATGCAGTGGCAGGTTCCTCTGTTTTGGGTCCTGAACCCATGGAATTCCGAGTGCTCCAGGATCTCCTCTGTTGGGTGTCTGTGAGCCCCAGCATTTCCATGGGGGAGGTCACTGAGTCAGATGACCCCACAGTAGACATCCTCATCTTGGAAGGACCATAATGTGTCTTGTGGGTCCATTTGTTCTGTAAGGTGCAGACTCAGGTGGCTTTCACCAAGGAAACGTCTCTTGCTTAATCTGGCAAAATCCTCATTAATCCCAACTCAATGCATAGAGTTATCGGGGTGGTTCTCAGTGCTATCCAGGTGAGAGTCTTTCTTCCCAACCATCATTTCCAGGCTCTCACTCAGTTTTTATGCTTCCTGTCCAAGTTTCCATTCACCACAGTTAGGACATGCCTTCACCGGCTGGGTCACATGGCTGCATGCATGTACGTAGTCCCTTGCTGTACCTTTGCCCTCTTCAGGTGTGGTTTGCATTGGTGTATCGCCCTGGTCGGAACAGAATGGACATGGGCATCATGGTGCTTCAACATGTCTCCGTCCTCCAGTCACCAAAATGGGTGGTTGGCATTTCCTTTCACGGCTCGCAACTTACCATGTCCCTGGTAATGGACATCTCTGCTTTGGGCTGGGGGCCAACCTCACCACTTAAGCAATGTGGTCAGCAGAGGAGTTCTCTCTCCACCTCAGTGTACACAAGCTTCATGCCGTTCACCTTATTTGTCCGGCCTTCCTACCTCATCTCTGTGGCCACTCTGTAGCGGTCCTGTCAGACAACACCAGAGCCACGTACTATATCAACTGTCAAAGGGGTACATGCTTTCCCTGCTCTGTTGGGAGGCTCTGCATCTGTGGGAACTTTGCATTGCCCACTCTAGCAAGCTGGAGGTATCCTATCTCCCAGAGGTCCAGAACCAGTTGGCAGGTCACTTTTAGTTGGCTGTTCCTCACTCGCAAATGGTCAATTTGCATGGACATCCTCCACTCTGTCTTCGAAAAGTGGGCTGTCCTCTACTGGGCCTCTTCATATCTTGGAGCAATTGCAAATGCCCTCAGTTCTGCTCCAGTCTCAGCTCTGGCTGCTTAACGGACACATTCCAGATACCATGGACCTTGGGGCTGTTTTACACCTTCCCCCATTTGCCTTTTTACACAAAGTGCTCCTTGAGGGTCTCAGGGACTGGGTGGAAGTTACCCTGATAGCCGTGGCTTGGAGTCATCAGTGTTGGTACCCCACATTAATGGAGCTCTTCGTGTTTCCACCTATTCAGCTTCCCCTGTTTCCAGATCTTTTTACACAGGACCACGGTCACCTTTGCCACCTGGACCTCCACTCCCTTTACCTCATGGTATGGCAGCTTCATGGTTAAACTCTGTTGAGTGGGCATGCTCAGAGCAAATGTGGCAGGTCCTTCTCAGTAGCTATAAGCTTGTACTTGGCCAAGTGGACACACTTTTCTCCTGTTGGTGTCATCACCACAAACTCATACCTGTCTCTACCTCTATCCCACAGGTGCTGGACTACCTTGTTTACCTGAAGCAGCACAGGCTTGCTTCTTTTTCACTCAAGGTCCACTTGACAGCCACCTCGATCTTCCATTTGGGGGAGAATGGGTGATCTGTTTTTGTGGACCCCATGGTGTGGTGCTTTCTCAAAGGAATGGGCCACTTCTACCCACAGGTCTGTTGGACGGTTCTGGTGTGGGTGCTTGGTGCTCCAGGTGCTTATGGGCCCGCCAGCTCAAACCGTTGGCCACATGTTCCCTTCTGTATCTCTCCTGGAAAGTGGCCTTCATAGTTACCATCACCTTGGCCAGAAGAGTGTCTGAGTTCCGGACCCTCATGTCAGAGCCCCCATACACAGTGTTCCATAAGGACAAGATTGAACTCCTCCCTCACCCAGCTTTACTACCAAAAGGAGTCTCTAGCTTCCATGCTAATTAGGATATTTTCCTGCCTGTTTTCTATCCTAAACTTTATGGCTCCCAGCAGGAGCAGCAACTGCACTTGCTGTGTGAGGCATGATTGCTTTCAATATTGACTGGACCAAACACTTCCACAAGACCTCACAGCTCTTTGTGGCCATTGCTGGGTATATGAAGGGACTCCTGGTTCCATTGCAGTGCCTCTCTTTATGGATCATGTCCTGTATATGGGTGTGCTGTGACCTCATAAAGTTTCGCAGCGTTAGTCATGGTGCACTCTTCTGTGAGCTCAGGCCTCTTCAGCTGCCTTCCTGGTGCATGTCCCCTCCAGGAAATCTGCTGTGCTGTGATATGGTCCTCTGTACATGCTTTCATGTCTCACTATGATATTGCAGCAATGAAGATGGGACTCAGCCTGTGCAAACACTGTTCTTGAGAAAGCCACACATTGGCTCTGACCACTCCTCCTGGGTTTGCTAGGCAATCACCTAATTTGAATACGTATAAACAAGCACTCGAAGAAGAAGAAAAAGTTACTCACCATTGCAACTGTTGTTCTGTGTTGCTCATATCTATTCGAAATCCACCTTCCTTCCTCACTGTTGGAGTAACCAGGAAGAAGGCACTCGGGGCAGTTGGGTCGGCAGGGTCATATGGCTTTGCACTGGTGCCACTTCCAGAAGCTCAACAGATGACCCGACAGGTGGCAGCGAGGGTATTACTTTCTGACAGTTGAATAGATCAGTATTTCTCAATCTTTTTTTTTTTTATGAAGTACCCCTTTAAAAAAAAAGGACCCCCAGTACTTAGAATGTTCAGACACACAGTTTAGATGAACATAAAATAAATATATATATTTTTTAATTAATAAGAAAAGGTTGAGAAACATTGAGTTAATGTACTCTCTGGAATAGCTCTGAGTACCCACAGGGGTACACTTACCACTGGTAGAGAACCACTGGAATAGATAACTCAAATAGATATGAGGAACACAACTAAGACAGCAACAGTTACAATGGTGACTAACTGTTTTGGGGGGTTGAGGGAGGTTTGAATTCAAAGAAGTTTCCCTGAGAGAGGCACAGGTTTCACTCTTTAAATCCATCTGAATAGGCCAATTCAATCCAGATACATGTTTTGTTTTCAAGGCTATGTCTAGATTGAATCTGTTGGCAAAGGATATGCAAATTGTGCAATGCATTTGCGTATCTCCTGCTGACAATTCTGTTGAAGGAGGCTTGCCCGACATTCAGCCCATCTATACAGAGCCTGATGTTGGGGAAAACCCCCTCTGCGGACACATCTCTTCTTCCTCGTGGAACGAGCATGATTGGCATGTTGGCAGAAGGCTCCTGGAGCGGCAGGCTTCTGTTGGGTGCTCTCCAGCCTCGTGACAGAAGCCTGCAATCTAGACATCACCCAAGTTGCTAAGTTAGGAATGCATGAGTCCAGTGCTCAGCAACCTTCATCACCTCGTGGCACACTTTAGCACTTGTAATAATTCCACAGCACACCCAATGTATATATCCCAATCCTCTTCCCCCAGGGCCAGGCACATCCAGCCCTCCATTCCCCCAGGTATAACTCAGTGCCCTCCTCTTCCCCCACAGTCAGGCACCTCCAGACCCCCTGCTCTAAATCAATGCTAGTGACTCACCAGAGTGACCACCACTGGGTGCTTCTCCCACCAGGAGGCGGGGTGCGTGCGCAGAGCGACAGATGGTACTCCTGGCATGTGATTCTGAGGCACACTTAACACTGCTTCGCAGCACACCAGTGTGCCACAACATACTGGTTGTGGAGCACTGCGTTAGTCTGTTATAGTTCCATGTCTCATTCTCCTGGCATATATGGGGAAAAATTCTGAATGCATTTTTTCTTTCAATAACAGTCAGTAATTTAACTATAGACATCAACGTCAGAGAATACTGCTGGAATTGGTAGCCTGCATCTGCATGAATGTGTTTGATAAAGAAAATATTAATTAGAATTCTTTCGGTCTCTCATTCGGAAGTAAAGTAATTGTTGTATGTGAGCATTGTGATATGGAGATTTATGTTAAATACTCCCCTACTGTCAAAATGCACTAATTTCCCTGAGTTATAGCATAGTATCAATTTATATATTACTATTTTGGTTAATAGGCTATCATCTGATACTTCAGGTAGATGTAAAATATAATGCTTGTGCAGGAGACTAAATTAAAACTCTGGAGAGGCTAGCATTTTCTGTTCATCCACACAAGAGGTACAGCCTAAGTAACTGCTGTGCAAACTTTGCCACGTGACCTCCCTGAGCATAGAAGGGACCACTTCTAATCATCCTCCACAGTCAATTCAGTTCTCTTCAGAAATTGGTAAGGTGGACCACTGTCCACTGGAAGTGTGACTACCCCAAAGACTTAATGAGCATTGAGTGAAGTTTGGGCTAAGAGCAATAAGCTGTGGCATAGGACAGCAATTTTTGCATTTTTAATCTTTAAAAATGCTAAATGTGTAAATCAAGAAGGAGGTTGTGCTTTGAAAAATAATAGATGTACATCTATTTATCAGACTATATATAGTTTTTTCTAAACAAAAAAACTCTGATATATTGATCACTTTGCCTATGTATTTAATTCCTTTTCCAAAATTCTGCCTAGTCTTTATCTTTTTAAAAAGAAATAAAATATTGTTTGATAAATAATAGATTGCAAGCTCCTTAGGGCAAATCTTGTGTCATGGTGTTTGTAACAGGGTCTTTGCGCAGAACTTAGCGTGATTGTGAGTGGTGTGATAGGGGTGAGGCAGTACTTTTGGCATAAGAATAATCACAGGTTGATAAACTCATATCCCCGCTGCCTCCAACAACCTAGTCAGACTTTGAACTGGCAACTGCTAAATGAAATCTCTCTGTGACAGTTACTGCATTTATTTTAATAGCTGATAAATTCTTCAAATATTCTTACTCGTCTTAGGCGCATTTAATCAACTTCCTGTTAAAAATTTTAATTAACATATAGGGTTTTTTTTTAAGCTCTTTCACTTGTATTTTATAATTGCCAAAAGAAGAAGCTCAGAGAGCTGACCCTGTTACTTTTCTAGGAGAGGACTGTTTGGGGCTATTCCAAGCCTTTTAGGCAGGTCTGCTTACTGGAGGATTTTTCCTACCTAGGGATCCCCAGGTACTGTAGAGCTTATCCTATACCTTTCTCCTTGTGACTCTAAGAGCCCATCAAGTGATGATTGGCGAAGGAGTCACTGTCGTCATCTATTTCTATTATCTTTACTTATTAACACTTACATCTCTGTTCACTTTAAATAAACTTATTCTTGGCTTTACTATAAATTCATCTCATGTTACAACATTATGGCTATGTGTACACTAGCCAAAAACTTCGAAATGGCCATGCAAATGGCCATTTCGAAGTTTACTAATGAAGCACTGAAATACATATTCAGTGCCTCATTAGCATGCAGGCGGCCGCCGCACTTCGAAATTGAGTATCCCCATCTATGAGCAGATGAAAATAAGGGGACTTCGAAGTAGCTGGGGTCCTTTCGAAAAGGAGCCCTGTCTGGACGAGCTGTGCGGCGGCGAGCCACGTCAATTTCAAAGTGCGGTATTTATATGTATTTCAGCGCTTCATTAGTAAACTTCGAAATGGCCATTTGCATGGTGTCAAAGTTTGACTCAGACTCACAATTTATCAGACCACTCTGTTTTATTAGCAAAGCCGCTCTGCTAATACATTTAGAAGTGAGCCCCCCGAGTGGGGCTTGTGTCTCTTAATTTATACAGTTTTTTGGAGAACAAGTTACAGAGAAGTTACAGACAAAAGAAGAAAAAGATTTTAGTCACCACCCTTCGAGATCCCTGAGACCAGTTACATATTTTCAATTACCTGCCACCCTTAACAATCTCCTTTAACAGCTTCCAGTTAACTTAACTAATTGCCCTTCACACCTTCCATTCTGATGCCTGCTTCTTAGATGTGCTGGCTCCATCTTAATTGCTTCTCCATTCAAAAGCTAACGGTCCCTACCTGTGCTCCCTCAGATACTTAGTAACATGTTTTGGCATGCCCTCTCATATACAATGTATCCAGCATGTCCCCTTATACAACGTTATACTTATACAATGTTATACTTCCACAATGGCCATTTCGAAGTTTTTGGCTAGTGTAGACATGGCCTATAAGAGGTAAATCTTCAGATGAACTGACAGGCTCGTTTGTCTAGTATATCTTTAGAGACACCGTGGTTGGTAATTTCTGATGTTCTTCTCTGCAGCGTCCATCCAGATGGAACCCTTTTCTGAGGGAGTTTAGTGTGCTGGGGTGCAATGCAAACATAACCGAATGACCTGTGTCTGTCTCTCTCCTTCCTGAGTGGTGGTAGTATGGCTAGGGCATCCCCTGATGGCTGGAATTGATCTTGGAGTGGTCAGGTGTTGGAGCTGACACAAATTAGATGGGCTTTAGGCAGAGCCACACAAAGGGTGGGTGGGAGGGCAAAGGCGGCAGTTGCCCTAGGGCCTGGCCTTTCAAGGGGCCCTGGAGCCACAGCCAGAGCTCTGGGCCCCTTTGAAGTGTTGCAGCAGCACTGCTCTGCAGCTCCACATGGCCCTGAGGGAAGGGAGGGCCCAGTGCTGCGGTCCCGGCGGCATTAATGGCGGACTGCCTTTGACCCTGCCCCTTCTGGAGGCGTGGAGCCAGACCCCCTCCCACTTTGCCCCAGGGACCGTGATGGCTGTCTGTCTTACTGGTTTTAGGCTGTTGTAGGTAAACCTGAGGCCCAAATGACCCCAGAATCAGGAGGTGGTAGGGTGACTTAAAGCCACCTTTGTGACCTGCTGCCTTAGCTGTGGTACAGCTTTGGCTACAGCTATAGAGCCAGGACCTAAATATTTTTGTGTATTGCTATATCCATTTGAAGTATTATTCTTATTAATCCTCCTACTAAAGAAGAATGTGACATTTTGTGGCATTTACAACATTTTAGTCGTTCAGATATTGTAGTAGGAGAGAGCCATAAGGAAAGACCACAGCTTTGCAGAGCAAAGAGCATTGCAATAGGATTTTTCATGTTTCAAATGAAATGAACAGTATATTGTTAACTACATTTAAATATGTTAGTCACGTCATTACTATAGGACTTCCTTTTTTTCAAGCCTAAAAGTTAAGAAAATATCTTTTCATAACTGTCATGTGTTATCTAAGTTGCCTTTCTGGTGGAATATACATTTTGCTTGCCTTCATTTGCTATTGTGCTTTCTTGGTATGTTCTTCTGTTTATATCCTGCCAAATATCTTTCAGATCCTTATCATGTTAAGTGAACTGAGTGCGAACACCCGAGTAAAAATGACAGAAATTGGTATTTTTTCAGACATAAAAATGAGTTATAATTTTAGGGGGCAGAGGTGCAGCTGGGGAGAATTAAGCTGAAGCTGTCAAATTTAAACAAAGCTGCCCATTTCTGGACAGCATAGTAATAAAAAAACATGAGGGATTGGTATTAACTATGACATCTTATTAAAATATGTGCAGCAGTGTGTTCTACACTAATCAGATATTAAGTTAGAAATTGAGTATGAAAGGATGGATTTCAACAAAACAAAGCAAAATCTAGAACATTTTAAATTATTTTTGAACAGTTATCAATTTTTTACTTTTAAAATATCACAATTCTACTTGATCTGTCAGTATCTTATTCTTAAGAACATCTATCAGAATGACCAGAGTGGGTCAAACCAAAAGTCCATCATCCCAGTGTCCTGTATTGTGACAGTGGCCAATGCCCAGTGCCCAGGGGAATGAACAAAACAGGTAATCATCAAGTGTCCTGTTGCCCATTCTCAGATTCTGACAAGTAAGCAGGACATAATTCTTGTCCATCTTTTCCAATAGCCATTAATGGATCTATCCTCCATGAATTTACCTAACTCTTTTTTAAACCTTATAATAGTCTTGGACTTCATAACATCCTCTGGCAAGGAGTTCTGTGGATTGACTGTGTTTCTGTGAGGAAGTACTTCCTTTTGTTGGTTTTAAAACCTGCTGCCTAGTAGTTTCATTTGGTGACCTCTAGTTTTTATGTTACAGGAAGGAGTAAATAACTCTTCCTTACTCACTTTTTCCACACCAGTCATGATTTTATGACTGAAGAGGGATGTGATTGAGGTCTATATCTTCTCTAAATTGAAAAGTCCCAGTCTTATTAATCAGTTCTCATATGGCAGCCATTCCATACCCCTAATAATTTGTGTTGCACTTTTCTGATTTTTTTCCAATGCAAAGATATGTTTTTTGAAATGAGGTGACTACATCTACACACAGATATTCTCTGACTTCTGCTCTATCCCTTTCTTAATGATTCCCACCATTCTGTTTGCTCTTTTTTTCACTGCTGCTGCATATGGAGTGGATGTAAACTGGCCAAAATGACACCGAGTTCTGTCTCTTGAGTGGTACCAGCTAATTTATTCCCCATCATTTTGTATGTGTATAGTGTGTAGTTTGGCAGATTTACTGCCATTGTGTCCTCATGGCTCCACTGATGATAACCAGAATGCTGCTTGCATGTGTGTTTAATTATATGGGCCCAATAGTCGCAGCAGGCCCTGCAGGGTTCCTTAAAGACCACAGACCAGAAAAGGACTGAAGGCGTCCAGCCGGGACTTATTGCCAAGAAAGGTACAAATAACAGTCGTCAAGTATTCTGACACACTGTACAGATGTACCTGCAACAATGAACTGACACAGCTAGTGGGAATTCCTGTCCCCCCCAAGGTCAGACAAAGACAGTCCCTGCAAGACATCCCTTTATATACAGATACAAACAAAGCATACTTTAATGCTGATGTATCCAGTTTCCACCCTCTGACATTGTCAGGTTACCACCCATCTCCATGTACCTCATAGTTTGGTTAGATCATCTCTTATCCATCATGCTGTGATATTAGACCCTTCCCTGAACTTAGGTTTGTATCGTTAAGGAATAGGTATCAAGGTCTTTTTTTAATAAGCTGGTGGTATCTTGTGATTTCAACTTGTTCCAATTAGTGTTCCGAATCTGGGCCAATTACCAATTAATGTTTTATACTCTCAGCCTTTTCTGTGCCATGTTCTGTTAACAGGCATTACCTCTTGGCTCACAGCTTAGTTTTGCTTATAGCCATGTTTTGTCCATTGTTGCTAGGTTTAGGCCTCCAACCAGGCCTGTGCTGTATGAGCTTAGGCCATCCAACTTACTACACAGTAAACTCTCAATTTAACAGACTAACAGAGGGCAAGGGGTGTCCATTGATGCCAGAAATATGGTAAATCCAAATCTGCAGCATGTCAGTGCATGCTGCCTGCCCATGCACTGGGAGGAGTGAATGGTGTGACTAGAGGTGGCGGTGGCTCTGGCAACTCCTCCGTCCCCAACAGCCCCAGCCGCAGTGGCTCCAGCTCCAGCGGTTCTGGTGAGTTGTCAGCATTTATTTGGGGGGCAGGAGGGTGTGCTGGCAGACAGAGTCCTTTATTTATGAAGCCCGTTAGATTGGGGACTATTAAATTGAGGGTTAACTGTAGTTCATTATCAACCATGGGCTCAGTGCCCATTGGTGTCCAATGCCTCCCTTACTATTCCTTCCATCTTTCCCTGTCCAGTGTGGAGTGACTTAGTTTCTGTAGACTAGCTCCACACCAATCAACTATATCATGTACCCATTCTCTATGGGGTCCGTCAAGCCATCCCTTATGCTGAATACCAGGATCTTGACTTTTCGGTCATTGTTCATTCTGCAGATATGTCCATGTAGCTGTAGCTTCCATTGTATAACCTTCTGCAGTAGGTTCTCTTTCAGCTGTATCTTCCTATATAATTCCTCATTGTTGACCTTCTACATCCATTCTATTCTCAGGATCTTTCCATAACAACTCCTCTCAAATGCCAATATTCCTCTCTCCGAATCTTTTGTTATCACCTATGTCTCACATCTGTACAACATGCTGTTGAATACACACGTTTTCAAGACACTCAGCATCGTTCCTAAGCTAATCGTTTTGCTTTTCCAGATCTTATCCATTGCCTTCAAACTCACCCTTCTTTCACAATTATAGTTGCTATTTCCCTCTTACAATCTAGATCATGCATCGTATTGCTCCCCAGATACGTGAATTTCTCTGAGTTCTCTAGTTCAGTCCTGTCTACGCTGATCTTCCTTATTTCCTTATCTCCAAATGCCATTGTTTTTGTTTTCTTGATGTTCATAATCAGTCTGTACTGCTTCCCTTCCTCATTTAGCACCTGCACTGCTCTTACTAGCTTCTTGTCATCTTCCTCAATGATAACTATATCATCTGTGAACCTCAAGTTGTTAATTCTCATCCTGTGCACTGATATCCCTTCTGCCTCTTCATTGATCTTGTTCATCACTCTGTAGGTGCATGATACTTGGCAATACCGGATCACCTTGTCTCATACCTCTACTCGTTCTAAACCAACTTCCCAGCTCTCTGCACATTCTCATCACTGCCTCCCCATTGTTGTTGATATCCTTCAACAACTGTATCAGTCTGCTATCCACTCTTTAAGACTCCAACACCGCCCAAGTCATCTTCTGATCTATACTCTCAAACACCTTCTGAAAATCAATAAAGCAATTGTATGTTCTTGTTCTTCCATCAAGCTTTCTCCGCTACCAATCTTAGTGCCAATATCTGCTGTATGGTACTTCTATCTTTCCTGAATCCTGCTTGCTCATCTGCTAGATGTTCTTCTGTCTGCGATCTCAGTCTCTCCGTCAGTATCATCAGCAGCAGCACCTTGTCTAGATGACTTGTTAGGGCAATCGTTCTGCAGATCTCACACTCTAGTTCACTCCCTTTCTTGTGTATTGTCACTAGCATGGATTTTGTCCATTCTTTAGTTGCCTTCCTTTCTTTCCACTCTATAGTACATGGACGGTGTATTTCCTAAATCATACTTTCTCCACCATATTTGATCATCTCTCCTGTGACCTTATTGTTTCCAGGGCTCTTGTTGTTGTTCTTTAGTTATTTCACTGCTCTTTCTACTTCTTCCTTCAAAATATCAGTCTCACTCTCAATGCTTGGTGGTGGTATCTTTCAGTTGTTTGATCAGTCTCTCTGAGACACTCAGGTTCAACTGTGCTTTTGTATAGATCAGTGCAATATCTCATCCATGGCTGCACAACCTTCTTGTTCATGAGCAGCTTGTTATTCTCATCTTTGATAGCCATCTGGTTCGGCTGCCACTTCCTATTAATATTCCTGATCATCTTATACACCTCCCTTGTCTTACACTTTCCATAATTCCTCTTGTGATAGATCCAGGCCTGCGACCAGCTACGGAACCCTGTGGGAGGGGAGATATATAGGTAGCTAGGTGTGTCCTTTTATGTTTCCCTAGGACTAAGGCCCGAGAAGGAGCAGCCTGCAGCACCAGGGTAAGCCAACACCTGAAGCAAATTATGCAGCTGAGGCCAATCAAGGCCTGTGGAGCCCTTGAAAAAGGTTTCCCCCAGGAAGGAATGGGAGGGAGATAGAAGATGGACGAGGACTGGGGAGAGAAGACTCACTAGGGAGAAGAACTGCAGTTGTCGGAGGAAAGTACTGGGGCTTGTGTTACAAGAGGGTCTGGTGGAAGTGGATCAGGGAGGCGGACTGTAGCACTAGGAGGGCCCAGGGAGGGAGGCCCCTCCTGCCGCAGCTATCTAGGGTCCCTGGGCTGGAACTTGGGACATGTGGGAGGGGACCAGGGACCGAGTTCTCCCCAAACCACCCCACGCATCAGACCAGCCCTAGAGGGGCAGCAGGCAAGGAGTGAGCCTCCTCCCCGAAAGACTGCATTTTGGACAAGCTAATAATGAGAATGGCCCGGTGGTGCTAGGAAGCAGAGCGAGGGACACAGCAGGCCCCTGAGGCTGCTTTTAAACCACCACGTAGTGCAGGGACCTACAAGGGCAAGGACAAGGACAAGCCTGGGGTTGTGTTATACTCTCTATTGCTTCACATTGCTCCTCTAACCACTTTGCCTTATCCATTCTGGCCGCTTTTCTTACCTCATTGCATTTCATTCTATATTGCTGTTCTGCCCTCTTGGAAACATCCCTTCTGATCACAGCGTTCCTTCTCCTGGATCAGCTTCAGCGTCTCCTGCATAATTCTCTTATTATTGATCTCTCCTCCTCTGGAACCGTTTGCTCAATTGCCTCTTCTATTGCCATGGCTCTCTCTTTGACTCTCTTATCTAAGTCTTTCTCTGTGCCTGCATTCCTGATCTTCTCTTCAAGCGCTGCTCTATGCATATTCCCTATTTCTTCCTCACCTAGCCTCGCCACGTCTTTTGCTTCTTGAACGATCTCATACTTTTCTTTAGTTTCACCTTGATGTTTGCAATCACTAGACTGTGGTCTGAGTCTATATCCGCTTCTTGAAAAGTCAGGTAGTGCTGTACTGATGTTGCCCATCATCTTATCAAAATCATATCTATCATATTCTTAGACTTCTTGTCAGTCGATCACCATGTCTACTTCCTACAGCCCTTCTGTTCAACTCTCATGTCGCAGACACCATCTCGTGCTCCATAGCACATTCTAGTAGTTTCTCACCTCATTTGTTTCTTCCTTTGTATCCAAACCTTCCCAGGAGATGCTCTCCCAACCTTGGTTATCTGTTCCAACTCTCACGATCAACACATCTCTCTCCAGTATCTCTTCCAGTGTCTTTGTCAAGTCTTTATAGAATCGCTCGATGTCTTCCTCCATGCTATCTGATATGGGTGCATGCACCTGAACGACCAAGATGTTGAAGGGTTTCATTTCAAATCTTGCTACCGTCATTCTCGCACTCACTGGTTTGTATCCTAACAATGCTCCTCTAACTCTCTTGCTGAGAAGAAATCCAAGTCCTACCTCATACTGTAGTTGGGTTTGTTTTTCCAGTAAGCATTAAGTTGTATATATCAATATTAAAATTCATTTTCCATTTTATTGCCCAGTCATCTAGTTTTGTGAGATCCTTTTCAAGCTTGTTACAGTCTGCTTTGGACTTCAACTGTCTTCAGCAGTTTTGTATTATCTACAAATTTTGGCATTTCACTGTTTACCCCTTTCTCTTGATCATTATGAATATGTTGAAGAGGATTGGTCCCAGCATGGACCTACGCTGGGCACCACTAGTTACCGCTCTCCATTCTGAAAACTGACCATTTATTATTTCATGGCAGCTATTTTGCTTAAGAGCCTTTGTTGAGGATCTTTGTCAAACGCTTTCTGGAAATCTAAATTATGTCCTTTTCTTAATTTATTTTTTTCCCTGAATGGTCCCAAACAATTCAGCACAGAATCTGTTCAACCCACTGATGTCTTCCAAAGCCTATATTATGGGAATTGGTATATTTTGAGATAAGGCCTGAAGGCATTAGGGTTGGTCATGAGTGTGTTACTCTGGTTACGAGCCATATATTCATTCTGTGCTGAGGTTCCCCTTTATTTTTTGTTTAATGATCCACTTTAGGAAGGTCCTCAAGCAACTGTCACCTTTTACATATGTTAATGCTCCCACTGAAGCCAGTGGAACTACTCGTGCTGAAAATTAAGCCTGTGCTGAAGTATCTTGCTGATTTGTGGCCTTTTTGTGGTTCTCTTCTTTAGCTGCTAAGGCAGTGTGTGCTATCTTCATCATGCTTCTGAATACTGAGGATGGCACTTATGTAGCTTTCTCCCAAGGTTGTTACCAAGCTTAGGATGATCTTTTCATCAGTCTGTATGCTGCTTCCCATAATTATTAGTAAAATTACAGAGCATTTAACTAGGTAGTGCATTCAAGTATCAGTAGTACTGAATAGTACAGTGTTCTGTAAAAGGGAAGAAACCCTCTTTTTTTACTTATCAAAAAATGTTTGTGTTCTCCACCTTTAAGTCTAAGAATTTGTATAGGTCTACTGCTATCTTTTCCCTCTTGTCTATAGAATACTACCTATCTTCACATGAGCATAAAGGTAAAATTATGTCTTTATTTAATCAATACAGTCAGTCTGCCATTATTGATAGGCGCAGCAGATTAAGTTTAGTTTCATATAGTAGAATTTTAGCAAACTGAACTGTCAGCCACATCAGTGTTCCCTGTAAGCAAAACGCTTAGGTGGCCACACAGGAAAGATTCAAAGCAGCCCCTGCCCTCTGCTGAGCAGATTAGCTGAATGCCAACAGTACCCACAGTGGCAACGTATGTTTTTACTGGTGGTGCACACCTGCACATACCTTGGTGCACATAAAATTTATTCCACACATGGATGATTAAACTTAGAGGAAACATTGAACCACAGACCCCATTTGGAAGTTGAAATATACAATCAGGCAGCAGCAGAGCCAAAAATTTATTTATTTTGGTATAAAAATATAATGTGTGTGTGTGTGTGTGTGTACAGTACTGTGTTGAATATAAACTGCTAAAATATAAAGGAAAAGCATTTTTTCTTCTGCATAGTAAGGCTTCAAAGCTATATTAAGGTAGTGTTCGGCTGTAAACTTTTACAAGAACAAATGCAATATTTTGTTCAAATTTACAAACATGTCAGACTTAGGACTACTTCCAGTCTTGAGGTGTCCATATCTCTGAGGTCTAACTGTATCCACAATGTACTTATTTATCTTTATAACTTGTTCACCAGCTTTTTTTTTAAATAAGGTTTTACAAAACCACAACCCGATTTGACATGTATGGTTTCTTTGTGCTCCTTTCTGTATGCCTTTTTGTACCTTTTGTCTTATGCTTAATAAGATCTTCTAACGTGGTTGTACAGTAGCTACCACGTTAACACAGTGGGGTCCTAGTCTGTGACTGGAGCACCTAGATTTTAGAACAATATAAATACATAACAGTAATTTGAAAATGTGTGTCATAGAAATTTTAGTTTACTATTTTGGCAGCACTACATTCTAAGCTGTCCATTATAATGTTATATTAAATTGAATGTGTTGAATGCTAGTAAGAAACTGCTCTCTTTTCCTCCAACTGAAACCTTAACTGCTCAGACAATTTCTGGTTGGCTTGATTGACTACCGTGTTTTGCCATAATAGTTCTGATAGCACAGTGTTGGATCAGGCAGCTTGCCTTATTCAAACAGACTTAAACAGAAGTGTTCATCAGAGGAACAAATGGGGGGATGACTAGGGGTTCCTATGATTTAGTATGGCAGGAAGCCAACCCCATTTTTATAGCTCACCTTACTCTTCCTTTGAGGGGGTGGAAAGTGGATAGTAAGGTCCCAGCCATGGATTTGCTGGACAGATCTGGATAGAAAGAGTTGGAGCTCGTAAAAGCCCGCCCCCCTCCCCAGGCAATTATGGAATAAATATGGGGCCAGAGCCATCCTGTCCATAGGATGAACTGGGGTAGCCACCCCAGACTCCATGCTTTTGCAGGGTCTACAGTGGCTGCCCCTGTGGACAGGTGGGGGAGGATTACCTGGGACAGGGTGCACCAGCAGCAGGGGGTTGCCTCCCCTTAGTACCCCCATCCTTCCACACTCACTGTGTGGGTGGCATGAGTGCTTGTTTCACTTTGCTGCCCTCTGAGCTGCACTTCCTTGCCTCTTCTCCCTGCTGCCCAGGGAGAAGTGGGGCTCAGGGGGCTGGGAAGGCATGGTGGAACAGAGCAGGCTGCTGCTCATGCTGCCTGTGTGGTGAGTGTGTGGGGGGGGGCTGATCCCTGCTGCCACTGTGCCCTGCCCAAGGTAAGGTATTTTGCTTAAGAGCCTTTGGTGAGGGTCCTTGTCAAAGGCTTTCTGGAAATCGACATTATGTCCTTTTCTTAGTTTATTTTTGCCCTGAATGGTCCCAGGCAATTCAGCATAGAATCTGTCCAATCCACTGATGTCTTCCAAAGCCTGAATTATGGGAGTTGGAGTCAGGAAGGGGGTAAGGGATCTGCAGTATGTGTGGGGAGATGTCCTGAGCCCCATGCCTGGGGTACTGGGTGGGGTGGTTCTACATGGGGTTACCAACACTGTACACCTTTGTCTGCCAGGTAGTCCCTGACATCTATTAATGAAGTTGTGGCCTGGTTAAACCCATATCATATCTCCTGTTCTCCTTTCGGTATAGCCAAACAATAGTTCTGATGCCAAATTGTTGCAGTAGGCAGCTTGCCATATTCAGAACAGGATACAACATCCAGCATAATGCTCTGAGAAGTGATAAATGACGTATTAGATATGGAACACACATGAAGACTTCGCACCCCTATCTGTATGATCAGGATTAGTGATTGTATGATGAATAGCAGCCTAAACATGCGGCACCTTTCCCCCAGAAGGAGTTTCTAAATTCTTAAAAATATAGGTCATATTTATGCCTGATGTAATCAGGGACAAATTTCATTGGGGGCAAAGCTAAACTGGGCCTTCTGTCTTTTGGTGAAATGCTGTCATCTCTGGGATGGAATACCATTATGTGAAATCAGTGCAAGGCAACATATTTTGAAAGGTGCAATGAAGGAAAATGTATCCTGTTGAAATTTACAGCTGGGTTCTAATAACCAAGGATGGCATTTGGAAATGGGATCAACATTATTAAAGAAGAGAAAATATCCGTAGTTGTCCTAATCCACTGAATGTGAAATAGATCATTAATGTTTAGATGTGATTATTTTAATGTTTTGATAGATGAATAAAAATATTGTTTATTCTCTACTCACGACTAACCAAGTACTATACAATATGCATCTTTATTATAAGGAAAAATCTGTAGTTTTAAAAAAAAGACTTATGAGGATTCCCCAGTATCCCGAGTGATTTACTTTAGTTATTGTTGTTCTACTCTTATGTACCACCTCACACTCACCTTTACTAAACTCTTCTGGCAGACACTGATATGCTTTGCAATGGATAGAGTAAGTCTGAAACATTAACTAGGGTCTCTATCATTTGCAAAGCCTTTTGATTTTATTTTTCAAGTGCTATGTGAAATAATTATTTTCCCCTTAATTATTATAACAAATAAGCTCTTGTGAGCCATCTAAGGTACATTGATTATGAGAGATTCAGGAATGCTCTGTATAATTTTGATTTATAGTTCTGGGGCCAGACTTCTGCACATGAGCAGTACTGGATGAAACTGAGGATGAAAGAGTAGCTAAAAGATGGTTTTAAACATTGTTCCCACCCCACCCCACACACAGCCCCTTAGGACCTAGCCCTGTATCTCTCCTATTTTGTTTGAAGTGTTTGCTTTTGATTGTATGAGAGCTGTAAAAAGCTCAGGCCTGTGGTTCTCTTGCTCTCTCTAGAGAAGGTACAAATTTTATTTTCTTAGAAGCAACATGTTTAAATAGGTGTTTTTAACTTGATGGCTAAGATCAAGCAGAGTTAAATCTAATAAATCTTCAATCCATGATCTGTATCCTCTCTGGGGACGGACACAATCTACTAATAGTTAATTATGTCCAAACTCTTAAGTACTACATACCTTTTTAAAAAACAAAAACACAAACCAATGAACTCTGTCTGCACAAAATATAATTGGATCTAGAAATTAGTAAATATACTGGACTGAAACTCTGGATTTTGTAAAATTATTTTATATTACCTCTCAAGAAACTTGTCAACCAATTCATCTATCAACACAAAAAAGAGTACAAGTGAAGTATGTGATTTTACACAAAATAGTGTACAGCAAATATTCTTTTTTTGAACATTTGGATGTCATTGTAGAGAGCAGATGTGGCGAGGTAATACAGGAGATGGACAGTTTTAAGACTACCCCGTGGACTGCAACCGAAATAGTGAGAAGAGCCACTTTTTTCAAATTCGGTTACAAAATCAATACTTCAAGAACCACAATGCATGTGAATACAAAACAGTCCTTAATAAATAATGTCACATTGTACATTTTGTCATCCCTATTTTAAGAACAGCGCACACACATTGATTTGTACCAGTTAAAAGTTGTTACCCCCCATCTTCAGGCTTTCCCAGCCTCAGCCCCCAAACCCGCCCTCCATCCCCAGGTTTAACCCCTCTCTGCCTCAAACCACCTACCTCATCCCCAGGTTTAACCCTTCAGCCCCAAACCTGCCCGCCCGTCCCCAGGATTTACTTGCCTCAGCCAGCGAGCTCCATGTGCTGCTACTGCTGCTCCCACCTCCACCTCCCTTTCAGCATGGCTGCACAACTCCTGCAGGGGCAGGCACAGCCACCCCTCCACCCCCAGCTATCTTGTAGGCTGACTTCTTCCATGTGGCGTGTGTGGGCGGTTCCCTGCGGTGCCATCTTCTCCCTTGCTGCAGCTGACTGCTCAGCAGCTCCAGTGTCTGCCTCCGCTTACAGGAAAGAACTAAATTCTGTTTTCACTGTGGACATTATTTAAACAACGGCAGCTTGCAGAGCCACAAGTGGAGTCAGTGGCAGCAGCACTTGGAGCCACAAGTGGGTCCTTAAAGAGACGTAGGTTGCCAACCCCTGGACTAACCGAACTATAGTAATTTTGTCAATGGGAAAACAAAATGCTGATCTTGATGGAAACAGAACTGTGTTATGAGACTAGTCCATGTCAGGACAAGATACCCATGCTGAAGTGTGTAGGAATTCTGGTATTATTGCATTTAATAGTCTGGGATCACAGAAGTGGACATCCCTGTCTTCTATGGAGATTTCAGCAGAAGAACTCCCAAACTACTTAAAGCAGTACTACCGAATTCCTTTATAGGACAGATTTGCACTGCTAAAAACATTTTTGTACTGCTTTTGTGTTCCAAATTTGGCAAGGCTTTAAATTATCTCAGGTGGATATTTTCTATGTGAAAAGGAATAGCGGTAATATTTGCCAAGATTTTTAAAAATTGGTTCCTTATATTTGGCTTCTAACTTAATATTAGGCAGCTGTTATCCAAATCACTGCCTCCCTCTCTGACTTTACCCCTGAGCAACTTCTTAATCAGGACACAAGATGAATTGGGCACATTGATTTTTTTAACTCTACAATACTTGTATAAATGAGCTTTTACAAACCATGATTAATGCACTGTAGAGAATGAAGTTACTTATGTTCAGAAGAGAGAGCTTTAGAATTAAAGGACATCAGAGTTAATAGTGGTATTGTCTAGGGGTAGAGCTAAGGTTTCATTTTAATTTATAATTACTATAATGTTTTTAAAACATTATTTTTCAGTCCTCCCTGAGAGACCTACTAACGTAACCTTTTTGGCATTTATAGGTTTGTCTGAGTAATGAATTTTGTTCAGTGTGGAGCAGACTAAGGAAAAAAATACACCACTCATCATTCTCCCATGTAAGGGATAGATTTTGAAATCCAGTATTTTCCTTAGCCATAATGGGCACGACAATTATAAATATTCTAGACCATGTTACTTATGAGGCACTTCTGAGCCTAAAAAGGCACTAGGCACTTGATTGCAGCGGGGTTGAGGTCACACAGCACATCTCAAGAGGCTCTAAGTATCCTTCAGTGTTTTTTCTCAAAAGGGAGAGTAAGACATGATTAGGCAGAACCTCTATCTAGCTGTTGACATTTGGTCAAAAGAAATAAGCAACTGTCACATGTATGAAAGTTCCACTTCTTTAAGCTTTTAGGAACATGGCCATAACTGATCAAATCAAAGGTCTGTCTACCCCAGTAACCTGTCAGATTCTCTAGTGGGAATTAATAGAACAGGTAATTAAGTGATCTATTCCCTATTCATTCCCAACTTCCGGCTAACAGGAGCTAGGGACACCATCCCAGCCCATCCTAGTTAGTAGTCTTTGATAGACCTATCTTCCATAAATTTTTCTAGTTCTTTTGTTAACCCAGTTATAGTCTTGGCTTTCACTACATCCTCTGGCAAAGCATTCCACAGATTGATTCTATGTTGTGAGAGGAAATACTTCCTTTTGTTTGTTTTAAATTTGCTGCCTATTAATTTCATTTGATGATCACTAGTTCTTGTGTTGAGGAAATGCTTGTCAGTCATATTTGTATCTACTTTCACTACACCAGTCATGCTTTTATATACATTAATCATATCTCCCCATAGCTGCTTCTTTTCCAAGATGAAATGTCCCAGTTTTATTAAACTTTCCTCATATGTAAGCTGTTTCATACTTTTGTAACTCTTTGCAATCTGCCTGCAATTTAATTGTCGTGAGTAATGAGTCATGAGTAATTCTGAATCTTCTGCAATTTTTGCCACCTGTTTACCCCTTTTTTCCAGATCATTTATGAATAGGTTGAATAGGAGTGGTTCCAAAACAGATTTGTGTGGGACGCCATTATTTACCTCTCTCCATTCTGAAAATCAACTATTTATATGTATCTATTGGTTCCTATCTTTATCCAGTTATTCAATGAGAGGAACTTCCCTCTTATCCTTGACAGCTCACTTTGCTTTAAGAGGAAACTTTTCAAAGTCTATTTCAATATCAAAGTACACTATATCCACTAGATCCCCCTTTGTCCTCATGCTTGTTGACCTCTCTCCCCAAAGAATGCTAGTGGATTGGTAAGGTATGATTTCCCTTTACAAAATACATCTTGACTCTTCCACAACAAATTATGTTCATCTGTGTCTGACTATATTTATTGTTTTTCACTATAGGTTCAGTCAGTCCGCCTGGTACTGAAGTCAGGTTTATCAGGCTGCAATCGCTGGGATTATCTCTGTTCCCAAGTGAAAATTGCCCTCATATTAGTAATCTTCCAGTTATTTGGTACAAAAACTGATGTAAATTTCTGTGTAATTCTCTGTTCCAAAACCTCTTCTAATGAAACCTCAGTCTGGAACAGTTCCTCAGAATTGTCACCTAAAATGATAGCTCAGATTTGTGAACTGGTTGATTAGCAGGCTTCCCGCTGCTGATGTACCTAAAAATTGCTATAACTTTTTGAGTCTTTAGTTTTTCTGTGGGCCTTCCTAATTATAACTTTATTTGCCATGTGTGCTCTTCTGTTTTCCTCAATAGGGTTTAACTTCCAGTTTCTAAACTTTGCCTCAGTGCTTCTTTTACTTAGTTGTTTAGCCACGGTGGCACTTTTTTGTATTTTGCTTTTTTTTTTAAATTTATTTTAGAGTATTTAAGATGAACCTCAGTTATGCTGTCATTAGACTGTTTCCAAATGAAAGGTTTATCAATATACAAAGCAATAAACTTCATCAAACTTTTGCCAGTTGATTTTTAGACTGACATGCTTTACAAACAAGAGCGAGCAGCACTTATATTTTATTACACAAGGGCTGTGTCTACACTGCAAAAATAACTTCAAAGTTACTTACTTCGAAATAAGCAGCTTCGAGGTTGAGTGTCTACCCACACCCTACTTCGAAGTAGGGCACTATTCCACTCCCGGGAATGGAGTAAGGACTTAGAAGTTGAGCTCTCTACTTCGAAGTTAACTTCAAAGGGAAAATGTGTGTACATTCTCTGCTGGCTACTTCTGTGTAGTTCCTAACTTCAAAGTTAATTTTGAAGTTAGTTCCTAGTGCAGACGCACTCAAGGATACTGAATTATCCTGTCCACATTTTAGCTGTTGTGGTAACTGGATAAAGTTTGGAGGTCTTTGCTGTTGCTGGTTGAATTTGGAACTTGGTATATGCTATGGACATAATGCAGACCATCTGTATTCAGGAGTACAAGCAGAATTTATGCACTTCTGAACTGAACAAGTCACAGAGAAATGACAATTCCCAGACAAAGTTTTAAGGTTTTGTGCATTGAATTATTAGCAAATCTACATAGAAAATAAATACTTGAATGCAGCAGGCTCAGGATTGAGAGCTTGGCAGCAGGCTCTTTGCGCTGTTTACGGTTAGGAGCAACTGGGTGAGATGGATGCTCACAGCATCTCAGTCTCACGTACAGCATGTCAGCGCATACTGCCTGCCTGTGCACAAGCCCCACCCCTGGTGGCCCCAGCTGCTGTGGCAGCCCCGGTGGCTCCTCTGGCCCCAGCAGTCCCAGCTGCTACAGTGGCCCTACAGTTGCCAGCATTTATTTCGGGGGTGGGGATGGCTGGTGGACGGTGTCCATTATTTCCGAAATCTATTAAATTGGGATCCATTAAATTGAAGGTTTACTGTATTAGTTTGAATTGTTACAGCATATTTCAAAGCCAATGTGGTGTTTGTATTAATGTTGTGATGCAAGAGCCCTAGTCATTAACTAGGACCCCCGATGCTAGACTCTGCGTAAACAGAACAAAATGATGATCCCAACCCCTAAGGCTCTTAAAAATCTAAGTGTAAAACAATGTCCAACAGATGGATGCAGACAGATTGGGAAGTACACAAACAGACAGCACTGACTAAAATAATATACAGCGGTCTCAGCACACCAACTTCTTTGTGGACGTCACAGAAAAGCAAGACTTCAAAGGAGCGATTTGAAGGAGGATAACGAAGTAGCTTTGTGAATATTAGTTGGACCTCCTCTAAGTGCCAGGGACACCCTGGGAGAAAGCACAAAGATGCTTGTTTGAAAATTTAATAACTGGGAGGCTGGCATCACAGAGAAGCTGGTGTCATGAACTACAAGGAGGTGTGAGTTGACATTTTAGTCATGGTCTCAGAGGGGTAGCCATGTTTGTCTGTATCTTTGCAAAGCAAAGCAAGGAATCCTGTAGCTTCATCAGATTCATCTTCATCCTCATGGGTCTTACCTAGGAAAGGTTATTCTCTAATAAAAAAATTGTTAGTCTTTAAGGTACAACAGGACTGCTTGCTTTATTTCGGTCATAGCTGAATGTGTACAGCAGGGGTGGGTAATAAGTGGCCTGCAGGCTAACCATGATTGGCCAAAGTTAGCCCCTGTGAGATGCCAGATATTTTACCTGTACCTGTGTGTCTACAGTTCTGGATTCTTGCAGTTCCCGTTGCCTGTAGTTCATCATTCCCACAGTTCTCATTGTCTGGGAAGCTTCACAGGCCAAGCCACTACTTCTCACAGCTCCCATTGGCCGGTGAACTGCTCATGTAAATAAAGCTTCTAGTGACCCACCAGGGGCTAACCCTAACAAACCACATCCAGCCCATGGGACACTTTTTGCCCACTTCCGTTGTAGTGTTACATTGTGAAAGGCCTTGAAAATGAAGACAGATAGCTTATGTTTCTGATAAAGAAGGGGAACCCAAATAAGGGATACATAGAGAGAGATGACACGGTTAAAGAAACTGGTTAGGAAAAATTACAGCGGCAATCTAAACGGACATGAGTAGGGTAAGACTGCTTTTGTCTAGGCCAGAGAGAGAAAGAGGTAGTAGTAAATGAGACTTGAGCTGCTAAGACATGGATGAGAATGTGGGTAGATGAATAAGGATGTAGACTTGTAGAGATGTTTGCAGTAAGAATTGGCAAAATTTAGACATAGCCTGGGTGTAAGGATACAGACAGATCTGAGTCACAAATGCCACTCAGACTACAGGCCTGAGTGACAGGCAGGATGATGTCCCTGTGTTTACAGTGATTGAGAGAGGAGGAAATGTGAAGTTTAAGAGCTCTGTTTTAGCCATGTTGAGCTAAATGTCCATAAGGAGATGTCAGAGAGACAGGTGATGATTAGTTTGGTCAGAAGGAGATATAGAGATGATAGTTGAATTTGTATTTACAGATGAGATTATGCACAGATAAATTGTTCAAAGAGAAGAGAAGGGGACCAATGGCAAAGTCCTTACGAGCCTACAGAAAGAGGTGTAGGGGACCTTGGCAGGATTCTCCAAAGGGCACCCTAAAAGAATAATTGGAGAGAGAGGGCTAAAATCAGGAGAGGAAAGAGTCATAGAAGACAAAAGAATTCAAGAAGAGCATGGTATATAGTGGCAAAAACAGCTGAAGAGCCAAGGAGAAAGGGGGTGGAGTACTGGTTCTGAGCATTGAATAGGGAGGGGTCGTTAAAGACATTGACAAAAAGTGGAGTGTATTGGGTGGAGGCCAGTTGAAAGAGTTCCCTGGGTGGAATACTGTATATGTGCCTTTGTCTTAGAGTGTTCATAGAATCATAGCGTCATAAACACGAGAACTGGAAGGGACCTTGAGAGGTCAAGTACGGACCCCTGCCCTCACAGCAGGACCAAGCGCTGTCTAGACTGTCCCTGATAGGTGCCTGTCTAATGTGCTCTTAAATATCTCCAGTGATGGAGATTCCACAACTTCCCTAGGCAATTTATTCCAGTGTTTAACCACTCTGACAGTTAGGAAGTTTTTTCTAATGTCCAACCTAAACCTACCTTGCTGCAGTATAAGCCCATTGTTTCTTGTCCTAGCCTCAGAGGCCAAGGAGAACAATTTCTCTTCCTCCTCCTTGCAACCCTCTTTTAGGTACCTGAAAACCACTATCGTGTCCCCTCTAAGTCTTCTCTTTTTCTAAACTAAACAAGTCCAGTTCTTTCAATCTTCCCTCATAGCTCATGTTCTCTAGACCTGTAATCGTTCTTGTTGCTCTTCTCTGGCCATTCTTCAGTTTCTCCACATCCGTTTTTGAAATATAATGCCCAGAATTGGACACACTACTCCAGCTGAGGCCTAATCAGCACTGAGTAGCATGGAAGAATGACTTCTCATGTTTCACTCACAACACTCTTATTAATGTATTAATGCATCCCAGAATGATGTTTGCCCCCCCCCTTTTTTTTTTTGCAACGGCATCATGCTGTTGACTCATATTTATTGCTCATGTGTATGACCCATAGATCCCTTTCTGCAGTACTTCTTCCTAGACAGTCACGTCCCATTCTGTGTGTATGAAACTGATTATTTTTTCCGAAGTGGAGTACTTTGCATTTGTCCATATTAAACTTGATTCTGTTTACCTCAGACCATTTCTCTAGTTTGTCCAGATGATTTTGAGTTATGACTCTAGCCTCCAAAGCAGCTGCAACCCCTCCCAGCTTGGTATCATCCGCAAACAATAAGCGGACTCTGTCAATATCTAAATCCTTGAAGAAGGTGTTGAATAGAACTGGCCCTAAAACTTACCCAAGGGGAACCCCTCTTGTTATGCTCTTCCAGCATGATTGTAAAGCATTAATAATGATTCTCGGTGCATCTACACTAGGAGCTAACTTCGAAGTTAGACACTACATCGAAGTAGCCAGCAGAGAGTCTGCACACATTTCCCTTACTTCGAAGTTAGTTCCTGGGGATGAAGTAGTGCCCTGCTTTGAAATTTAACTTCGAAGTAAGCAACTTTGAAGTTATTTTTGTAGTGTAGACACAGCTGAGCATGGTTATTCAACCAATTATGCATCCACCTTATGGTAGCCCCATCTAAGTTGTATTTGCTTAATTTATTGATAAGAACATTGTGGTAGACCACATTAAATGCCTTACTAAAGTCTGGGTATACCATGTCCACAGCTTCTCCCTCATCCACAAGACTTATCCTGTCAAAGCAAGCTATCAGGTCAGTTTGACGTGATTTGTTCTTTACAAATCCATGCTGGCTATTGTCTATCACCTTATTTTCTTCCAGATGTTTGCAGATGAATTCCGTAATTACTTGCTTCATTATCTTTCCTTGCACAGAAGTGAAACTGACTGGTCTGTTAAACACATTAAACAATACAAAACCAGAAATCTGTGTGATGCTTTAAAGAATAGTTGAACTAAGGCATTTGAAAAAGATGGGTTTTTTGTTTGTTTGTTTGCCTTTTTTAGTATTCAGGTTCCCATAGGGTGTTACCATGGGCAGTCGGAGCATAGGTTATTAGAAAAAGGATTATTACTTTTTCAGAATAACCTGCATATACAACTCCTGCTGACTGCAGCAAGCTTTGACAAAGATATTTGCAAAATGGACTTCTTCCTTTCTTGAAATCTGCTCTAAGTGAGAGAAAAAGGAATATCTTGACTTTTTGTTAGAAATAGACAGTTGGAAATGTTTACACAAATAGTGACTACAGATAACACAGCATACAGATTTACTGCAACAGAGAAGTTGGCATTTCCCCTTTTATACTTTGGCTCATGTCATTCAACTTTCAAAATACGGTAGAATAGAAAGCTTGAAGGAAAAATGCAGACAACTGTACACTAGTGACAGTTCTAGTTTATTTATTTTCCTTAAAAGCAGAACTATCCTTCATGGGCTATTAATTTTTAAAGTAATTTATCTTAGAGCAAAACTGTATGTACAGAACATAATACGTAATGTCGTCATCATCGTTGTATGGTATAGCTAGTGACTGAAGGCATTGTGACAGTATAACTCCAGGAAAAACTGAACAAAAATGAACTTTTCATTACTTTAGTTATATCCACCCTGACACTTCCCAAGTCAAGTTTCCCTGTCATGCCTTCCAGCAATCCTCCTCTCTCCCTGCCATTTTCACGCTTCAAGAAACAGCTACAATAAAGTACAAAACTAATATCATTTCACTTTTATTTAACCTTCCCCATGGTGAACGCTATGTTGATATGTGTATTAGACTACATACAGTATACTCCCATTCTTCCAAATAGCATGGAGAATGTGGATTTTATGTAGTCAGGAGTTTGGATAATTGGGAGATCATTGAATAAGCAAAGGGGAAACAAAAGTACAATCCAATGCTATATTTAGAAAAAGCATTCATTTGTTGAAAAGTAAATAGCTCAAACAAAACAGGTTGACAGGAAGTAGTAGCTCACACAAAGCAAACTGAATATAGAAGTATGAGCAGTCAAAGTAATCACCTACAATACAGCAATCTGCTTTTTAATGCCATTCAATTTTTCTACTGTCTGCACGGATAACTTTTGGAGGAGAAAGATGGGCTAGTAGTCAGTGTTCTCCTGACTCTTCATCCAGTGTTCTCCTGACTCTTCATCCAGTGTTCAAAGCAGCAGTTGCTTTTGTGGATGTCAGTAACTGTACAAAGGAACTGCTATCTTTGACTCTTCCTTGCTGTACTGTTTAGCTGTGTCCATGAGCTATGTAATGACCATTAAGTTGGTCATTTTATAATAGACAATGTGCACCATTGATCGGGTAGTGAACTGAGACTCGGGGGACCTGGGTTCTTTTCACTACTACGCCAAAGCATTGCTCAATGACTTGAACTTTGGACAAGTTACTTCAGTATTTCTCTGTGTGACTGGGTCTCCTCTTACTCATTATCCATGTTGTTGAGTTAAATTTTAAGTTCTTAGCTACAGGACTCTCTCTGTTAAAAGCTAGAGTTGATTCTGTGTGTGTCCTGGGCACTTTCATAGAATCTTAGAATGCTGGGACTGGAAGGGACCTTGAGAGGTCATAGAGTCCAGCCCCCTGCCCTCATGGCAGGACCAAGTACTGTTTAGACCATCCCGGTTAGACATTTATCTAACCTGTTCTTAAAGATCTCCAGAGATGGAGATTCCACAGCCTCCCTAAGCAATTTATTCCAGTATTTGACCACCCTGACAGTTAGGAACTTTTTCCTAATGTCCAATCTAAACTCCCTTGCTGCAGTTTAAGCCCATTGCTTCTTGTTGCATCCTCAGAAGCCAAGAAGAACAAGTTTTCTCCCTCCTCCTTATGACACCCTTTTAGATACCTGAAAATCGCTATCATGTCTTCATAGGTCATGTTCTCTAGACCTTTGATCATTCTAGTTGCTCTTTTCTGTTACATCAATAAGACAAATTGTACTGAGTTACCACTTCAATGACTGGCTTTGTCTGGTTATATTTTTGTTTAATTTTTTGAGTCATCTAAAGGTATGTCAAGCTGCATAAAATGTTTTAAAATTTATATATATAAAATGTTTAAAATTTCTCTATTTAAAAATTTGAAATACACATTAATAAAAGTTAAGGCATATGGTATTTAAGATAAATAATGTGTAGGCTCTATTAGCCTCCCCAAAAACAGGGATTTCCAAGTGTTTTTTCCACACAATCAGAAAAAATTGACAGAGTAGTAAAATGGAGACTAGAACAAACATCACCCATAGACTCCAAAATTACCGTGCATGTTTCAGTTTTTAGCTTCTACCAGCAAAATTATTTTCCTCTTAAGCCATTCTGGAAATTCATCAAAAGCTTACAAGTATATGATTACTTTGTCTTGATGCTCAACCTTTTGTATCAACAACATCTCCTTCTTTGAGGAGTGTCTTTGTGGGTGCTCCACATAAGGTGTTTTGGTGCCCTGCACTTATATTTCTATATTTTTAGCAGCAGTATTGTGAGTGGCAGTGCATGTGCAGTACACACTTCATATCTGTGTGAGCCATTAACCATTGTGCACTGTCAATCAACCCTCATTTCCTTTTCTACTACATAAGGCTTAGGTCAGAACCTCAGTGGCTCCGTGGTCGTTTCAATGTCCTTACATAGCTTTTTCTCATTTTAACCTTAGCTTGCTTTTCATTTTCTTCCCTTGTTGTTATTGTTGTTTATTTGTATTCATATCCTTTTATTATTTAAAAAAAAAAACCCCTCATTATTTGAGTGCTTGCTCCTGTGTATTCCACTGGGGGGAGTATGCGAGTGTGTGCGCATGTCTATGCACAGTGGCTGGAAGATTTTCCCGTAGCAATGCCTGTAGGATTGGTCTGGGCACCCTGTAGAATGGCACCTTTATATCAACTGATATAGCACCCTGTTCTTTCGCACTGGTGATGGCAGGATGAAACTTACATAGCTCTTGCTTTGAAAGGACACCCTTTCATCTGTCATTTGCTTAGTTTTTGTTATTAGCTCTTAGTTAGTGTTATATTATTTAGTGTTAAATAATTCCGTTAGTGTCCCGACTACCTTCCCCATCCAGAATTTGTTTCTGTTACCCTCAGAACTGTGGTATGCTGCAGTCTCTGGCATGGAATACTACTTAGTGCTCCAGTGCCATTAGCCTCAACAACTAGTTAGATGCTTGGAGGTACCACCACAAGTCATCCAAAGGGTGTCAGGTAGGCACTGTTCCTGATCTCCAGTGCCACAGAAAAGGAGGAAGCCGGATGGCTATCCCTCCTCTATACCGGGGAAGTACAAAACTTAAAGCCACCCTCGCAAACTCACCACCGAGAAGAGCATCACCTCCCCCCAGAGAGGGCAAGGTTGAATCCATGGGCACACTGGTTGCCAAGTCCTCCACAGGGGGTCCCCATTATAAGTCACCTTGTTACAAGTTGTTTCACATATATGTCATTAATGAATTTAGTTTCCTTAATTAATTGTTCATCAAACAGATCTGCACTTAAGTCATTTTTCAAGGGACCATGATCCTTTGCACCATCCTCCTTATTGTCTGTAAGTTTAAGTGAACACATTGCAAGTGCACATACTTTATCTTAATATATTTGTATGATCCTTTAATCATGGCTCAGAAATTAAGTGTTGGTGCAAAGTTCAGTGCTATTTGCAAGAGGCAACATGTTTGTGTGAGTCTCGCCATAAAAACAGATGTGATAAAATGCATCAAAAATGATGAATGGGTTGCCAACCTTGCTTGCTTATCTTGGCCTACCTCCGACAATGGTTCATACCATTGCCAAGAATGCTGATGATATAATGGAAAAGGCTAAGCATACAATGCAGCATTCTTCTGTAAAGATCACTCAGCAAAGAAGCAAGGAGATGGAGACGATGATGGAAGTGTGTAGCATAAACATAAAAGGAAAAATCCTGGTAAAATAACTCAGTACTTCTTTTTATAGGAACTCGGTGGCGAAAGGACCAAGAGCAAGATTTGAAAAAAGTCCTGAAGAACCTTGACCAAGACATTCCGTTGGTATTTGTCAGTGGAAATCACGATATCGGCAATGCTCCAACACCAGAAACAATAGATGATTATTGCAAGCACTGGGGTGATGATTACTTCAGTTTTTGGGTTGGAGGGGTTTTCTTTCTTGTGCTTAACTCTCAGTTATACTTCGATTCCTCTAAATGTCCTGAGCTAAAGCAGGCACAAGATGAATGGCTTAATGCACAACTGGCTGTAGCTGAAAAACGGAAGTGTAAACATGTAATAGTATTTCAGCATATTCCTCTATTTATACAAAGCCCAGATGAAGACCATAACTATTTTAACTTGGAGAAGTCACTTCGTCATGAGCTGATGGAAAAGTGTCATAAAGCAGGTATCATTACTTTTTGCATACCATTGATTTTTCTTTTCTTAACTTTGATGTGAACAGCTCATATCCTGCACATTGTGTGGTGTGTACATTACAAGCTTTATTTTACATTACACACGCACACACGTGTGCACGCGCACACGCACACACACTAAAAATGTAATCAGATGTGTGATTTGATCACCATGTGCATGTTGTTCATCTTTCCCTGTACTTTTTTTCTATTTCCTGACTTTTAAACTATAAGCTCTTCAGGGTAGAAGCTTCTAATAGTTTGTATATCATTTAAAACAATAAAGTTAATTTGGTCTAATACAAGTGAACTACATAAAGTTGGAAAACTCCCTTTCCACCTCAAACAAATAACCCTTCCTTAATAGCCATTAGTTTGGACTGCCTTTTAGATAAAGGTTTAAGAGGGAGATGGATCCCAAAATGCTTGACTGTGTGAATAAACGGTATCCCATAGGTTGAAGCCTCCCAATATTGTGTAAATATTGTGTAATATTTTTTAAAGTTACATCCAGAGAACAGGCTGTGTCCTATAAAAGCAAATAATCAGATAATACTGATTCCCATCTTGTTTAAAGTGATGTGACTGGCAAATCTGTTTGATTTGATTACCATAGGCAATTTTTATACCAAAGAGTGGTTTGAGGCAGGTCAGTTCCACCTTGTGAGCTATCAGCCTCAGCAGGCCCTCTCCCATTTTACATCTCCTGATAAAAAGAACTGCAGTCACAATATTACCTTGAACACTTCAGCTTCATTGCTCATTTTAAAAATTTGTTCTGCATTAACCAGTAGCAAGAAAGAATATGTATGATTGTTCTAAAATTTGTCAGTTGCTGATAGCAAATTTCACATACATTTTTATGTCTATGCCTCTGTGTGTATATTCCTTCCAAAATAAATTCCAATATTTTCTTCCCCAAGCTCAGAAACTGTGATGGCAACCCAGCAAGCATATTTGAATGTTATTTTAAAATACATTTAAACATTAAACAAAATAAATCTGTCCCTTTTGTACTGTTTAAATGTAAACCTTTTAATCACAGAGCTTCACTGACAATGCAATACACCTTGCAGGTGCGTTATTACAAAATCATACTTGGCCACATTTTAGTTATTGGGTCCCTGCTGCCAGCAAGACCCTATACAAAAGAAAATGCCACAGAGGACAGGAAAGACTATAAAAAGCATGATGAAGAGTGTCTTTCAAGACTGTGCTGGACGATCATGGTGGAAGTTCCTGTACAAAATACACTCATTCCATCTGTTCCTTTTAATACTTGTTAGGTAAATTGTTTAGCATTTGTAGAAAAAATACAATATTCATACAGTAAAGATAGGCACACTTGAGTTGCGGGTTTACGTGACTGCTGCCCCTACAGGAGCAGTTTCCCGCTCCTGTCAAGGGCAGCAGATGCTCCTGTCAGTGGCGGCAGCTGAGAATCAGGCTGCCATTCCTGACAGGAGCAGCAGCCTGACTCTTGGCTGCTGCTGCCCTGACAGGAGCAGTTTCCGGGTCCCTGGGAACCAGAGGTGTGCTGGTCAGTTTCCCAGCTCGTGCCAGTGGAGGGGAGCTGGAGCCAAGCTGCTGACTGGTTCCTAGTTCCCTGCCTCACTGTGGGAGCCAGGAAAGTGACCAGCACCAATGCTGGTCAGTTTCCTGGCTCCTCTGAGGGCAGGGAGCTGGAGCTTGAGTCCCAGCTCCCCTGAGCTCACAGGAGACCAGAAACTGCTGCTGCATTGGTCAGTTAGTTCCTGGCTCCCTGAGTTACATGAAAATTCAACTTACACAGGGTTGCCAAGAATGCAACTGCCGTGTAAGTTGGGGGTCTGCTGTATCTGTTTGTGGAGTCTTTGCAGAGCTGTTCCTGTCAGAACTAGTTCAGTAGGAAATATCTTTAACAGACATCAGATGGCTGTCATAGCTTTAAAATGTTTAAAAATGTATGTGTGACCTATTGTTACTTAAACCTCATTTAAAGAAAAGAGGTTTTATTGCAAATGTTGGCTTGTGGCAAGAAAACAGTGGAGGTGTCCACATTGCAATGCTACTTTTAGTAATAAAACTATGCAGTTTCAGTGACAAAATAAAACCACCGTGACAAGAGGGACAGCGCTTTTTACAGCAAACTTGTCGTGACAAATCATCAGTGTAGATGCTGCCATTTGCTATATTATCATAACTGACTTTTTTCTCAGTATCCCACAATGCCCACCATGACTATTCCGCTTACTGTTTTAAACTCCGTTCTGACAGCTCAGCAGGCCACACAGCTGTGGCATCAAAGAGCAGATTGTAAAAGAGGGATGCTCTGCTCTCCTACACTACAAACACAGAGGAGATTGGAAGTGGTATAGGGAGAGAGAGAGATTACTATGCTGTGCAGAGTCAAGAAGAGACCTGGGAACTGATGTTAGGGTTGTTCCTCTCTGCCTCCTCAGGACTGGATGCTTCTGGTGGCTGGCTGAGCCTAAAGACAGCATGTTGACACACACCCACCACATACTAGCAGGATGCCCCTGAAAACTGCTTAACACGATGCTCTTCCTGCTACATGAGTCATTGCAAATTCTTTACAACTCTCTATTTCAAAACAAAAGCTAACTCGGGGGTGTCCAGCCTTTATTCATCAGGAGCCGCACAGCAATTGTTTCCATGTTCTGGGGGCTGAACACAAAATAGCCCCAAACTGCCCCCCCCGCCCTCAAGCTTAACACCCCCCCCGCAGCCCCAAGTAGCCCCAAACTGCCTCTCCCAACCCCCAAGATTAAAACCCTCTCAACCTAAAAACTGCCCCCCGCCCATCTCCAGGCTAAACATCCTGCTGCAGCCCCAAGCTGTTTCCAATCTTAACCCTCCCCACAGCCCCAAACCATCCCCAACCCCCAGGATTAAAACCCAGCCCCAAACTGCCCCCCTACCTACTTCACACAGGAGCTTTGCGCGCTCCCAGCCTGCTTCCACTGCCCCCTCCAATGATCTCCTTCCGAACAGTGGTGGGAAACGGGCCAGCACTGCAGGCTCTGCTCCACAGTGGGCAGCGCTGTTCCTGGGGATCACTGGAGGCAGTGGAAAGACTTCAGCTGGCCGGCTGCTGGGGTGCAGGGTCAGTGCCAGAGCCTGAGCAGCTGCAAGGGGCTGCGAGCTGGGTGAGTGGGGTTGCAGCTCAGCCCAGCCTGCAGGCACTGCAAGGGGGGGCGGAGAGGTGCCACTCTGGGTTCCTGGTGCCTCGGTGCCCCAGGGGCTGGCTTTCAAAATGGCACCTCACTTGGCTTCACAGGCCAGGTGAAAAGGCTCCATGGACCGGATTCTGGCCCCCAGGCCACATGTTGGACACCCCAGTCTAACTGAAAACTCTCATTCCACTTGCCTTTTAAAACTCACATTGCACAGTGCTTCCCTCTATCAGAATGTCTCACAGAACAGCAGCTTGCACAGTCTTATCCTGTCATCAAAGTGATACTTGGTTGACTGAAACTTTCATGAGCATATAAAGGTCAATCGTTCCTATTTCTGACTGGTTGCAACCATGTTAACACTTCAGAGAGCTATCTCTTCAGATGAAGTTTTACAGAGTTAATTGAAAGATAACATAAAATAGTCCATGCCTGTTGTATTTAACTTGGGCATCCTCTGGCTGTATTATAGTCTCCCTTCGCATAGTGATAGTTTCATATTTACCTGTCTAACACATACCAGTAACTCCACTAGACAGGCAGTGCCTATATATGCTAGAACTTTAACAGAACATCTGGCTCCCTGTTATTTATGGGGAAAAGAGAAAGTGATAGAAGACCATTCTAATGAACAAATCACCAACCCCCCAGATAATAAGAGGCATATTCTGTTTGGTTCACTCCTGGATATTTTAATGGATAATTCTGGTTTATTCTACAGAATAAGTAAATGATTTAATAACTGATACAAATGTCTGACTGGTTGTTGGCATTCATTAAATAAATGAATTGAGGACAAAGTGCTAGGAAGCTAGCAATACAACAGCTTAACTGAGTAAGCTGCGAAAAATTCTCTGAATCAAAAACCTGAGAGCTCTCGATGGTTCTGAGTTTCCTTAGTAACAGATGCATTCTGCTTCCATTTTTTTTCTTCTCTTGAAGAGCCTTCTTTGTACAAGTATAAAAACCAGTTATCATGGAAGCACAGATACACAGATGAGCAGTGACAGTTATTTTCTGTCTCTGCACTTTAGCCAAGAATCAATCAATTTCAGCACATTCTTGGTTATCAAATTGGTTTCCCCCATAATTCACTTCATACATAGACAATAGATAACAAAGTTCCAGTGTGCTCTCCTTATTTTAAAAGGAAGAAAGAAACAAACAAAAAAGCCAACTCTGGCTCATGAAATTTAAAAAGATTTACCTGATCACTTCATATTAGCTCTAATTTCCTGAGAAAATTACTCTTTATTGAAAGCTTTTTAACACCTGCCCATCCTCTCCTCCTCCTCAGTATTCTAGTACTTTTCTCTGCTTCAGTGGGAATGACTTGAAATATTGTACAAAATGGTTTATAATGAAGAAAAATCCTAATACAGAATTCTCTCCTGTGAAGGTTAACAAGATATTTTTGTCTGAACTTAGAATATTTTTCTTTAAGTTTCTCTCCTCCCTTTTTTGTGAGTATAAGCCTTGAAATGAGTATAATCCCATTACCATAAAAGTCTTGGTTCAGAACAACCACAATTTACACAGCTATTACTATACTTTAGGAAAAATGCAAAACACTTAAATACCAAAGATCAATTTTAATGTGGGAGGAAGCCAGGGAAAATGAGATGGGGAAAACATTTGTGTTTATTAAAGGGCAATATAGCAAAAGGTAAACTTGGTTGTACTATAAATGAATTAAAAACACATGGCGGTATTTAAGAAGTAAACAGGATACTTTTAGCATTCAAGTATTGCAAAAGTTTTTTCAGATTATTTCACTTGATTTCAAAAACCTCAATATCCTTTTCAAGTTTAGAGCTCAGATTTGGTGTGGTTACTCTAATAATCAGCTACGTGTTAACATAATATTTTTAATTTGATTTCAATATCTCATTCATTACAACCAAAGATAAAACACTAGCTGGCAGAAGCTACATCTGGTGCGAAATGCTGAATTACATTTCTCACATTAGAAGTGTCCTTAACAGTTGGGCTAATTAAAGATAAAATCATGTCCTTATGATAAATATTTATAAATTGAAAATCTGGCACTTGTAAATGTGTACTATTACTTTATGAAGTTAAATCATACAAATATCCCATCTAACAAATTATCCATTTTCCTGCATATAGTCAGAGATTTTTGTTTGGCATGTAGTAGTAAATAGATCAGCTCAATTCAAAGCAGTATTTATTAGCAAATAGAAATTTGTTTTTTAAACCATAATGGCCTAACATCTGAGTTATTAGGCCTCTGTTTGAAGAGTCTGGTCACCCTTATATGCACATACATTCTTTCACTTGTGAAGTGATGGTAAAGAAAATGTATGTGCATACAGTAAAAAGTTATTTGACCTACCCAATGCTTGTGCATTTTAGGATTTGCGCATGTAAGATCTGTTGTACCTAATACATTCTAAAGGAGTTGTACGCATGCTCTGCTGTTCGAATTTGTATACTGCATACACTGTGTTTGCAACTGAGAAGTGAAGGCTTAACTGTGTGTGCACAGTTTTGCATCTGAAAGGCTGGGTGCAGGTTGAGCAGAGAAATGGTCCTTAGCTCGCATTACTTGAAAAAATTATATATTGTTTCTTAAAATTGAACAATTGTTTCATATAAGATGTAATGTACTGTGGCTTGATTTTGATTAAATAAGCATAGTTTTGTCATTAGATTACACATGCAGGTTGAACCTCTCTATCCTGGCACCCTCAGGACCTGACCAGTGCCAGATGAGAGAGTTTGCCTGACCATGGGAGGTCAATAATATCTAGCAGCATTACCAACACTTCCACTGGCTAGAAGAGCAAGAGAACCAAAATGGAAGTAGAAGTAAAAGAGGGTAGAAATTTGGGGATACTTGTGTTAAGGTGAAAAATCACAGAGAGCAAATAATAGTTTTGTATGCACTGTTTTTTAGTATGACTAGAGTTTAACAGTCATATGAGCAAAATTGAAGAGTACCATGGCTCAGATAGATGCTATTCTGAGATATTTCTTTTTTTAATTAAAAGCACTTAGAATGTTCCTGGCATGCAGTGGGGAAAGTCACAACTGACATTGTGGCAAAGTTCTCAAGCATTAACAGATTTTCATTTCACTGTGGGCATGCAGTAATTTGTTTAAAATTTCAAGCATGCATTGCGGCGAATACAGCAACAATCTCAACATGGTTTTGCACTCCAGAGTGTTCCTCTTATAGCACAGATGCAACCAAAGAACTTCCACACCAATGTTTTCTTTTTGTAGTCAGTTGCCACACACCATTTTCAAGACTCCAGTGCTACATAGCAAATGATAATATTTAGAAACCTTGTACACCATCGTATCTCTCTCTTGTGGAATGAAATTGATTTCTCTCTCATTACACCTTAAGGAGACAGTGTATTCACCTTATGCCATCTGCCAAGAATGTGCTATAGTACTACCCTCGGATGAGAACGCAATGTTAGGGGTAATATTAGCAGGGCTGTGCAGTGCTGAGGCAATTTTCATGTTATTCTTTTGAAAGCTATCGCTTCCTGTTCACTGTGCTCTGACAGAAGGACATACACACACGCTGACAGAACTGTCAAGGAATTAAATTTGTGCCTGTCTGGGAATGTCACCATCAATTTGATAATCAAAATTATCCAGTCTAAGTGCCAGTGTCATGCGTGCATTTTGTGTTCATAGGCCATTTACTAGCTCTGCCACTTCATGCTAAACATTAATGAAAATCCAGGTTGAGCTATACTTACAAATACTGAATTCTAAGTAAAAGCAAATGGATTTAGAAACCATTCACTACTGTCAGAAAGCCTGTTCCAACAGGCCTTACTTAGAAGAATTCTCCTTTAGTTCAGCATGTAGAGACTCTACTTTAGTAATAACAGAAGTATCAATGGCCTGATCCTACATACGCAAGTCAGTGAAAGTCCTATTGAATTGAGTGGATAAGGAATCAAGTTCCAACACCAATATCTAAATGGGGTACCACATAAGGGTCTGCCTTTGCCTCATCAAAAGCTTATAACTTATTTGCAAAAGAAGCTCAGTAGGAGTGTTTAGCCCCCTGGCTGAGGAGTGAGTAGGGGGCAGGATGGTGCCATGGGAGCAAGAAGACCAGCCAGCTGAGAGAAGAGCAGGGGAGAGGTGGGAAGAAGGAAGGAGACAGTATGCTGCAGTCCTTCGGCTGTAGCACAAGCAAAAGTGGAGTGCCAGGACAGCTGGCCCCTGTTGAGCACGGTGCTGGCTCCAAGGTGGTGCTGATGCTGTTGTGAACCTGGTTCTGTGGGAACATCATTCTTACTAAAAATGCTTTTTTCGTCTTCTATGCTGATTATCGCCCACATGGTCTCCCTTCTTACAGTTCTGTAGTTTATTTTAATGTTGGTCATTTGTTTATTGCATAACATCCCACATCAACTTTGCCCATAGAGCTGACCCAAGCAGTATTTAGATCCGGATTGGGACTTGGCTTGAATTAACTTCTAGACAAAAAGGAGGAAGGATCTGACTCTAGATTCCAGGATTGGTTCATCTCTGTTTACATTAAGCAAGTTGTTTTGTAAGTACAAGTTACCATGTGGAATTACATTGACAAATGTCAGTCCTTCAAGATAACATTTCCTCATTTATTTTTCATCCTATTTTAATTTGTTTAGTGCTCAGTCTTGGTTATCACAATTTAGATTCCCAGTGTGATTAGAATGCTCTTTATACTGCTTGAGTTAACTTAATTTAAAGTATGCCATTGGTGCGTTATAATTGAATGCATCATAATTAATTCATGAAACTGGGGAAACAAACATTTTTCATGAAATTTATCATTTTGCTGGGGGGGGGGGTCCTCTCACTTCTTTGCCCAGACTGATTGCAAAGGACTCATTTTGATCATTTCAAATCTAATGTATTTAATTCAGTAATATTCTGTGATAGCTCTGCCTTCCTATAAATTATGGAACTCTGCAACTCTGAGCCATTCCTGCCCAGAGCGCTTGTGATTTTTGATGGAGGGCATAATTTGGTGCATGAAAGTGCCAGTCAAAACTATTCTGTCTGTCAGGTTGTCATTTAAATAGTCCACCTTTCAGCAGACATTTCATGCAAAGGATAATACACTTACTACCCTAGGGCTAAGAATTCTTTAAGCCTTTTGAAAGCCCTTGTGGACTGTAAAGGCATATACCCATGTTCACTCCTTTCACTAGATTTTATGAGGTATCATTTTGAAGGACTACAAAAGGAGAGAGGAGACACTCCAAATTGTTCTTCCTGTCTCTCTGCCCATGGCATTGACAACATGTGAAAAACAAAAGAAGCCTTTGAACTGGAGATTGGTGGCGAGGGGCGGGTTGGAACTTGTCTGAAAGATTCAGCCCGTATGACTGTAAAAACATGGTGAGAGAGACCTTTGATCTGAATCCTCTCTAGCTTATGAAGTTAGGCATTAGCTGCGGTTTACTATTATTTTCTGGTAACCAGTTCTGACTTCCATGCCTCGTTACTGGTAAAGCTTTAAAACCAATCTTTCTGTAGTTAGTATACTTCTTTTATTGTTTTCTCTAGACCAGTGTGTTTGGACAGAAGTGTTTGGGAAACAGCATTTGGGACAAAAGGATTTGTGCCTTGCATTTTTCTGTTAACAAAATGACAGATTTTATATGAGCTTGTGTTGTCCAGGAGAAGCTGACAGTACAAGACACACATTTCTGGTGGAAAGCCTGGGAGTGGCAGTTTGCTGGTGTTGTCCTGTAGTGTAATTCTGGGGTGGGTGGCTATAGCATTCTTGAATTTTGAAAGGAAGTACAGTGAAATCTCTCTTCTCCGGCACTTCCGGGGAATTGTGGGTGCCAGATACTTAAATATGCTGGATTTGGTAACCAGCCCCGCAGCAGCCAGAGCCATCCCGTAACTGGCAGCCAGCCCCAGCTGAGTAACTAGCTCAAGTGCTGATTAACACAATGTGCTAGTTGTCTGGGTGGTAGATACCCAAGCTTTTACCGGGGAAGCGTAATTAAACAATACAGCAGGACTGAGGTGTGATTAGTATGATAGATATCAGAGAGGTAGCCATGTTAGTCTGTATCAACGAGAACAACAAGAAGTCCTGTGGCACCTTATAGAGTAACAAATATTTTGCAGCATAAGCTTCCATGCGCAAAGACCCGCAGATACTTTTCCAGGGCTTTTATGCGTTACACCACAGCTAACTTCCTCTGTGCCACTACAGTGTAATTATATCGTCATGCTGACCCTTTTCCCCTGGTAATTTGAAAGCTGATGCCTGTGTGAGAACTGTAAAAGAAACCCACACTGGTTAACTGAGGAGAGACAGCTGTTCATTGGCCCAGATTGTCATCTGGGAAATGTCACAGGAGCCACCCTCCCACCATAACTCCCTGTCTTGTATTTGGGACAGGGAGATATTGTCGCCCTATTTATATTAGGGAGGAGAGTGTACAGAGATGAAGATTAATCAGTCTGAAGTTAAGAGCTGCATTGCTTCTTATATGGACTGTCCCACATTAGGGATAAGAGCAATTCTGGTGTCCTTGTGCTCTGCAGTGCACTCCCTGCCCTCAAAAGGGTGTAGTGAATGCTCCACTTAATGGCCAGCCAATTCCGTTGGTCCATATGGAGACATAGCCTTTCTTCTGGTGGCTATGGCTAGGTAGAGGCACTAACATCAAACTGGTTTTGCACTCATTCCATTACTCAGGGAAAATGAGAGTAGAACAGTCTTGAGCGAGGAGCAAGACGAATCGTGGAATCACAGAAGTGTAATTAAACAATACAGCAGGACTGAGGTGTAATTACTGTGGTAGAATTACTCTTCAAGGGCTTATGTGCATTACACCACAGCTAACTTCCTTTGTGCCACTACAGTGTAATTATATCATCATGCTGACCCCTTTCCCCTGGTGCTGCAGAAGTGATAATCTAAAGGGTTTATTAGTAAGTAAGAATATAATTCATTAGAAGATGGTGCTGCAGTTTTAAAAGTCTAAATAACTTTACTCATCTTTATTGCTGACACAGGAATAGATGTCTTTAAGATGTTCAACAGGTGGTTAAAAATTAAACAAAGATTATCAAAGATTAAACCTTTCCTCATGTGTCATCCCTTAGTTTTATAGAACTGATGATTTATTTTCTAACTCAATTTTAGCTACCTAAATGTCCTTTAGTGTGCATTCTTTAAAATTCTGTTCTCCTCACTTCTCCATTCCTCACTGTTACAGTTAGTAACTGTGAAACCATAAACACAACTGCTACGCCTGGAAGGAGGGGGAATAACTCAGGATCTAAAGGTTCATGTTTATATATAATTTTTTGTCAGAACAGTGCACTGCCGGTGGCTTCTGATTGTACTGGGATTACCGAGTACCATAAACTGTTTGTTCATATCAACAAGGAATACATGATTCAGAAATCGTGCAGCATGCTTGCATTTGTTAATTTTATTTATAATAGAAGAAGCAGAACCTGCAGAGTAATTCATATATATTTACTAATTTTAAAAACAGGTTCGGCAAAGTTCCACCAAAAGGGTCAAAATGTAAACTAGGGCTCTGGAATCTAAACTAGTGGTTTTCAAACTTTTATTGTTTGCAACCCTCTAAAAACGTCAAATGGTGGTGCAGACCCCCTTGGAAATCCTAATCATAGGCTATGTCTCCACTGTAAGATAAATTTGAATTTATTGAAGTCTATTTTATAATGTCATTTTTAATTCAATTTTTGAGTATGCCAACTTCCCACAGGCTCCCAACAAATTTGACATATTGCCTCAACACTGAAATTACCAAACATTGACTGTTGAAGCAGTGCATTGTGGGAATCTATCCCACCATTCTGCATTCGGAACCAGGTGAAGCAGCACTGCCAGTTTCCCAGATCCCACAGCTTACAGGATCCGGGAAACTGGCAGCTCAGCAGCCCTGGTCAGTTTCCCAGCTTCTGATAGTACAGTAAATCCTGCATGTAATGGGCTAATGGGGGGAAGGGCTGTCCATTCTTCCTGATAGTCAGTTAAATGCAAGGGTTTACTCCCCCTCCCCGCAGGCTTCCCGAGCCCCAACCCAGCTTCCCCCCAAAAAAATCTCCCCAAAACACCCTCCCCCCAAAAAACCACTCAAACACACTCCTGGGAAAAAAAATCAACCCCCCTCCGCCCCCCAACCACCACTAGCACCACCAAAAACCTGCTACTGGTAGCAGGTGGCCAGGGGTGCCTGCAGGGTGGACAGCTGCCCATGGGCATCTGGCCCCATGCATCTGGAGCTGTCTGGCTGCAGGATGCCTGGCCCCACATGGCTGGAGCTGTCTGGCCTGGCATGGCAGGAATGCAGAAGCCCTGGTCAGTTTCCCAGCTCCCACTTGTAGCAAGGAGCTGGGAGCCAGGTGCAGCACGTGTCTCTGTGGGATACAAAGGGGATCCTTATGGAGGCTAATAAATTCGAATGAAAGACATGGCGCTTCCACACTAGCCTTTATTTGATATTTTAAACTCAAGATTGGCGCTATATCCATCCATTAATATCAACATTTTTTATGGATATTTGGGCAGACTAAATCGAGCTAATGATGTTTACAATGAAGATAGTGACATTTTAATGTCAAGCTAACTCATTTAATTTAGATTTTATCTTGTAGTGTAGATGCAGCCATAGTTACAGGGATCTGCAGATTGAAAACCACTGATCTAGACCATATGTAATCGCTTTGGCAGTGCATCTAAAGGTAATTGATATTGTGATAGTGAGTGTGATATTAGAACCACTAAATAGTATAGACTGAATGAAATTGCTTCCCAATAAGTAATAGGGAGCTCAGTCAACCTTGGTAAAAACCTTTAGCTTTATAACTTTCTTGTTTTCTACACCAAGAGCCAAAACCAGACAAGTGCTGAGTGCCCTCAATTCCTGTTGATGTCAGGGGGAGTTGAGGTTGCTGAACATCACAGAATCAGACCATGAGTCTTCACATTTGCACATATTTCTGAACCTTGTGCAGCAGGAATTTTCTGGATCCCATATATTCTTTCCCAGTGAGTCATGTGCATAGGATAGCAGGATTTACTAGATTTTCTCTTTCAGAAAGGCCCCTTTAATTTAGTCGGTGGTTTGGTGTAAGAGAATAGAGTCAAGAAAAAAAGAGACTCTGGAGAATGCTGGCAAATATTCTCACTAAAAGCATTTAAACCAAAGAGAGCTTGTCTTTCCCCGTAATTGCTTCTCATTTGGTATGTTCCTCGCTAATTTTTATTTCTAGAAAATAGACTGTAATGCATCAGTATTCATGGGACAGGCAAAATATTTAAAAGCATTTTTTTTAATTCCTCTTGAACTGAAAAGAAACTGTTACAAATTCTAACAAATTAAAAATGAATAGGGTATTTGTCTAATGCTTATGTCTTAAATATTTCTCCACTATGAGATACTTCTTTTTTATTTGATCAAGCATCCATTGTTTCAAAATACTACCTTTTAACTACATAAACTACATGCCACTTCCTGAAGAAACTTTTCTCTTCTGCTATCTGTCCCATAGTATAATACATGCACTCTGAAAGCCTGAGCCAAAGCATAATCTAATATTTATTGGAATAAAAACAGGACCTTTAAAAATGTTACTTTGTGATCAAGATTTTCAAGAAATGCAGTTACCAATATTTTGCAACAACTAGTAAGTATTATTTGAAGATAAACTACACATTGTCCCTTGATTTAATATGTCATGAAGCAGACGCTGCTAATAGGCTGCTGTGCTCCCAGAACGGATAAGCAGAAATTCATTTAAAGTCTATTACTACCACTGCATAATTAGGGAAAAAGCCAAACTCTGCTCTTTGGAAGTACCACATTTTGTTGCTTTGTCAAAACCAAATCAATGTAACCAGTTTCATTGACTGGAGCCATTAAAATCATCTTTAATTGCCTCTTATTGCCATGTTCTACACTAGGACAGATATTAACTTCAGCAGAGTTACTTTTGATTTACCCACTATCGGTGGGATCAGAATCAAACCCCATATTTAGGCAATATTTTAAAGGAAATTCAGAAATTTTTGAACTGTTTGTGTTAAGGTGGTTAAAGAAAGTTCATCTTTGGTCTACAGGCAAAAATATCAGTGTTCTTAGGCATTTGTACAACAATCTGAGTGTAGTTTCAGTTTGGATCGCTAGAGGCATGGTGATGTAGGTGATTGATTCATGTCTTGAAGACCTGATTTAAAATTCCATTTCAATCAAAAGTGAGTTTGGTGCCAGTAGACACTTTGTCAGCATCATAAATCTTGACAGATCTCTGTATGATCGTTAGTCTCTTCTTGAGAGGTCATCATGACTTTGATCAGCAGGAGTTATAGAAAACAGGCAGCTGTGAATTCTCTGGGATAATGACACTCTCATTGGTCATGATAAACTAGTCCCAGCAGATAGTCCAAAGGTCTGGAGCTTCATGTAGCACCAACTGCACTTGATGTACAGTACCTTCCCATAACTAAGTTCATAGTAACAGAGAGATAGCCCTGTTAGTCTATATGCTATCAAAACCAAAAGGCAGTCCAGTAGCACTTTAAAGCCTAACAAAATAGTTTATTAGGTGGTGAGCTTTTGTGGGATAGAAGTGGGTCTGTCTCACAAAAGCTCACCTAATAAACTATTTTGTTAGTCTTTAAAGTGCTACTGGACTGCTTGTTTAAGGTAATAATGAATCAAATCACACAAAGCTGCATTTAGCTAGATTTAATGTTCAGTACTCATCCACACTCACTCCCTGTGAGTGAGATAGAACTGACCAAACAGTGAAACCTACTAATTCTGTTTCCTCTCATAGTAGAGAGAGAAGAATAGGGAATGACATTTTTGGTTTTTGTTAGACCTTCTATATCTGAGAATATCATACATGGGTGTGTTTGTAGCTCACTCACGGCTTGTTTAAATTTGTGGCACATTCCAGTATCACAATGATAGGTATAATATGAAAAATCTGGGTACAATAATCAGGACGTAGAGAAGCATCAGCAGAGATAAGTGTAAAATGTACAGTACCTATCTGAAACATTCCTGCCCGGTGCATTTAATCTCTTGCTTTCCTGAGCACTTCATATAGTTGCTTTAAAAAAGAAATTAATCATTTATGCATCAATAGTAATAGATGTAACAGATCCTAGCTTTTGTGAACAGATTCTGTAAAACCTTCTGTATTACCTAACAATTTTGATTTAAAGTGTATTTCATCAAACTGATGTAATGTCAAGGTGCCAGTGCTTGAACATTTCTTAGCACAGTAGTTAGATTGTTTTGTGCTTTCTGTATTCATAGCACTGGTTTTACTAACAGCTAGTTCAAAAATCAACACCATGCCTGCAACATAATGAATATTAACAACCATACACTGCTTTAATCCTTTTATTTTCTATATCATAACAGGGAACACTATGCTTTCTGAACATAGTAAACTATGCAAAAGTGTAGTTATACAGAAGTGTAGTTAACTTAGCCAAACATACTTTGAAGTAGGACGTTAAATGATGCCTGCCTGGACGAAATGTACCATTCTTTCTAATAAAATATATATCTGAAATAGTAATTTGACAGCACTACTTCAGGAAACATTCTAAGTGAATACATTACATTTCAGTGCAATACACATAATATTCTTTTTATAGTCAAGATCAAATGTAAGACAAAAGTAAATTATCTGCTTGTCGCCTTAGCAGTATTGCACTGTGATTCAGAGTGACTTCTTATGAGAATTAACGAATAAGTGAATCAAAATAAAAACCAATACCAAAACCATGCATAAGGGAAGAAAGAGGTTCCATCATTTAGATTTCTGATAAAATACAGCAGAGACCTATTTCTGCATTTTTGCGCAAGGTGTTACATGGCTTTTTGGCCAGCATCTTTAAATGTAGGTGCCCGAAGTTAAACACCAAGGACCAGATCCACAAAGAGCTTTAGGCGCCTAAGTCCAACCTTTGTCCCACACTGAGATTTTGAAAATGCCCGCTCAGCTGCCATATCCCCTTAAATCCTAGGCATTTAAGTTTCCTTCCATAGGTATGTACAAAATTCAAGTATCAGAGGGGTATCCATTAGTCTCTATCCACAAAAACAACAAGAAATTTTGCAGCACCTTATAGACTAATAGATATACTGGAGCATAAGCGTCTGTGGGCAAAGACCTGCCTCATCAAATGCATCTATGTCTATAAGGTGCCACGGGACTTCTCGTTTTTATGTGTATCTCCTGCCATCATCAAGAACTGGCCTGCTGGCTCTGCCTGACAGAGGGATGTTAACAACTCCTGTGTGCTGCAGGGAAGTGTTCTCCATTGGCACTGCTCTCCTGTGGCTGCCATTGTCTGAATCACAGCCAATGGGAACAGCAGCGGGTAGTGCAGTTGGGAAGAACTTCCCTGCCGTATGCACCCCTTCCCCCTCCGAGCTGCACCAAATAGGTGCCGCAATCCCCTGCTTTCTTGCCCCAGGCCTTGTATTCCCATCCTCAACCTACTCCTGCACCCTTCTCCCACCAGGCCCCCCACACCAAACTCGTCCTGTACTCCCTTCCAGACACCACCTCAACACACTCCAGCACCCTCCTTTCTGCTGAGACCCCCCCACTCCCATCCACCCCTCTTCCCCTCCTGCACCCTCCCACTCAGGGCCCCCACCTACACCCTCCCTCCTACCAAGATCCCCTCTCACCCTTCTGAACCTGATATCCTGCCCAGACCCTGTACCTTCACTCCCAGCCCTCTGCTGCACCCTTCTGTCCCAACTCCTCACCCCAAGCTCACACCTATGCACTATCTCCTGCCTGGACCCCACATCCCTACCCTAGTCTTCTCCTATGCACTGAACCCCTCATTTTTGGCCCCTCCTCAGAGCCTAGGGGCTCCCACAAAAATCTATCAGTCTGTGTCTCCCTAGGCTTTGGGTGCTGCTTGAATGCAGTGAAGTGAATATCTTTTCTGCTTCTCGGGAGCCACATCTGTGAGGGTTTTTTCCTCCTCACTGTGGGCCCCCAACTGATTTTTCTGTGGGTGAGTGCCCCCGGTTCTTAAAAGGGCTCCCCACTTGTTTTAAACCATGGTCCTGCAAGCTAGCACAATAAATTCAGAAACAGAGAGCAGGGCACGTGCCTGTTAAATGGCTTCATTGCCACTTGAATGGCTCTTTCACAGGTTCTCCTGTGAATAGCTCTGGTTTTTACATGCCTGAGTTAACCAGCTCCTCCCTGGAGGAAGCAGAGCCACAGAAGAGAGAGAGCATGAGGCAAATGGGTGGACTTGAAGGCCCAGTGGTGCTCCAAATCTTTGGGTGCCTTACACAGCTGTCTAGTCTGTGTATGGGTAAGGACAGTTCTGTCAGGGACTGAAACTAGGTTCTACGTTCCAGCATTTGCCCAAGCACCCAGACTATTGGGTTTATAGGGTGGAGTTTGCTCAACATCACCTGCTGAAGCTTCTTTTACTTTGTATAAATAATTAATTATTTCGGGGAGACAGGAACAGGACTTGCATACGTCCATAACCACTGACTGTAGTGTCAGTCTGTCTTGCTTTTGCTCGTTCAGTGAACATTTCAATGATTTACACAAAGTGAAGCAGTTTCAGTGGGACAGTTCGGGTACATCTACACAGCAAAGATATTCTGAAATAACAGCCATTATGTCGAAAAAATTTTGCGAGCATCTATGCTACACACACACTGTTTTGAAATAAATTTAAAATAGTGGGTGTGTTATTTTGAATTTCATAAACCTATAAGACCTATTTTGACATAGGCGCTGTTAAGAATAGCAAATAGCGCGAATAGGGAATAGCGCTATTTCAAAATAAGGCACAATGGCACTATTTCAGAATAGGCACCGTTTGTCCAAACATGATATTTGAAATGCATTCTTGCGTGTAGCTGTGTTATTTTGAGATAAACTATTTAAGATTAGCTATTCCAAAATGGATTATTTTGAAATAACACTGCTGCATAGATGTAGCCTTGGGAACAAACTTTTGTCTGCATGGCTAAAGCCATGCTTTTGGAAGGCGAGATGCCTAAGACCAAGGACCTGCTCAAGATTAGGTAGAATACATTATATGAAAACGAGTTCCCAACTTCAACGAGAGTGTCCTGGTATCTAGGCCATGGGCTGATGGGGTGGGTCTTGGGCAATCTCTTGATAATGGCATTGATGCTAATTCAGTGCTGTATTAAAGGATTGCCGTGGTAAGTGTAGCTAAATCAGATTACCATTAATAAACATTAATGGGTCTTCCCCACCACATAAGCATATTTAACATGCTTCTTTTTATACATGTGAAGAAAAGGTATCATCGCATTTTAATTTCCTTTAGGGTGTATGAATTTGCTGCAGTATGGAGACAGACACCCTAAACAAGTTTTGAGATTGACGAACTGTATGGGTTAATATTTTTATTGGGCCAACCTTGACTGGGGGAAGAGACAAACTTTGGGGCTTCATGATTATCTTATGCAGATCAAGAAAAGGTAACCAGAGTGTCACAGCTAAATATAAGGTGGGACAACTGGGGAATCATAAGGGTATAACTTATGTTGCAAGAATCCACTGAAAATTAAGTGGACATTGAACAGCCCTGCAGTCACAAGACGAAGGAGCCTCAGTAGGTTACAGAGCGTTGTAGAGAGCAATAAAACATCAGTTTCTGACCATGATTTTTAGTGTCTACCAGGGTTATGATGTGAAAATAACAGTGCTTATCTTTTCAAGGTGTGCAGTTTTCCTTGCCAGCAAAGAGTGAGAGGTCACATAACAGGGAGTGCCTTGTGAAAAGTGTTCACGTAGATGTGATAAGGTGTTTTTGATTGTTATAATTTTTCTGGGAGAGTTGTGCGTAGTATTCTCTGATTTCACTCACATCATTGTTGGGGGCATTTAGTGCCCAGTGTGAGTTATACCACATGTTGTGATATGCGTATGTAGGACCCCTGGCTCTTAAAAACTGTGTTGTGGGTGGTAGTTTAGCATTGCAGCAGTGGTGGGACATCTGAAAGTTTTGCATCTTTTGTTAGGTTGTGGCCTAATGCTGCTTTGAATTGGTGGGTCCTACTGTGTTGTTGGTTTCTGATAATGAGGTTGCAGGGGACAAGGGAGCTGCATGAAGGCTTGAAAAGGGGTAATATTTTGATACCCTATGTAGCTTCCCACTGTGAGGAAGCAGGTGACAACTAAGAGTGTGCAGTCTGCGGGGGTAGGAGGTTCTTTTCCTGTTTCACATTTCTTTCACCAACAGAAAATGGTCCATTTACCTTACTAGTGTTGCTTATTATAGCCTGAGACCATGGCTTCAGCAGCATTGCAAATAAGTTGTGAGTTGTTATAGAAGGAAATACAGGGTTTATATCAGGGCAAAAGACAGGATTAAAGTTACCTGTCAGACTGCATCTTGCTTCAATGTTGCTTTTATAGCCTCTCTGATAATATAAGTCAGGTGCTTTGGTTTGGGTTTCTTAAGGGGGGCAACTTGTCACTGCTGGCTTCACTGTTGCGGGGTGGGGACATTGCTGACCCTTTTCTTTCAGACCAGTAGGATTCAGGGGAAAGCAATAAAATGTAACTTTAGAAACACACCAAAAACCTTCAAGCTGAAGAGAGAGATGATTTTCCTTTCTAAGTTTAAAAAAAATTTGTCACACAGGTTATCATCTCCCTACAGCTTTATCACTCTAACTTTTTTCATAAAAGACCAGAAGATGAAACTGCAAACTTAAATGACATTTTCCGCCTTCTGTGGAATTGTAGACGAGAGCCAAGAAAAGTGACAGTAACAGGAGGGGAAGGGAGAAAAATAGGCTGTCGTGGAACTTAAATTTTACAGCATTTTTTCTTCATTTGTAAACGTGACAATATTTTCTTGGAAAAAAAAAAACCCTTAGAATTTCTCCTCACACTGACAGCACTAACTCGCTTTCTATTTTACTTGAAAAGAGTTAATTAGGCTATTCTAACCACTTGGCACACTATAGTTATTCCTGCAGCTTTAAGCCAGAGGTAGCCATATTGTATTTTTGAATGAATCTATTGCAGTGTTTTGATGGAACTGAGCTGACCTGTCAGCTTACTCTGAGAAAAAGTCTTACCTCGTGTTCTATAAGAAGGTCAATGTCTGGACAGAGGGTATGGGTCAGAGATAAGGGAAGTTGGTGAGTTTATTGAGAAGGTTGGAAATGTTTTGAGGGAAGGGTGAGGTTGGTGGACAAAAGGTGGGCAGCTAGAACATACTGTCTCTAGACCTAGATCAATTAGATCCATGCTACATGAATGACTATGCCAATGATAAATCATAGTGGGGGGACAAGCCAATCATGTAATCAGGAAGGCAAGAAAGGGGGAGGTAGTTTAAAAGCAATAAATTGTTTGGGTTTTGGTTGTCTTATGAGCCCCATCCAGCAGTTCGTCTCATAGAACAACTTTCATGACCCGATTGTATAATTTTGGGGCATGGGCTGTCTTCTTATTAATACTTATTTATCACAAAGTGCAGTGGGACTTTGAGCACCGTTTACTTAAAGGCCCCATCAGAAATCAAGGGAAATAAGAGCAGTGTGTGCAAGAAAAATAAGTCTTGGTTTAATTTAATGAACCTTAAACAGTAAAGAGATGCGAAGCAGGTGCATGTTAAATTTCATTGGCCTGGTTACAGAAGGAAATATTTTATCTCTTTTTAGACACATATTCTGTTTTACAACAACAAAATATCCTCCACCAGTAAACCATATAAGTCTTCACAGTGCTTTTCACTGAAGCAGAATAAAGGATCAGGAAACTCCAGAAGCCACATTTTACATGTAAATATTGAGACACTTGTCTAAACTAAAAACCACATGGCAATAATGTGATTAATAAATACCATTTCCTTTTTAAAAAATCCAAAAGAATACCAAAGATCTGTTAAATATCTGATTTTTTTTTCAAACTAGTTTGCCAGGTTCATACACCTTAGTCAAGGAGATAATCTTTTGAAGTTTATTATTGTGAATTACGGATATTACTTGTATCCTAGGGCATAGGTTCCCAAACTGGAGGGTGTGTCTTCCAAGGAGGGGCGTAAAGAAATTACAGGGGGGCGCGCAAGGCGACCCAGCCCCCCCCACCCTCGGGCAATCCCTTCACTCCAAGAAAGAGCCCATGCTAGCATTACCTCCTGCAAAAATGGAGGTAGTGCTGGTTTCCTGCGGCATGTAGCGGGGGAGTCCCACAGCGGCACACCAGAGCTGGCATTTCAGGAAGTGCATGTGCTGCTTCCCTTCCCCAAACAGCTGGCACATTTCCTAAAAAGCCAGGTCTGTTGCCTGCCGGCAACTTCCTTCCACCTGCTGCCTTCCTGCATGGGGAAGTGTGGGGGATAGGAGGAAGCACGCCCAGACCCCCACAAGTACCCTGACCCCATGCCCAGACTTCCATGAGTACCCTGTCCACAGACCCACCTGCCCTCTGCTCCTGCCTCTTACCACCTGGTCAAACACGTACCACCAGCTTGCTCCTGTACCATATTTTCCACCCAGGTACTGCACCCCATCCCTATCCCACTCACTGGCAGCCCTATCCCACACACCAGATTCCTCATTTTTGGCCAGCCTTGAAGTGTAGAGGGGCCCAAATTTCCACTAAGTCTGGAATCCCAGAAGAATTAATCTGGATTGAGACCTTGTACCTCAGTCCCACCTACCCTCCCCCATGGGGCTGGGGTACCAGGGGAGGGAGGTGTCTCAGTTGGGGCCACATCAGGGATGCCTGCGGGGGCTTGGGAGGTTTTTTAGGTTTTTGTTTGTTTGTTTGGAGTTTTTTTGTTTTGTTTTGTTTTGTTTTGTTTTTGCATCTCACTTAGGTGGTCCCTCGCCCCACCGCCCCCCACCATAAATAAAGACCTTTTCTTTTTTTACCCTTTCAACATATAGGGGTACCAATTTTGTTGGTGGGCAGCAATGGAAGAACAATGTAAAAGGCAATGGAATTTTTTCAAACTGTGTAGCATGCTCATGGGAGTATTTGGGACTGTTCTTACGTGGTAGTAGATAGCTGGGTCTTGGGTATCCCACTGATGGTGGGATATATATAAGACAGCATGCGTCTGTGCATAATAGTAGTAGTAAATAAACATTTGTGATAAATTACCAAAGTAACTTGCATCCATTAATTTTATTCTAATCAGGAAATACATTAATTTTAAAAAGTCTATAAAAATAATTTATAGCTGTGATTAAGAAAAGGATGTACGATGAAAAGTACATTAAGTTATGGCATCACTGTCATGGGAAAAACAGGATTGATCATCCTCAATGCATAGTATGCCATGCAGTTCTCAACAATGGACCCTTGAGACCTAGTCATCTTAAGTGACACTTGATGAAGAACCACAGCACGTTGACAGACAAACTAAAAGGTTGGTTTTGTTTTGTTTTGTTTTGTGTTGCTGCTAAACTTCAAAATTTTAAATACGTGCAGCTGGACACTGCTGCAGCTTTTCATCAAGCATCAGCCAAAGCAGTGGAATCATTGTATCAATTGTCATCGCTCATCGCGAAAGCCAAGAAAACACATGTAATCAGAGAAACTCTTGTGAAGCCTTGCCTTTTGAAAGCAGCTTATATTGTGCTTGGTGTCAGAAGCAAGAAAAAAACTATTGGAAATTTCACTTTCCAACAATTCCATGAAACATCGCATTGATGACCTGGCGAAAGATCTTAAACTTCAAGTTGTGGAGGAAGTGTTGGCTTCTCCTTTTTTCACAGTTCTGTATGATGATGCCACTGATGTAGCACAATGCTGTCACTTGCCTGTCTATGTTTGATTCATTAACAATTGAACTATGAAAGAACAACTGCTTTTTTTGAAGGAATTGATGACCACATCAAAGGCTTCTGATGTTACAAAAACAATTTCTGACTTTTTTGAAGAAAATAGACTTTCATGGGGAAAACTGGTTGGTATATGCACAGATAGTGTTCCAGTGATGCTTGGCTCTTGTTCTGGATTGGTGACACTGGTGAAAGAAAAGAACCAGCTGTAACCACGACTCACTGTGTCATACGCAGATGAGCATTGGCTGCTAAAATCCTTCCAGATGACCTGTGTGTCTCATTGAATTTGGCCATCAAAGTTGTCAGTTTTGTGAAGAACAGTGCTTTAAATACGAGACTTTTTCCTGCTCTTTGCATGGATTTGGGAGCAGATCACAAAAGTCTTTTGTTTCACATGGAGGTACGATGGCTTTCCAAAGGTAACCTGCTTTCAAGATTATTCAGACTGAAAGACAAAGTGGAAATTTTCCTCACGCAATGGAAGAAAGAAAAGTTATATCGTTCATTTACAGACCAAACGTTTCAACTTTCACTGTACTTCGTGGACATCTTTGAACAACCTCAATTTGAAGCTGCAAGGAAACAATGCTGCAAACATTATAACACACCATAATGCCATCAAAGCATTCATGGAAAAAATCCAGGTTTGGAAATGTTTAACACAAGTTCAGACACCTATCTTTTTTTTTTTTTTGCGACATTTTCATCGCTTGCTAAAAATGAAGGTTTCCAAGACATTTGTAAAGAGGATGTAAAGAACAAAGTTGTGTTTCATCTGAACTGCCTTTCTGATGAATTCATCCACTATTTTCCAGGGAACTTTTCTGGCATCCCCATTCATAAATTACTACGCAGTCCATTCAACATTGGTGTTGATTCATTGCCAGAAGTATTGCAAGAACAAGCCCTCAAAATAAAATATGATTCAGGAGCGAAAGATAATTTCAAAAACTCAAGCTTGTAGGAATTTTGGATAAAATATTTCCCAATGTACTCAAAAGTTTGCGAAGTGCTGTGTATTATTTTTTCTGTTTTTGTCAATGTACCTCTGTGAAAAAAGCTTTTCAAGTTTAGTCATGTTAAAAAGGAAACAAAGAAATTGACTGGATGTCGAAAATGATTTGCGTTGTGGACTTTCATCTTTCAAACCTAGGATTTCCCAACTCATGAAGAAAATGCATCATCCTTCACATTAAATTTGTTTTGTTTGTGCTATTTCTGATGTTAAATTACATTTTTATTAAATGTTTAGGCCAAGAAAAACTATTTGTGTTTACTTAAAATTTCAAATAAAATTTTTATACCAAGCTTTTGTGTTTATTTTAAATTTTAAATTATTAATTGAATTTTTTGTTAAAAGGGGAGTTGAATGATGGTAAAGAAGAGGTGGGGGCCATGATTGTTTCTCAAAAATCAAAAAGGGGGTGTGATGCCAAAAAGTTTGGGAACCACTAGTCTATGCAATGCGACCTAGCATCTACACAATAGTTGGTTTATTTCACAATTGGTAAATCTCATTCTGGCTATGTCTACACTTAGAGAAATCTTTGAAATAGCCATGCTAATGGCCATTTCAGAGAATACTAATGAGACGCTGAAGTGCATATTCAGCACCTAATTAGCATGCCACCAGCCACGGCACTTTGAAATTGCCGCTTTTTGCTCCTGCGTGGCTCGTTCAGACAGTGGTCCCCACCAACTTCAAAATCCCCTTATTCCTCAGTAGGAATAGGATAGGATTTCAAAGTTGGTGGTGTCCTTTCAAAAAGCGGCAATTTCAAAGTGCCGTGGCTGGCGGCATGCTAATTAGGTGCTGAATATGCATTTTAGTGCCTCATTAGTATTCTTCGAATGGCCATTAGCATGTCTATTTCGAAGATTTCTCTAAGCGTAGACACGGCCTCTATGAGGAATGGTTCCTATTTTGAAATAGGATCCATTCCCTATCTTAACAGCACCTATTTTGAAATAAGCCATAGTGCATGCAATGGCGCTATTTTGAAATACAGTAAACCCTCGATTTAATGGACTAATGTGGGGAAGGGGCATCCGTTAATGCTGAAAGTCCGTTATGTCCAAATGATTATACTGTATGATGATGCACTGACCTTCCCAGCCCATCACTCACTCCTCTTCTCTGCCCCCCACTTCCCCTCACCCCTCCTGCCCCATTCTCTCCTCATATCTCCGTCTCTCTCTCCCAATTATCAGGAGAGGAGCCGAATGCCAGCCTGGCTCCTTCCACCTCCTGCAGCTCTCAGCGCTGTGGCTCTTCCAGCTCCGAGCCGCCCATGTGAAGGTAGAGCATGGCTGCTCCAACCTGCCAGTGGGCAGCAGGCTCTGACACCAGGGCTGCTGCTGAGCACCACTGCAGAGAGCGGCGGCCAGGCACCAACATGCTCCACACACACAGGGCTAGAGGAAGAGAGCATCTGTGCCCTGCTGCAGCCCCACCCCCCAGCTTCTCTGGCTCTGGTGGCCCCTCCAGCCCCAGTGGCTACAGACACTCTGGCATCTCCTCCAGCCCTGGCACTGTCTCTGGTGAGTCTCCAGCATTTATTTTGGAGATGCCAGACAGCGTCCATTATTTCTGAAGTCCGTTATGTCAGGGTCCATTAAATCAAGGGTTTGCTGTAAGTTCTATTTTGTAGATGTGGTATTTTGAAATGGCTAAGTGTATTCTTGTGTGTAGCAGCATTATTTCAAAATAAGCTGTTCCGGAATAGCTGTTTAGACATGCCCAAAGAGTGACTTCCGCCGGATCAGTGGTTAGACTTCCTTTAAAACTTTGTCTTTGAATATGTACTGCTTCAACTTTTTAATAGACCATACGAAATCTGTGCCCCAATTCAAATTTGAAGTTATTACATAGGTTTTATTTTTATGTAAGCTTGCTTGTGATTTTAATTTAAATTTGAGGCAGGGGAGAGGTCTTAAAATGCTTGTTTTATTTTACATTTTGGCCTAGTTAAATATGATATTAATATATTAGAAAATGGCTGGTCTCCGAATTTTGGCATGTTTTTCTGCCATATGTTAGTAGTATGCAAAGTTTTCAATATAGCGCAACTATCTCAACCCGTGTATTGAGCTATTTGCATCTAAATGTTGCACTTGTAAACATTACTGAATCTGGCCCTCAGTGATGTAGTAGCACAGTTTCTATTGATGGAAGATACGCTCCTAAGTCATTTAGGTACTTTTGAAAAATCGTACTTTTCATTCATTTTTTTAATTATCATGAATAGTATTCTTAAGTAACATTAGGTATATTTTTTCTACAGTGGTATTAACCATAGGGTTATTAAATTTATACGCACTGTATGTCGTGATAAATTATAGGATAATTTTCAGATTTTTCAGCCATCTGGTCTAGTTGTGTTTTCAAGCAGAATGTGATAGAATAGGAGTAGATGCAGCCTTAGGGAATTTGTAATAGCCTGACATACAAAGCATTTAGCTGGTTTGGTGTTTGTTTTGGGTAGTGCTAAATCTGTTAATTAAATTTTACTATTTATGCTTAATTCATATTTCTAAGTTGTACAGTATCTGAAGTGATTTGCATTGTGTGAAAGTAGTGCATATTAACAATAATTAGCTGTAAGAATAAACTCATGTTTAAATTACATGTTACATTTATTGGCATTCACAAAAAAAAGATATTGACCATCATACATACCTAAATAGGCATTTTCATTTTTCATATCTGAATTACTATACTCCTTTAATTTGTCCCTGCAGATGAACTTCTGTGAACATTCTTATTCTTGCAATATTTTATCAATTAGTACCAGTAAGCCTGGGTAGACTGCAGTGACTGTTGTTCCTTTCACTTATTATTTTCATATCAAAGTAAAATGTGCACGATTTTAAAGCCAACAAGGAAGTTGAACAATGATCTTGTAGTTTGAATGCTGTTTACTAAATTCTGGGTGTGTCTACACTAGGAACTAACTTCAACCTACACACATTTTCCCGAACTCCAAAGTTAACTCTGAAGTAGGGACCCCAACTTCGAAGTTCTTACTCCATTCCCAGGAATGGAGTAGTGCCCTACTTCAAAGTTTAACTTCAAAGTAGGGTGTGTGTAGTTGCTCAGCTTCGAAGTTGTACTTCCAAGTAAGCAACTTCAAAGTTATTTCTGTAGTGTAGACACAGCCTCTGTGTAGTTAAGTTTATTTCTGATTCTAATTAATCAGATGGAAGTCCACCTAGCAGTGGAATAGAACAGCCGAGCACAGTAAAGTTCACAGAACTTGACAGATTTTGGAAGTGACACTTTTTGCTTTTGGTTTTATGGTAAATTTTGTTGCTGTTGAAGAGTTGGACTTAGAGCTGGGAGAAGAACGTCCTCCATTTAGCTACAGAACACATACAGCACATGCAACAACAATTCAGGCTTTCCCAAACTGCCTCACCAGCATGCCTTGCCCTTGTTCTAGAGCAGTTCCATTTAAAGCCAAGGAGATAAGTCATTATATTGTAGATCTTTTCCACTAGCACCTGGACTAAAACAGTACATTTCTTTGTGATGTTTTCAGATTGGATTGATTTAACTCAAGGATATAAATCACTGACTTAAATCGAGTTACCAAAAAAACTAAGATTGACTGTGCTTTAGAGTGCACTTAATTTTGGGGTAAGCTCCACTGAACTCAATGGCATTTCTGAGTTTTGAGAAAACAAGTACAGAATTTGAAAAACTGAATTATGCTGAAGTAAAATAGGAAATAGACTTAGGGCATTATGGTCTGTGGCCATGCTGTTCAAAAATAAAGAGGATGTGCTATGCAATATAAAAAGAAAATGACAGTGGCAACTGGCACCTCTAGATTTCTCTTACTTTAGCTTTCTGTATTGTGTTCCTGAGTGATAGAGTCCAAACCTAGTTAACTCATTAAACAAGCCACAAGGATTAGCCAAGATAAACTTTTTTTTCCTAGAAAAATTCAGCAGAGCAAACAGTTTGGGAATTTACTTGTCAAATCATACTTATATTAAAAGGCATGGAGAGAGTCTTGAAGAATGATGCATTGCAAAGTGAATTATTTAAGTTACTAACCAGTTGATCCACATCTTCATCCACATCATTTTCTCCCAATTAGCAGTCTTCCTTGTTTCATGCTTGCAACTAGTTCTGCATCTTCTTGCACTGCTTCCACTTGATACATTTCCCTTTTTTTAGCCAAGGAACAAATGTTACCCCAGAAGCCATGACATTTTTCTGTGTAAGAAGTGTAGGGGAATATAGGAAGCTGGGTGTGGGCTGAATAATGTCTTCCCTTTTTCTTTCTAGTCCTCCCACTGTTCCTTTTTATGCTACCTCTGTTCTTTCTTATATATTGTCTCTTTGTCCTAAGAAAATGTCTTAACTAACTTCTCTACCATGGTTGGTCTACCACAATACAATCACAGAACAAAAACAATCCTACCCAGCTGGTGGTGTTCTTTGTACATGTTACATTTTAGTATGCTTAGCAATTGAAGGCCCAGAATTTTCAAAAAGCAAGAGCTGACAGATAGGCTGGACAGACTAGAGCCATGAATTCATTTTTAGGGGGCAGTAAGATTATGGGTAGCATGTTTGTAATGAGATTTTGTTGTAATTGTTATTTTTAAATGAGAAATTTAGTATTTTATTGATTTTAAAAATAGAAATAATTTGGTTTAAATTTAAAAAAAATCCATTTTACAATTTTTTAAATCCATTTTGATTCAGCCAGGATGGTATTAACTTAAGATTACCACTAGATAGACTTGTATCCACAAGGTCAGAATAACTAAGTATATAGAATATACAAACAAGGACACTCCCACCATAAAAATAGATAGCATAATAGAGCAGGTCATGCAAATGGTGGAGGCAGAATCTGTTTCAGTACAGAAATGGAGCCCCTTTTGACTGCACACCCCTACTTGTCACCTACCAAACACACTGGACATCAAAACCTAAAAAATTCTTTCAAGCACCTCCCATATCATTCTGGCATTCAGACAATTCTCCAATCTGGTCATCAGAAGTAAGCACCTCACAGTCTAGGACCTGGCAGCTCAAAGTAGGTCCAGCCCTTAGTTTTTCTCCCACAGCCCCATTACAGCCCATTACTTGAGAGGTATTAGCAAGCCACTGCACTTGACTAGTCCCTTGAATTGTGCATTATACAAATCTCTTCCACCTTGTATTTAGCTGCGTAGGTTCAAAAACTTTTGTCTCATACCAATAGAGGTTTGTCTTTGTCTTTGTCTCCCTTCTCATCCTGTCTTGGTTGCATGTTTTAAAGCCATTTTCCATTCAAATAAACAGATTTGAGGGTTCTGTTACCTCTAGTTCTCCACAGTTGAAAGGTAATGTGTGAATCCATGCAGTTGACTTACAGTTCTTATCTACATACACCATCCTTTGGTTAATTACTTGTTGTTGAAAGTCCTTTTGTAATTCTAAATCAGCATATTCTCACATTTTTACTGTTTCTGACCAAAGATGTAAAGGGAAGATATGTCTTGAATCTGAGTTTAGAGATATGGGGGTTAGGTCTTCTGAATATCAATATGTTGCTAATACTTATTTTCTTTCTACATATGTAATATCGTATAAATTATTCCCTATTATTTTCACAATTTCTGAATCCATTAGATTAAAAATATCCACTAAGAAAAGGAGAAGCATGACAAGGGTAGCTGTTCATAGTCATATAAATCTCTCTTGAATTATAGTAGTTGCATAAACATAAAAAGGAGCTTGTACTGTTTTAAGCAAATTTGCACCATAGGTTGTAAGTGTTAACTAAATATATATTACAAATATAGCATTTAACATATTTATGTTATTTTGACAGGCATTAAAGCTGTATTTTCTGGACACTACCATAGAAATGCCGGAGGCTCTTACAAGGACCTACAGATGGTGGTTTCATCAGCAATAGGATGTCAACTTGGAGAAGATACGCATGGGCTTAGAGTGGTCATTGTTACAGCTGAGAAGATTGTTCATAGATACTACAGTTTAAATGACCTGAGTAGCCAAGGAATAGAAAAAGAGCTGATGGATTTGATTAAGCAAATTTAGCCATCTTCTAACTATCATAACTCTCCAGTTTATTTTTAATCGTGTTTTATTTCACAGTATATAGAATATAGAAACACCAGCTCAGCAAAAACAAAAGTAGTATGCCACAGGCTGACGATGATTCCTAATTGTGTATCCCACACCAAAATAGTTATCTTAACTAATTATTACCATCTGAAAGAAGAAAGCAAAAAGAGATAGTTATACATTGAGGTGAAATGAAACTAATTATAATATGAAAAATAATAGAAGTAATACTTTTGCTGTTTAATTTGTAACTGGAAAAGAGGGACAAAAAACTCAATTCTTCAACTCAGGTCTCCCCTAGTGGTCTAGTTGGATGGTCAGCAAGATACATCTTAAAACTATTATACTTGATGTTCTCTATTAAGTTCTTGGTGATCCTCCAGAAAGTGACAAACATGACATGTTTTTATCCAGTATAGGCTAATTCAAACCCCTTTGAAGTCAAATGGGAGACTTGTATTGACTTCAGTGAGTTTTGGACCAGACTCTATTTCTCCTTCCTTCCAGTTGATGTCATCTCCAATTTCAAGCATTTATTTTGTTTTGTCTTCAGAACCACTGCAGCACAGAGCTAACTGGATTCTTTTCTGCCTAACAAATTGCCATTGTCAGTGCTTTAAGAGACATAAGACTCACTATTTGGGCTGCCGGAGTGGAGGTTAGAAAAGCCTGTACATTAAGTAAATATAATAGGAAAACCACAGACAAACTATCTATAGAAAAGGCATTTTACCATTGCCTTTTGGCATTTAGCATCAATTAAATTTGCTATTGAGTTCCCTTTAAGAACATATCCTATTTAGAAACCAGCTGACTACTAACCAAATGGAGATTTATGGATTTCCAGTTCTACCAAATTTCAGATTGCTAAAGCTCATAAACCATCTCTTCTGTATATACTTCTTAAAGAATAAAACACTATAAAATATGTTGTTTTAGTCTGCAATGTGGTTTAAAAGATTCACTAGGTACAATATAAAGTCCCCTGAAACACCGTGAGAGAGAGATTTGGTCAATGTAGCAAGTCCAAGAAGAATTAAGGAATATAACTTCAAAGCTACCTCTACACTAGCATTCCTCTTTCGAAAGAGGCATGCAAATGAGGGAAACAGAAATTACAAATAAGATGCAGATTTACATATCTGGCATCTCATTTGTATTTTCTTTCAAAATAGCTTCTTTCAAAAGAAGAAAACCAGTGTAGATGTGGCTCTTTCAAAAATAAACTCCATTTTCGAAGAACCCTTATTCCTATTTTTTTAGGAATAAGGGTTCCTTTAAAAATGGGGTTTATTTCCCTCATTTGCAATTTCCCTCATTTGCATGCCTCGTTTGCAAGAGGAATGCTAGCATAGATGTAGCCTACATGTAAAAGAGCAGTCAAGAATTATGCTGCAAACTTTTGCATTACATAGGCCCTGATTTTGGCACAAATATATCGATTTCTTGTGGGTACATAAGTCTGTGCTCTATTAAGTTTATGATATATTTGGCATGTACTTTAAAAAAGCTGTTTAAATGAGCATTTCTTAATATACACTCCAGGGATGATGAGAGAGTAGTAGCACAGCTTCACAGTCTGAGAGTTGAAGAACACATGCAAGATTGTTGAGACAGAAATATATCTTTTCTCTTGTACAGAGGGAAATTACATTTCTATAAGAGGAGAGATATTTAGATATGTGAGGCAAGTGGTTCTCTACCCCTAGATTTGGTGGTGTCTCTGAAAGCCTGACAGGGAGACTGTGTGTTAAGCAGACTGTGCTGATCCTGACATTAGTCAGGACGATTTTGGCTACTGACAGCACAAATTGAATTTTTAATTGGGGTGAAATTTCAAAGAGGTGCTTAATATAGAGACATAGTTTTAGGAGTGGGCAGACAGGAAAATGAAATGTATCGGGTGCCTCCTACCACTGCAGGTAACAGTTTACACACACAACCTGTGAAATAATTTTCATGGTTTAAGGAAGGTATCGAGCCTCTAAGTGAATTTACTCAGTTGTTTTGAATAATCTAGCTTTCAAGGAGCCATCTCAGATTTGCCAACTAAGGTCCAAGGCTAAGGACCAGATTTATAAAGTTACATGGGGTTGATTTTCAACCCATGGTTGAAAAGGTGCCTCACTCCCATTGATTTCAATGCTAGTTAAGCATGTTGTAGGATTTTCAATAGTGTCTGTCTGTAGCTCCAAACTTGGCCCCAAGTGTGTTAAGGTTTCTTTGTCCTCACTGCCAGATGGGCTGCATCTACACTTGCATTCTTCTTTAGAAAGAGGCATGAAAATGCGGGAAATTGAAAATACAAATGAGGTGCAGATTTGTATATCTGATGCCTCATTTGTGTATTCTTATTTCCAAAGAGCTTCTTTTGAAAGAAGAAAACCAGTGTAGAAACTGCTCTTTCGAAAGTAAACCCCCATCTTCAAAAGAGTCCTCCTTCCCATAAAACGAGAAGAAGGGTTTTTTCGAAGATGGGGTTTACTTGTGAAAGAGCAGTGTCTACACTGGTTTTCTTCTTTCAAAAGAACCTCTTTTGAAATAAGAATATGCAAATGAAGTGCCAGATATGTAAATCTGCACCTCATATGCATTTTTGATTTCCTTCATTTTGAAAGAGGAATGAATGCAAATGTAGATGCAGACTTAATGTTTGAGTGGTGATTGCCTTACAGTCTGTTGAAGAAAGAAGAGTATTCCACTGATTAAAATTTTAAGCATGTCTCTTCAGGTTATAATAGCTAAGCAGAAAAAATGGAACATATGAGAGGAGTTGGGTGATTCTGTTGGTCTTGCCCCATAAAATACAGTGGGCACAAAATAATAAAGTGAGCTATTTAATTTAGAGTGATAGTCGGGAGAGACAAGATAGATTTGAAAAGAAGGATGAAAGTCTTTATGCAGAATCATTTTAACTATACAACCTCATAACTCAAATTTCAACATTATTTCATACTGTATAAATAGTTCCAAATTTGTATTTTATGAGAGATTTCTATAATAGTCTTCTCACTAAAGAGTATATCACCTTCTCACTATACTGTACAATCGTTCTAAATAAATTAAAGCTTTATATTCCAAATATTGTGTACCTTGTGATTTCTAAGATCATTTTAACTGTTACAAAGCCCTGTGAAAACAAAAAAAGAAAAATACTAGCTTTATAAAATACAGAAGCTGCTATAATAATCAGACGTTGAATTCAAATATTAGATTGACTGGAATTTTCTTTTAAGTGGAGGATGTTTTCCTTAGTAGTAGACCGCTAGCCTCTTGCTAAGTTATTTTATTTGCCACTGCCTTTCCTCGAGAAGGCCTCCTGAGGCTGAAACCTCCAGGTACTACTTTGTCCTCTTGCAGCTCCCCCCCTCAAGGTCCATGCTTGTATCTACAACGCTAGTAACTGTGAGGCAGCTGTATATTTTTTAAAAAATGGACGTCACATGAAGTCTTAATATCACCCCACACGTTTCAATGACATTTAGGGATGAACCATTCATCAACTAAAGCTGGGGAATATTCTGGCTGCCTGACCTCCACAGGGGATGGCTGTCTAGCCTGCTTACAGCAGCTGGCTCAGGTGCAAAGCTCCAGTTAGCCCTCCAGCTAAGGAAAAGTAATTTCTACTTTTAAAATATATCCCAAAATGCCTGCTGTGTGGTCACATTTGGCAGACAGGTTGGACACCAGACTTTCTCTGGGATCCTCCTGCTCCACTGCACACGATGTTTGCACAAGCTGTGCAGCGTCTCTGTGCATGTGCTCTGCTCAGCAAAGCTACGTCCTACTCTTTTAAAGGGTTAGATCCTTATTGTTTGTATAATTAGAAGACCAATGCATTTTAATTGGGAATTAGAATCTTAGTTATGGTGACAGCAGTAATACCATGCAGTAGCAGCTAGTGACATGTATGGACTACAGGTTGAACCTAGGATTCTCTGGTCTGGAAACATCCAGGGTCACGCATGATTTTTAGTTAGCCTGATGGCCACTTATCATGTGTGTGGCCAAGTTTCCCATGGTCCAATAAAGCCTTGTGCAGCCACCAGTCCTGGTTGTCAGTATTCTGTGCTGTTAGCTCTAATTTACCTGTAAATGTCTTCTAAGCGCCCAGTAGTGGGAGTGTTTGTAATGCTACAAGACAATGTTTATCATCCATGGTTTAGCAAATTCTCTGGTTCTGTGCCAGTGATGTCCTGAGGGTGCCAGATTAGAGAGGTCCAACCCATAGCTGTGTGTGCCTGTTTCTCCAGAAGGATGCTCCTCACATATTCATACTTTATTACAAAACAGGTGTCATTTTCCTGATTTAAGCAAGTTATACTTTTTTTTAAGCTCTTGGCAAAGTAGAGTGTTGTCCTAGTTATCTATCTATCTAATAGAACTGGAAGGGACCTTAAGTCCAGCCCCCCTGCACTCACAATCACCACCCCTGACAGGGTTTGTTTGTTTTTTGTTAAATTTATTTGCCCCAGATTCCTAAGTGGCACCCTCAAGGATTGAGCTGTCAACTTTTGGTTTAGCAGACCAACGTGCTAACCATTGAGCTGTTCTTCCTCTCTCCTCCCTGCCTTCTGTTGCAAGACTATACAAGCAAACGTCTAAAACGTTTCTGACCCTGAAGGATAAAATTATCAAGTCTTCAAACGCAGGTAAATATTTTAAACTGATCATATAGAGTGGTATTTCAGAGCATCAATAAGGTTTATCTTAGGAGATTAACATGAAGGGGAATATAGCTCTAAATACCATTGAATCCAAAGAAGTAAAAAGTTACTTAAAAGGGAGAGGAAAGTATCGCAGACTCCTACACATGTTAACAATGTTTGCAACCTGGACCATTTACAATGCTATTGTGGATCATCAACAGGAAAAGTAGGTCAAAGAGTCATTGTGATGCAAGATTAAAAATTACTTCACAATGTGCTATAAACCTGGCTAGCCGATTGCTTGAGGGTGTCTTATCAGCCATGTACCATTCACTGATCAAATGAGGTTTTTTTCATCATAACTCAATTCAGATTTATTAAAGCTAGTTGCAAGATTTAATAAGTTTTGGATTTTTTTGTAAAGAAATAAGGCTGAATTCTTAAAGTCAATGGCGGGGCAGGAGGGTCAGTGAAATCAAAGTGAATGGAAATTCTGCCCCAATGATAGCTGCAGGCTTGGATCTGTAGTAGTTGCATTTAGTCACTTTGGAAAAAAATAAATCAAATCCTATTTTATATGCCCAAGGCCTCATGATGATTTTTATTTTATAATCACAGTTTCCTTTAAGATGTCACTCTCTCTCTTTTCCTTTCGCCTGTTAGAGACCTATACTGTACGCCCATTCTCCCATATGACACTACACACAAAACCAACAACGAAGGGTCCTGTGGCACCTATAGACTAACAGAAAAGTTTTGAGCATGAGCTTTCGTGAGCACAGACTCACTTCATCAGATGCTGGTCTTGGAAATCTGCAAGGCCAGGTATAAATAAGCCAGAGCGAGGGTGGGGATAACAAGGTTTAGTTCAGTCAGCAAGGGTGAGGCTTACTACCAGCAGTTGATCTGGAGGTGTGAACACCAAGGGAGGGGAAGCTGCTTCTGTATTTAGCCAGCCATTCGCAGTCTTTGTTTAAGCCAGAGCTAAGGGCGTTGAATTTGCAGATGAATTGTAGCTCAGAAATTTCTCTTTGGAGTCTGGTCCTGAAATTTCTTTGCTGTAGGATAGCTACTTTTAAGTCTGCTACTGTGTGGCCTGGGAGATTGAAGTGCTCTCCTACGGGTTTTTGTATATTGCCATTTCTGATGTCTGATCTGTGTGCGTTTATTCTTTTACGTAGAGACTGTCCAGTTTGTCCGATGTATATAGCAGAGGGGCATTGCTGGCACATGATGGCATAAATTATATTGGTAGATGTGCAGCTGAATGAACCCACGATGGTGTGGCTGATCTGGTTAGGTCCTGTAATGGTGTTGCTGGTGTAGATATGTGGGCAGAGCTGGCAACGAGGTTTGTTGCGTGGATGGGTCCCTGAGTTAGAGTGACTGTGGTCCGGTGTATAGTTGCTGGTTAGGATTTGCTTCAGGTTGGCAGGTTGTCTGTGGGCAAGGACTGGTCTGCCTCCCAAGGCCTGTGAAAGTGGGGGATCATTGTCCAGGATGGGTTGTAAATCCCTGATGATGCGCTGTAGAGGTTTTAGCTGAGGACTGTAGGTGATGGCTAGTGGTGTTCTGTTGGTTACTCTCTTGGGCTTGTCCTGTAGTAAGAGGCTTTGTGACACGTCTGGCTCTGTTGATCTGTTTTTTCACTTCGTCAGGTGGGTATTGCAGTTTCAAGAATGCTTGGTGGAGATCCTGTAGGTGTTTGTCTCTGTCAGAGGGGTTGGAGCAAATGCGGTTATATCTTAGTGCTTGGCTGTAGACAATGGATCGTGTGGCGTGTCTGGGATGGAAGCTGGAGGCATGAAGGTAGGCGTAGCGGTCAGTAGGTTTATGGTACAGGGTGGTATTGATGTGGCCATCGTGTATTAGCACCGTGGTGTCCAGGAAGTGGATCTCCTGTGTGGACTGTTCCAGGCTGAGGTTGATGTTGGGGTGAAAGTTGTTGAAGTCCCAGTGGAATTCCTCCAGAGTCTCCTTCCCATGGGTCCAGATGATGAAGATATCATCAATGTAGCGTAAGTAGAGATGGGGTGTTAGTGGACGAGAGCTAAGGAAGCGCTGTTCCAGGTCAGCCATGAAAATATTGTCATATTGAGGGGCCATGCGGGTACCCATTGCTGTGCCGCTGATTTGAAGGTATATGTCGTCGCCAAATCTGAAATAGTTCTGTGTGAGGATAAAGTTACAGAACTCAGCCATCAGATGTGCTGTAGCATTGTCAGGGATACTGTTCCAGACAGCATTTATTCCATCTTTGTGTGGGATGTTGGTATAGAGAGCCTCTACGTCCATGGTGGCTAGGATAGTGTTTTCTGGTAGGTCATCAATGTCTTGCAGTTTTCTCAGGAAGTCAGTGTTGTCTCGGAGATAGCTGGGAGTGCTGGTGGCATAGGGTCTGAGGACAGAGTCCATATAACCAGACAGTCCTTCAGTGAGAGTGCCAATGCCTGAGATGATGGGGCGTCCAGGATTTCCAGGTTTGTGGATCTTGGGTAGTAGGTAGAATAGCCCTGGACGGGGCTCTAGAGGTGTGTTGGTATAAATCTGTTCTTGTGCTTGTGTAGGGAGTGTCCTGAGCAGATGGTGTAGTTTCTTAGTGCATTCCTCGGTGGGATCTGAGGAAAGTAGCCTGTAAAATTTGGTATTGGAGAGTTGTCTGGAAGCCTCCTTCCGGTAGTCAGACCTGTTCATGATGACAGTAGCTCCTCCTTTATCTGCCTCTTTGATTATAATGTCAGGGTTGTTTCTGAGGCTGTGGATGGCATTGCGTTCCGCACGACTGAGGTTGTGAGGCAAGCGATGCTGTCTCTCCACAATTTCTGCCTGTGCGCGTCGGCGAAAGAATTCTATATATAGGTCCAGACTGTTATTTCTACCCTCAGGAGGCGTCCATGTGGAGTTATTCTTCTTGTGCTGCTGGGAGGGTGTCTGTGTAACGGTGTGCTGTTCAGTGTTGTGTTGAAAGTATTCTTTGAGTCTGAGACGGCGAAAGTAGGCTTCCAGATCACCAAAGAACTGTATTATGTTTGTGCGGGTGGTGGGGCAAAAAGAGAGTCCCCGAGAGAGAGCAGACTCTTCTGCTGAGCTGAGTGTGTAGCTGGACAGATTGACGATATTGCTGGCTGAGTTAGTGGTACCACTGCTGTGGCTCTGTGTGGCAGGCAGGAGTTTAGGAAGCTTTCAGTCCTTTTTCCTCTGTAGAGTAGTGAAGTGTCCTATGTAAATCTCCTGTCTTATTTTAGTAAAGTTCAGCAGTGTGGAAGTTTGGTTGAAGGTTGGTTTTTTATGAAAGACTCCAGATTTGAGAGCTCTGTTTTGATGTTCTCCTGTTTGTTGTACAGGATGCTGATTAGGTGGTTCCTCAGTTTCTTCGAGAGTGTATGGCATAATCTCTCACTGTAGTCTGTGCAGTATGTAGATTGCAAAGGATTTTTCACCTTTAGTCTATTTGGTATGATGTCCATTCGTTTGCATTTGGAGAGAAAAATGATGTCTGTCTGAGTTTGTGCAAGCTTCCTTGTGAGGTTGATAGATTTCCATTCCATACAGCTAAATGCAGTGCCTTGCATGGTTTCAAGTATCGGAGGGGTAGCCATGTTAGTCTGGAGCTGTAACAGCAAAGGTGCCACGGGACCCTTCGTTGCTGTTACAGATCCAGACTAACACGTCTACCCCTCCGATACTGCACACAAAAATTCGGTCAGGTACACTAAGCAAGCAAACTGAAAGGGGTGTGGGGGGGAGGAATCCAGTCTCTTTAAATTAGTCTTCATGGTTGCTGCCCACAAGAAGACTAAGTAGAAATGTCAGGCTGATGTGTGATTTAGAAGTTGCTAGTGTTCCTGCAATACTGTGTGATTCAAACCTAATCAGCCTAGATGAACTATATAGCTAGAATAGTGACACTGATTAACATTACTAAGTCAGCTACTTTCTATTATTTTCTCCTAAATATGAAAGTAAAGCAAAGATATGTACATGCTTAGTGAGGGCTGATGACACCTGTATAGTCTGTGAGGTCCGACAACTCCTGTATAGGTTTATATCTAATAGCAGGGGTGGGAGGGAGATACACACGTATTGTCTAACACATTTGTTAGTTCTAATTTTTCAGGCATTTTAGAATGAACTGCCAAGATGTTAGATATGATCAATTTATGACCATTTCAAACTCAGTTGTAAATAGAGCAACAGTAGCCAAGTTAGGAAATGCTCAGAGGCAACATTCTTGCTAGCATGTGTTTCTAGACATATCTAGCAAAAACCTCATGTACCAGGTGTTGACAAAAAATGACAATCTTTGAGTAAGAGGTTTGAAACTTCGTGGGAGATTTTAAATTGAATGTATTGACTTTTTGTTGGGAAGAAAGGAAACATTAATAACCCATTTTGAACAGAAGGAAATCAGTACTAGAAATGAGCAAATAATTGCTTTATTAACTACCACCACACTCAAAAAATCTAAACAAATAAAAAATAGTTCAAATAAAAACTTATTTTTTTTCCTAGTAACCAACACACCTTGCTTCCATTTGAACAAAATGACCTGTTTGACTCAAACAATTTTTTTTCTGAATTTTCATTGGGTGTTTAATTTCCAGTGGTCTAATTTACTTAAATACCTTAGTACTTCGAAGCATGCTACTTATTATGTTGTATTTAGTACTTGTAGTTGCATACATTTTAATGTTACTGTAGGTAGATTCCTTTAAAACTGGAAGTATTGTTTCAAAATAGGTTTTTGCACAATCACATCCCTACCAACTGTCCCAGATCCTAGTCGCTCCCCAATCCCAAAGCAACAGGGACTTAGCTCGGAAGGAACTATTTTCAGGATGATTGGAATTAAAGAGAAATGCCCAGCTCATGGAATGACATGCTGTCTGTACGTACTATTTTACTTTGTATGAAAGCAAATTTGTAAGTTTACATTTAAAAGATTTTGTTTCATATTTATTCCATTTGTGTGTTACCATGTGCTTATATTATTTAGGTAGCTGCCCAAAAACTGATTTAACACTTGCAGTAAATATGAGGTTAAAGGTATTTGAACTGATGCTTATAAATACATGTTACTATTTCTACAGCATACTTGTAAGTACTGTTGTCATAGTTTAATTGGCACTTATATTTAAGTCCATTTTATAAACACTTAACAGTAACACTGTTTAGTTCAAAATTAATTGTTTTGAATTAAAATCCCAATAGTTTGGCAAAACTATTTGCCATACTTGAAAAGAATTACTGAATAGGTTTCAGTGCCCCCCAAAATATATTTTGCAGCATATTACTAGAGGCTGAAAACATTATTCCAACTCTGCTCAATACTCCAGAAACAATAAGGCATCAACTTCTGCTTCAAGTCCATTGTCCTAAATGGACTTGCATCAGTGCAAACGAGCAGAACATGATCTAGTTTACAATCCATCTAAACCTCAGTGGAATTGCTTGGCAAATACCACCGAAGTGTTTAAAAAAAACAAAAACAAAAAAACAATTCCACCAGCACAAAAATGATGAGTTTGTTGGCTTCATTTACTTTGCCAGGCATAATTAGCTAATTTAGTATTAATACTGATGTCTTAACTAATTAGAAATGGCAGAGGTCCTTATGGTCACAGTGCCTCATCTTGTTTATGTACAGAAAAATAATTCATACTGTGTTAATTTATGAAGAGTCCACCCATGGAGACACTAATTATCATTCAAGAAAACAAGCTTTTGATGTTGTGGAGATATTTCTTGCTCTCCAACAGGGCTGATAATTATAATTCTTGTCAGTGTACGAGTGGCTTTGGAGTGTGATGCCACGAAAACCTCAAACTGCTGATGAAACAAAGAATAATTGCATTCTTGTACATTTCTAAGGCCTTTGCATGCACTCTAGGTGAAAAAAATGTAAAATCAAATTCATCTTTGTTTCCTGAAAGCTACTAAAAGTCCAAGGTCACTGCTGAAGAATTTCATCATGTGTAGAAAATTCAGGTTAAAAACACTAGAACAATCTGAGAGAGAAATCTAATTCTTCATAATTAAATTCAGTCTGAAGGAGAAACCTGTGCTGAGGCTGCTCATAATAGCCTTGGCAAAGCAGACTATTCTGAGCTGCCAATGTCTGTTTTTCATTTTAGTTTCAGAAGTAAACTGGTCCCTCTAACCACCCTACCCCCCAAAAACCCATATCCCTAGAAATCATATATTTGAATGCAGTCACGTTTCCCTCCTCCCCTGTTACCTCTCTTGAGCCTGCATTGTTTGGGCTTGTTTTACTATGTAATTAACACTAGTGCAAGATCTTACTGCATTCTTTTTAACGTCACCAGCATATGTATTTTACATACAAGCAAGGCAGAGTTCTTGTTCAGGAATGATGGCGACCTATTGATTGAAGAGCATTACTTAAGGAGTTCTCAATTAATTACACAGTTTCAGGATAGTTCTTAATTCTTTTAGGTGTTTTTGTGTTAATATGATCAGCACATGAGGGAAAGGTGCAGAGAGCTGTGAGTGCCAAAATGCATCTTAGAATACTCAAGAAGCTGATGGAGGAGGTATCTGAGCCATTAGCTATCATCTTTGGAAAATCATGGGAGACAGAGAGATTTCAGAAGACTGGAAAAAGGCAAATATAGTGACCATCTATAAAAAGGGGAATAAGAACAACGCAGGAAACTGCAGACCAGTCCGTTTAACTTCTGTGCCAGGAAAGATAATGGAACAAGTAATTAAGGAAATCATCTGCAAACACTTGGAAGGTGGTAAGCTGATAGGGAACAGCCAGCATGGATTTGCAAAGAACAAATCATATCAAACCAATCTGATAGTTTTCTTTGATAGGATAACGAGCCTTGTGGATAAGGGAGAAGTGGTGGATGTGGTATACCTAGACTTTAGTAAGGCATTTGATACCGTCTCGCATGATATTCTTATCAATAAACAACTTAGATGGGGCTACTCTAAGGTGGGTGCAAAACTGGCTGGATAACCATGCTCAGAGTGGTTATTAATGGTTCTCAATCCTGCTGGAAAGGTGCAACAAGTGGGGTTCCTCAGGGTCTGTATTGGGACCAGTTCTGTTCAATATCTTCATCAACAATTTAGATATTGGCATTGAAAGTATGCTTATTAAGTTTGCAGATGATATCAACCTAAGAGGGGTTGCAACTGCTTTGGAGGATAGGGTCAAAATTCAAAATGATCTGGACAAATTGGAGAAATGGTCTGAAGTAAACATGATGAGTTTAATAAAGACAAATGCAAAGTGCTCCACTTAGGAAGGAACAATCAGTTTCACGCATACAGAATGGGAAGTGACTGTCTAGGAAGGAGTATGGCAGAAAGGGATCTAGGGGTTATAGTGGGCCACAAGTTAAATATGAGTCAACAGTGTGAGGCTGTTGCAAAAAAAGCAAACATGATTCTGGGATGCATGAACAGGTGTGTTGTGAACAAGACATGAGAAGTCATTCTTCCGCTCTACTCTGTGCTGATTAGGCCTCAGTTAGACTATTGTGTCCAGTTCTGGGCGCTGCTTTTCAAGAAAGATGTGGAAAAATTGGAAAGGGTCCAGAAAAGAGCAACAAGAATGATCAAAGGTCTAGAGAACATGACCTATGAAGAAAGGCTGAAAGAATTGGGCTAGTTTAGTTTGGGAAAAAGAAGATTGAGGAGAGACATTATAGAGGTTTTCAGGTATCTAAAAGGGTGTCGAAAGGAGGAGAGTGAAATCTTGTTGTTCTTGGCTTCTGAGGATAGAACAAGAAGCAATGGGCTTAAACGGTAGCAAGGGAGGTTTAGGTTGGACATTAGGAAAAAGTTCCTAACTGTCAGGGTGGTCAAACACTGGAATAAATTGCCTAGGGAGGTTGTGGAATCTCCCTCTCTGGAGATATTTAAGAACAGGTTAGATAACTGTCTAACAGTGATGGTCTAGACAGTACTTGGTCCTGCCATGAGTGCAGGGGGTGGACTCGGTGACCTCTCAAGGTCCCTTCCAGTCCTAGCATTCTAAGATTCTATAAAAGAAAACCTAATTGTGTCATGTGGCTTTCAAACAAGGAAGAGAGAGAAGGTGATCAGAGTACAAAAAGGCTGTAGCATTTTAAAAGGCCCAAAGGCGTGTATGGGAGGAGAAAACAAGTGCAGAGAGGATTTTAATCTGAAAATGACTATTATACAAATAGCATCTTCTAAGCCAAGCAACATGCCCTCCATTAAAAGGGCCACTCCTAAACTTGCAGAGTTCACACAACCATGAGAGGTGAACTGATTAGTCTGGGTCTTCGTGCATCAACAGGATTATTCACTAATTTTCTCAGGTAAGACAAATTCAGGGATTCTGCTGCAACCCAAAAGGTGGCAGTGGGATTGCACAGGCATGAAGAAGGAGAGAATATTTCATGAAAAAAGAAAGTGTTCCAGCTGGATTTTTCAGCTCACAGTGTCAATTTCAGGGCTAACAATGACACCCAATATATTTTCTTGCACCAAATTATGGCAATTTCATCTGGGCAGCTAGACACAAGGGGAACAGCTCACTGCACAGAAACAAGGGCCTTCTCCAGACTGCTTTTTTGTTCTGGAAGACAAAGCCTGAGATGGAAGAAACACAAGCAGTGGTGTAGACTAGACCACCTCAGTACAAAGAAATCCAGTTTTGGCCAGAGGTTGAGTTTTACCCAACACATTCATAAACCTTTAACATGCTGCCATACGTCATCAACAGCCAGCATTTTGTTTTCCATTTCTGTTGGCTGACAAGTACTTAACACATAGTCTCGTGCTAGTTGAGGGTACAGAGCCCCTTGCAGGAGATACGCTCCCAAGCAAGGCTGGGCTCTTTCTGACTGCTTTTGTATATCGTTACAGGGAAAAGTATAATTCTCAATGGTGCTCAATTCACCAAGTTATATGTTGGTGGTTTTAGTGACTTAAAAGAATAATTAGGGCTGAGTCCAAGATAAGCAAATATTCATCATATTAAACCTGAACATTTCAGTGGTTAAAAATCCATGTTCCCGCAGTCTCTGTCTTTCTAGGTGACAGCAAAATGCAGTATTGTTTCCACTAATTTAACGCTGTCTAGAAGCCTCTTTTGTTGATATTTTCACTAAGCCTTCTTTGCAACTGCAGTTTGAACACTAATACTTTAATGTCCTTTAAGAGAGACGTTGCAGGTATGATAATTGTTGTCAAGAATCCCTGCTACGCAGAACTCCAGCAGAAACTCCCTAGCTCTGTGATGTGCGCACGTCCCCCACAGAATTCCAGTTTGTGTAATGATGTAGCAATATCGGGGCAAGGTCATATTGCTATTATTCTACCATAGCTGTTACCCATATATTGTGAGCGGACCTCTTTCTGCCAGCTCAGTTCTGAGCCCTATCGTGTCATAACATCAAGACAGCTCTTTGATATTTTAATCTGTCCCAAAATGGCACCGGCAGACCAATGAACACTGGGGGCGTAAAGTAAAATTATTTACTTCTTGCTATGGCGGGGGGGCACAGCAGCTGGGGGGGCGCATGATCTCACACATGACTGTGCCCCACTTCCTACACAACCCTCCCAACACCCTTTCCCTCCCCATCCCACGTAATCTGGTGCGGGAGACACGTTCTGAAAGCTAGAGAAAGTGCCGGCTGTTCTGCTGCTGTCCCTGCTTTGCCCCTGCCAGTGGAGAAAGGAACAGAAAGCTGCACCCCCTGTCCCTCCATGGAGTTGTCTCTCCTCCAGCTCCGGCTGTACAGCAGAAGCTCTGCCAGAAGATTGGGCCGGGGAGAGAGGCAGGGCTGGGCGTGGAGTTTCTCCTTTCCCTGCTGGGAGGTAGGCAGCTAGGACAGCAGCAGAACATCAGCAGCTCTCCTGACTTCATCGCTCCCACATCCCCCGGTGCCCCAGCCTTGGGGTCTGCTGTGCCACACACAGAGCCAGAGGAGAAGCAGCTCTGGGGAGGGGTTGAGGGCAGCACAGTGATTGTTCCATGGGGCCGTACCAGCTGTAAATAACTGATACCAGGTACTGGCCCCCCTTCCTTGTCGGGGTGGCATATTGGGCCACGCTAGGTCACTTTTGTCTCTGCATGAAGTCCTGTGACATGACAGCTGCGCCTGACAGATGAAAGGAGGTCGGCCAAGTGCCTGTAGAAACAACTAAATTCTACATGCTGCAACCTTTGCTCCCTGAATGTAGCTAACCACAAAGAGGGAAAGCAGGGGCTGCCGCTGGCAGTCACTTTACTCCAGGATGCCTCAAGAGGGGAGCAAGTGATGTAGGCCTCAGTCAGTGGCCCAGCAGTCTGGCCCTATGAGGGCTCAGCAATCTAGCCCCAGCTCTGATAGCATGCACTACCCCGCAAGGGTGTTACAGCACCTGCTGTACAGCAGTGCCCCACACAGCGTTGTCCAGGGCCAAGCTGCTCTGAGGCAGGGCGCCTTTCCCATCTCCCACACATAGTCAGGTTATGTTGGCCTGGCACAGGCAAGGCAGGATTCTGCTGTCACCCCCCCGCCCCCCTCCACACACACACCCAGGGCTTCTGGGCAAGTGAGAAACACACAGAGGTAATCTTATGTAATGAGTCATAGAATCATAGGGCTGGAAGGGACCTCAGGAGGTCATCTAGTCCAGCCCCATGCTTCAAACAGGATCATCCCCAACTAAGTCATCCCAGCCAGGACATGGTCAAGCTGGGACTTTAAAAAGGTTGAATTCATCCCTGCATTTGTCTGTTATCAACAGATTTGAACCAGGCGCACATCTCTTGTAACTGCATAAGTAGCAATGGACTAATGCTAGGGCCTTATGTGACCTGGTAATTACAGATTTGTTACCTATTTTGGGTTAAATTTAAAAAATAAAAATTGTTCCTTTAAACCATAATGGAGAGGAAACACTAGCAGCAGTTTGCTTCCCTACAACCTCCTTTTCTTCCTTTCCACCCACCCCTCCCCCCACCCCACTCCCCTTGCAAGAGCAAGCTTATTAATTGTTCAGTAGCCAATCATCCCCAGATTAGGAAAGTCAGAGCTATGAGTGCTGCTACTGAGAGACATTTGCATTAAAAAGCTATGGTACAACATACATGCATAGTATGGCAAGAACAGAGTTACAACCATCACTATAGCCATTCAACTCTAGCCTAAATTAAATCTAACTCCAATATTGCAGACCTAAAATAAGAAAAATAAGCTAGTTTAAAGTGACTGAGATAAACCAAAATTGCTTTACGCACTCAGGTGAAAAATAAAGCCATGCTTTCATTCAAAGGGAGCAAAGGTGATGGCTTTTTATTTTCAAAATTACATTTTCATCTATTTTCTAAAAGCATCTCTATCCATTAGAGCTTTCAACAGTTGCAGGAGGCTGGCTAAGAACACCTTTTTTCCCACTAAAAGGCCTGAGAAAAGGTCGTTTCCCATTTAAAAAGCAGTGTTATTATCTAAACTTTGGGTAGCTGGTAACTGACTGAACATAAATATTGCTGAATGTTCTTTATAGCTCTCTAAGCTTATTGTAAAAATCAGAGAAAACCTTTGAACAAAGGCTACAAAAGGATGCTGTAGTTTCTAACAAGCTGGTAACACCAATAATTTGCCCTTCCAGTGTTGCATGAGGCACAAGGCATATGCCTTCAAACAAATGTAAGTCTCCCTCCTCAATTTCCTCACAATTTCTGCACGGAAATTGAGGCAGAAGATTGCTCTGTACTTTGCCGCTTGGCAGGGGACATTTAAAGGCACACAGCTGTAAGCTTATCTACTACAGCAAAAGGGATTGGACAACAGAAATTATTTATACAGTAACAATGCAAAATGTCATCTGCCAATCCAGTGACTTACAGCTGGATAAAAGGTGGATCTGCCCATATACAGAAGTGTATCAAAATCTACCTGATGATTCACCATTTATAGAAAGCATCAACACAGTGCATTAGCTTTATAGGGTGTGCACAGGAATTTTTACAGTTTTTGATAGACAGTCCATTTATTTTGCTGTTTCTGATTTTTGTTTGTGTTACAATCCAATGCTGAACAAAAGTGTTCATTACCAGTAATATGTTCCAACAATATCAATAGGGCTCCACCAGAGAATGAAATAGGAACTAGATTTTTATGTGAGCAGCCTATCTCATCCCAATAATGATCGGCATTTCAATTACCAGAACGGGGAGAAGCGAGTCTGTTTCCATGACCTAATGTGAGTAGAGAAGAAACTGATTAGTTTTTAGTGAAAAAGCATCCACTGTTGCTCTGTCGCAATTTAGCTCAGGAGATAAATGCATATTCAGAAGTCAATTGCTTCATCCTCTGCCCACCCAAAGAGTAGATATTCTTCTCGCTGATACTGGAAGTCTGCCACCATAAGGGAAATCACTGAAACATATTTGGTAAACTTACCTCATTTTTAATAAAATCTTACTTTACCAGGATGCATGCAAGTAGTATTTTCAGACTAGGGGGGTTACAATTTAGAATAAGTTTTGCAGCCCAAGCTTTATTCTGCAGTAAAATCAGGATCTCAGAGCTGAGAAATTGCCAGACAAGCATTTGGGACATGAAGTGGAGGCATCCCTATGAACTGGAAGACAGGAGGGACTATGCTAAAGCAACTACTGTAAGAATTTACCTGGTAATGGGTACTTTATATGTCAGTGCTCTATTTGTCATTTACAACAGTATTTATTTTAATTTTATTACTTTACCAATAATTGGGGCAACAATTTTCCATTTGTGTTGATTATAATCTTCAAATGTATCTAACACCTCTTTATTAATAATAGATGACTTAAGTGCCTCTCCTCAGTGTCCTCTAAAAACCAACAATACAATTCTTAATTTAGTTTCCTCATTAGAGATGTGTTGTTTCTTTGACTGATCTAACAAGCTGGGAGCTTCAGTAGTTTGACCTCCCAGCATTACATGATCTTTGTATTTCACTCAAATCCTGTGAAGTTTATTTTTAAGCCTTCAACATTTTAATTATGCTGTCTTGCCCGTGGGTTCCTAGAAATCCAATTTCAGCAGAGAACATTCCGCTGGTGCTTGTATTAACTTAGTATTACAGATAAATGTAACTAGGAAGTTTCTAGGCTTCCAGAAAACATCATAACTTAACCCAATTAAACACTTTGCAATTTACTGCTCATTGTATTTTCTTTCTCTGTTTTTGCATGAGCAGCAGAAGAGTTTGTTATTCTACCCTGATAACCTTAAATATTAATGCCAAAACAGATGAAGATTAGCATTAAAAAAACTCAATATTTCAGTCAATATTAGGAGCTGTAAGAAAAAATAACTGGAAAAAGTGGATATTGCCAAACCCAACAATCCCCACCTAATGTAAGTCACTCAGAGAAGGATTAGGCTCCCCTGAGCTTCAAATCCTAGAATCTCAATCAGCAAGAGTATTTATGCATATCAGCAAAAGAGCTTACATTCTGTGGATGCTTAAAAGTACCTTGCTAAATTCATGGCCCTTCTATTCACCCTTTTAACTCGTGCCCCCATATGTAGGAGTCCAGCTCTCTGCTCTGCAGGATCAAACGCCACATCTTTTTTTCAGAAGAAGAAAGGGTAGTTTTTATGTGGGTCTGAAACATACATACACACACACACAGGTATGACCCTACCCAATGCACCTCCAAGATACCCAAGTGTCAGGAGTAAGCTAAGTCTACACGTAGTGGGGGGCTCATCAACAGCGGTGGGCCTGGTGGGTTCACCTCAAAGGCTCCCATAATCTTAGAGCTTGGTGAACTTTTTAGCTTTGCTGCAGAGACTGCAAGCTGGGGCTGAGGGGGCTGTAGAATTCAAGGAAGACACTGATTATCTTTCCCAGTGTTTGTTGTGCCTAGCTTAGACACTACACTTGCGGGCAGACCTCTGCTGATACTAAGCAGCTGTGGAACACAGGTGATGTCTGGACCTCCCCCCCCAACCCCACCCCGTCCCCACCAGACATGGAAACTAGTTCCGTTAGCCAGCAGAGGTTATGCCCCACAATTAGGGACTTGCAGCACAATCAAGACAATAGCACCTGGTGCCTTGCTCTGCCAGATACCCACTCAGAGATCTATCAGCACACACAGTTCAGCACAGGAGCCATAATCAAACCTCAGTTAAACGAGAATATAATTTGGATTGTGCAGTTTGCAGTACATATATAAATTGTCCCTTTTTTGGCCTAACTGGTTAGCCACTATTTGGGTATTTCCAGGCTGTTTTCAGTGAGAGGAGAAATAATCATAACACTTGGGTATTTCCTTGTGTACTTTCTTTGCATAACACGATTACACTCGAGTCCCATTTTTTGAGTACAGTAGAACCAGACAGGAGGCAGTTGCCATGATAAGAAACCCAAGCCTGCCCTTCCAGTAATTACTGTGCCCTGCTCCCTCTTGGGCCATGTTCGCACCTTTCTGCCGCACATATACAAACACAGCTGCAACCAATCAAATAAAAGTCCCTGGCTTTACAGTCTACCCCACAGGCCCATACAGTTTAGGTTCTCATTAGTAGTACTATGAGGCTGACTGCCTTGGGTAGTGGGTTTCTATTGTTTCAGCTATCACTGCACAGAAGGCTGTTGCTCCTTCTGGTTAGCCTGTATGAAAAGTGGCTAGTGCATGAACACCTTCCGACATAACATTTTAAATTAAATAAATTATTCAATCACAAGAGTAAACGTGTATGTGTATCCTTCTATCTGCTTCAAGAAGAGCCTGGGCTATTGGGCCTTGGCTGCACTAGGCCCTGCCTTTCGAAAGGGGTATGCCAATGAGCCACTTCGGCAGATGCTAATGAGGCACTGCCATGAATACGCAGTGCCTTGTTAACATAATGGCAGCCACATGCGTTTCGAAACTGCTGCTTTCAAAACACATGATGCCCATGTAGCCAGGGGCCTTTCGAAAGGACCCCAGATTTCGAAAGCCCCTTCTTTCCAAAACAAATGGGAAGCAGGGGCTTACAAAATATGGGGGGGGTTCCTTTGGAAAGGCCCCTGTCTACACAAACAGCAGTACTTTCAAAATGTGCATGGCTGCCATTATGATAATGAGGTGCTGCATATTCATGGCAGTGCCTCATTAGCATCTACTGAAGTGGCTCATTAGCATACCCCTTTCAAAAAGCGGGGCCTAATGTAGCCATGCCTTGGTGTTTTACTGGCTAACGACAGTTAAATAAAATTTTGTAGGAACCTTGAATTTAAAGTAACATTAATGAAAGACCCTGTGCCACACACCTAAAAGGAAGATATTGGTAAACTTGATTAAATTTAATTTTAATGATCTCTGTCCATGTTCCATGTGATGTGTTATAATATGCAGATATGAGATTATTTGCACTTGGGAAGAATATATGGGCAAGTCCCAGTCAGGAGAATAACATTTTAAAAATATTTCTGCCACCATTATTAAGCACCTTATTTTTAAAATACAATTAATAGTTGATTCATAAACAATTTCTTGAACAATTTCTTGCCTTTTGAACATGCAGTCTGGTGGACTAAGGGAAAAAGATTGAGTTTTTCTTTTAAGACAGCATGCTGTTTTTTTAAAAGCATAAGATGAATTGTTGCAATTTACTTTGATCTCATGCAACTTTGTTTCTGGGATGTCTCAGTGAACTATTTTATATTTTCTTCTACAGCAGATTATAGCTTTTGCCCTCTTCATTTCACGATGAATGGCTGGCTTTAAAAAAAAATCTACTGCAAAAAGCTTCCATGCTGGTGCAGAGCAAGTGTATTTGGGGCAAGCACTATCACACAGTTACAGCCTTTAATATTATAATTTTGCCTTGAAAAGTAAAAATCATAATTAAATAGAGTTTATCAAATTGTGCATTGTGTAGAAGTTACTGAATTCTTGTCATTTTGCATTGAACACACAGTCCAGTTATTCCTTCACATAAGATCAGTCATCTACCCAGATTTCTGGAGCAGTTCAGTCTTGTCCATTATAGTTCCAAAGTAATGTTCCAGATGACAAGAAGGAACGAAATAATCTGTTTAACTCTGATATGGATTTAACAAAAATTCCTTTGTAAGGCAACACCATTCTACACATCATTCCTTGCTGCAGTGTAAGGGAATCATAGTTCAACGTGAACAGCAGTGGACTTCACTTCTAAGTCACATTTTTAGCTCTAATATTAATAGTGACAGAACATAGCACATGGATTGATTGCTAACCCATGTAACGTGAGTGGATTGTCTCAGATCAGTTTCTAATAGAGAAGTGTTTTATTGCAGTTGAGGCTATCACCACCAGGCCATTTGGCATCTGCATTGCCAGTTGCAGAAAGATCAAGAACCAGGAAAGGAGACCAAATTAACATAGCATAACTGACTCCACTGCAGGTTGTCACTCCAAATGTGGTTGCATGCTGGTTGTACCACAAACTGAGAGCGACAGCCATTGCAGGCACTCCAGACCTTAGAACTAAGCTCTTGGGGCACACTCAAGAACACTTGCATATTTCAAGTAAGACAAATGATTTCTTCATTACTGGAGATTAACATGGCATCCAGCAGCAACCCAAAGAGGTTCCCTACAATATGGCCATTCATCTTACTTCCCCCCCGGGCAAGCTGAAAATCTTCATTTTTAAATTAGATAAAATGTTGGTTCAGAGCTGGAGCTGTAAAGTACAGAATGTTCAGGGCCTGACCTGGTGAGGCCCTTTGCTTAATTTTCAGCACTTAAGCAGTGCTACTGAAGTCCAAATCTTCAGGAAGAAGTTGCTGTTCATCAATATTGTTTAGGTGAAAATATTACAAAATACTATTTTCACAACATTATTGTGCCCACAACGTGAACACCACAAAGGTTCATGTGTGACTTAGCAGCCTACAGCCCATAGACAGTCAATGGAAATCAGGGGCCTACATTTAGGTGCTTTTGAAAACTTTACCCACTTTCAAGAAGGCTTTGGCCTGTTATTAATACCCTATAAAATTAAACATTTATAAATATTATAAAGTAATTCATAAATTGTTTTCACAAATTAAATTAGTGTGAAAGACAAAGAGAGAAACAGAGACAATAGCCACTTAAGGGTATACTGTTGCTTAAAAATAAGACAGTTTAAAAATAAAACCTGCTCCAAAGCCCATTGATGTGAATGGAAAGTCTCCTGTGCCTTTTAATGATTTTTGAATGAAGCTAGACGTGGTTGAATACCCAGAACATGTCCACACTTAAAACATGCTAGCGCAGTGCAGATACCCAGCGCCTCAGCAAAAGTAGATCAATCATAGATCAAATGGAGCAACGTCTACACAGCAACATTATTCTGAAATAACTTTCCCAGCGTCCACACAACACAGATGCTATTTCAAAATAATTTCAAACTAGCGGTTGGTTTATTTTGAAACAGGTAAACTTCATTGCACAAAGAATAATGCCTATTTTGAAATAGCAATTTCCAAATAGGGCTGTTAAAACAGGGAATAGAGCCTATTTCTAAAAAAGCCAAAGCGTGTCCAATAGATCTCTTTTGAAATAGACTTTATGTGGGAAGACGCTGTATTTTGAAGTAGCTGAGTACTATTACAAAATGGATTTGGTGTGTAGCGGTGTTATTTTAAAACAAGCTATTCTAGAATATTTCCTTTCTTCTTTTTTCCACAGACTCACTTGATAATGCGCTGAGGGTAGAAAAGCCCAAAAACGTTTTAAAAATCAGCCTCATTGAGAAGTCTCAGCAAAGATGTCCTCTGTACCGTGGCAAGTCTCTTGTGTGTAATTCCTCTTACTATTTCTGTAATAAAGAGCCAAAACGTGCATCCTGTGCTGCCATTTGTTTCTCAGTAGAGGAAGCTACAGGGCCTCTTCGCTAACTCTGACACTGATTCCGAACTCATTACTTTAATGCTCTCCCTGAACTATCTTATGCAGTGATCACACTAGAGGAACTTAGAAGCCGTCCCTAACAGAGCACTCACTTCTTTATAGTGAGGCACAGTGTGTTAAAATAACACAACGAGACTCCTATGTGGTCTCATTTTGATGTCAGACAGAGTCATGTCAACTTAAATTTAACAAAGTGATTTTAAATTTATATTTTTGGCAGGACTCTAACAGTGGCATCGTTCACCTAGCTCCATATTTTCCAAATGTTTAACAGGAAAGGAAAAAATGGAAAGAGGCATTCAAAAGGTGGGTGTTTTTTCTTGTTCAGTTGAATATTCCTTGCTAACTGGCACTGTAAGAGCAAGTAATGCAACCTGACTGCTCAAGTGCATTGCACCTTTTTATTACCTCTGACATGAACACTCACTCTTACAGGGATGGGTACCAAATATGGCATGTGACTAATGCATTTCAATACACTTAAGTAGTCCTGGTAAAAACATGTATCAAACAGCCTTTTAATTAAACACACCTGCTATTAAGAGTTTTCCTATTTGCACAGGCTTTGCAAAATAGGCCAAAGTTTCACTTACATTAAGATTATAAAACGCTTCAGAAACATGGTTCAAAAAAATGTGAATGACTAGAATTGTTAGCCACATCTGAAAGGAGAAAATTTAAAAGCTTAACGATCCTCCAAAACATACTCATTCATGACTTGACTTGGTAACAAACTATTTTGGAATGACTGCTAATGGATCATCAGCACTTCTGTTCCTGGATGTCAGAATTTACTAATCATAGTGGAAAACTACCAAAGGCACACACTGGGACATTTTAGCGCATGGTATCCAGCAGCAACGAAATTAATCATGCATCTACCGAAGCAGGTCTTTGCCCACAAAAGCTTATGCTCCAAAATTTCTGTTCGTTTACAAGGTGCCACAGGACTTCTTTTTGTTTTTGAAGATACAGACTAACCCAGCTACTGGTCTGATACAAATTAACCAATGGAAGTCGTGTTGCTTCTTTGCCCTATTTATAATGCCATATTATTAGTTAGAGCTAGAACAGGTAAAACATAGCTGCTGAATAATTTACTCAATGAATATCATACTATATTTTCAATAAATTATTCAATTTTTATTATTCATGTCTTTTTACTATGAGACAATATAGCGTTCCAGCATTTATTCAGTGAATTTTGAGATAACATTTAATAGCTTGTTCAAAAAACATGTTACGCAATTATTCAGCCCGGACTGGTCAAAATAATATATTGTTATTGGCAGCACGCCACCAGGCACTGTATAGTTTGTCTAGTTTTTTTCTTGGCCTACGAGCAAATGTTCTGCTGTGGGAAGACGTATCATGGTACTAGAAGTTTTTGTTATCAAGGTTCTGAGTAGAGGGAACTGGACAAGCAGCGGGAGAGTGTGCTCTCTCTAAAGTGGTCTCTGAGCAAATCCTTGCAGGGGCTGGGAACTGGGCATTTGGTGTCATGACAAAAAAAACTGTCTTGCATGCTGTTTGCCCATCTCATTTTAGGACATGGGTGCGCTTGGAAATAAAGTAAGTTTTACTTAAATACTGGTGGCTCTTAATGGAGGCATGGGGAGGCTAAGCCTCTCCAAACCTTCCGCCACTTTGAGGAGGGCAGTGGTGGATTTGGGACACCCTGAAAAATTCACTCTCTGGCATGGCCTAGCATAGAAACGTAGAACTTTTCTGGTCTCAGGGACTCGGCAGGGGGGTGAGGGGCCCCACAGGGAATGAAGTGGAGTGGGGGTGGAACAGAGGATGGATCTGGGATCTGACTTCCAACCACAGCAGAGTTCTGCCACAGTCCTGGTTTAGACTGAGCATTTGATCACAGCCAGGGCTGAGCTCTCAGACTCCCTGTCTCCGCTTGAAGTCTCAGTACATCCTGTGTGTCCCAGGTAGGGCCTTGCAGGGAAGGGCCTGAGCTTTCAGTGCCACCCCAACCCCAGGATGGAGAGGCTGAGAACAGTAAGTGGGGGTGTGGCCTCAGCCGGAAAAGGCAGGACCTTGGCCAGACAAGACAGGGCAGGGAGCTAGTCTGTCCAAGGGGAAGCTTCACTCATCACCCATGCAGTTTAGAACATACCTGTACTCGATATCACTGATTTCCCCTCAAGCTGGAAGTCAAGCTTCAAGGCCTTGGATATCTACCACATAATCTTACAAAGGCTACCTTAATTAGCCTGCAATCTCTTGTCCTCTTCACCATATACAGATGGATTCTGTTTGGTTATTTCCTAAAGTGAAACTTTTGGACATATGCAAAGTCCCAAATCCAAACTGAGTCTGAAAGTCTGGAATATTTTCTCTCTGCAAGGACGTAACAGCACAAGCTGCAGAAGTGTAGGCTTCCCTTTTTAACTCACCTGGATATCAGCAAGGAGTGAGAAGTTACTTTGGTCTTTATAGCCTCTGTGTTAAGACTGCCAGCAAAAGTACCAACTGTGACAGTAACTCATTATATGCAGCCCTCAGGGGCAGTGGTTTCAGTCATCGTTGGTGGTTAGGAAGTCCCCTGCTCACCACTAAGCTGTAGATTGCATGGTGGTTACATATCCTAAGTCAAGGTAGGGAGGTAATTCTCCTTTCATCCAAAGGAGGGTAAACTAAGGAACAGCTGCACTGAAACCAAAAGAATTACAGCAGTGTAAATGAGAGGAGATTCAAGTGCAGTGCTTCATGATAGTAAACCCACCTAGCAGCACCTGCAACAAAGGAGATTTTGTCTGCTGTTAATGTCTGTGTACCTTAACTTACTGCTCCAGAGGGGTACCAGACTGACAATCCTTAAATCTATTACCTATCCAGAGCACAGGCACAGTCAAGCTGCAGCACTGTTATATTAAATCTGAAGCCTATTCTATAAATCTGAATAAATAATAAAAGACTCTCTCTCCGAGTGGGAGGTACTGCCTCAAGGATCGAGACGCCTGTTCTCTCTGTTCAGTCCTTTGCACCTCTTCTGCAACCACCACCTAAGTTGCCAAGGCTAAGAGGCAACAATAGTAAGAAGCCAACGTGTCTCCATCAAGAGCTCTTTAATGATTTGACAATTTGAAAAAGGAATGTTACAAAAAGTGGGAACATGTCCAGATTGCTAAGGATGAGTACAAAAAAGCTCAAGCATGAAGGGAGAAAAATCAGAAAGGTTAAGGCTGAGAATGACTTATACCACACGAGAGACATAAAAGGAAATGAAAAGAGGTTCTATGAATACATTAGGAGCCAGAGAGAAGGAGAAAAGAGTAGGTTCTCTACTTAGCAAAAGAAAAGGGTAACAACTGAAGAAATTAAGAAAGCTGCAGTTTTTAATCACTATTTTGCTTTGTTCTTCGTTAAAAAGGTTAACTCTGATCAGATACTCAACCTAATTAATATAGACAAGCGGGAAGACATGCAAATCAGAATAGGTGAAGAACAGGTTAAAGAATATTTGGTTAAGTTAGATGTGGACAGTACCTGATGAAATTCACCCCTAGGGTAAATATGGAACAAGGTGAAGAAATTTCAGAACTGTTAACAGTTATCTTCAAGAACTCATGGAGGACAGGTGAGGTCCCAAAAGGTAGGAAAGGGGTAAACAGAGTACCTATCTTTAAAATGGGAGACAAAGAAGAACGTATAGGGAATTCTAAGTCAATCTAACTTAAATACCTGGAGATATTCTAGTACAAATTATTAAATGATTTGTAAACACCTAGAGTATCATAAGGAATAGTTATATGGATTTAACAATAACAAATTGTGCCAACCTAGCTTAATTTCTTTCTTTGACAGGGTTATTGGTCTGAAATCAAGAGATGTGGCATTTCACACAGTATCATATGATATGTTCATGAGCAAACTAGAGAAATGTGGTCTAGAGGAAATTACTATAAGGTGAGGGCAAAACTGTTTGAAAGACAGCTATCACTGTAAAACTGGGAGAACATATTGGGTCCATCCTGGGCTTGATACTAGTCAATATTTTAATGAATGACTTGGATAATAGAGTGTACAGCATGTTTATGAAATTTGCACATGACACCAGCCACTTGGAAGACTGGATGAAAATTCAAACCACCTTGAAAACTTTAGACCTATTTTCCAATTTAACAAGCTACAATTCAATAAAAACAAATGTAAAGGTCAACATTTTTGAAGAGGAAAAAAAGGCAAATACACAATTGGAGTTCTTTAAATTCTTAAATCTATCTATCAGCTATCTTAAGGACAGGCACTGTCAAGTTGCAGCATTGTTATATTAAATCTGAGCTCACAGAATGGGGAAGTAAAAAAACGATCTTGGGGTTTAGTGGGAAAGAAGTTGAGTGTGAGCCTACAATGTAATATAATTGCACAAGTGGGAAATATAATTCTGGGGTTGTATTAAGAGGAGTGGCCTATGTACAATTTGGGAGGTCACTGCTCTCCTCTGCACAGTACTGGTGAGGTCTCAGCTAGACTACTTCATCTAGTTTAGGGTGTCACACTTTAAAAAAATGGAGGACGTCCAGAGGAAAGCAACAAAAAAGGATCAAAGGTTTGGAAAACCTGATGTATGAGGAAAGCTTTAAAGAAACACTGGACATGTTGAATCTTGAGAAAAGAAGACTGACTGGGGCCCTGATAACAGTCTTCAAATATGTTAAGGTCTACTGTAAAGAGGGCAGTTAAGGTCTACTGTAAAGAGGGCAGTTAGCTATTGCTCTTCATGTTCACTGAAAGTAGGACAAAAAGTAATGAGCTTAGTTTTCAGTAAGGAAGATTTAGGTTAAATATAGTTGGAAAGAACAAGTAAGAGAAACAGTCTTAAGGGATGATCTAGACACAGTTGGTTGTGTCCTAAGGGGTTGAGGAGGACTAGATGACCTCTCGAGGTTCCTTCTAGCCCTGCATTTCTGACGTCTATTTGATTATGAAAAGTCTTCCTTTGCTGAGAAAACATGGAGGTGTCTAATGGTCTGTCAATAATCTCCTTGGCACATCACATACTTAATGAATGTATGAATCAGAACATGTGCTTCCTATCTTTATATATAAATTGCATTTCATATTGACCATAAACTATCCAGGCAAATGCACTTCACTATGATTATTATGCTTCTTGTATGCTTTGGCCTTACTCGGCCAGAGGAATGTTTTCCATTTGTGTTACACAATTCTACAATAGACTTTCAGTCTGGAAAAAAGGATTTCACAAATACCAAATTTAAACTAAAATCTTTCAATACATATCTTTGATTGAGAATAATGTTAGTGATCTTCCCTTCGAGAAGAGCAATCCAGATGAACCGTGCATCTGCTTAAAAGTCCCTTGATGCAGCGTGTTGCATAGGAGCTCAGTCAGGAAATCATAAGCCAGAGTTGCAGCCCTAAATGAGTGAGCCTTCACCCTCCGCCACATAAGAAAAATGAGAATCCAGTTCAAGGCAAACCCTGCGTTTTAACGGAGGTTTATGCAGATGAAGTAGGCAATGGATGTGTAAAAGCTGGTTTCACACTCATCTTCAGTATTTTTAAATATGGTTAAGTAACAACTTTTTATTTAGTAATACCAGTTCTCAAGAAATCTTCAACTTCTCCATCTTGTTCCCAGGATCTCTCTTACGAAAAAATATCAGGCAACTACAGCTACATAAAGGTCAAGGGCAAGGATGGTGCCTTCAGGAGAATGAATGGATCCCAGTTTACAGAAACAGCTGCTAAATTTGCCTGCAGTAAATTTATTACATTTGTCAATGGTCTCAAACTTGACAATTCTTTATGAAATTCCTTTGCCATACTATTGAATTTCTGTCTGTTGGGAGAAAAGCAGACATGAAACCTCATCTTTCAGCTGACAGCTATTTCGGTTACTACCTCCTTTACTCTTCCAGCTAAACACAGCAGCATGAGAGAGCCACACCAGGTGATCTAACAATTCTCTCAGCAAAAGCATTTATTAAAAAGATTGAAACCCCTAGTCAAATAAGCACAGAGTCTAAACGCAAAAGGAAAATTCCACAGTCTTACTTGGAGAGCACATCCTGATGGCACTCGGGGATTGGACGAGCCTTTCGCTAATTTTAAAAACTATTTCTCACGGCAATAGTGGATGGAGGAAGGCTGTGGCATGAAGTGTCTATTTTCATGCCAACAGCCCAGACACATGAAAGGCCATACCCTTTCTATAGGGGTGCTAGCACATGAATACAAAGATCAGGCAGCCCATTTGGAGGAGACAATATGCTCACACCAGAAAGGACAAGGAAAGCAGCGTGCTTCGGGCTCACAATAACTCATGTCCAGCAATGCAACAATAAGATTGACTAACAGCAGGTTGTTTTATCAGCTGATTATAGTCCATTTAAATCCTACATGCTAATGCCTTGGAAAATTTGGTGAAGGTGCATCTGTATATTTGCACCTCCAAAATGCTCAGTCTGCTCATGATAATAAAATTTATTTAAACAAATATGGGGATCTAAGGGGCAAAGGTTCAAAAATGTTACTATTGGTGTGCATGACTCAGCTTGAGGCACCTTGGCTTTGATTTCGGAGGTGTTTCACACCTACAGCTCCCATTAACTTCAATTTGGGTTGCACACAGTGAGCACCTCTGGAAAAAAGCAAGTCAAGACTACTCAGCTTGGGCAGCCAAAAAATAAGCTCTTGTAATCAAGGCCAACTTTCAATGTTTTGACACAAATCGCTCTCATTGGCATGTGTAAGTGCTGGCAGCATGTATGGGTATTCAGGGGCACGGGAATAAAAGGGTCCCAGTTTAGACTGAAGCCTCTGTAGCTGGGTCCCACCAGCTGTGGGGTGACCTAAAACACTTTGGGAGTAAGGGCACTTCGAAGTTGTGCAGGCACTTCAACGTGCCTGTGGCTACACAACTTGCCAGTGTGCCTAAGTTAGCAACTTTGAAGTTCATGCGGCAAGAATTATGCTAATGAGATGCTGCATATGCAGTGCAGCATCTCACTGCTATTCTCCGCTCAGGCTCATTTACATGCCCCCTTTGAAGGAGGGGGGCTAATGTAGACAATACCTTTGACAGTCAAGATGGGCTCTTGCCTTCTTGATCATCATTACTAAAACTACCAAATCTACAGGCTAATTTTGCCTGTTCAGGCCAATTACAACAGGATCGCTAGACACCTCAGCAACAAAACCACTGGTAGGCTTCCATGGGCTCCTTCATTGACTAGGAAATACTTTGCATTGCAACACTCAGTCTATTCATAGAAAACCAATTTTCTCCAAATTAGTGTTTTTAGGTTTGAGATTTTTTAAGACAAGCTCAGTATGCTCTATGTGATTTGTGATTCACTAAATTAAATCCTGGCACCTTAGAAGAGTGCCATGAGATGGATACACTACTCATGTTTCCTCCTATGCTGGGTTAGTAGCAGAATAATTTCAACTCCTTGTATATGGTTTCATGTTTGTATGTCAGCTGCAAAAATACTCAACCTGCATATGGCTAGGAAGTTATTTATAGATACGTACAAGAGGGTTATGCACCTTGCACTGTAACTGAGGTTCTTTGAGATGTGTATCCCTGTGGGTGCTCCTGTGCTCATACTCAGAGACTTTTGGTAGCAGTGCATGGGTGGGTCACATATGTGAGATCCCTGTTGCAGGGAGTTAGGTGATGCTGTGACACTCCCCCCCCTCCGGCTTTGTTCCATCTCTATTGCAGAGTAAGAAAGGCAAGAGGGCAAGGGGACAGGGAAGGCAGGGGAGTAGTGGTGCTCCCACAGGGGGCCATGTCTCAAAGAGATGTAACCCTCAAGAAGAGTAAACCTCTATTCTTCCTCTAAAAGTGCTGTTCATGTGGGTGCTCCACTTCAGGTGATTTCAGAGCAGTGCCCTCCAATAGAAGAAGGAGGCTTCAGAATTGGAGTCAGGACAGATGCCAATACAGAATGTCCAAACAAGGTATCAGATGTTGCCTGCTCCTCTAATGCGTAGTGCTATGTAAGGGCATGGGTTGAGTCCCAGGTAGCAGCTCTGCAAATACTTGTCATGGGTATATTATTCAGAAAGAGATTGGAGGTGGAAAGGGCTCTGGCAGAATGAATGCAAATGTATTTGTGAGGTTGCCAGTCACACTCATGATAGCAGACTTCTATGCAATCGGTGATTCACTTGGGCTGTGTCTACATGTGCACGCTACTTCGAAGTAGCGGCACTAACTTCGAAATAGCGCCCGTCGCGGCTACACGCGTCGGGCGCTATTTCGAAGTTAACTTCGACGTTACGCGGCGAGACGTCGAAGTCGCTAACCTCATGAGGGGATCGGAATAGCGCCCTACTTCGTAGTTCAACGTCGAAGTAGGGACCGTGTAGACGATCCGCGTCCTGCAACGTCGAAATTGTGGGGTCCTCCATGGCAGCCATCAGCTGGGGGGTTGAGAGACGCTGTCTCTCCAGCCCGTGCGGGGCTCTATGGTCACCGTGTGCAGCAGCCTTTAGCCCAGGGCTTCTGGCTGCTGCTGCTGCAGCGGGGGATTCATGCTGCATGCACAGGGTCTGCAACTCGTTGTCGGCTCTGTGGATCTTGTGCTGTTTAGTGCAAGTGTGTCTGGGAGGGGCCCTTTAAGGGAGCGGCTTGCTGTTGAGTCCGCCCTGTGACCCTGTCTGCAGCTGTGCCTGGCACCCTTATTTCGATGTGTGCTACTGTGGCGTGTAGACGTTCCCTCGCTGCACCTATTTCGATGTGGTGCTGCGCAACGTCGATGTTGAACATCGACATTGCCAGCCCTGGAGGACGTGTAGACGTTATTCATCGAAATAGCCTATTTCGATGTCGCTACATCGAAATAGGCTACTTCGATGTAGGCTTCATGTGTAGACGTAGCCTTGGTGAGTCTTTGTTTAGCGATGGCACTCTGTTAGGAATGTTCAGTGGTGGATACAAACAAGCCAGGCGGTTTACGGAACAGTCTAGTTCCATCTATGCAGAAGGCCAATACCTTCCAAATAGGAGTGAGTAACATGTTCTATGAGTGGGCGGAGGGGTTAGGGTAAAATGTAGGTAAATAGGTGAGCTGGCCAAAGTGGAATGCTGAAACGAGTTTTAGTAGAAAATTGGGGGTGCGGTCTGAGGTATATGTTATCCTTAAACATAAGACCAATAAAATGACCGTAATAGGTCATCGCACTCACTATCCGGTCTTCTGACAATGACCAGTGCCCAGGTGCCCCAGAGGGAATGATCAAAACAAGTACTCATGGCATGATTCACCCCCTGTAGCCCATTTCCAGCCCTCACAAACAGAGGCTAGAGGCAACATTGCTGAACCTAGCCTCCATGAATGTAGCTAGCTCTTTTCTGAACCTTGTTACAGTCTTGGCCTTCACGGGATCCTCTGGCAGAGAGTTCCACAGGTTGACTGTGTGTTGTGTGAAGAAATACATCCTTTTGTTTGTTTTACATCTCCTGCCTTCAAATTTCATTTGATGACACTCCTCCCCGCACCATGTCTTGTGTTCTGGAAGGGAGTAACTAACTTTTCCTTATTTGCTTTTTTCTACACCAGTCATGATGTTACAGACCTCTAACATATCCCTCTTTAACTGATTTGTTTCCAAGCTGAAAATCCCAGTCTTTCTAATCTTGCCTGATATGGCAGCTGTTCTATGCACCCCAATCATTTTTTGCCCTTTTTTGAACCTTTTCCAATAGTTCTTTTTTGAGATAAGGCAACCACATTTGCAAGTTATATTTGAGAAATGGGTGTAACAGGGATTTATATAGAGGCAATATGGTATTTTCTGCCTTATTATGTATCCATTTCTTAATGATTCCCAACATTCTGTTTGCCTTTTTCACTGCTGCTGCATGCTTTGTGGATGTTTTCAGTGAACCTATTCACAACTCTAAGCTCTCACTCTTGAGTGGTAACAGCTAAGTTAGACCACATCATTTTATATGTGTAGTTAGGATTATGTTTTCCAATAGGCATTACCCTGCCTTTATCAACATTTAATTTCATCTGCCATTTTGTTGTCAACTCAGTTTTGTTTTGTGAGATCCTTTTAAGCTTTCACAGTGTGCTGTGGACTTAATTGTCATGATCATTTTTTTATCATCTGCAAATTTTGGCACCTGAGTCTTTCCCCCTTTCTCCAGATCATTTATGAATATGTTGAATGGGATCAATCCTAGTATGGACCTCTTCTGAACACCAGTAGTTACCGCTCTTCATTCTGAAAACTGACCATTTATTCCTACCCTTTGTTTCCATTCTTTTAACCAGTTATCAATCCATGAGAGGACCTTCCCTCTTGTCCTATGACAGCTTACTTTAAGAGTCTTTGGTGAGGGACCTTGTCAAATGCTTTCTGGAAATCTAAGTGCACTATATCAACTGGATCCCCCCTGTCCACAGGCTTGTTGACTTCTTCTAGTAGATTGGGAGGCATGGTTTTCCTTTACAAATGTTCATCTATGTGTGCGGCAATTCTGTTCTTTATTATTGTTTCAACAAGTTTGCCTGGTACTGAAATTATGCTTTCCAGCCTATAATGGCCAGGAATGCCACTAGAACCCTTTTTAAAAATCTGCATCACATTAGCTGTCTGTCGCTAATTTGGATCAGAGGCTGCTTTAAAGGTTAGGTTACAAACCACCGTCAGTAATTCTCTGATTTCAAATCTCAGTTCCTTGAAAACTCTGTGGTGAATGTCATCTGATCCTGGTGACTTAGTACTGTTTAGTCTCTTAATTTGTTCCAAAAACCTCCACAAATGACATCTTAATGTGGGACAGATTGTCACCTAAAAAGAATGACTCAGTTTTGGGGATTTCCCTCACATCCCCAACCATGAAGGCCAATGCAAAGAATTCATTTAGTTTCCCCATAATGGCCTTGTCATCCTTGAGTACTCCTTTAGCACATTGATTATCTTGCTGGGTACTCTGGCACGGTGAGCTTTTGTACTCCAGGAGTGCAGCACCCTTCTTTTCAATGACTGGAATCATCTCATCGGAGTTAGCTTCAAACCCGTCGTTCATGTTTCTAGCTCTTCTTCCAAACACCGACAAGGCCGTGTTGTAAACTGTATCCCTCAGATGTTGCCATTTGGATGTCACATCGGTGCCCCCAGGGCCACTGCGCAGATTTTCCTGGAGGGTCCCTCTGAACTTTTCAGCTTTCTCCGAGTTTGCCGTCTTTCTGGCATCAATGCGGGGCCTTCCAGCAGGTTTAGAGCGGTACAGCTTCTTGGGTCTCAGCTTGAGCTTGGAGCAAACTAGCGAGTGATCTGTATCACAGTCAGCACTATGATAGCTGCATGTCAGAAGGACGTTTTTGAGGTTATTACACCTAGTGATGACCACGTCTAGTTGATGCCAGTGCTTCGAGCGTGGGTGTCTCCACAACACTCTGTGCTGGGGCTTCATTTGGAAGAATGTGTTTGTGATGCACAGATTGTGGTATGTGCACAGTTCAAGGAGATGCTGTCCATTGTCATTCATTTTTCCCACACCAAAGTGTCCTAAGTAGGAAGGCCATGAGGCCCAATCAGCTCCAACTCTTGCACTGAAGTCACCCAAGATGTACAGTTGTTCACGAGCAGGTATTTGCGCTACAGCAGCACTAAGCACGTCATAGAACTTGTCTTTTACTTCTGCTGTGGCGTACAGGGTTGGAGCATAAGCGCTGATCAGGTGGACGGGACCGGTGCAAGTTTGAAGCGTGATCCGAAGAAGTCTTTCTGATCCACCCATGACTAATTCCACCATTTGTAGAAGAGTGTTTCTGACAGCAAAGCCAACACCATGCTCTCTGGGTTCTTCTTGGGCTTTACCCAAGAACTTTACACACTCCTGGAACCCCTACATGAGTTACTGTGCCTGTGCTGGAAAGAGGGTGAAGTTCCACAGGATATGCGCGACGCTAACATTGTAACATTGTATAAGAACAAAGGAGACAGAAGCGACTGCAACAACTACTGTGGAATCTCCCTCCTAAGCGTCACTGGTAAACTGTTCGCTTGAGTCATCCTTGGTAGACTCTAGAAGATTGCTGAAAGGGTGTACCCTGAATCGCAGTGCAGATTCCGCTCAGAGAGGTCTACCGTTGACATGGTCTTCTCTCTAAGGCAGCTGCAGGAGAAGTGCAGGGAGCAGAGGAAGCCACTCTACATAGCCCTCATCGACCTGACCAAGGCCTTTGACTTGGTCAGCAGGCATGGTCTGTTCAAGCTGCTCCACAAGATAGGCTGTCCTCCACGGTTACTCAAGATGATCCAGTTGTTCCACGAAGACATGAGAGGAACCATCCAATATGACGGCGCGTTGTCGGATGCTTTCAGAATCAGGAGCGGTGTCAAACAAGGATGCATGCTTGCTCCAACATTGTTCGGGATCTTCTTCACACTCCTCCTGAAGCATGCCTTTGGATCTTCAACAGAGGGCATCTTGCAGCACACAAGATCTGATGGGAAACTGTTTAATCTTGCAAGGCTGAAAACTAAGTCTAAGGTGCGGGAAGTCCTCATCAGAGACATGCTGTTCGCAGACAATGCTGCTGTAGTGTCTCACACAGAAGACCAGCTTCAAAAACTGCTGGATCAGTTCTCCAAAGCGTGCAAGGACTTTGGGCTTACCATCAGCCTAAAGAAGACAAACGTACTCGGTCAGGATGTTGCTGAATCCCCATCAATCAGCATTGACAACTATACGTTAAAGGTCATCCACGAGTTCGTTTACCTTGAGTCCACCATCACTGACACCCTGTCATTGGACACTGAGCTAAATAGGAGGATCGGAAAAGCGGCCACAACTCTGTCCAGACTCAGCAAGAGAGTGTGGAATAACAACAAGCTGTACACTCACACCAAAATGCAAGTCTACAGAGCCTGCATCCTCAGCACCCTCCTTTATGGCAGCGAGACTTGGACCCTGTATGCCCGCCAGGAAAAGAGGCTGAACGTCTTCCACTTGCGCTGCCTCAGGCGCATCCTTGGAATATCATGGAAGGACAGAGTGACCAACACCGCCGTCCTTAAGCAAGCTGGAATCCCAACTATGCACACCCTCCTCAGGCAGCGTCGGCTCCACTGGCTTGGCCACGTCCACAGGATGAATGATGGAAGGATTCCAAAAGACATCCTGTATGGTGAGCTAGCCTCTGGCAAAAGACCTCCCGGATGCCCCCAGTTGCGCTACAAAGATGTCTGCAAGAGAGACCTCAAAGAGGTAGACATCGAGCTGGACAACTGAGAAGAACTAGCAGACGACCACAGCAGATGGAGACAGGGGTTACACAAGGGCCTTCAGAAGGGCGAGATGAGGATCAGACAGCTAGCAGAGGAGAAGCGAGCGCACAGAAAGCACAATAAGGACTTGCCAGACACCCACCACATCTGCAAGAGATGCAGCAAGGACTGTCACTCTCGTGTGGGTCTTCATAGTCACAGTAGACGCTGTAAATGAAGTCCTCAACTGAAACTATAAAGGTCGCGATCCATAGTCTATGCAGACCGAAGGATGCCTACTACTTATAGCCAGTCTCAGCTGGTTCTTTATTCACTCTGACTGTCCTGCTTAACCTGGCTCCCTGGAGTCCACAAGCCTCTTAACTGACCCCAGATATTCTAATTGACCTAACTGCCCTGATTGCTTCTAGCGGGTGCCTGCTGGTTCTCAATCAGCCCTCGCTAGTTTATTCTGGGAACAGGGACTTACTCAATCTAGGGGTAACATCTCTCCCCTCTATCACCCTTCTGTAGCTGTCTGCTCTGACTCTGTCATCGGGGGATATGTGGCCCACTGGGGTGCAGGCAGCTAGAGGGCCCCCAGTGTTGTCTATACCATTGTAAGTATTTGGGCTCCTGGGTTGGATGGTGCCTGGTTGATAAGAGAGAGTGGAGGGAGATCTCCTTGTCCCTCTTTGCCCTCCTCCTCACGTCAATAAGGAGCAAAATTGTGTTGAGGATTTGAGGAGACTTGGTGCCATGTTAACATCACTACCAACGATAGGGGAGTTGGGGTGGATCCAAATGCCAGATCCATCTGTCTAACTGTTGCGAGGTGTGTTTGATTGGCCCTTGTGGCAGCCTGCCTGTTGGTTCTGGGGGCTGTGGGGCACTGTGCATTTTGGGCATAGTTTTGAAGACATTGCATTTTGAACTGATGCCACCCCACTCTGTGCAGGCCACAGCTTTGGTGCTGGCAGTGCAGAGATACAGAGTTCTGGTTTCTCCATTGTGGCTCTCTCAGAGCCCCTGGCTCTAGTGGGTCCAGTAGTTCCCACTGTTTCTACTTCTAGCGCTGACAGGACAGCCAGCGCCAGGGCTGCACGTCCACTCGTGGACTGGCTCTTCTTGGCTATGGTGGGGACACAGGTGCTGGTCTCTTCAGCTGAGTTCTAGCAGGCTGCTCCAAAGTAGGGTTTGAAGATTCGTTGTGGTCAGTGAAGTGAATCTGGGAGGGGAGGAGAGGTCAAAGTTTTGGGCTCTGATGTGGGTCTGAGAGACTCCTCCATAAGGAGGCATTTGAGCTGCAATGCTCTGGCTTGTCTTTCGTCTGGCCATGAGCTTGAGGCAGCACTGACACTTCTGTGCTCTGCGCTTC